>NC_067156.1:36854768-37529994 GCF_903995435.1 Acomys russatus
CCCACTTTCTCTAGCTAAACTCTACCTCCTAAAGAGTGTATTGCCTTCCTCAACAGTACCACCAGCTGGGGACCAGCTATCCAAACACATGAGATTATGGGTAATATTTCATAGTCACCCACAAAACTCCCTTATTTTTGTTTGATTGGGTATTTTTCCAAAATGATGATAAAAATTGTGTGCCATTTTAAATTAATAAAATATAAAAATAATTTGGATACAGATATCACTAATTATAATAGATAAACTAAGAAAAGGAATTGCTAGGAGGAACCATTTAACTAGAGAAAAGCAAGATGGTGTTTTCCATCAGGTAAGTGTTACAGTTAAATTTTGTTTAAGTTACTTGGCTTACTTATATGTAGGAAATAGAATCATCAAGGCAGGATTTACTCATTTCTACAACTATTTCTGCCATCAATGATCACCTAGGGAAGGGCAGGAACAAATGCTATAATCACAAAAATACAAAAAAAAAAAAAAAAAAAAAAACCTAAATGGACAAGAATCTTGATTCAGGCACCTCAGAAAAATCTTTGGCAACATCTAATGAACATGAGAAAGATCCAAAATGGCAATGCCAATGACACAACACTTCTCCTCAGCAGGACAATCAGGGCTGCACAGCTACTTAAAGACAAAACTGAGAGCTACAAATCACCAGTGCTGCTGATTCCCAGGTGAGAGGGATCCACACTGTGAAGAGCATAGGTGGGTCCAACCCCTGGCCACCCAGCTCACCCACAGAAAAGTGCTGGGGGACAACCCACATTAGCTGCCATCTTGAGTCATTTGTGCAGCTTTGGGCTCTCTCCACCCATCTGCTGCTTACTGGATCTGGGACAAAGAACAGATAGGCAGAGCTGAGTCCTGGCACTGGCTACAATCCACATTAACTGCCATCCTGAGAAATATTTCAGGGCACAAAAGCAGCTTTGGGCTCTGATCTCTATCTTCCCGCCAGCTGCTTACCAGACTAGCCAATCTGGGTCACAGAGCAGATAGGAGGAGCCCTGCCATCTAAAAAAGACCTGTGGAGTGTCCGAGCAGGTTTGGGCTCTAGTATCTCTCAGCCCCCCAGCCATTTAGTAGCTTGGCCCATCGGTGACAGAGAGCATACAGGCAGAGCTTAAGTCTAGGAACTGGCCACAATCCTCATTAGCTGTCATCCTGCAAGCAGCTTCCAGATTATATCTCTCTCTGCCTGCCTGAAGCTTACTGTCCTGATGTAGCTAGAACACAGATCAGACAGGCAGAGCTGAGTCCAGGCACCAGGCACAATCTGCATTAGCTGCCACCCTATCAGCAACTTTGGGCTTAGATCTCTCTCCACCTGCCTGAAATCTACTGGTCTGACACAGCTAGGACACAGAGCAAAAAAGTTGAGCAGACACCTGCATGGGCCATACCCCACATTAGCTGCCATTCCTTGAACAGTTTTGGACTTGAGTCTCTCTCCACCCGCCAGCTGCTTTCCAGCCTGGCCCTTCTGAGACACAGAGCAGATAGACAGAGCTGGTGTGGGCCACAACTCACATTTGCTACCATCTCACAAAGGTCTGTGGAGCACCTGAGCAGCTTTGGGTCGGATCTCTTGCAGCACCCTAGCTGCTTACTGACCTAGCTCATATGGAACACAGAGCAGATAGGCAGAACCTTGCCATCTCAAAAAGGACTATAGGGCATCTGATCAGCTATGGGCTTGGAACTCTACCAGCTTACTCCTCTCCTGCCTGACCCAGCTGGGATACAGATAGGGAACACAGCTGAGCTGAGCTGGGTGCAAGCTCTAACACTTGTAGTCTATCATCCTGAGGAGGCCTCTGGGGAGGCCTCGAAAACAACCTTCAGCTTGGAGATCTCAGTACTTGCTCCCAAACTGCCTGATCTACATGAGAGATATTGGAGAAACCTCTAGGCCTGCTAAAACGAGAGACAACCAGATGCCTAGAGGCCAGTGCAAGAAGACTAGCAACAAAACTCAGAGCCATGTGACAGCACCAGAAACCAGTGATCCTACCACAGGAAACCCTAGACATATGAACACCCATGAAGCACAACCAGAAGACTTTAAATCTGAGAGGATAACAAGGATAGAAGCCTTGAAAAAGGAAAATAAATCACTCAAAGAAATATAGGAATATGTATTCAAACAGATGAAGGAATTGAATAAATCCTATAAAGAACTACATGAAAATTCAATCAAATGGGAGAAAGAAATGAATAAAAGTTTTCAAGATCTAAAGAGGGAATTAAAATCAACAAAGAAAACACAACCTGGGGCTATCTTAGATTTGGAAAGCACAGCAAAGAGAACAAGAACCACAGAAACAAGCAGCACCAACTGAATATAAGAGATGGAAAACAGATAGCATCTTCAACAAGTGGTGCTGGTCTAACTGGATGTCTGCATGTAGGAAAATGCAAATAGATCCATATCTATCACCCTTCAGAAAAACCTAAGTCCAAATGGATTAAAGATTTCAACATAAAACCAGACATACTAAAGCTGTTAGAAGGAAAAGTGGGAAAGAGCCTTGAGCTCATTGGCACAGGAGATAACTTCCTGAACAGAACTCCAACAGCTCAGGCTCTAAGATCAACAATTAATAAATGGGACCTTATGAAACTGAAATGCTTCTGTAAGGCAAATGAAGCTGTCAATAGAACAAAACTACAGCCTACAGACTGGGAAAAGATCTTAACCAACCTTACATCAGACAAAGGGCTAATATCCAAAATATATAAAGAACTCAAGAAATTAAACACCACCAACCCAAATAATCCAATTTTAAAAATGGGGTATAGAACTAAACAGAGGATTCTCAAAAGAGGAATATCAAATGTCTGAGAAACACTTAAAGAAATGTTCAATATCCCTAGTTATCAGGGAAATGCAACTCAAAACATCTCTGAGATTCCATCTTACACTATCCAAATGGCTAAAATAAAAAACTCAAGTGACAGCACATGCTAGCAAGGATGTGGAGAAAGGAGAACTTCCTCCCTTCCTCCATTGCTAGTGGAAGTGCAAACTTGTATAACCACTTTGGAAATCAATCTGGTGCTTTCTAAGGAAATTGAGAATAATTCTATCTCAAGAACCAGCAATACCACTCCTGGGCATACACCTGAAAGATGCTCTACCACACAAGGACTTTTGCTCAACTTTGTTCATAGCCACTTTATTCATAATAGCCAGAGCCTGAAAAGAGCCTAGATGTCCCTCAACTGAAGAATGGGTAAAGAAACTGTGATACATTTGCACAATGGAATACTACTCAGCTATTAGAAACAAGGAAATATTGAAATTTGCAGGTAAATGGATGGAACTATAAAAGACCATTCTGAGTGAGGTAACCCAGACCCAAAAAGAGACCCATGATATATACTGACTCATAAGTGAATATTAGCCACACAATACAGGATAACTGCACTACAATACAGAGACTATTGCACCAACCAAGGACCATGTATATGTGGAGCTACACTCTCTTCTCAGATGTAGTAGCACAGTTTCCTTGTGAGCCTCACAATATGGGGAATACAGACTACTTCTGACATGATCTCTAGGCCCCCAACTTGGTAACTGCCCCCTGGTAGGGGCAGCCTTGCCAGACCACAGAGGAGAAGGTTATAGGCAGAACAGATAAGACTTGATAGGCTGAGGTCAGATTTTAGGGGAGGAGGGCTCCCCTTCCTGAGGGCTGGAGGAGGGAGGGAAAGGGGATGAGGGAGGGAGAGGCATCAGAAAGCAATGAAGAAAGGGGATACAATTGGGATGTAAAGAATTCCAACTGCAGGACAAGCAGGTAACTTATGTTGCTAGTCCATCTACATAGGAATAGCTCTAAGACTGACTGAGACATGAATACCTAGGCATAGACAATGCTTCTTGTTGGCTACAGAATCTCTGCGAATTATTATTAGGTGCCATTCTTTGTATAGCATGAATTAAGATTTATAGATTTTTTTTTTCTGCTCATACAAAGAGCAAAGAAGCAGCTTTCTTGTTCTGTACATCATGCACACATTATACACTTATAATTTTAGGACTGTATAATGCTTTTGAGAAATTATATGCTTTCAGAACAAAAGAACCAGACACTGATGCTGGATCAGACCTGGCAGGATTCATTCCTCTCAGCATGCTGGACGCTGACTTCCTGTATCCTTCATGTTCCAGCTCCAAGTGCTTCAACTGCTGCTCCTCATCAGAACAGGAGAACTTCCAGGACAGCTTTAAAGAAAGCTTCCAATCCCAATTGGCCCAGCATTTCAGACTGTCCTACACAGGACTCTAATTAAGCCTAGAATTTTCCAACATTTAGAAACTGGATCACAAATACTATTCCTTGCTTGTTTAATCATTTTTTTCCAATTTCATTTGGACCCCTACTATTAATCCCATACCGGCCAGAAGAAACCGTAAGAGAACAATTCCTCATTTCCCTTAAGGGGAATTAGGTAGGTTTTTGGTTGTTTTCTTGGGCGGTAGATGTTTATTTTCAATGGGAGTTAGTTATAAGTTATTATGGGTCTTACTTAGAGAGAAAACTAGGTTGGACTCAGGGATGTCACTCTTTTCCTTTATCATTTATTCTTAGATTTGGAAATAGGGGTTGAAAAGAAAGAAGGGGGAATATAGAAATATACAGAGAAGATAGGACAAAAAGTAGATTAGTAAATCTACTCCTCAATGTTACTCCTCAATTGTTACTCATAAGGTTATTTTCAATTGACCAGTATAGAATTTTGTATATAGATGGAAAATAAGTTTAATTTTAAATACATTGGCATAGAATTCAAATTTAAGATTATTCTTTACACACATACACACTTTGAAAGTTCCATTACAGGCTGTTTAGGATAAGTAAGTTATACAAGTTAACAGTTGATTAAATCATAGTCGTATAAATTACTACTCTATTTTTATCACAAGAATATACATCCTAGGTGTAACCGACAGATATGATTTTATAGAAAGTTAAGGTAAAATATTTAAATAAGGTTTTCAAAAAAACCTCAGAGACATACAGAATATGGCATTTAAAGATGTTTTTATTATTTTAAAGATTCATTCACAATGAGACAGGTTAACTCCTAGCAACACCCAGCCTACCTCAAAGGAGATGATGAGCCTCAAAGAACCTCCTTATGGAGATGGCTTCAAATGTGGCAAACCAGACACTGGACAAAATGTCCTTGTTTGTACCTCAAACCGAATTCTGCCTAAAAATGGGCAAGCTTGGATGCAGGCAGAGTTGACAGCTAAACTCTGCCAAGACAGGGTAAGCAAGTCCTCAATAGTCCCTGCCTCACAAATATGTCTGTCTGATATATTGGGCCAGAAGATTGAAATTGATGCTCCAACATTATGGAGAGTTTTCGGTGATTATTCAGGTATCAAACTGTGTCTGTCATCTTCTCATTTTGGAAGCTGCTAACCTGCTCTCCCTGTCTACTCAGGTAATTAATTTCATTCCTTCTCAAGTCTCTGATAGGGTTGAAGACCTGATAGTTTAGTTTTACAATTAAGCTTAGTTGCTTAGGGATTAAGTTGTTTTTAGGTCTACATAGATGTATTAAGTTGATAATGATATGATACATATTGATTTAATTTCAGAATTTTAGACACACCAAGATAGGAAAGATGTTTTCTTCAAGGTTGCCAAATACAAATGGCCAAAACACTATGACTGTAACATTTATATAATTCCTGATTTTTTTTTCATGGTTCTTCTTGCTGTAGGTAGTTTATTGTACGTATGTGTAATGGTATAAATGTGTATATAAAAAATAAAATAAATTTAATAAAAATCATTTTTAAAATATGAAAACATGACTAATATATTGTCAAACCAATCTATTCTTAAGTATATAGTCACCAAATTAAGTACAAAGACTCACCAAAATGCATATACTAAAGTGTTGAGAGAAAGACTTTGATAATTGGTCCAAGATGAGAAATAACTAACTAAATGCCAGTAGACTACATGAATAAGGTATGGAATGTTCACAAGGGCTCCAAACTAGAGCCACCCAGCTATAAATCATACGTTTCACTGTTGTCAACATTTTGTTGACAACATGCACATACATTGAAATCTTGTCCTTGCTTACAGAATAATATACTAAGTTAGATTCTTGCTTTGAGCTGGTATTGGCCTTACTGAGATACTTTTCTTAAAGTAGTGGGACACAAGTCTTCTGCTGTTATAATGAACCTTTTAGCAAATCAGGTTAGCCCATTCAATCCTGTCTCATATTACTTCCCAGTACAAATACCACTGAAGATATCCTTAATGTTGAAACATTATTTCTAGAAAATTCATGGTATATTACAAATGTATGAAACATTAACAGCAATACCTTAAATGTATGGCAACACTGGAGATCTTAGCATGTTTATGTCTATATGGTCAACCAGAAAAAGTATTCTGAGTCAATGGTATATGGGATTTTATGAGAAAGAATGCAAAGATCTAGACATGGGTAATAGGCTACCCATTTATGTGCTAGAGAGATGTGTTTCAATCATAAAAATGTAGACTATCCTATGTTTGCAGTAGGCAAGAGCCATATGAGAAATCTGTTACTGCATGTGGCTGAGTCTTAATTAGAGCTAATACTGCTGTGATCAAACACCATAACCAAAAGCAATTTGGGGAAGAAAGGGTTTATTTGGCTTACTATTCCACATTGTAGTTTATCACTAATGGGAGTCAGGGTAGGAACCCAAATAAGACAGGAACTTGGAGGCAGGGGCTGATTAAAAAGCCACGGAAGAGTAGTGCTTACCAGCTTAATCCTTGATCCTTTTAGCCCACTCAGCTGCTTTCTTTCTTTCTTCTTTTCTTTTCCTTTTCCCTTCCATTTCTTTTTGTTTTGTTTTGTTTTATTTCGTTTTTCAGACAAGGTTTCTCTGTAGCCTTGTCTGTCCTAGACTACCTTTGTAGACCAGGCTGACCTCGAGCTCACAAAGATCCTCCTGCCTCTGCCTCCCTGAATGCTGCGATTTCAGGTATAAGTTACCTCACTGGGCTACAGCCTGCTTTCTTATAGAACCCAAGAGTAACAGCCCACATTGTGGGACCACCCACAATGGTCTGATCCCTCCCCCATCAATCCTTAATTAAGAAAATGCCTTACAGGCTTGCAAATCTTGTGGAGGCACATTCTAAATTGAGGTTCCTTCCTCCCAGATGACTTCAATCTGTCAAGCTGAGATAAAACTAACCAGTACATCTGAACCTTTTTCAACTGGACACCGGAACACACCACTTTTCAATTATTATCTTTCCTTTTTTATCTATGCCCAAGATGGCCTTTTAGTATTGAGTGTTTAAAGTTTGGAAGACTATATGTAGCTCATAGAGGAGAGAAGGTGATGGAGGCCTCACCTAGCTTTGAAAACTCAATGGCTTTTCTAGCCCAAACTTAGAAAGTCCTTCCACAATCTTCCCCAAAACATGGTCAGGTTTGTCACAGTGATACCATAATCCTGGTACAAATCTATCTATTACGTAGGTTTAATATATTCCCATGATGGAACACCAGTACCAAAAGCAAGCTGGGGAGGAAAGAGCTTATTTGGCTTTCAGCTTCATGCTGTAGTCCATCATTAAAGGAAGTCAGGGTGGAAACTCAAGTAGGGGAGGAACCTTGGGGGCAGGAGCTGATTCAGAGGCCATGAAGAGATGCTGCTTACTGGATTGCTCCTTATGACTTGCTTAGCCTGCTTTCTTATAGGATCCAGGACCACCAGCCCACAGATGGCCCTCCTTCCATCAATCACAGATTAATAAAATGTTCTATAGGCTTTCCTATAGCACAATTTTATGCAGACATTTTCTCAGTTGAGGTTCCCTTCTCGTAGATGACTCTATCTAGCTTGTGTCAAGTTGACATAGCACTAGCCAGCACATTTAGTATCCTATAAGCTGTTTTCCAGGACTATGTTTTATGCAAAATAAACTTTTATTATATCCTCTGTTCCGTTTAAATGAAATCATATATCAATTAACACAAAGATACTTTCTAAATGTGTGTATAGACAAGTTCATCATTGTGTGAACATCATGGAGTCAACTTAAATGAATTTACTGCTCTGATGCCACCAGACAATATAATCTTAGATGGTTATGATTGTATAAAGCATGTCATTGGAAGTATCATTCTGTGGCATTGCCTATATATATATATATAGGCAATATATATATATGCCTGTAAATATATATGTTAATATTATACATGTATGTTGCATGTCAGTCAATAGCATTCACTGCCAGGCCACTCACACCTATCCAATTTCCAATAAGATAGTTAGTAAAACTAACTAATATACTAAGAATTGGAGAAATTTCTATTTTACCCAGCCAATTATATTGCCTGAAAAGACACATGAAAATAATTTATTCCTTTTTGCTTATTATCATAATAACTCATTTGGTGTTTATGTCAAAATAATCATCGCTTTAATCATTTTAGACTTTTAAAGTAATAAACATTAACTTAAATGCATGAGTCATTCTACTTAAAAAAGGATAAGTTAATTCACTGAATTTTACTTTCTCCCAAAACCCCACTAAAAGCAGAATAAACGGAAAATGCTCTGGATGGGCATGGCAAGGTGAGAGAACAGCAATACAACACCAGGTGCTGGGCAGGAGATCAATGTACACCAATTGATTCCACAGATAGAAAACAGCCAACCTCCAAGTTCATAGAGGAGAAAACACTGCAGCAATATCATTTACCCCACAGAATACTGCAAGCTTGGGAGTTGCTATGACTGAGCAATGCAGGAAACAAGGAAGAATTGGCCAAGGGAACCATAATCAAAAAGGGACTCAGAAAAGCTGAAAAACAGATCACTAACCATGTAGCTGGGCAACCTGCCTTCTCTCTCATCAGAAGAAATGTGTGGACTCTATCTCAGAAGCTTTCTGGTTTCAGGGGTACCGCGCACTGTTGAGAGTATAAGTATCTGTTTACAGACTATCCATCAAAGTGTGCATCTGTGCTTATTCTCCATTCTAAAAACACAACTCTAGCCCCGTCAGAATACAAGACACCAGACTGTAAGGCTGCCTTGGACAATCTGACCAGCTTAAGAAGGAACCCCAGAGACACTGTCGTTACCAGTGACCTCCACTTAACCTCCACCAAGGTCACCCTGAAATAAAGCATAAAGAGCCAAATGCAGGGGAGACAAGCAGTTAGTTAATGTAATCTTCAACAGAGAGGCAACGTGACCATTCATCTCAGGCAAAACTCTATCCCAAGAGTCAGAAACCAGACTGAGGTACTCAGAATGCCAGTGTAGAAAATAGCAACAAAAGAAGAACTTTTAAAGATAATTCCTTCAGATATCATTCAAAAGTAAATGAAACAAGATACAGCAAGATAAACTAGACCCTATTAAAAAGATCATCTTGAGTTTTGAAAGGGGGGCAGGTCATGAAAGTACTCCTAAGACAGTTGTGTCAAGAAGAGGAAACTTCTCCAGAAACTGAACAAAGACAGCGGAAGGGAAGAAGGCAGCCTGCTTGTTCAGGCCTTTGATCCAAGCTATCCAGAAGGATGAGGCAAGAAGACTGCAAGGTCACTGAGCAAGACTCCACCTCAAAATAAAAAAGGAAAGTTGAGCCAGGCACAGTCATGCATGCCTGTAATCCCAGCACTCAGGGAAGCAGAGGCAGGTGGATCTCTGTGAGTTTAAGGCCAGCCTGGTCTACAAAAAAACAAAACACAAAACAAAAAAAAAACCTGTCTTTATAAGAAAAAAGTGAAAATTGGACTACAGACCTGGCGCCATTATTCACCCTAACCTCAATTAACCTCAACTCAGTTCTCAGCACCCATCTGTAAGGCCTCCTGACCTTTATGAGCACCAGGCACACATGTGATGTATATATCACATGCTGGGTGTATGTATGTATATATGTGTGTGTGTGTGTGTGTGTGTGTGTGTGTATACACATACATACATACATACATACATACATACATACATACATACATACACACTGGCAAATATGCACAAAATTTAAAAAATGAATAAGTCATTTTAGAAAAGAAAACAGGTTGGGCATATACCTTGGTGTTAGGAGCTCTTGCCTAGTATGTGTTTCTTTTGTTCTTTTATCACTATGCAACAACTTACACAATCCTTCTAGAATTAGTCCGTCTCTTTCAGTGTATCATATGACTATTCTGAAATTTACCCAACTGTTTTCCATAGGCAGTCTTCCACCTTCAAGTTCCCTTCATCCTGAAATGGAAAGAAACATCATTTCTGCTCTCCTTCCTGTGCTCAGAGATGCGCTAACAGCCAGAAAGAGAATTAAAGAGTGCCAGGATTTGCTGGAGGGCAGCACTCAGAGCCCACTCTGTTCCTCTTACAGCAAGGATGAGTGGTTCCTGCACTCAGAGATGGCTCTGTCTTCTTAGAGAGAGAGTGATGGTTGTACGTACTTGGAGGCTACTCTATTCCCCTTACAGAGAGGACAACTGTTGAAATTAGCTTTCTATTGTTATCTTATGTCTATGCATTTCAATATGCCACTGAACATGTGTTGAAGCTGAATATCATAATAATAAACTTAATAACTAAATGTCTTGAAAGAAAATAAAATCTTCCTGTTGTATTTTCTTAATATTTAATTAATGGTTTTTGATACATAACTAATAAAAGATGTTTAAATGAAAAAGCTTAAGATCATCCCATCATAGTCATCATGACTGCTTTATATTGATATGACCACTGTTGGCAAGATAATTAGTGATAACAGTTTTGTGTGTGACCTTCTACCCATCTCTGAGAGGTGTCTCCTTTTAATCAGAAAGTCCCTGAGGTACAGCTTTTTCTCCAGAGCCTTTCTGCAGGCCTCTTAGCATCTGAGGTAATGCAAAGCAAGAGTTCAGCTGACACCGCCGCACAAACAAAAGCACTGTGTAACACTCTTGTTCTCAGATAGGCACATGATCCTTTTCACTTTCTTTTATACATCAATCTACCCAAGTCACAGTGCAACAGTGCACTGTTCTGTTAACAGATCCGCCAGTGCCCAGTTCCTTTGACAGAGGCCATTTGAATTCATTCAGGAAATCTTTTGGAGGCAACCCCCTTGAACCCACTCACACTTAAAAATCCTGGGAACCAAGTTTCTTTCAAACCCTTACAGAAGACGTGGCAAGTCCCACTGCCTCCCAGGCCTCCTCTGGCTTCAAATCAAACACTCTCTTAAGCAACCCAGATACCTTTAACTGACCATCAGGGCTAATTACAAAGCACAGCATTCACATGGAGACATCAGTCTGCGCTTTTTGCCAAAGTAGCACAATATCCTTCTTGAGTGCTTGTTGAACAGTGACTAAGGAAACACTTGGAGCACAGAATCATGTCCATAACCTCTATTCAAACCTCTTCCACCCCCGCCCTCCCTTGTTCCCAGTGCCCTCCCTTGTCCCATCCTTCCTGAAGCTTAATAAAAGTGCTTAAGGGTTTACAAGAAGTGGAGAATGAAAATCAGAGAGATCTATAAATCTTGACCCAAGACAAAAGAATTCATCGGGTTCAAGGTTTCCAAACACCAGTCAGGATTCCATGCACAGTGGTCAGAAGGCGCTCACACATACTACTTCAGCTGACATGGGAAGAAAGTGCTACGGATGCAAGGGTATCCTCAAAGCTTACTTCCTAAATGCAAGGTCATCAAACATTAGGAAACTTAGGAACAGAAGGGGTCATAAAACGTCTTTAATATGGGATTTGATGGATGAAAGCTAAACTTTTAGCCAAGAATATAAATTCGTGTGTGTGTGTGTGTGTGTGTGTGTGTGTGTGTGTGTGTGTGTGTGTGTATTTCTTCCTTTAATCAGGAAGTACATTCCACCAAGCATTTTCCACAGATTTAAACATTTCAAAACAAAAATAAGAACTACAGTGGCCAATTATTTTTGCCTGCATTTGTCACTGTTTTCATGCCATGTCATTTTAATTTCTGTTACTACCATAATCAGATTATACTTTCCTAGTGTTTTATCATGATTTCCATGAATAGATTATTAATTATTTCTATTGCTTTCTCAGATTCATTGAATGTCACCACTCTAATATCCTCTGGTACTGTGTGAAATATGAAGCTATTAACAAACAACCAAGCGACAAAGGAATTTAAATGTCCCTTTTTGTAGGAGCTCCTCTATTTCAGAGCACTTCTGCATTGATCAGTGGGACAAGCTTTTACCCTCATGCCATATTGTGTATTGGTTGACCTTAATTTTTTAATTAAAAAATTAGCTTTTCATTTCATTATTTTAAAAATATTTACAAAATAACTCTTCTGTGAAAAAAAAACAACAAATACCTCTCAAATATGACCAGAAGTGTTTTAATTAGATTTTGGTCTAAAAAGAGAGAAACAGCCTTTTCTCTTTCTGGCTCTGAGCTCTTTGGAGACAGGGAACATAGTACAGTGCCATTGCTGGTGCCTAGCACAGTCCTGTCACACGGTAAGTAGCTACTGATTATGTGGTAAATGATTGAAACTAAATGACAGAATGAGAGACATAGCAATGCAATATTTAGATAGTCAAATCAGATCAGAAACTTTTCTGTTTGAAAGGGGGAATGTTCTTTTGGGGGGGGCTTTCTAAATCTTTTTTTTTAATTTTATTTTATTAATTTATTCATATTACATCTCAATGGTTATCCCCTCCCTTATATCCTCCCAATCCTCCCTCCCTCCCTCCCATTTTTCCCTTACTCCTCTCCCCTATGACTGTGACTGAGGGGGACTTCCTCCCCCTTTATATGCTCATAGGGTATCAAAGTCTCTTCTTGGTAGCCTGCTATCCTTCCTCTGAGTGCCACCAGGTCTCCTCATTCAGGGGACGTGGTCAAATATGAGGCACCAGAGTATGTGTGAAAGTCAGTCCCCACTTTCCACTCAACTGTGGAGAATGTCCTGTCAATTGGCTAGATCTGGGTAGGGGTTTGACGTTTACGGCCTGTATTGTCCTTGGCTGGTGCCATAGTTTGAGCAGGACACCTGGGCCCAAATCTGCCTATCATAATGTTCTTCTTGTAGGTTCCTAGGATCCTCTGGCTCCTTCAACTTTGCCATTCTCCAAATGGGGGAATGTTCTTATTCAGTGGTTCTCAACCTGTGGGCCACAATTTCCATAGGGGTCACATATCAGATATCTTGCATTTCAGAAATGTACATTACAATTCATAACAGTAGCAAAATTACAGTTATGAAATAGCAAGAAAATATTTATGGTTAGGGATCATGCCAACATGAGGAATTATATTAAAGGGTCACAGCATTAGAAAGATTAAGAGCCAATGTAATTTGGTCAATATAACATATCACAGACCTTCCACACATTAATTAATATGCATCATTCCTCATGAAAAAGAATAGATATTTTCTCCAAACTTAAATTCCTTCGCCATCTGTATATTTTAGAATATGTGCAATCCATAGGAAAATAATCTATTGCAGTGACTGAGTTAATGTAGGGAGATGGATATTCCCACTCTGGTAGTAGAGAGTGAAAGTAGAGTGAGGTAAAAGATGGCCTCTCTGAGCAGAATGCCTCAAGATCAGGAGTAAAAGAGATGATCCAAGGATCTTCTGGAAGATGCCAATTTTGATGGATTCGCTAAAGTCCCTTTAGGTCACTAACCATAATATACACTTAGCTCATGGTCAGTATAGTGGTGAGACAGACGAGTAAGTGAGTGGCAGCAGGGCAGAGGAGATGGAAGGATGTGGGAGCTCCAGGGATTAGAGACATCTTCCAGGAAGTGTTGATACTCAATGCTGAGCCAAGAAGCACAAAAGCACTGTTGAAGTGGTGGCAGAGTTCAGGAAGAAAGAAAGAATGCAAGAAAGCATCAGACGTTATGGAGAGTATTGGCATTCAGCAGTGAGGGACAGATTGAACGAGCCAGTCACATCAAACCAACGATGCTATTCACCAGATAGAAAGCACTGACCACCTAGGAGCACAGATATTCTGTTTGGAAATGGATCTTTCAGAGACTTTAAATACGACAGTGTTGTGGGCAAATTGCTTCTGAAGCAAAATGTATGTGTAAGGCCACACTACAGAAAGAGAAATATGTGCATGGAGTTATCATATTATGTAGATAATACACTCCAACAGCCCTACAAGTGCCTACTGTCAACATATTTGTTCTAAAATAAACCTGTACTTGTAGTGTTCTCTTCTATTAGTTCTCTTTTGCTTAGGGGACTATAATCAAAAGTTTTTCCAAGATACATACTGCACCCGTTAGATTCTTTCTGGGTTATACATAAACCTACAATACTAACTAGCTAGCAAGTAGGGTAGGAACATGCATACGTATTCATTTTCAAGCCTAAATAAATAACAGACAACAACTAGAGAAAACAATGACAAAAATAGTATGGTCATCTTGCTTATATTCATGATTTCCAATAGGCTCATTGCTGTCCATACCAGAGTTCATGTCATAGTAGACACTGTGTTATGAAAAGGTGTGTTCATTACTTGGAGTGAAAATATGAAACAGTAACTGTGTTCGCCTCTTTCCTACATTAGTAGATGTTATTGGATGTATGAATTCATGAATGACCACAACAGATAAAGCAACTCAATTTAAACATGACTGGAAAATAGAAATAGATGGATTTATGCAATACCTAGCCATTTCCTTGATACCTGAGCCAGACTTTACACCACTAATTTGCATCACAAGCTATAAAATAAAATATATTCTCCCATTACTGCAGCTGTGGCAGAAAATGCTGTACACGTTAAATTAAACAACTAATAAAAATACAAATAGTGAACGCTTCAAGGCATTTATTTTATTCGGTGTGTAATTTGGGCATACATAACACAAAACAGTGCAATTGCATTGAACAACTAATGAGAATTTCACACAGACAGACGCAACAGTAACCCGGTCCTTCACAGGCAGCATGATGATGGCTCTAGAGTCCTGAGAGAAGCCGGCAAACCTGAGATTGACAGCATCTATGTGAAGTGCTTGAGCTGTGTCCTTAATTTTGGCAGCTAGATTCTAAACTATTTTACTCTTTAAAAAGCAAAGGTATGTGTTTTTTCATCCTGGTCTCTCAGAAAACCTAATATTTTTGCATCCAGTACCATCTTGTTGAAAAGAAAAGGAAGCTTATTGTTAAAGAGTATGCAAGTTAATTGTCTTTTGAGTCAGGAAATAAAAAGACATAACTCTTCAATGGAAGTCTTCCATAAGTTAAGGAAGATGGGATGAAACAATGCCCACTAGGCCTGGAAGTGGGTAACAGTCATTGCTGCCAAATAGGGTGCCCTGGCTACAGAGTGCCTCATCTCCCAGGAAGCTTATAGGGATGCATGCTATTGGTATACTTATAAGGTCTGTAGTAAATAGAGAATGAGAGAGAACCAACTGGAAAGTCACTGGCTCTCCAGTGAGCGGCCCTGAGATTGACACTGAGATGCTAACTTTCCTAGCATGGGAACCCCAGAGTGAACTAAAACCTAGGGTTGTCAGTGAGGAAGAGAGAAAGCAACTGAGAACTTCTCAAACATCTACCATCTACCTGACATTTAAAAAGTGAGAGGACAGGGGAGGAGGTTTACAAATCAGGTAATTCATTTACAAATTGAGTAGAAACTGAGGGAAAAGTCTGAAGAAAATCTTGTTACTACAAACCAAAACCGGGGAGGACAAAGCCAAACAAAGACCAACGTTGAAGACCACTTTCTTCCCTATACAGATGAGCAGAGGAAGTGGAGCTGTTCTTTCCTGCTTGTGTTGCTTGATGCTTAGGAAACAGAACGCCTAATGAAGTAAGAACCCTTACACCTTGCCTCAGGGTGGTGGTGGTGGTTTTTTTTGTTTGTTTGTTTTTGGTTTTGGTTTTTTGGTTTTTTGGTTTTTGTTTTGGCTGTTGTTGTTGATGCTGTTTTAACAGGGAATGAAGAAAAATGGTTTAGAGACAAAATATAAATCATTTCAAATGAGCTGACAGAATTCAATAAAAGGTTTCTACAGAAAAATTCCACACAGCACAAGTGTTAGTGGTGAAAACGACACACTGAAACATTGTTACCATTCAACCTCCATGTATATATAACTAGATATCTTATACACAAATGAAGAAATTGACAATTGTTTCAAGCAAAGAATGATTTTTGCAGGATCAATTACTTGAGAAGCACTTTGCCAGTCAACATAAAATAATAAGTAGTAGTTCAAAACCTAAGCTGAAGTGTTCTGAACAGAACACTCCGACAAGTCGCCAAGAGTCTGACTCTGCAATCTGCTTTTCATCGCTCCAAAAAAAAATAATAAACTGTTCCTTCATGACAATATTTCGGTAACTGACAGAGCTGGCAGTGTGGCTGGAGATAGCAGGATATTAGGAACCGTGACTGATAGGAAAATCGGGGCCTGCAGAAAAGGTGAATGCACAAATTCAAATTTAAGGAGTAGCTGTTGCATTTCAGAATCCTTTCAAAAACATGGGATGACATATTGAGGTCACCTCTGATTGAAAAGATGTCTCTGCAAAGGGAACCACCTCTCTCTCCTGCAATGTGCACGGAACTATTGGAGATGCTCTGCCTACCAATGCAGCTGCAGGCACATCATGGGTGCCTATGGCTCACTCCTTCCAGCATGTATCACGCACTGAATGGCGTGGTTAATTAGAGGGGGAAAGTTGGAGACTTGGTTCGCTTTGATGCAAAAGCCAGAATGAAAAGTAAAGAGGCAGGCTCTCTAACCTCTAATCTATCAGGGCAAAACTGAAGGAGCAACGTGGTAGCACTGTGATGTGGAACACTCCCGTGACAGACTGCAGTGGGTTATATGAAAATGGCTCCCATAGGCTCTTATGCTTGAAAACTTGGTCCGTAGTGGTTGGGCCTATTTGGATTAGTAAATGTGGCCTTGATGGAGGAAGTGTGCCCTTGTAGGTGGGCTTTGGTGTTTCAAAACCCCATGCCATTCCCAGCTAGCTCTAGCTCTCTCTACCCCCTCCTTCAGCCTCATGGTTGTTTGTCTCAAGACACGGACTTGGCTACTGCTCTAGCACCATTCCTGTGTGTAGGAATGCTGACAGGATGGGAATAGACTCTGAACTTCTAAAACTGTAAGTAAGATCTACTATGTTGGCCAACTAAAAGGCCAGAGTATAAGAGTAACAAAAAGCTAAGAATATTTTGTAAATTTCAAATAAATCCTTTACCTCCAAGGTAGTAAGCATCTAATATTGTGTTGAACACTTGAAAAACTACTTTATAGCAAATAAGACACCCATTACCTCTCCTCCCCCCCAGAAAAAGCAAAGACTTTTAGTTAACTTACTTTTGCCAGAAACCAAGAACCTGACCCATCAATGGATACGCCTACAGATGTCGGCACCGCTGTATAATCTAGTCAACCACCGCCTGCCCCACTACTATGGCACTTAGAATAGGCTTCTAATAATTATATTCAACCCAGAGGAAAGACTGAAGAGGATCCTTATTGAAGAACAATTTTGCTTAGAGTAGTAACTAAGCTGAGGCATAGAGGAAAAATAAGAACTTTTGTCCTCCGCAAAAGGAGGCGTGATGTCAGATAGACATGTGATGCTTCTGATGTCTGCACTCTCAGAGACCTGAACACATGATGGTACAACATAGGTAATGTGGGTAGCATAGAAAAAAAGAGACTGGCCTCACACAATTTGAAGAGTTTTATCTTATTTAATAATATGTGAATAGTTTACTTGCGAGACCTCTCTGCCTCAGTCTCCAAGTGCAGAGACTGCAGGGGGAAGCCACCATGCCCTGCTCTGATGGAATTGTCAACAGCTGTCTTGTCTCAGGCACCATGTGGTCCTCCCTGACCACCTGTCCCCTGTTTCTTTAGCTAGCTCTCTCCCTAATGCCCAGGGTCAAGATTGTACCTTTGGATTCTCATCGCACCTGGTAGGGAACTGGGCTTGAGGTTTCACTATCTGCGCTGATACAGAGTTGATGTATGATTTGCACAGGTGTTGATCGGAGAGATCGTGTACGTGCTGTGCACACTGGATGCTGGATCTGAGAGAACCACTTGATCATGTATAGGGAGCTCCATAGGGCTCATGGGCGTAATTGGAAAAGGTATTAAAATGATATGCATACCTTGAAGAAAAAAAGGAAATTTCTCTTAATCTCTTTCACTACTTCTTTAGTAGTGAGACTATTGATTAGTCTTTCCCTGCGGATAAATCCTCTACATTGTTATATGAGGGAGGGGCAAATTAAATTATTAAATGAATGAAAATCTTGAAATGGAACTAAAAGTTATAGTACAGTCTAAAATTAAGATAAAGCAAAAACAACTAAACTAAGAGATTTAAAATTATCACAGAACCTTAACTATTTTTAATTAATTGTTTTCTGTTTAATTACTAGCACTGCAGTAATGTTGCTTTATACTCAACATCTCAGCAGTGCCTATGATAATTAAAGCCAGTGAAGCAGTGTGGAATCTAATCACCATTTATTTCATAAGTTTATTATAAATATATTATATACGCTAAACTGGCTTACCAAGTCGTGTTGACGAAACTGAAAAGAAAAAAAAATAGAATCAAAGATGGAATTCTTTCTGTCTCTGGCTGCCATAGGGAGAGGCACGGCCACCATTTCTGTGCATCTGCAATGGATGGTCACTGAGAACTGCTCCAGTTCCCTGATAGAGCCCGATAATCTGAAAGCCTGCAATTCCTTTTGACTGATTCATCTCAAGACTGTGCTGCCCACAGCCAATGGCAAAAGAGTCACGGTAGTCATGAAGCACAGATCCAGTGAGGGAAAAAACAGCATCAGGACCACAATCAACAAGAATACACTGGCCACTCATGATTTGCAAGAACAAGTATAGTCCTGATCTGGCCACAAGGCCAGTGCCACGCCATGAATCCAGAAGCCTGACACTGATCCACCCCACCAAGAGTTTCTGAGCCCCATATCTCAAGAGCAATAAAGGGTCCACTGACTTTTTCAACTACCAAAACAAACAAGCAAAAAAACAAAGAAACAAACAAACAAAAAAAAAAAACAGAAAAAAGAATCAGAGATGGAAATTAGAGAGCGAAAGAAGAAAACGAACAGAGGAGGAAAATGTAAAAAATAACAATGCCATCTGAATGTGATTTTAAGGCAAAATAAAACAAGAACTTCAGAGATAGGAAAATGAATCCCAAATTGTCTCTACATTAAAAAAACAAACAAACAAAAACAGACAGGATGGAGTGGTGGCTCACTGGATAAAAGCACTCACCTTGCAAGCCTGAGGACCCAAAGACTTGAATTCAAATCCAAGATACCACAATAGAAAAGCCAAGCATGGCTACATGTGTCTGTAACCCCAGCACTACATGTCAGAGATGGGCAGTTCCCCAAAAGCCAGCCCAGCCAAAGCGCCAAGTGTGGAGGTCAGTAAGAAAGCCTGAATCAGAGGGAGAGAAAAGGCAGAGGCACAGAGACATTCAATGTATTCCTCTGGCCTCTTCATGTGCATACGCATATGTGGGCACACACACACACACTCACACACACACACACACACACACACACACACACTCACACACACACATACACACACACTCACTCCCTCACACTATCCAAGCACTCTTAGGGTTCTGCACGAAGTGGTTAAAGTAAAGGTAAAGCTGAGAGAGTAGTTACCCTGGTTCGGAAGCATCACCACTGCTGAGCCCTTAGAGAGCCACACAGGGGTAGAGGCGAAAGCTCTTTTGTGCAGATCAATACGTTGCAAGTGAGCCCCGGGCTGTGTCCAAGGGTCTGTAACCTGTGAGGGCAGGCGCTCCTTGTTATCACCTCATTTTCAGTAACCTAGGAAACGCTTTACCTTTTCTACTGAAGCAATCAATATCCAGATGATTGTAAGGGCTGATTTTTATCACTGGAGATAGTAATATTTTAAGCCCTATGCACTTGAAAAGAAGGAAAAGTAAAATGAAATTCATTGATTTCAAGCATTTAACATTTGATGGCTCTTAATAAAAACTAGTACTCAAGTAAATGAATCCATCTTCTCCCTACCGCCCACCCCCCAACCCCAGCCCCACCTCAGAGGAGTGGAAGTTTTAAAAATTACACACTTCTACAATAAAGGAAGGATGTTTACACCAGACTGGTCTGGTTTGGAGTTATTGTTATTTTAAATTCATACTAAAATTTCTTTCAATAGATCATATAATCTACTTCTAGAGAGCTTACGAGTATAGTTAAAATGAAACAAAAGACATGACACAAATCAGGTGTCTACCATATTAGAGTCTAGGGACACAGCTTATATGTAATAGTACTACCCTAGTCTTCAGAAAAATCTAGATTTGATCCCCAGCACACCAAAAATAAGGAGGAGGAGGAGGAAGAAGGGAAAAGAAGGAAGAGGAGGAGAAAGGGAAAAGGAAGAGAAAGAGGAATAGGGAGAGAAACAGGAAGAGGAAAGCATAGTTCCTCTATATCAACTAAGGCTGCTTTTCAATGCAAAGCTTGATTATACTGATCCACACCATTGAGAAGGATTTTCTTTTCATTTTGGTTCGTCAGGCAGAGGCTCAACAAAGTCATTTAAACCACATACAAAAAGATGTGCTATAAAATGGAATCAAGAATGGAAACACAACATAATTCATTTGCAAAGGAACATTTGATGTCAATGACTGAGTCCCTGGAAATTTTAAAAATAGAATTTATATTCAGATTTGTCTCTGTCAGAGAGTTTATGGAAAAATGAAAAATGAAATCGCCATGAAACCACACTTACATTCAAAACCCATAGCTGTGCAGGATGCCAAATGTAAAAAAAAATAAGTTGCACTGTAAGGTAATGCCTGTATTTCACCACCTTTAGACATCTCTGAACAGCAGTTTTACATCACTGTAAGGTGATGCCTGTATTTCACCACCTTTAGACATCTCTGAAAAGCAGTTTTACATCATTTAACTTACAAAACCACTTTATCAAACACAACAACAACAAAGAACGTTTAATTAAAAATAACTCTACTATTTTGAATTTCTCTAATACCACTTCCATAAAATGTTCTTTTTTGCTGTCAAAGCAAATTTAATAATTAAGAAAAGTAGTTTCAACATCCCTCACCAACACTGGGCTAACCAGCCTAGTATGTTCTAGGAGAGAAAAAAGAGACATGTAGCGTGGAATAAACCCCCCCCCCAGGATCATTGAACCTTCTAGAACATTCTATTAAAAGGAAAGAAGTGAACACTGGGGTTGTATATAACAAGGCTACTCTCCATGCAATTTCTACAGGAGGTGGCCAATTTTCATATCTCAAAGGCAGATTTCCATAGCACAAGCATGCACTTAGGGCCTCTCAGGCTGAGACAAAAGAAAGCAATTCATGGGACGTGAATTTGAAAGAGAAAACACTGGTGAGGAAGGAAGACTTTCTTCCTCAAACCTAACATCAAACCAAACAACAATGACAACCAAATTAAAGCCAGATTCCCCTGCTCCATCATGTTTTTAGTCATTTTAGCAAAACTGTGCAATGCATGAAACAGCAGAGCCCTGCTGGCCCCTGCTTCCCCACCCAACTTAGAATGCTTAAAGAATTGAGTATCAGGAATTGAACTAGCCAGTGCTCCTTAGAGCTGCTAGGTTACAGTATTTCTCTTCATGGTAGCCATTCAGGTATAACACCCTTGGGAAAATATGCTTTATGCACTCTTGCCATCTTAAATTATTAAATTGTACTGTGTATACTTAGAAAGCATAGCTATGCTATAGCCAAATCATATTAGCTTTGTAATCATGGGGCATTACTTAACATACCATCTCAGGTTTCTTTCTATTAAACATCTACTCCTTGTTACTGAGAGGGAAGTAGAAGAAAGAAAAAAAAAAGTGCCAGCAAAGCTGAAATGAAAAGCAGAATCCAAGTTCTCAATGAAGCTTTTATCCCGTCTTAGTCTCATACTTGTACACTGCTTATGCCTACCGTTTCTCACTCCTAATACAACTATGAAACCACAAAGACTGATTACTACTAAAGTACCTAAAATGAAATGGATCTTTGCATCCACCTTTTATTTACCTCCCTCCTGTACTACTCTGTCCTATGGCTGGTCTTCTAATTCATTTTTAAGATCTCTCGTATTAGGGGCATCAACTATGTGGCTCCGATTTACTACTAAGTTTAACCCACCTACAACTAACAAAGATCCAGGGTATTCATATATGCAAAAACCCTGTCTCAAATATGCATATGAAATTGAAATAAATATTATCTCACCTAAGTTCAAACGTGGGCAAGGTTTCAGACGGATTTGTTGTATCTTGGCCATTCTTTCTCCCTCTTAAGTCATACAGAGTGTCTCATCTAAGTGCTATTTGATCTCAGCAGGTAAAAGCATCCAGAGGTTACACTGTTCCTTGTCACATAGTGAAAGAGATGGGATTGCTCCCAGATAAGAAATAGAAAAGCATCCAGTGAGAATGATCGAGTTGAGTCTGTTCACAAGAATTTCTAATTTAGGGAAATGCAGGGACTGGCTTAAAGTATGATTATTGAAAAGATACAGCAATTGAAATGGAATTACTGTGGTTGGATTAAAATGATTACTATCTACTTCCGGAAAGATAGGGCCTGGGTTTCCTCTAGAGTTACAGGACCTCGCCAGGAAAGGGCAGACTGCTGAGCACAGCAAAAACCCTTGGCATTTCTTCTGTGCTAATGACTCACCTACACTGATAAAGCTCAGCATTCAATCAGCCTGGCTCAACTGCAGACCTCTCCTCACTGTAATATAGGGATGGTGCTTTAAGACATTAATTTGATAAACGCCATGTCCCATGTGGAGCCTTTTTCTTTCTCTCTGTAGCTGCCCATCATGGAATCAAGGATGTGAATATTCTCAAGGCCGAGCCCAGCGTAGAACATAGATGCCAACATAGTTTTCATTCCATGTGTGTGGATGTAGATATAATTACCAGCTCTTCTTGAGAAAGAAACAGGTCCTCTAAGTCTGCCATTCCTCACTTCATGATTCAAAAGCAAAAAGGAGCTAGGGGTGTAGCTCAAAGGAGAGAACATGGTTCCATCTGTGTGGAGGTTTGGATGAAAATGGCCCCCATAGGCTCACAGGAAGTGGCACTATTAGTAGGAGTGTGGCCTTGTTGGAGGAAGTGTGTCTCTGGGGATGGGCTGTGAGGATTCAAATGCTCAAAGCAAGACCAGTGTATCTCTCTTCCTGATGTCTGCCAAGCCAGATACAGAACTCTCAGCTACCTCGCTAGCACGGTATCGGCCTGCATGCTACCATGCTTCCCACCATGATGATGATGGACTAAACCTCTGAAATTTGAGCCAGCCCCTACTAAATACTTTCCTTTATAAAAATTGCTGTGGTCATGGCATCTCTTCACAGCAATAGAACTTTAACTAAGAAAGCTTCTGTTGGGGCCCAGTCTCAACCTCCAGCTAAAACAAAACAAAAAAACAGGAAGACAGGAGGATATAGGGACATAAGAGCAAGGAAAAGAGGCGGGGGAAGTAAGCTAAGCATAATGACATAGTAGAAGCCAAGAACAAAGAAAGGCAAAGAGCAGGGAAAATGGAAAATAGAAAATACTTTAAATACTTTCTGGGGTGAATAAAACATTCTTTTTTTACTCATGCAGGAAGACAGAGAGAAAATAAAATTCAACCCATTTTCTTCATTTGCTCCTACTTCACATCCAAGAGCAAAATGCTAATTTCAGAAACAGTCAGATGATTCTTTTAAAAATTCTATAAGCATTGGGTAGATCAGAGTAGGTGTTCGATGTTTACTATTGTATTGTCCTTGGTTAGTGCAACAGTTTGAGCAGACACCCCCTGGGCCCCGATCCATCCATCATGATGTTCTTCTTGTAGGTTTCTAGGACCCTCTGGGTCCTTCTATTTCCCCATCTTCTATATTTCTCTTACCTAGAGTCTCAGTAGGATGTCCTCACATCTATCCCAATCTCTTGGTAAGTAAAGACTTTAATGGACATGCCTTTTGGGCTAGTGCCCAATTATAAGTGAGTATATACCATGTGAGTCTTTCTGCTTCTGGGTTAACTCACTCATTATGATCATCTCTAGTCCCATCCATTTGTTCACAAATTTCGGGATTTCCTTGTTTTTAATAGCTGAGTAGTATTCCATAGTATAAATGTACCACAGTTTCTTTATCCATTCTTCAACTGAGGGGCATTTAGGCTGTTTCCAGGATCTGACTATTTTGAATAAGGCTGCTATGTGGTCTCTACATAACACACATATCAATAGTTTTTATGACATACATTATGTAGAAAATATAGCTGGAGTTATTCATCAACATTACATGTTGAATAAGGAAATCTAATTTTGTAATCTCTCTTGATCTCCATCAAAACTGGGCAAGACACGGTGGCAAAGGCCTTCAAACCCAGCGTGCAGAAGGCAAAGGTAATCAGACTTCTGTGAGTTTGATGGCAGCTTGACCTACATGCAAGTTCCAGGCCAGCCAGAGAAATCTATCAAAAAGGAAAAATAAATAGTAACTTCAACTCCAGGAGATATGAAATATGAAGCCATTTTCTGGCCTATGTGGGCATAACATTCACACATACACACACACACACACATACACACACACAATTCACACCTGCATACATGCACACACAAGTATAAAATAAATATTTTTTAAGCTATACCAAAAAGAATTTGTTAAAAGCATTAAACACAATGATAGGAAACAAAAAGGAGAAAATATCAATCAAAGTATGAAATTTGTTATACAGATGGATAAATGATTACCCTTCCAGAAAGCAAATTCAATGCATAAAACTAAGGGCATGCTCAATTTATATAATAGACCACTCAACAAGCAGGCACATGAAACACAGTAATCACCTCTCTGCTTTTACTTTTCACTGTTCTAGCAACTCTGTTGAAATGTAATTTACATAGCATGATGCTCACATGCCTAAAGTTTATGACTCACTGGTATTTTAGTATATTCAGGATGGTGCCACCATCCACAGAATGTAATTTTAGAGCACTTTCATAATTGCGGGTCTGTTTAAAGGACACCTTCTTACAGATGTCCCATGACTACCCTCAGTAGACACAGGTGCTTATTTCCTGTCTCTTGCCTTTCCTCTTCTCTCTCTCTCTTTCTCTCTGTCTCTGTCTCTGTCTCTCTGTCTCTCTCTCTCTGTCTCTCTCTCTCTCTGTCTCTCTCTCTCTCTCTTCTTGCTTCAAACACTATGACCATCAGTAGTTACTTCTCTTTGGCTTCCTTGTTAACTGGCTGCCTCTGCCAGCAGAATGTGAGTGGCACAAAGCATGCCTCATATCTCTCTTTGCAGTCCAACTGGTAGCATAGCACACAGCTTGGCACATGTTATGTGGCCACTAAGTACACTGGCTGAATCAGTGAATGAATTGGCAAAGAATAACCGGACGGTGAAGTGAGCCATGAAGGTTAGAGAAAGAATGGTAATCAAAAGCAAGCCCATGTCTGATGAACAGCAGACAGTAGAACAAGAACAGAAAATCCTGCTGCCCACCCAATGCCTGAAACAAGAACCTGGCCATTTGGACTGAGCAGGTCCAGGATGGTTTTTTTAGGTGACTAGGAGAGCGAGAGGGGAAATATTTAAAAAAAAAACCTAACACTGCTAGCAAAAGAAATTAATAAATTAGAAAACTAAAAGTTATGATCACAAAGCCAGGTACAGTGGTACATGCCTCAGATCCAAGCTGTGGGGAAGTAGAAGAAGAATGATCAAGAGTTTGAGGCCCAGGCTCAGCTGTGCCATGAGTTCGAGGCAAGCCTGGGGTATACGAGACCCTATGGGTGGGGGGGTAGGAAGAACAGAGAGCGGACAGAGAGAGAAAGAGAGATAGAGATGGAGTCTATATATGCATTCATGCTGCTGACAATGACATGCCTATTGCTTACACTCACACATCAGGACATAAGAAGTATATATCATTTTGATGCCCCAGTCCCATAGCTGGTGGTATTTAGATGCTCACTGGTTATCCAGGGTGACACATAATTCTAAAGCCCTAAGTCCTACATGGCTAAATTCCTGCTTTTCTGTGTCCTTGTTATGTAACTTCAAGTGTGTTACTTATCTGCAGTGTGCTTTGATGTGAGCATTTAAAAGGAGTCATTTTAAAAAAGATTCCTATATCGTAAGTGCTATTGTGATTGTCAAGTGAAAATAATCACAGTAGCACCTACCAGGTCCTAGGTGCCCCTTGTAAGTTAGCAGCTGTAGAGGAAGCAGTACTAGTCACCATGGGGGCAGTGACAGAGGCAGTGTTAGCAAGGACAGAAGTAAGCGGCAGTAAATGATGAAAGTGCAGCTCATCGTGGTCATTCTATGGAGCCAAAAAGTAAAATGTAGGTCAGTGTCAAGAAGTGTCAAACACAAAGCACTGAATTATCATCGAATTGACTTGTTCCCACAGTGCTTCCTATCACACGGCAAGATGATCAGGCATAATTGATTTTTTTCCCTTCAAGAACTGAGTGAATCA
The DNA here is from genome assembly GCF_903995435.1 of Acomys russatus. NCBI lineage: Eukaryota > Metazoa > Chordata > Mammalia > Rodentia > Muridae > Acomys > Acomys russatus. The sequence continues at coordinate 36,881,381 of NC_067156.1, forward strand.
GCAGATTTGTAGACCTTGTCAGTGGCAATCTGATTCCAAGTAACTCATCCTTAGCTTCGGCACACAGACAGTGTCAAGACTGCTGTATGCACAGTGAGTACTCAGATGCAGGGCAGGGTGTGCGTGTTGGTGGTGGGGTCGAGACTTGGATTCTGTCAGGAGTGCTTAAAAATTTATTCTTTAAAGAAACCAAGCAAGATAATCATAGGAAGTCCTGCAAAATAAGTCGTGACATTTACAAATCAATAGTCATTTGTTTAAAAGAGTTACTGGCTTGCATTTATCAGAAACATTGTCAATGCACCCTCCTTGAGATGAGTAAGATAGCTGCACTCCTTTAGAATATTAGCTGACTTCACATGTGTTTGACCTATGTTCTCCAAACACATCATCTAAGGAACCTGGACTGGAGACTGGAAAGCAGTTTTATCTCAGGATCTGGTGAAAATCAGGGCTAGCCTCCAGGTACAAAAGCAGGAAGTAAGACCAATACTTACTTAATTATCCAAAGGGAGTCCAAAGAAAGTACCATAAAACAAATACTCAGCATAAAGAAGAGTGAATGAGCTGTCTTCAACTAAAAAAGGAATGTGTTGTGTTTGAAACAGCCTAAAGGATTATTTTCCATCTAGAAAAGAAAACACACTCTTAGAGATGATTCCAGTCCAGTGAAATATAGCTCAGTGTTTAACACCAGCGAGACCGCGAACGGTTACAGCTGATGCTGACTGGCTCTTAAAATAAGCTGATTCTTCTACTTCTTGTCTTCCAAAAATATATTGTAGCGAGGCATTTTATAAAAATATTCCTTCAGAGAGACTAGAACATTTGCTGGACTTCACGGAAGAGCTAATGATGCAGCTTGAGATCACTTGTGCCTGTTGTCCTACTGTGTGCACAGCTTTTCAATTAACCTGCCTTGAAGAGAAAAATGCAGCAACCAACCTTGCTTGCCTTGGATTCCCCCATATAATCATTTACAACCTAAGCTAATGCATAGATATAATCTTAAATTATGTATTCTTCCATGTCCCTGGCATGTATTATGTGTTGAGGTAATAAATGCTGAAAACAGCAAATGGGTTGAAAACAACCTTATAAAAAGAATATCTGCCATAAATGTTAAGAGCAGCAGATGGACATTGCTTGATAGAACATGGGTGTTTGCTATCCAGGTCAGCTGGAGTCAGTCAAGTTTCATTCCTTGTAAAGCTCTGTTAAATATCTTTTGTAAACTATCTCTCATTCCTTTCCTCATAGCTTCCTGCACTATTCAACAAAAGCCAGAGGATGCAGAGACAGACACAGACACAGGAGCAGATTCACAAGGTAGCATTCAGCCATGCACTGGCTCAGACACTTAGAACAGACAAATAACACACAGGGAAGCACAAAGGACAAAGAAGTAGAGAATTCAAATCTTGCCTTGCTTTTGGCTAATTTCTCCAAGAAAAATTGCTTTTTGTTTCTTTTTCTTAATGCAACACTGACACATTATTTGTGACTCGGGGGTTTTTTTCTTAACTAATTACTAATGTGTTAAAAAAAAACACACACACACACACACAATACATATCAAACATAGAAAGGGGAGGAAGTGGTACTCCTGGCACCCTTGTGTCTTCTTCTGGGTGAGAATCACAAATAGGGAGTATTTCTTCTATTAAAAACATAGGGTACGTTCCATAAAGCATGCTACTTTTAAGAAATAATTAGAATAAGTTCACTAAAAATGACTTTTACAGCATTTCATGATCCTTTAGCAATTAACCAAATACTAGCTGGCTTTCCAACTTCATTACACTTAGATCTAACTTATAAAATGGTGATTGCACAGAGAGGCTAATGTCATTGGAAGAAATTTCTAATAGATTCACCACATAAATAATATGCATATCACACCACACAAGGCCTTATTGGAAAGGCACCAAGGCAGTCAGGAGGCAGAAGACAAAAACAAAGGAATAGTAAAGCCAATTCCTTTGAGAGGGTTCTATGGGAAAGGCGAGAATGGCTAGCCCAATGTCAGGCGACTTTGAACTATAGTCATGGCTGCAAGCTGCCTGGCAAATGATCCTAAGATGATCAAAGCAGAGCTACATTGCATCCTCAGGTGTCCAAACCACACTGAAGAAGGGTGGCTCTACTCATGTGTCAAAGACATGCACTTTTTGGCTATCCTTAACAATTAGCTAGCCCCAGCAGAGACACTGGTTCTCTAGACAGACATATGCTTGTAAAACATCCAAACTTCATAATATTCAGAAAAAAATTATCACATAGGAATGCAGGTCTGGTACTTACTGGCTATATATAGTGTTATTATTAATGGCAATTTTTTCATCTAAATCCATTCACATACACAAAAACCGTACATTCATGTTTTTGAAGTGATGAAAATATTTTAAGAGAAGGAACAGGAAGCAGTGTTTGACTCCACAATGCTAAGGAGATAAAAGCACAAAATCTGCCCCCCCCCCATAGCTGATAGGGCACTTCAGGAACATGGGAGAGCAGCTATAAACAACAGAAGAGAAAGATCTGCTCCAGGTAATGCAAACCTGAGAGACCTGGAAATCCCATGGGGATGCAAGGTTCGTGCCGAGACTCTGAAGGACCGAAATGATGCTATTCTACTGCTGCTTCTGAAGGGGAATCTGAGAATTGCTCAGATTCTGTAGTGTGGCTTGAAATGAGAATGGAGAATAACCAAGAGGAGAGGGCAACTAGTCAGCAGCAGAGCTCAAGTCCCGCATGCATGCAAGGTTTTCAGTGTCCACCATTGAGGCTTTGTGACAACATGTAGGGGTTAGATTTCACACAGCGGGATAAGAACCCCGGATGATAATCTGTTCATTGAAAAATTGAAAGTCATGAAATAATGGTCTCAGTGATGCCCCCAAATATTGTTCTTGCTGCTGCTATGTGGCTAATAGATTGTAAGTGGGAAATGAAAGAAACAGAAAGTTAAGTTAATATTGCTTGAAATTAAACAGAAAGAAACCAATTGGCTGGACTTGAGACTAATAATAGGCCATGTGGTAAGATTCTGCATATCTTGGACTTGAACCTAATATATTTTGTTGGTCCGCTTAGTGTAAAGGGGAACAGAATGAGAAGGATCAAGTGTGGCTCCATGTAACTAAGTGTGACTGCTGGAGACTGTGAGAGAGCACTGCTGGAGAAAGGAAGGAAGGGGACTAGCAACCATGCGCTCCCTTTGGGAATTGAGCATTTTGTGATTACTATCAGATATCTAAATGGAAGTGTAAGCATACAGTTAAATGCACGGATGTGAAAGCTCGTGCAGAAGTAAGGGCCAAAGACCTAACTTCAAGGTCAGCAGCCTTGGGTGACATCTAAAGCCATGCTGTGAAAGGCATTACTGGAGAAGCTGTGCAGAGCTAGAGAAAAAAGTGGGCTGGAGTGGGTCTGAAGGACACTTCAAAACTTAGATGCTGTGAGAAGAAAAGCAGAGGGAGAAGCAGCCTGTGAGATGGTATGCTTCCTGGATATGTGATTCGCTTGTGAAATTCTGGTTGCCACAAGCTAAGGAAAAGAAACCTTTCCAAAAGAAAGAAGTGGCCAAATAGCCAAAGGTATGGAATGCTACCAAGAGAATAGGAAGGTAAGTGGACAGTAAACTTAGAAAAAAAAAAGAGGCTGCTGAGACCATACAAGAGCCATTTAACTGGAGCCTTGGAGGTGAGAATACAACCAGATTAGTCAGTGGAGGTCAGTGGATCAAGACAGAAAATTGGGGACTGGACAGACATCTGCAGTTACAATGCTTTCTAATCAAGACTGAGGAGTGGAGTTCAGATCTCCAGAAACCCACTTGAATATCAGGTGGGCTTTGATGCTTCCCCATAATTCCAGCCCTTGAAGGTAAAGATAGCAGATCACCAGAACAAACTGGCTAGCAAGACTAGCCATATCAGTGAGCTCTGGATTTGATTGAGAGACCCTGACTCAATGAATGAGGTGATAGAGCACTCAAGAATGATTCCTGACATCAGCTGTGGGTCTCCATATGCACAGGCGCACATGTGCATATAGACCCACACACATGTGCATCCATAATGCAAAAAAATACACACACATGTATAATAAACACACACACACTGGCAATCCTTTGGGGGAAGTAGCTATAAATGGAAGCATAAAATGAACAAATAGATTTCAGTTGGAGGTAAGTGCAAGTAAGAGCTTTGCAAATACTATTGATATATTGTATGTTTATAGAGGTGATTTATGTGAGACAGAAGGGTGTTGTGTTGGGAGATCTGGAAGAAAGGTTACAGGATAGGTGGGTCTTCAATAACAGTAGAAAGAATTTGCCCTTTGTGACATGAAAGAAGGTAGACTATATACTTACTGGTACTTTGGTAAATCTCATGTTTTTTGTGTTTGTTTTTAGTTTTTCAAGACAGAGTTTCTCTGTGTAGGTCTGTCCTGAACTCACTTTGTAGACAAGGCTGGCCTTGAACAGTAAGCCTCATTTTTGATGGATAAATTCTGACTTATTTTTGTTTTCACTGGTGAAATAAGAAACAAGGACAGCAGGTTAGCCGTGTGGGAGTATAGGCAAATGTTGGGGATTTGAAGAGAAGGGGAGATAGAAAGTAGGTGTTAAAGTGAGGTAAAACAAACCAGTGGTAACCTGGTGTGGTGTTACACAGCAGGATAACTGTAGATCCACTATCTATTATATACGAAAAACCAGAAAGGATTTTGAGGCTTCCACCATGAATAAATAATTGGGTCTAATCTGGTTTAAACACTACACATATAGGATGCTGAGGAGATGTTTCAATGAGTAAGCTTGCTTGTTCTTCAGATATGAGGACTTGGATTCTAATCCTCAGCACCTAGATGAAAAGATAGCTTTGTTTCACATCTCTGAAACCTTAGCTTTTAGAACCTAAGACAAGTAGGTTCTAAGAGCTTGCTGGCCAGCCTAAATCCTCAACACTTGCCTTGATTCCAGCTAAAGGGGGGGGGGGGGAGATTCCAGTTGATTGAGAGACCCTGACTCAAGGGAATTAGACAAGAAGTGCAGGAAGACACTACATCCACTGTGGCCTCCACCTAAACCCACTCTCAACTGTATAACCATATACATGAACCACAGATACAGACAACACACACAAAAACTAAGCAAAAACATTACTGACGTACTTGTATGAAAAGATCACATGGTAACATTAATTTATACATTTAAAACCTTTTTAGAAATAACAATATCATTTTATTTATGCATGAGTGATACACATTTAATTTAAAATAAAATTTAAAATAGATTGGATAATCAGTGATTTAAGGACATTAGAGCTATGGTCACAAATTTCAGATTGGACTTGTTTATATTTATGTATGCTTTCTGTAGCCATGTTCAGTGAGGCCTCAGGCTCAGCTGCACAACCAAGTGTGAAGTTTAGGCAAAGTCATGGTTTAAACAATGGGTTTCACCAAGGAAAGGAGAGAAAGTATTTTTAGGGTATGCGCAAGACAGTGATTATAATGATCCAAACCAAACAGGGAGAAAACTGAGGTGTTAGAACCACTGGGTTGAAAACAGGGCATGCCCTATGAGGATAGTAAAATTATTAAAGTAGAAAATTTTAGCAACAAAGAACCCCTGAGATAAACTATGGGGATCAGAGAGTAAGATGCCAAAATCCATTACTGTCCCTAACAGCATGACTGTTCCCAGTTGCCTGTAGCACATAAACCACCTCACCCCACCCCGCCTGCCATTTAATAGCAAAAATAAATCTAATCTCGTATGTGCCACATTGGATCCACAAAAGAATACGTTGATGTCTTAACCCCATGATATCTATACAAATTGCTTCTGAAATGGGATGTTGTAGACAGAAATATGCAGATTGAGATAGGACCTAATCCTACACAATTGAGTCATTGCAAGATCTGTACCAAGAAACATCAAGGGAGGAGGCCATGTGATGACAGAGGCAGAATTTGACATTGTGCAGCTGAAATCCCAGAACTGCTGGAAGCACCAGAGGTAGAGAGAAGGCACCAGAAGGATCCTCCCCCCGACGCCTCAAGGGAACCTGCTAGTGCTTTGGTTTTGAGCTTCTGGCCTCCTTGACCCACAATACGGCTCTATTGTTTTAGGACACCTAGTTTGTGGTCCTTTGTTACAACATCCATAGCAGACTAATAGATGTCCTTTTATTCTCAGCCAAATGTGTAAGGAATTGGTCGCCTAAGCAACGCTTGGTTCCTCCCTACAATTGCTTAGGGAGGAAACATGTGATTCAACAAAGCCAATAAATTCAAGGAGAGATGTCACCTTCTAGGAAAGGAAGGCTTTCTTCCCTTCTCTATGTGACTCTCAAGACTCTTCTGGTTGGATATGAAGAATGTTTTAGTCCTGGAAACTGCGGGCAGACATCTTGCAGCTCTCAGTGTACTTAGTGTAGTGTCAGGGTCCAAGAAATAAGATGTAGAGTAAATAAATAGGTAAATACATTTGTCTGTCCTGAAACAAATATTCCTGAAGTTTTATCTGAAAGTTCATGTTATACGTAGCAAAACATATCCTTTACTCCTTTTTTAGTGCTTTATTTATTCTTTGGAATTTTATAATGATTTCTTTTTTTTATAATTTGTTCACGTTACATCCCATTTGTAGCCTCCTCCTTCCTCGCCTCCTGATCCTACCCTTCCTCACTCCTCTCCCTTACTCCCTCCCTCCGTCCTCCCCTTGCTTCCCTCCTCCTCCCCCCCTAGTCCTCAGAAAGGGGAAACCCTCTTCCCCTAACATCTGACCTCAACCTATCAAGTCTCCTCTGGACTGTCTGTATCCTCTTTCTCTGTGGCCTGACAAGTCTGCCCCACCAGGGGGAAGTGATCCACGAGTGGGCACCAGAGTCCATGTCAGAAGTAGTCCCTACTCCCCATGTTATGGGACCCTCAAGGAGACTGTGCTGCCTATCTAGTACATCTGAGCAGAGGGCCTCATGCATGGTCCTTGGTTGGTGCATCAGTCTCTGCAGCACCCCCTCCTCCATCCAGATTTGTTGGCTCTATTAGTCTCCTTGTGGAGCTCCTGTCATCTCTATGTCCTTCTATCTCTCAATTCTTCTGTAAGACTCCTTGTGCTCCACCCCAAAGACTGGCTCTGAGTCTCAGCATCTGCTTTGATCCCCTGCTGGGTGGAGTCTTTCAGAGGACCTCTATGGTAGGCTCTCCTCTTGTTCCTTCTCTTCAACTGCTTCCGGCGTCTATTTTATTGGCCCTTCTAAATGAAAAATAAGCATTCTCCCAAGGGTCCCCTTGTTATTTCGCTTCTTTAGGCCTGTGTATTGCAGTGTGGTCATCCTGGCTTCTCTATCCTCTTAAACACAACAGCTCAGACCTAACCTACCTTGACCAAAACAGCCTTAACCTTTCTCTCAATTTGACTGAAATTTAGACCTACCTCTTTCTGACTTTAGGCTGACTTCCTCTGAAGGTAGGAACTTAGGTACTTACTTTAAGAACTTCACAATTACAAATATTTTCTCTATCCTTTTGAGAAGCAAATCATTTTGATACCGAAGAAATCAAGGTACCCTCTTGGGGTTCTTAGTCTCAATTAATAAATGAACTAAAGTATGAATGCAAAAATAAGCCAGAGGACAATTTTGTTGGAGTTTAAAAGTAATACAATCCCAGAGTAGGCAAGCTGTAAGTCAATCTCAGCAGCTAGAGAGGAGAAGGAAAAGGTACCTTAATGTTTATGCCACCATGGAAACCATCCACACTGGAAGGAGAGAAATATGAAGGGAGGGAAAGAGGGAAGAAGGGGAAGGAAGGAATAGGCTTTGGTTGATTGATTGATTGATTGATTGATTGATTGATTTTCAAGACTAGCCCTGGTTGTTTTGGAATTCTCTTTGTAGAGCAGGCCGGTCTCGAACTTAGAGATCCACTTGCTTCTGCCTCCTCAGTGCTGGAATTAGAGGTGTGTGCCACTACCGCCTGACAAGGAGGAAGAGGCTTTAAATAGAGTAGGAAGCCCTAAGTTTCAGAAAAAGCATAGGTAGGCTCAGGCCAGCACTAAAAAGAAAGAGACAGAAGAAAAAGAAAGAAAGAAAGAAAGAAAGAAAGAAAGAAAGAAAGAAAGAAAGAAAGAAGAAAGAAAAAAGAAAGAAAGAAAAGAAAAAAGAATAAGAAAGAAGAAGAAAGAAAGAAAAGACAAAAGAGAAAGAAAAAGAAAGAAAGAAAGAAAGAAAGAAAGAAAGAAAGAAAGAAAGAAAGAAAGAAAGAAAAACTGAAATATGCCTCAGAAAGGTAGACAGACCAAAAAACCCCACTGCAGCTTGGAAGGACTGCAATAGCAAGCAGAAATTCTAGGAAGGAAAACTACACTTGACCTGGACCAGCAAGTCATTCTTCATTGACAAGACCCTGAGAGAAAGGACCAGGAGATCATCAGATAAATAGATAGAGGATAGAAAAGATAAGAAAGTTTGGGATCATGAAGTCTTGCATAAGCTGTGTCTTATGTCACAGAAGCTTATTAAGAAGTACAGCATCTTATATTCTATTTTCAGAGGGGACATGAACAGAGTCATCAAACTATCACACAGTGAGACTAAGACAGCAAGAAGCTAATCAGTCAATGTTGCACAAGGGAAACACAGGGTATCTCAAGAACTGTTTCGCCCGTGGGATTTTCAGTGGGTACATGTGGAGGGGGCAGACAAGTGGGGGGGGGGGAGAGAACAGGAGACACAAAGAAATGAGGGCAAGTCTGGATTCTGATCAAGCCCCGTTTATTGAAAAATTTCACATAGTTTTTATAAGGCAGGGGGCAGGGAAGCATATTGCTATGGCAATCCAGCTGCAGGTCACAACGTTCTGCCACACCGAATATTTTGCTATCTTTATCTAATCTAACTGTTAAACTACAACAGGAGGGCTCTGTCTAAATCTTATCTTTAGTCTAACTGATGAACCATGACAGGGTCAGCTGGTCTCTGGTAAATGGCAGACTGCTGGAGAAATAGGAACCTAGGCTCTGACAAGATGGCTGAACATTGGCCATATAGCCCATCCCCTACAGAGAACAATACAGACTGAGCACACAACAGCCTTGGGATTAATAACCATAGCTCCAGTGGTGGGAAACATAGGCTTCTCGGGATCTGAGAATGGCCCTGGCTCCAAGCCATTATTGACTTTACCAAGCATATCCCTGGTTTTAGAGAAAGAGCTGTGTTCCTTCTCCATATGTCATGTCCTCAGGAAAATCCTTGGTTGATTAGTCCAACTCTCAACATACACGCTCTCATTACAGGACTAAGTACCTACCCTATTTCTTTAGCATAGCTTAAGATGAATCCCACCTCCCCAGGGGTAGTCTCTTATCCTGGTCATTGACCCTGCACAACTGGAAGTCTGGGTCTTTACCCAGGTCAAAGATTTCACCAATTTGGTCAGAGGAATTTGATCAGTTTTCCCCTAATGGGCCATTACTGATGCTGTGTCATCTTTAACAAGAAGCTTTACAACTCAAAATTATATTTCACAAGGACCTGGGAACTGTCTCCTTGAAATGCCAATACCAGTTTCTTCACTTCTGTGAGCACATAGACGTCCACTACAACTTGAATGTGAAATGTACCCCATTGGATCATCTTTTTTATCTCAGCCAAAGCTGCCATTTGGAAAGGGTATAGAAATTTTATGAGGTACAGCCACACTGCAGACAGGGAATCATTGCATGTGGGCCTTAGAGGTTTACACTCGAGCCCTACTTCTTATTCTCTGTTGAATTCCCAAGTTCAGATACAGCGGAGCAGCCAGCTCTATGTCTCTGCCACCATGCCTTCCCAGCCAGCCATGTCTTCCCTGCCATGACAGACTGTATTTCTCTGGAACCATACAGCAAAATCAGCCAATTCTTGCCTAAAGTTGCTTTTGTCAGAGCACTTTATTACAGCAATGGTTGTCACTAAGACTGGGCCTGACTTCAATAATGGACAATTAGCAAGCACAGGTGACTTAATACAACCTACCAACCTCCTACCTAATGTCCTCCAAGACTCTTTCCACTAGCTCATCCTCATGGCTTTAAACCTTTTGTGGCTGTGAAGGTGAATTCCACCCCTCCCCCCATTGAAACAGCCTTGAATGACATATGCCTATCCTGTTCAACTCATCCACTGCCATTTCTCTTTGACAATGGCCCAGATCGCCTCTAGACTATGGGTGTTGGTTTGAATAAGAATGGCCCCCATGGCTCATATATTTGAATGCTTTGTCATCAGAGAGTGGCACTACTTGGGAAGGATTAGGAGATGTGGCCTTAATGAAGGAAGTTTCTCACTGTGGGTAGGCTTTGAGGTTTTCAAATGGGGCCCAGGCTCTCCTCTTTCTGCCTGCAGATCTGGATTTAAAACTCAGCTACTTCTTGAGCACCATGAGGACCTGCGTGCGGCCATGCTCTCTGCCATGCATATAATAGACTAAACCTCTGAAACTGTAAGATTAGCCCCAATTAAGTGCTTTCTTTCATAAGAGTTGCCATTGTCATGCTGTCTCTTCACAGCAATAGAACAGTAACTAAGATATTATGCCTAGAAAAACAAGTACTACACAAAGTATGCAAAATCTCTGTTATAAGTAGTATTTTGCTAAAATATCATCAGCTGACATTTCCCTGGGGAACACACAGTGCCAGTTGGTTTCCATGCTGTGTAGCTTCTGCCCTTGACTAAGAAAAGAAGCAAGCACTCCCAGAATATTTATGCCAGCAGATTTTCCCAGTGTACCTAGCCTGAGTTTTTTTCTCATTTCACTATGAACTCTAAACTTCTGCCCTTTGCCTTTTTCCTATGCCTTTTATCCTTAGCCCCAAAGCTTTCCCTCTCCCGGAGACCACACTTTCCTTTCAAGTCAGACCACCTGAAGGTCTTTTCCTTGTTTATAAGAAGATAATCAACTACATCTTTTAAGACTGCTTCAAACAGAAAATGGCTTTGAAATGGCTTTCTAAGAAAGCGCAATTTAATTGTTAGGAAAGCATGCCCAGAGGCCACTGTCGTCTAATCTATTCTGGAGTGTTCTCTTGAGTGGGTATAAGACTTAGGTGAAAATCATTTTGGTAGAAGAGGGGGTTGTTTTTGTCTTACAATACTAACATATAAGCAAGTAAATATGAGAAACAAGACTTTCCATTTATGTTTTGCTAATGTGATGTTGATAAGCCCTAGCCATACTGGGCACCTGGGTCCATAAATACATGAATATAGACACTTAGAAGCAGCATTTGCTAAGTAACATTGACTCTACACTTGTGATTTTCCCTTCTGCTATTGCATTTGTTCCACTTGGAAAATTAGCTCATTTAGCAGAAATGAAAAAGTACAGCTCTTGAAGATAGACTCTGCGGTGGTTTGAATAAGAATAGCTCCCATAAGATCATATATTTGAATGCTTGGTCATCAGGGGGTGGCACTACTTAAGAGGGATTAGGAGGTGTGGCCTTATTAGAGTAGGTGCAGCCTTGAACTGTGTCACTGGGGGTGGGTTTCGGGGTTTCAAAAGCCCAAGTCAGTCTCTTGCTGCTGCCTACCATGAGGATAATGGATTAAGCTTCTAAAACTATAAGCAAGCCCCCAGTTAAGTGCTCTTTTATACGAGTTGTCACGGTCACAGTGTCTCTTCAGAGCAACAGAACATCGACTAAGACAGAATCCAAGGAAAAGGTTTAAGAGCCTACACTCTCCACCTACCGAAGCATTGGAATCCTGAATAAATAGCTAGGCAAAGCATTTAAAGGTTTCAGATGGAGGCAGGGCTCAAGTGGGAGGATATTGAGATGGATTACTGAAGAGAAAGGAGTTTATTGAGAAACTTATCAATACTGTGGATAGAAAGACAGAAAGGTAAATCCATAGTGGGGATCTGAAGACAGCATGGCAGGGTTTCTGAAGAGAGGAATCAGAGACCCTATGTTACAACTGGGGTCTCGTCTTATACCTTTCTGAGGGTGGGGAAGGTTTCCTAGCACTAGCCTGCTGTCAGGCTCTGTGATTTCCAGGCAGGAGGTAGGGTGGAGAATAGGATGCATGGCCACTGGCATAAACTCACTTTCCAAGTGAGAGATGTTGGTAGTAGGAAGCGTGTTATCTAGCGGCTTGATGTCTCACAGGGGTGTGTGAGGACATCTGTGAAAGGCAGAAGGCCACATCACAGTACTGTGGCCTGAGTAGCAGCCAGAGCCTAGGTCTACAGTATCACAAGAATGAGTAGGAATCCTACATCCCACAAACCCATTCCAGTCTGGCAGAATTCTTCCCTAAAGCCAATTCTTGGGTGGCGAGGCATAAAAATCTTTCCTATCTTTTTAAAGATTGTCTTCAAGTTTCAAACTCCTGAAATCCTATTAAATACACTAATTTTACAAGTAGGAAAAGATGATTGCCTGATAGCTGATAGCGTGACCACAAGAAGCTCTCTCTAGAATATTTCCCTTCCAGCCAGGGCTTCAGGATAGCATTATAATGCTCGCTCCTGCCCTGTCTTCAGTGAAGGTTCATGGTTACACTAAACACGAATCATGAAGCCAGATAATAAAGTTCACATTTAACTTTCTTGCTCTTTTTGCCACATCTTCTACCCACCAGGTTATCTAAATGTTCTGTTTCTGTTTAGTTCAACTCCTATAATGTTTCCAAACTCCAACATAGATTTATGAACTTTCTTGGAGGAATCATCAGGAAAAATAACACAAAACAACTCCTCATCCAGGGGTCTAGGAAGCTCCTTGATAGCTCAAAGGCTTGCTTTCTTTTTCTCCATAGGGGTACCCCATCAGCTCAGCCTCAGCACTTCTAGCATCTCTCATCTCATTGTCTCAGTGTTGGGAGAGATCGAGCCCTCTACTCGCTCTAATTAGAAATAAATGATGGGCTTTGAACACGATGGTGATGTGATCAGATGGTCATTAATAATATGGTCCATACTCTGGAGGTGAGCAATGAGAGGACAGAAGTAAATTAGGAAAATGAATTTCTAAGTTCCAGTTCAGACATGGGATGAAGATTGAAGTAACAATCGAGGTGGCATAAATGCAGCTTTTAGAGATCGTTAGTCAGGAAAAAAAGAAGAAAAATGACTACAACTTTGTTATTAGGATCACACTCTAGGCTGCCCTTAGCTCTCTGGTCCTTCTAGTCTCAGGCAGAAGAATTCAGAACCAGGGGTTGCAGAAATGGCTCAGAGGACCTGAGGTTGGTTCCTAGCAGCCACTGCGTGCTGCTCACACCCACCTGTAATTCCAGTTCCAGGGGATCCAAAACCTCCATCCAGACTTAGCAGACACCTTCTCTCACAGGTGCACATATCCACACATAGACACACTTAATAATAAGTAAGTAAATATTTAAAAGAAGGATTCAGAGAAAACACACATATAAGAAAAGTTGAATTTATTATACAGTAAAATGAAACACCTAGAAGGGTGGGAGAAGGTGTAGCCAAAGAGACTACTGTTCCAGCCCAGTCTACAATGAGTGCATTCTGTACATTATTTCTAAAATCCTGATGGCATGTAGCTTTCCCTGAGGAAGATGCATGTGTCCAAATGATTGGCAGGCCTATTTGGATTGAGGGTTACGAGGAAGACATGAAATGTCCTCCAACTTTAACAGAAAGCATCTGACTCAGATTGTAACCTTGTCAGGTTTAGATAGTTACTTATTGGTGGCCTCCTATATGGTTCAGAAAGTCATGTATCAGCCACACATGTGTCACCCATGCAGACCATAGATACGATTCTGGTCCCATTCTTGTAGACAGTAATCAGAGGCCTATCATTTCAAGTGTCTGATTTTGTCAGCTGTTGATCATAAGGGAAGGGCTTACATCAATGACCCTAAACCTACTAATATTTAACTAACTACCTAACAATTTGAGGTGTGATTGGATGTAAATGGGAAAGTATGTTTTTAAGATGATACCTGCAGTTTTGTTTGTTTGTTTGTTTCGAGTAACTGGGTAGGAAATGACGGTGGCATTCCTTGATACTTTCCATCTGCTGATTATTGCTCTCTGCTTTCTACATATAGTGTCAGCAAAGCAACAATTCTAGCCTAAGTACAGGTGCTTTTATTCCCATTACATAAAGTATGAGATGAGAAATAGCTTGTTCCAAATCACACTGGTGGAGAGTCAAGTGCCGGAGGGGGAATTCATCCCAGTCACACCACCTCGGTGACGTCCAGTGGGAAGAATCCATTTATTTGAGTCCTGAACAAGTTGCAAGTTTGGACTGATCTAGAAACATAGAGGAAAGATGATGCTAAGTCAATGATATACGAAGGACTAGACTCACAAGAGCAAAGTTCTAGACTTCAGTTATCTGTATATGTGCAGTAACTGGAGCCGAGAGGTAACAAGAGGCTGGTTGTTGAAAGAAAGGGAGCCGAGAAGCCGTGGTCCAAACACCAGCCTTGAACAGCAGCATTTTAAAAGAGAAACTGGCAGATGTATAGATGCAGCCTGTAGAAGTAGAACGAAAAGCAAGAAATGAGAGGAAAAACATAAAAAGGGATTAAAAACTGACAAACACTGCTGGGAGAAGAGTGGGAATGCAAAAGCGTCTATTTTCAATATGAGAAAAGTAAAATCTGCATGGGAGATGGCGTGGATTAAATCAATAGCTCCAGTTTTATTAAACTCACCTCTCACCATCATACTGGTGTAGCACTCTGATTATATTTGTTATACAATAGATATGGGGCAGTGTTAGCTGTCCTGGCTAAGCAGGAAGGACACTGTGCTTATGAGAGAACCACAGGGTAGCTGCTTTTCTTCACAGTGACATTACCGATGGCAATTCCTGCCTTCTTGGAACCTAATTCTCACATTTTGAACTGGAAATTAATATCTGGAGAGTGGTATTCATACGACTTCATGCAGGCTTTTAATTTTTTTTTTTCGCCCATGCATACTTGGTAAGTGTTCTACCAATGAGCCAAATTCCTAGCCTTAGTTGTGTATCTCCAATACTATAGTGTAAGCCCAATCCTAATGAACTAATAAATTGTTTCAGCATACATTTTCAATACTCTGGAGAATATGGATCACAGGCTACTTTCTGTAACTTTTATTCACTTATCAAACATTGATTAAGAACCTAATATGTGCAAGGTATTTTTCTAGGCACTGGAAATATAACTAGTGACATAGAGAACAGGGTCTTGATTTGGCAAGGACATTCCCAGATGACATGTCATGTATTTCTGTGTCTATTTTATCATGAGATCTTCAGTTGTAACACTCTACTATGAGCACTTTACTTACAAAGTACAAAGGAGTAGAGATACATCCAGGTCAACCTATCCCTGAAATACTTGAAGCATTAATTAACGTGAATCTAAGTTTAGACATTAAGATTTTGGCTCCTACCTAAAACAATTTCTGCATTTCTGTCCAAAAAGCATTTCTGCTATTACAAAAGGATTTCCCTTCTTCTGTCTTAGTTATAGTTTTATTGCTGTGATAAAACTCTAGGACCAAGGTAACTTGCAGAAGAAAAAGGTTGACATAGCTTACACTTTCTCCAGTTGACAGAGCTTATACGTTCTGCGGGTTAGAGTCTGTGGTCACAGAAGAGGCAGGAGGTGACAGATATGGTGGCTGGGGAAGAGGCTCATACTTTGAACTGAAAACAGAAGCAGAGAGAACTGGGAATGGCCAGAGCCAGTAAGGCACTTCTTCTAGCTGGGCTGGACATCTCAAACCTGCCCAGGCTGTGCCACCAACTAGGGACTAAGTCTTCTTTATCCCTTTTTCTTTCTCTGCTTCTCTTACTAGATCTTTAGCAGAGTGGGGCCCAGGTACAGTTGTCCATCCTGCTAGGTCCTTAAAAGTGAATGTATACCGTGTTTTATAATGTATCTTTTTTAAGACTCCTACTTTGCTTGCTTCATTTTTCAACAGTATAATAACTACAGTTGGTATCAATACCAATTTAGAGTCCCATTAGAAGCACTAATTTTGCAGTCGCTAAATAGATATAATCAATGGAGGAAAATGTTTACTGAGCAGTAGTTAGTCTGGAAACTTAAGACAGTGCCTTTCAATGCATACAATCACAGGCTTTACTTACAAATTGAAAGAAACGTCACTTTTTCCTCAAGAGCTACGACAGAGTAATTAAAGCAAGGCATTTGTCTTCAGCTGTATCTTTGCTATTCCTGATAATGCATAGGGTCATTAGCTCCACCACTACCACCTTGTTCAGTTTAATTAGCGTACCTGATAATACATAAGAACCTGCTTTGCACTGCAACTAATAATACATAATGGCTCTTCAAAAGAGAGACTGCCTTGCTGCACAAGGATGATAGAAGAATAGACAGTACACACACACTCACACACAGAGGCATCACAAAAAAATATCAAGAAACATCTTCATGTAAAGCAAGAGCTAACTTCATTTCTCTGATAACTAAAGACTTTTATTTTGGGGTTCATACACAGAAAGAAGACGGTCAGTGTGGTGATTGTCTCAAGGTTTTCAATAGAGCATTCATATCCAAACACTAAGTAATAGGCTGGAACATGTTCTTATAATGCAGGCTGCCAGTTTACTCTCAAATATAAAACTGAATCAATAGTGAAGTCATACCCTTAGAAGATGAATGTTTCTGACCGTGATGGTATTGTTTCAAGGCGTTAAGGATCTCAGCTGACTCGTCAGGGAAGTCTTCAACTCTATATTCAGTCTGCATCAACAGACATTTCTAGGAAAATTTCCAAATCAAATCAATGTTGACAAATCAATTTCGATCATCCATGAATCAGATACCATGCTAGGTCCTAGCACTTAGACGCCACCTGGGCCCCACTCTGCTAAAGATCTAGTAAGAGAAGCAGAGAAAGAGAAAGGGATAAAGAAGACTTAGTCCCTAGTTGGTGGCACAGCCTGGGCAGGTTTGAGATGTCCAGTCCAGCTAGAGGAAGTGCCTTACTGGCTCTGGCCATTCCCAGTTCTCTCTGCTTCTGTTTTCAGTTCAAAGTATGAGCCTCTTCCCCAGCTACCATGTATGCCACCATATCGCTCCTCCTCTGTGACCACAGACTCTATCCAGCAGAAAGTGGAAGCCCTGACAACCTCTTTCTTCTGTAAGGTACCTTGTTCCTAGTGTTTTATCACAGCAATAGAACTGTAACTAAAACAGAAGACGGGAAATCATTTTTGTAATGACAGAAAAGCTTCTTGGCCAGAAATGCACAAATGAATTTAAGTGAGAGCCAAAATTCTTAGTTTCTAAACTTAGATTTATATTAAATTAATGATCCTAATAAATTAATGTCTCAAGAGTTTCAGGGATTGGTTGACCTGAATGTATCTTTACCCACCATCCTACAATGGGCTTTTAAGTCTCATCAGTTAATTCGAATGAAGGTATTAACTATGGAAATCCAGGTGTCTGGAACAGAAGACAGGGGGGCGGGCGCTGTGCATAAGAATAATGTAAGACATGAGACAAGATCAGCAATAAACAGTCACTTCTGCACACTTCCAGAAGCTGGGGCAATGCAAAGAAGATGTTTATTTTGCAACAAAATAAATCTCAAGAGAGGTAGATTGATGCTGGCAAGAATTGATTTTTATTTCCACCAAAAATGTCAGTAGAGGAGAACTTTCACATTCAATAAATCTATACCAAGTACCCATTTATTGAATCAGAAGTAGAGCCAATTTCTATTCCGCTGGTTCTGCGAGGAGTCATGTGCAGGAAGTAGAATGAGCTGGGATGCACTAACACTTCATTGCAATGCTGTCTAGGAACCTCACAGTATGTTTGCCAGGCCAATTGTCTGACTAATCAACACACAGTCTTATATTTCTTATTGGGAACAAAACCAAATTGGTCAGACAGACACAAATATCTGATCTGAATGCCAGCTAAATTTCTGCCCCTAAATTAACAAAGGTATTCTGGATTTAAATCATTTTCACAAAATTTCCAGCATGAAGTTACAGTCTCCCCACTTGGGTACCTAATAAGACAGAGTTCCCAGTCATATAAGCCAATGGGGAAAACTCTGACCTGGGATAAGCTTAATGGTAAAATATATTCTAGTGAGGAGCTGCTCAAAGCACCATGTCAGCTACCATTCTGTCCAGAGCTAAAATTAATCCAAAGGTTGATTCTCAAATTATGGCACACTACAAAGAGCTTTAGACCAAGTAAGTGACTAAAATATGGAGTCAGACATTTTTCAAGGAAACTCAACACAAGGATTTCAAAAGGAATTAACAGACAACGGGAGATAAAAGAGGAGATAAAAGCCAGAAGGCAACAAAGAAAAGGCAGCAGCAGAATTCATCAGTAAGTAGAAATCGTCAAATAGAGAAGAATGAGAAATATTGCTGTGAATGAAAGACAGTGTGGATAGAAGGAAGTAGTGGATGGAAGACAGTGGTGGGTGGAAGACATTAGTAAATGGAAGACAGTGGTGGATGGAAGACAGTGGTGGGTGAAGACAGTGGTGGATGGAAGACAGTGGTGGATGGAAAACAGTGGTGGATGGAAGACAGTGGTGGGTAAAGACAGTGGTGGGTGAAGACAGTGGTGAATGGAAGACAGTGGTGGATGGAAGACAGTGGTGGGTGGAAGACAGTGGTGGGTGAAGACAGTAGTGGGTAGAAGACAGTGGTGGATGGAAGACAGTGGTGGATGGAAAACAGTGGTGGATAGAAGACAGTGGTGGGTGGAAGACAGTGGTGGGTGGAAGACAGTGGTGGATGGAAAATAGTGGTGGATGAAAGACAGTGGTGGGTGAAGACAGTGGTGGGTGAAGACAGTGGTGGATGGAAGACAGTGGTGGATGGAAGACAGTGGTGGGTGGAAGACAGTGGTGGGTGAAAGACAGTGGTGGGTGAAGACAGTGGTGGGTGGAAGACAGTGGTGGGTGGAAGACAGTGGTGGATGGAAGACAGTGGTGGGTGGAAGACAGTGGTAGATGGAAGACAGTGGTGAGTGGAAGACAGTGGTGGGTGAAGACAGTGGTGGGTGGAAGACAGTGGTGGGTGGAAGACAGTGGTGGGTGAAGACAGTGGTGGGTGAAGACAGTGGTGGGTGAAGACAGTGGTGGGTGGAAGACAGTGGTGGATGGAAGACAGTGGTGGGTGGAAGACAGTGGTGGGTGGAAGACAGTGGTGGATGGAAGACAGTGGTGGGTGAAGACAGTGGTGGGTGGAAGACAGTGGTGGGTGAAGACAGTGGTGGGTGGAGACAGAAAGCATCCGAAGCATCATCAGGCCACAGGCTAGGGCTACAGACATGGGGCTTCATCTTCAGTTATGGAAACAATTTGTCACCTCCTTTTTCCTTCCCAGAAGGCCTCACTAAGTGAGATAGCTGAATATGGTTTATTGCTTGGAAGATAGAGAGCCTCACATATTTTTAAGGATATTGAAATGTAGACATCCTCCTTTAAACTTGTTAAACAATTTATATGATGGGTTTATAAAGATTTATGAAACATGGCCTCGGAGATGGCTCAGTCAATAAAGTATTTGCTGTACAACTATGGAGACCAGAGTTCAATCCCCATCATCCACATTAAATGAAACAACAACAACAACAGCAAAAACCAGACAAATAAACAAACAAAGCAGCATAGAAGGACTGAGAAGGCAGATGCAGGGGGATCATGGGCTTGCTAGACAGCCAGTCCCGCCAAATTAGAGAACTCCATGTCACATATTCTGAAAAGAAAATGAAATAATCCAGTTGTTCCATATTTTAATCCTTGAGACAGGTAACAGACATATGATGGGTTTTGTCACTGTTGATTTAATATGGCTTATACTTCTCCCCAAGGTTCAATAATTTGATCCATGTATAATCATTCAGCTCAATTTAATCTTGCTCTTACATAAAACTCTTCTGTTCTCGTTTCTGTCACCACTGAAGCCCTTATCACCAGCTGAAGAGTTCATTGTCACTAAAATATTCAATAAAAACCCAATCTGTGCCGTACACTGCAATAACCACTCCTTTCAAGTGAAAAGTGTAAAAGGAAATGTTTCTGCAACCCAAATAATATTTGAAAAAATGGGGAGGGAAATGGTTATCACTAGTTAAGGGCCAGGCTACACATATGCTCGCTTAATAAATTGAAGATTTTTACTGAATCACGGCACAGGCTGTGTATGAAGATGCTTTCGAAACTGAAAACATATCATGACACTGCTAGTTACTTATGGTGACGTAGAAAGTTAGTATAGGGCTGTCGTGCCAGTGGACTATTTGGAGAAACTTCCTGGTGAGTCTGTGTGTTGGGAAGGGTTATGCTTGACATGGATTAGAATAGCAGGACAGATGAAGACTATCACAGAGTGCAGTGCACAAATCACAGCAAAGCTCCCTCTGGGTATGAGGTCAGGATAGAAAAACAACAAAAAACAAAACAAACAGGCTTGGCAGTGTGATTCCTGTGCTTGAGCCCAAGAGCACTGAGGGTCGAGAAGTTCTCCCTAAGTGTTCCAAACTAGACAAGGAAAACCTACAAGGGTCCAACCCTACACCAAGAACTAGCACCAACAGAGTAAAGCTGAGAGTAGGGGAGGCGGGCCTCCCCAAGGGAGAGCACACCAACTGGTTATCCAGTGTTAAACAGTTAGATCTGAACACATACATACATACAAATCATGTTCTATGGACTTTGCAGGCTATATTTAGGAATATATATGTATGTACGAATACATATATGCATACAATAACAGTTGATGAAAAAGAGACCATAAATTTGAAGGAGTACAGAAAGTGGTATGTAGGCAGGTTTAAAGGGAGAAAGGAAAAGGGAAAATGTACTAATTAAAATACAATCTCAAAAATAAACAAAAGGAAAAGAAGTCTTTAAATACATACATACAAATAATATTAAATAAACTCAACATGGTGTGTGTGTGTGTGTGTGTGTGTGTGTGTGTGTGTGTGTGTGTGTGTGTAACAATAACTAAAGAAAAGGAGACCATAAATTTAAGGGGAGAGGACAGAAATCTGGTAAGAGTTAGATGTTGGAGAGAAAGAAGTAGGAAGTGATGTAATATTTTAATTAAAATGCATTTTTTAAATGTTTCAGATACTGAACTATTACCAGCCATAGGACCTCCAAGGAGACCATCAATAAGAATTATGAGAGTAGACCCAACTCTGTTGGAATACGGCAAAGGACAAATTAAAGATGCATATGAAATTATTTTAAAATAATCAGAGACAAAAATGGCCCCAGAATTTGGGGAATAGAGGCAGGATATGAAGGGATGATGAGTTTTGAGAGAGGAAAACTATCATTTTATAGAGCATCTGAGAGTTAGCCTGGTGGACCGGGACATCAGATAGAACAATGTCCTCTCTTCCTTCCTTCCTATTAAGGGGGAACATCATGGATTAAGCAAGGCTGACATGCTCGCACACTGGCCGCATTCAAGTGCCTCCTATCCTATTTTCTAATTGAGTCAGGTAAAAGATCACTTCCACATGACCAGTCAGTAGAGAAGCACAGAGATCTAGATAGTAAGAGAAAATGTGATGCCACACCATGCGGCAGTGCTTTAATTACAGTGCACATGCGCAGTCCTCACACAAGACTCAAGGCAGTACTGTACCTAGACTCCTAGGACCTTCTGGTCAGGGCCAAACTCTGATATGCGTTTAACTTTGTTTCTGACTATTGGTTCCTGTAAGCTAAATTTTAATGTACCAGTGCTACCCTGGATTCACCTGTCTTCCTGGAATCTGTTTGGCTTTATGCTGTTTAAAACTGGACAAGTATGTTCGCTTTCATGTTTGTATGATAAGACACTCTTTTTAGACCAGGCCTCAAAATCACTGTGTAGCCGAGGATGATCTTGAGCTTCTGGTCCTCTTGCCTCCATCTCGTGTGTGCTGAAATTACTGGCATGTACCACTCTGCCATGTTTATGGAGTGCTGGGAATCAAACCAAGGCTTCCTGTGTGCTTGGCAAGCACTCAAGCGACTGAGCTGCATCATCCCCAGTACTATTAAAAGCAGATGCACTAGAAAGAGCCCTAGCTACATAACTGTGGTTCAACACTTCAGATCAGTGAAATGGCACGTGGTTTAGACCTTACATAAAAAAATTCAACTTCTTCCTTGGAACGCAGCCTTCATGCCAGGACACTGGGCCCCACTTCTTGCTCTTCTCCTCCAGTGAACTCCTATCGAGCTAACAGCCTTGCCAGGGTCACACACATATTTCTACATGGGTATTTATGGCATTTATGGTAAATTTATGTTCATCACTCCCAAATAAGCATTCCATACAGATGAGTGAAACCTTTTAAAGGTACAGTTAAAGTGATATTGATTTTCCCCTTCTGGGTTTCAACTTTATTATCTAAATTAAGCTATTTAATCTATTATTAAAGCTTTTTGAGCTGTAAAACAGCATAAGCTTTTTGCGTAAAAGCTAATGTTATATTACAAAGGATTATATAAGTCAAGAAATAAAAGCAAAAACATGAGTTCTCAGCTATCAAAGACATAAGTGGTTTTCTTTTTTCATAATCCACAGTATTATACCCTAAAAAAATTTAAGCTAAGGGCTTGGTATGTTGCTTCATGGTAGACTACTTTTCCACCAAGGTTAGGTTTTGAATTCATTGCCTGGCACTAAAAACAAGAGCATCAGTTAGAAATCTTCATTTGATTAGTTGCATCAAATGAATTCTTTTAACATGAAAAAGAACATCCCATAAACCAATTTAAGGGAAGGTTGGTGTTTTTAATATTATGACTTCTTGATCAGTAAAATATTCAGCAAAGGAAGCTGAATGTCTGTATCAATGTCTGTATCAAAGTCCCAGTGCAGACTTCATTTTTATGTATGAATAGCCTTCACTCAGGGAAGTACAAACAGAATTCAGAGGAGTCTGGATATTAGATTACTTAACTATGATATGTTAATTTATCTGTCCATTGCTGGACTTTTATTTAGGAAATATTTTCAAATGTTGCCTAGGCAGTACACACTCTCTTAATTTTCCAAGGAATCCCAGAGGAAGATGCAAGAAAGCAATCTAACATGCTCAGGGGACAAGCCTACCAGCCTGTAGATCTTCCCATGAAACAATATTCATGGTAAACAAAAGGTAAAGGCTGAGTCCTCGGCCCTTCTCATCCAGGGCCCAACCAGCTAATCAATTGTTTTCCTTCTTGGGTGTCACTTTATTCATTCTCTTACAGAAGAACCTTTGTCTAGTACAAGGGTGGTTAGCGTTCTCAGTGTGGGCTAGGCATGCGACACAATCACGATTAGGAACTAGTGGTCTGCTCCTACAGGCTGAGACTTGGACTCGGTCATCCCCCTCACCTCTGCTCTTATCTGTAAGCAGTGGCATCTATTTTCTTCCCTCAGGAACCGCTCACCCACTTGAGAAATGCCACAGTACCTATTGTCTCTCGCAAATTGCAATGGGCTCCCTGTCAGCCAGAGGCTTCAGTTGGTTTTATTTGCCCAAAGCTCCGGGTCCACAACGATGAACACTAGCACCGTAAATGTGTGAAAGAGAACAACATACGGTCTGGTTTGAATTGACTCTCCATTAGTGAAGTGAGTGGCTGAATACACACATGGACAATGGCCAGACCATATGTAACAAGAGAACCCTTGCGGTCCTCAGTAATGAGTCAGGAAAGCGGCCAGGAAGCCAGCCTGCTGTGTCAGATCTGTAAGACATCAGTTCACGATCTCCAAGAAACCATTCAAGAAGCTAAACAACCGCTCTAGTAAAAAAAAAATTGGCCCCAAACAGCCAAAAATTGATTAAAAACTGGCAACATCTCTAATTTTGTCTTCACTTCCAACTTGGGCCTAAAACAGAATAAGCCCAATATTGTCCCCAGGGCAGTCACGCGGAACGCCTCACTTCTAGTTAGCCTACAGTGTCCCCATGCCAGCTGCCTCCAGCAGGGCGCATTTGAAGCCTTCTCTTTTCCCCACTATTAAGCTTGCCACTCTTCTTGCATTTGCAGTCTCTGCCAAGCACAAGTGACTCTCTCACTGTGGCAGTCACTGAATAAATAGCCTCTGCTCTCTCACTCACTCTCGCTTGCTCTTTATTATTTCCACAGAGGTCTATACTGTTTCTCCCTAACTACGGGTGTGCATATGTCATGATAACAAGAATTAACTAGCTGTTTTTAAGTGGGCAGAGTATCCCAGAGATAGCCAGGCTACTCAGATGTGAAGAAAGCTTGGCCCTCCTTATCCTTTGTGATTGGTAAACTGGCTTCTTGAGAAGCTTGAAAAACAATTGGCACTGTTTTGCCAAAGGAACAATTGATGGCTACTCATTCTTGCTTTTATTGGTAGGTGCCCACATGCCAGCTAAGAATGGCTCTGTCTCAGTCAACCAGTGTAGAAGGCATAATCTTCCAATATTGTACATATGATCCTAATTGGATGGGAAAGGAGACCCAGTTTCAGTCCATCTTACCACATTTAGCTTATGTGTTCCCAGTTTGACAGCAAAAGACATACAAAAGCAATGCAAAGCAGCATAGAAAAAGAAGATGTACTGTAAGAAACGAACTCTGAAAACCGCAGAAGGAAGACAACTATTAAATGGGTAAGTCTTTACTCAGAAGACTCCCATGCAGATGAGATCACTTCGAATCAATCACTTGTAGGATTACGTGAAGGCTTGGAAACCCCCTGAGCGCCTCGTGAGCGCCTCGTTCTCTCCATTAGTAGTCCCCGTTTCATGAGGGCCTCCTCATATTGGTGATCACAGATTCTCTGATGCAAGACAGCAAAGCACAGGCCCAGCACAGAGGAAGCAGCTGCACATGGGTAAAAATAGGAACCCCAGGGTAAGCATAAAGGTTTGTATTTTCACAAGGATTAAAGGAGCCTTCTAAAACCCAAACAACAGTATGCTGGAAGAAAGAATTCTGGTTACTGGTTTGATTCCAGAGCCATATCCCAGATTCTGAAAGAGGAACAGTGAGGTTAGATTTGTCCTTTAACTTAGCCCACAATGAATCCCAAAAGAAGCATACTAGTACACAATGGTATTTTTACAGTTAAAAAAAGAAAACAAAAACAAAAACCTTTAACCTTCATAAGA
The DNA here is from genome assembly GCF_903995435.1 of Acomys russatus. Classification (NCBI taxonomy): domain Eukaryota; kingdom Metazoa; phylum Chordata; class Mammalia; order Rodentia; family Muridae; genus Acomys; species Acomys russatus. The sequence goes on from NC_067156.1 coordinate 36,906,526, forward strand.
ATTATGACTAGGCCCAACTGTTTTCTCACGGCCTAGTGTGAACAGACCTTTGCACATACTAAGCACAGCCAAGACCGGACAGGAAGCAGCTGTGGAAAGAGAGAGGCATGGTTCTCACCCTGGGTGGCAGCAGCATGAACCTGGTGCTCAGATTCCCCATGGACTCCTGGATCAACATTTCCATAGTAGGAGAAGACAGCATGTTCTTTCATGAGCATCATCACTGACACCAGACGCATCCTCAGTGATTGACATCTATGAGATGATTATACATTTTCCAGGTAGTAAACGCTATACAAAAGGCTTCTTCAAAGACTCAACCACACTCAGAGAAATATTCACGGAACTAACTGTAGAAAACCTCAATAGACAAAGATTCAGAACAAGAGTACCTTTTCTGGTATTATTTTCTTCTTCAAAGGTGATATGTTTTAAGGAAAAATTATTTACAGCTATATAATTTTATTTTCTGTGAAACTACTTTGAATTTTAAGAGACTTTTTATTGACGTTTATTTTGTGTGAGTGGTTGCTTGGGCTTCATGTATGTCTGTGCACCATGTGATGCAATGCCGAATTAGGCCAGAAGGTGGCACTGTATCTTCTGGAACTGGAGTTACAGGTGGTTACTAGGCATCACGTGGGTTCTGAAAATCAAACCAATGGCCTCGGGAAACCAGCCAGTCAGTCCCTGCTTTGAATGTTTTTAATGAAGGGGTTTCCAGTCTCTTTTCCTATTCTTTACTTCTCAGCGTCATCTAATACACTATCTGTCACCATTTCCAGACTCTTACAGGAAATAAAAGATGTCCCCAGCCAGGGGGAAGGCTGAAGAGAGACACAGCCAGACCTCACTGTCCCCCACTTCCCAGATCTTGCCACAGACTGTAGAAGGGGTAATAGTGAGGTCAGCAGGGCGCCGACACCAAGGCAAGGACTGCCTTGCTTTGGCACAGCCCAGGAAAGTCTGGGGCCTGCAGAAGTAACTTGGCTTGTTTGTCAGTGGCACATCCAGCTCTGAACAGGAGCGAGGTGTCCTGACAGATGGAGATGGCAAGGCAGGCGGATGAGCCTGAGGTTCAGCTTCTGGCTCCACTCCAGTTTCTTATGGCTTCAGGAGCTTGTGGAGCTCTGCACGCCTGGCAGGAAGCATGCAGAGGAAGTAAGACAGCTACTGGATTGGCACAGACTAGGAGTCAGAAGATCCCGCAGTACGTGCGGATTTCTTAGTAAAAAGAAAATGACCAGAATCACAGACTTCAAGGCTCCGTGGCAATGCACATTTCTAGAAATCTAGGTGGTGTAGAATCAGCCGCAGTACACATCGCTCTGATATAAACAAGAAAGATCCAGAGGAAATACAGCAGATGATAATGCCTCCTGACCGCCCTCTGCAAGATGGCATGTGGCTCTCTCCCTGTGCATGGCAACTAGCCATCTTACATGGTTGAGAGGAGAAATAGAGAAAAGCTGAAAGTTAAACATTTACCTGCAAGAGAATGCCACACAAAACACATTACTAAGGAGAATGATTTTGCAAGTTTAAAATTCCCCTCTTTTGTCAACCTTGGCCCAAGGAGAAGTCATGCACATATCCAAGAAGAGAGGTCTCACAGAGAAGACATTTCATCTGCAGAAAGACAGAGTCCTCTATCAATTCTAGGTTCATTCCATATGTGCGTGTGTGTGTGTGTGTGTGTGTGTGTGTGTGTAAAGCATTAAGCATTGTTGTGTTTGTGTCTCAGTTAGGATTTCTATTGTCTTGATAAAACACCATGATCAAAAGCAACTTGGGAAGGAAAGCGCTGTTTATTTAAACTTACAGCACCAACACTGTGTTAAATCAGGGAAGGCACCTGAAGGCAGGAACTGAAGCAGATGCTGTGGAGGAATGCTGTTACTAGCTTGCTCCTTATGGCTTACTCATCTGGCTTTCTTAGAGCACCTGGCCCACCAGCCTAGGAATGGCACCACCTTTCTTGAGCTGGGCCCTCTGTACGAATCATTTTACTCTTGTGAACATACAGACATATACCCAATTGAAAATAACAAAAATAAAATACTTTTTTAATCCCTTAAAATATACTTAATCTCAGGAGGTCACACTATTGTCTACAACTGTTTTTGGATGCCAGTGTTTCTGAATTTCCTGGCATATGCTTTTGAGGAGTTTATTCCTTACCAAACAGTGAGTCTGAATATTTTTCAGTAAAGCAATGTGTGAGCCTCAGAGCAGTCTTCCCTTGGGGGAAACTCCAATGGACAGAAGAGTCAGGTAAATGCCACTGTACCAGAGATAAACCACTCTGGAGAAGACTGGGATTCTGGGTACGATCCAGGATCAGATGAATTTGTCATTCACTCCAGTAGCATGAGATTCATGACAAGCAGGGAGAACTTAGACATCAAAGATTTGTCTTAGTAAAATCCCTTAATTTATAACCCAGTTGTAAACATCTAACTGTGATAACAGTTAAACATAAAGGAAAATGTTTTTTCCAAATACTGCCTGGAATCACAACAATTCTTTTAAAGCTGACTTAGGCCCACAAGGGCTGCAGTCTGTGAGTACAAGGTCACCTCAGGCCCAGAAAAGAAGCCAGTGATGAGCAGGCTAGCCACTGACTCCTGAAATGTTGACTGTACACAGGGGACTTAAGAGTCCTGAACAGTGAGGGTCTCTGTATCACTATCTACACTGTCCACAAACCCAACTACAACATCTCCAGCTCAGGTACAGTTCCTAGGGAAAGGAGTCTTGAGGAAACAGAACTTGCAAATAAGCAGACTGACATCTCCCCCCACCATATGTAAATTAGGTAGGCGTGGCTGAGGAAGACAAATTACATAGAGGGTCAAGGTAAATTTCCTATCATCTTCAGTATTCTTATTATTTCATCCAGGCCCCTAAGCAGTCTGGAAAAGTACTTAGAAAGAAGTGCTCATCTTTAATAAATAAGTTGACATTTTACAAACTTCTATGCCTGTGTCTTTGGGGGCATAATAACTTTTATGAAACTGTCAAAGGTATATTTGGCCTCCTCCCTACAAAAGCATCTTTTTTGCCTCACCTCAAATCTACAACACTTTCTCTGAATGCAGTGGAAATGGGTAAGATCTCTTTTATGATAACTTTAGAGCTTTGAACTTGTTTTCAAAAATCTACTTTGGACCTAAGGATGTAGCTCAGTGGTAGAACACTCTTTTAGCACATGCAGCATCCTGGGTTCAATCACCAGCATTAAAATAAAATAGCTATTATCATCAATGATACCTTCATTGGTGGGAGAAGTGACCAAATGGCTATTCATTCCAGATAGGGAACTCACCACAGATCAAACTGACCAAAGTAAACACACTGCCAAATTCCAACTTGGTGAACCAATGAGTTTTCTTACAGGAATATAAGTGAGGGGTGACTTACGTATACAGGAGCAGAAATGACTTACAGACAGCTGCACTGCTAAAAGCCCATCCTGTCATGAATCATGGATCACAAAAGCTAGAAAGCTGGAGCTCACTGTACAACCTGCAGGCAGCACAACAGGTTGGATAGTGTATTTCCCCAGAATCTGTTGGTCTTTGCCTCTTCCAGGTAGCTTGGGTTATCTAAAAGTGTATTTCAAGGGTCCCTGCTGCTTAAATGAGTGTGGTTATGGAGTACTGTAGTGTGTCTGTGTCAGTTTCTGAGACTTCTTGAAGCTTCTGAGCTGTTTTTACATAAGCCTTAATAAGCCTCCCTTTAAAATATCCCAAGTCTTATAGAGCTTCTTCCCAAGGGAAAAAAAAAAATGTTTTATCTTAAAGGAAACTTCTATACAACATCTCTGACCTTCAGGATCTTGGCCACTACAATTTTAGAAATTCCCATATTCACTGTGAGTCACGCCTTCTCTCCTCCAGCCCCAGACTTACATCATGGAAAGGTGCTTGACCAAGTCAAAAGAATATCAATGGCTCCCAGGAGATAGATAGCCAGTGTCAGGTGCAACAACAATGTCCATTTACACACTTGACACAAGACTTTGATAAGAATTTCCCTCCCATAAAAGGTAGTGAACACAACATGTACCAATAACTATAAAATAAAGTTGTATATTTACACAAATCATTGTCTGAATACAGATGTGGTTACTAGACCCATTCTGCATGGCATTGTTTTTGACATGGAAATGGATTAAAATTCATTTGTTTTATGAATATAGAAGCATCAACTAATAGAAGTCAATCACCTATTTTCTTGTATACTTTTATGTGTCTTAAAATAAAAAATTTTTTAAAATGACATAGAGGAAAGTTAAATGTCTAATGGAGAATAGGTTTTTTTCTCTTTTTAGTGACTCAACTTTACGAAGTTGGCATATTATAAAATAAATCCAATCAGATACAGAGTTACTAATATGTGACCCTGAACCAGCATCATTAACCTTATAGGTTTTTTAATTCTATTGAGATAATTACTAGGAAAACTCACACACGTGCGCGCGCGCACACACACACACACACACACACACACATACACACACACACACTTTTGCATGTATGTTTGTGACATGCATGTAGATACTCACAGAGGCCAGAAGAGATGGCTCAATACCCTGGAGCTAGAGTTACAGGTAGTTATGAGCCACCTGATATGGGATAATGGGGACTGAACTTGGGTCTTCTAGAAAAGCAATAAGCCCTTTTAATGGCTGAGCCATCTCTCTAGCCATTAATATCTTCTTTCAAAGTGAAATAAAATCAGAATTGTGGAGGCTTTAGGGTAAAAATGACAGTGGAAGTTGACTCTGAGTGAGCATGCAAAATAGTCAGAATCGGAAAAGAATATACCCTGTTTCAAAATAGAAGAGCTTAGGGATCACGAGGGAAGGAAAAGGATGCCTGAGAAGAACAGATGCAAAGATAAGTAAGCCAAATATAGCTACAGCCACACAACTCATTGCTGGTGAGAAGGGAGCAGAAACTTCTTCTAAAAGCAACTGGCTTTCTTCTGGAAGACCTGAGCTTTCAAGGGTAGGATGCTCAATAAGTTCCGCCTTCCAGAGACAGAGCAACAGATAAAGCAAGAGACACACAAAGCACAGCACAGAAATATAGGAAACGTGACACACTGTAGCAACATGACTCTTGTAGAAGACCGTAGCCCCGCAATGAGTGACCCAACAGGTTCTGAGATAGGTGCAATGCCAGATGAAGATTTCAAAAGTTTTCTGTTAAAGCTTCTCGGTAATCTGAAAAGATAGAAATAAACAGATGAATCCCAGGACCCAGAGAGGGAAGTCAGCAACATAGAAGAAAAAGTAACATGGAAAATCAGCATTATGGAGTGTAAAAAAAAGTCAACTCCAGAGGGGAAAACTCAGCAGGGAAATTGAGATTTGAGGTAAAAAATAATGAAAGAAAGATTGTGTTCTGTTGCTGTGAAGAGACAGCAATCACAGCAAGTCTTATAAAAGGAAGCACTTATACACGTCAAAGGGCCCTGCTCAGAGTTTCAGAGGTTTGGTATCACCATGGCGGGAAGCATGGCAGCATGTAGGCAGACACGATGCCAGAGAGATAGATGAGCACCCTACACCCAGATCCGTGGGCAGCAGGAAGAGAAAGACTCTGGGCTTAGAATGGGCTTTTTGAAACCCAGTGGCACACTCCCTTCAATAAAGTTACACCTCCTAATGCTTTCAAATAGTGCCATTCCCTGGTGACCAAGTTTTCAAATCTATGAGGCTATGGGGCATTCTCATCCAAAGCAATTTCAATGTATTAAGTGAAAAAACAAAACAAAACAAACAAACAAAGGCATAGGAATCATCACCAATAGGCCTTCCTCACTAAGCAGAAGAATGAACATCAGGGATCATATAAAAAGTTGTAATATACTACATTCATACACAATAAGGAAATCCAATAAATGAATAAATGTGCCTACAACAAGCAAGAGCACAGGATATGATCAAGACACCAAGGCCAAGAATCCACGCAATAAAAGAAGGAGCCAAGGAAAGAATCCTACACACAGAACAGAAACAACAACCCCGATGAAGACACCACAGAAGAATGTATTTATTGTGAGGAATACATGAGCAAAGCAATTCAAAATGTTTAATAGAATAAGCTAGTGATCAGCTTGTAATGGTGGGAAAGAAAGTAAAGAACAAAATAATTCAATCACCTAGAAGTGCAACGACAAAATTACAGGAATTTGTAAATATATATCAATAATAACCTGAAAACTAAATGGTCTCAGCTCACTGATGGAGATTCAGACTAGATAACTGATGGAAGATACTAGATATATCTACTGTCTCCAAGAACTGTGCCTTATCAGAAAAGACACCAACGATCTGAGAGTCAAATGACAGGAGACAGTCTATCAAGCAAACAGCCAAAACTAAGCCTGTGTAGTTGTCTGACCCCTGATAAAGGAGACTTCAAATCAAAGTTAGTCAGAAAAGATAAAAGAGTATAGAAACTCTGTGTGTGTGTGTGTGTGTGTGTGTGTGTGTGTGTGTGTGTGTGTGTGTGTTGGATTTTAAAACTAATTAGTAATTGTCACTGTCACAAAATAGTGAGAAAAAACATAGTTACGACAACTTTAAATATACATACATCCATTGTTGATGGTTTTAGTTTCATAAAACAAATAAAAATAGATGTATGCGCTGATATAGGTCCAGATATAATGGCCATGTGTGAGTTCAGGATGCCACCTGTCATTCAAGATAGGTCATCCAAACTAAAATATCAATGCAGAATCTGAGTTAAACTGTACCAGAGATCAATTGGACTTAACAGATATTTACAGAGCATTCCACCAACAGGCGCAAAATAAACATTCTTCTCAGAAGCTCATGAAACTTTCTCTAAAACAGACTCCATGTCAGCCCAGAAGTCAAATTTTACTAAGTAAAAAAGAATCAAAATAATTTCCTGTATTCTGTCAGCTCACAGTGCAATAAAACTAGACATACAAGACATATATACACATATATACATACATATGCATATATATTAGTTATATGTGTATATGTACATATTATATAATATAAAATATATACATGCACATTTTATGTATATATGCACATATATTTCCAAAATAAAAGGGATACAAATAGAAATAGAAGAACTCAAATTATCCCAATTTGCAGAGCACATACACGCCTACACGGAAAAGAAGCTGACAGCTCCACCAGAAAACTCTTAGTCTTGATAAATGCTTTCAGCAATATAGCAGGAAACCAAAGCAACAATTTAAAAAACTGGTAAGTTTTCTATATACCAATTACAAATTTGTCCAAAAAAGAAAAGAAATTAGAGGGGAAAACATCCCATTCCCAATAGCTTCAAAATAACTAAATAAAATACCTAGGAATAAACCTAACCAAGGATGTTAAAAGATTTCTACAGTCAAAAATGTAAGAAACTGAGGAAAGAAATTGTTGAAGATACTATAAGATGGAAAAGCCTCCCATGCTCATGGGTTGGTCGAATCAATAAAGTGAAAATGACATATTATCAAAGTGATCTACACATTCAACTCTCATCCTATGAAAATTGCAACATTCGTGAAGAACCAGAATGAACAACCTTAAAGCTCATTTGGCAGCACAAAGGATCCCAAATAACCAAGGCAAATCTTAGCAGAAGGAGCAACAACATTAAAAGTATAACAATGCCTACCTTCAAGTTATAGTATAAAGCTATAGAAACAAAAATATGGCAGAAGCACAAAGCAGCCATGTAGATCAATAGAAAATAACAGAAGGTCTAGAAATAAGCCCACAGGTACAGCCACTTCATTTATGACAAAGATGTCAAAAATACACATAGGAAGAAGGCAGGCTCTTTAAAAAATGCTGCTGGGGAGAAACTATATGACCACATGTAAGAAGAAGAAGAAGAAGAAGAAGAAGAAGAAGAAGAAGAAGAAGAAGAAGAAGAAGAAGGAGGAGGAGGAGGAGGAGGAGGAGGAGAAGGAGAAGAAGAAGAAGGAGGAGGAGGGGGAGGAGGAGGAGGAGAAAAAGAAGAAGGAAGAAGAAGAAAGAAGAAGCCATATCCCCATCTCACACTGCACACAAATTTTTTTTTAAACAGATCAAAAGAGGGGCAGTGGAAAGATGGCTCAGAGATGAAGAGCACTGACTGCTCTTCTGGATGTCCTGAGTTCAATTCCCAGAAAGCACATGGTGGCTCACAACCATCTATAATGTAATCTGATGCCCTTTTCTGGCCTGCAGTCAGAGCACTGTATACATACTAATTAACTAATTAATATTAAAAAAAACAGATCAAAGGCCATAATGTAAGACATAAAACTTTGCAACTGATCAAGAAAAACACAGATAAAACATTTCAAGGATAAACATAGACAAGGATTTTTCTAGCCTAAGAAGTAATTTCCACAACAGACAAATGGGATTATCCAAAATTAAAACGTTGCCTTAAAGGACAAGAAACTATCACTAGAGGAAAGAGAATAAGTCTTTGCCAACTATGTATCATATGTATAAAAAAACTGCAAAAAATATATATTCCCCCCCCAATCTAAATCATCAACTAAATAAATGTGCTAATGGACACTATTAACAGTTCCTTAAAAGAAGAGATAAAAATAAATGATTGACACATACCTGGAAAAGCATTCAATAATCTTAGCCATCCAAGAAATGCAAATTAAAACAGCTGAAGAGACACTATGAATAAGGCCACTTTTATTAGAGAAAGCATCCAATTAGGAGCTTGTTTACAATTGCAGAGGTTTAGCCCATTACAATGGAGATAGTATGGAGGCCTACAGGAAGGCCCCGGAACAGGAGCTGAGAGCTATGTCCTGACCTGCAGCCTGAGAGAGAGAGAAAGAAAGAATCTGGGGTTGGTATGGGAATTTGAAACCTCAACACCCACTCTCAGTGATACACATCTTCCAACAAGGCCATACCTCTTGACTGTTCTAATCATTTCTAATATTGCCACTTCCGGGCAATATTAGCCTATGGGGACCATTCTTAATAAAAACCATCAGAATATTCCATCTCATCCCTGTCAAATAGCTATCATAAAAAATGACAACAAATGCTTTAAGGATATGGGGAAAGAGTAACCCTTATTCAACACTGACAATAATGTAAAGCTATATAGCCACTGTGAAAATAAGATTCTTCCAAAGACTAAAACTAGAACAACCACATGACTCATCTATAATATTTTGGGGTGTTTACTCAAAGGTCTTTGCCAATATACTGCAGAGATACTTTCATGGCAATATTTATAGCTACATTGTTCACAGACTCCAGGAAGTGGAATCCATATAGAAGTTCATCAACCAACCAATAAATAAAAGAAATGTGGCACATACACACAATGTTGTAAGCAGCCATAAATAAAAGTAAAATTGTGATATTAGCAGGATAATACAACTGGAAAACATTATGCTGATTTAAATAAGCCAGATTCAAAATGACAATTGCTACATTTTTTTTTTCTCTCTCGTATGTGGAACCTAGATTTTAAGTCATATATATGAGTATAGCTACAAATGCATCTATTTATATTTGTATGACAAGCTGCAAGGAAAGGAAGAAAGATACCCTAATGGAATGGATATGAAAGCAAGATGATGAGACTGTTCAAGGGAGGCAAGAACCTTCCAGAAGGAGGAAGGGAGGAGGATGTTGGGGGTGGTGAGAACAAGATGTGACACATGCCTGCCTGTATAAATGCAATAATGAACCCATTGGTTTGTATGCTAACTTAAGACTAGTAACAAAAACTAGAAAAAGCTCAGTACTCCACATCTAAAGAAACAGAATTGGACAAATGTTTATTGCCCTGAGATTCCCTCATACTGAGACATTCTGGCAAATTTTGCGACACACAAAGATGGTTGCCTACCAAAAAGGGGTTCTTCAAAGGATTAAGCTGCTTTGAAATGGCAGTAATTACTTATGCTGGAGACATTTCACCACTAACAGAGCATAATCTCAAGACACAAGTGCACATTCTCAGAAATGTGAGCCAAAATTAATCAATCTATCTAATTTCTACAAGAGGAGCAAGAAGAATCCTCTGAAGGGCACCCTTTATCATGAGGCTATAAGTTTAAAGCAGCAGAAAATTGGAAAGAAATATATTAAAGGACTGAAAATCATTCTCAAGTTAAAACATTTACAGCCTAAAGCTGTAATTAGGGCAAAGGTAAAGACAAGAGATTAACAAAGCCATTCTGGCTGCTTTTACTTCTTGGAGAGGCTTTGCTAATTAATTAGCTTGCTTCCGTTGTTAATTATTGGGGTTCCCCGAGGTTTGCTGAGGTCTCCTTTGCATCTTTCCCTTGACTGCTATTTTACTCATTAACCCATATGACCTTAAAATTTCGGGTAGATGGTAAGGCACTTTGACTTCTAAGCCCTGTGCTGAGCATTTTTGGAGGTTGTAACAAATACCCAACTGTCATCTGCCTATTTACCATCAGAAGCAATTTTGAACAAGAATGCCCCATAGACTCTTACGTTTGAATGTGTGGTCCAATGTGAATGGAACTGTTTGAGAAGGATTAGAAGGATTAGGAGGTATAGCCTTGCTGGAGGAGATATGTCACTGGAGGTAGTCATTAAGATTTCAAATACCCATTGGCTAGATCAGGATAGGGGTTTAAAGTTTACCGCCAATGGTCAGAACATTCTCCACAGTTGAGTGGAGAGTGGGATATGACTTTCTCACGTACTCTGGTACCTCACATTTGACCATGTCCCCTGGAGGAGGAGACCTGGTGGCACTCAGAGGAAGGACAGCAGGTTACCAAGAAGAGACTTGATACCCTATGAGCATATACAGGGGGAGGTAATCCCCCTCAGGAACAGTCATAGGGGAGGGGAATAATGGGAAAATGGGAGGGAGGGGAGAATGGGAGGATACAAGGGATGGGATAACCATTGAGATGTAACAAGAATAAATTAATAATAAAAAATTTTTAAAAAAAGATTTCAAATACCCACACAAGGTCCAGTGCCCTCTGCCTCTTTGCCTTCTACCTACAGGTTAGGGTGTAGAGCTCTCAGCTACTGCTCCAGTGCCATGCCTGTTTGCTTCCCATAATGATAATCATGGGCTAGCCCTTTAAAACTGTAGGCAAGTCTCCCAATTAAATGCTCTCTTTTCTAAGAGTTGTCTTGGTCACAGTGTCTCTTCACAGCAATGGAACAGTAACTAAGATACCACTTTGTCCTTTCCCACCAATCCCATCAAAATGCAAGAGGGAAGACAACTAGGAGTAGGGACATGAATGTCTCATGGGGCTCTACCAGAGATGATCTGAAGGGTCACAGACCCTTCCCAACCTAACATAATAGTGCTAAGCCAGATGTGGAATGGCAAGATCGTGATCAACTGGACAAATCCAACCTGGGGCATATCTGCTTAGTGTGTATGATGCTTTAGAAATGTGCAAAGTTATGTATGATCTAACTTTCCTCCTAGAGATAATTGACTATGGCCAAGCAGAAGTTATTTTTTTAATATTTTATTCATGTATTCATATTACATCTCAATTGTTATCCCATCCCTTGTATCCTCCCATTCCTCCCTCCCTCTCTCCCACTTTCCCCTTACTCCCCTCCCCTATGACTGTGACTGAGGGGGACCTCCTCTCCCTGTATATGCTCATAGGGTATCAAGTCTCTTCTTGGTAGCTTGCTATCCTTCCTCTGAGTGCCACCAGGCCTCCCCATCCAGGGGACATAGTCAAAAATGGGGCACCAGAGTTTGTGTGAAAGTCAGTCCCCACTCTCCACTCAACTGTGGAGAATGCCCTGTCCATTGGCTAGATCTGGGTAGAAGTTATTTATTTCGGAAAGGCCTGTATTGTTGCCTATAGTACCCAACATCCCCTATTATATGGTAAGTGTTCCCCTTACCCCAACTGCTTTATGTCATTTACTTCTTGATAAGATGGCCATTCCTATTAGCAGCTGAATTTAAGTCTACCAAACAAAAGTAGGATACCCTTTCTGTTGTCCCATCACCTTGGTAACCTCATTCATTTTCATTCCTGTCTGTTCCTCACGCTGAAATGTTCTTTCCTGTCATTGGAATTGGAATATTTTCACAGTGTAGGTAAGAGTAAAAATGCAGGGGTGAGCCAGGCGTGGTGGCGCACGCCTTTAATCCCAGCACTCGGGAGGCAGAGGCAGGCGGATCACTGTGAGTTCGAGGCCAGCCTGGTCTACAAAGTGAGTCCAGGATGGCCAAGGCGACACAGAGAAACCCTGTCTCGAAAAACCAAAAAAAAAAAAAAAAAAAAAATGCAGGGGCGACTCAGGGAGGGAAAAAGAGCTGGAAGCCAGCTGAAAAAGAGATGGTCATGGACTGGAGAGGACTTCAGATGCTTCTCAAATTGCTATGGAGAGTTTTGTTTTGTTTGGGCCTTTCAGCCCAGAATTAAGCATAAAAAAAAAAAAAAAAAGAACAGAGCTTAGGGGACACTGATTTCAATTTTAATTAAAATTAAAGTAACTACACTTAAAAGAGGTAGCATGCAATATGAGCATAGGTAGTAAACTTCCCTAAAAGCTATTTCAGTCCTCCTGGGATATGTTAGGCTGTTCTTGAATTTTGAACACATATGGTACTTCTGCACAATGCCTCGAACCAAGTCTCATTCTTGCACCATCCAGAATCTATAAGAAAAGACTCCTGGATGACTTTGTTCATTGCAAGATTAGAGCCTGTCCTAGTCTGGTTTTTATTGTTGTGATAAAATACCATGACCAAAGCAACTTGGAAAGGAATAGGTTTATTTCACCTCACAGGTCATCGTCAATATGGACGGAAGTTGTGACAGGGCTCAAGGCAGAAATCTGAAGGCAGAAACTAAAGCAAAGATCGTGGAAGAACACAACTTATTGGTTTATTCTTCTTGGCTTGGTAAGCCTGATTTCTTATACAACTCAAGACCACCTGCCCAGGGTGACACTGCCCACAATGACTTCAGTCCTTCCAAATCAAGCATATATCAAGAAAATGTTCCACAAGCTAGCATACAGGCCAGTTTAATGGAGGCCTTTTCTCAACTGAGGTTCTGTCTTTCTATATGACTCTGGCTTGCTTCAAGTTAACAAACAATAAAAAAAAATCTAGTCATCACAGGGCCTATGTATTCACGGGCCTCACTCTGCTGTGTCTATTGCACATCTAAGGTTACCTTTAATTTCTCAGAAAACTGGACAATACAGGTGGTAAACTTTAAACCTCTACCCAGATCTAGCCAATGGTCAGAACATTCTCCATAGTTGGTGGAGAGTGGGATATGACTTTCTCACGTACTCTGGTGCCTCACATTTGACCATGTCCCCTGGAGAGGGAGACCTGGTGGCACTCAGAGGAAGGACAGCAGGTTACCAAGAAGATACTTGATACCCTATGAGCATATACAGGAGGAGGTAATCCCCCTCAGGAACAGTCATAGGGGAGGGGAATAATGGGAAAATGGGAGAGAGGGAAGAATGGGAAGATACAAGGGATGGGATAATCATTGAGATGTAACAAGAATAAATTAATAAAAAAAAATACTTATGTAAAAAAAAATTTTCTCAGAAAACCTTGAGAACTCACTGGCAAGCAGTGGGGCTGTGTTGCCACTAACTGATCTCTGCCCTGCAACCTCTGATCTCACTACAGTAAAGTCTATTACAGAAATCTCTATCACCATAGCTTGCTTTTAAAGAACAGCTTCAGTTCCTTTTCAATCAAAGAGTAAATGTCACCAACAAAGGAACTAAAGTGATCCAGCAATCTCTAAAATTGAAAAAGCAAAACTAAATAGTCACTGACCTTAATATTTCTATGTATCTCAGGGTCAGCTAAATTATATACCTGGAAGGCTCCTGCTTAGAGTTATTAAAGACATAATAAGCTCGTAGAGCATTAAACCTCCCTGAAGTACTCATGTTGAGGAAGATAATTTTATATTTTGAGATTTCATCTAAACTAAAAACCTACATCAGGGAAAAATATGAACAGAGACAAACCCAATGAGGAGACTAAGAAAACGGATGGAGACTATCAGAGAGCCAGGCCTCCCATAGTATCATGGAAATTGTCAGCAAGTGGCCAAGCCCAGGTATTTGACGGATACTCTCAGTCAATACTCTAATTACTCACACAGCATTAGCTAAGCTTTTACAAAACCAAGGTAAAGAAAAATCTAATGCAAACTTGTTTAAGTATATCAAGAGTAAAGCGGCCAGAGGTTGGCTTAAGGTGTGGGTTCAAATGATGTCACAAGATTGCTATTTGTCTCTCTATATATGGTTTTGTGCTCCCCTACATTGCACCTTCACTTTTAATACACCAGGACAGCATCTCATCATATATGACTGCTGAAGCCATAGACCCTGCAGCTCCTTAGACGTTAGCACGCAAAACTGAAGCATGGTTTGTGCTTAATAGATTGAACAAAAGTGCTTTCTATCCTGCTCTCACAGAACCTGCTTCTGCCACAGGGAGCCTTGAATCAATGACAAAACCAGTGAGACAGGCCTATGAAGACATGACTGATGTGATTCAGTCATGCACCCCATTCTGCATGAGGGGAAGGGTTCGGGTGTGGTTACTGGAAAAGCAAAGATGACTTGGAGTAGCCGTAAATAAATGCTCACTCTACAAAGACATTGAATCTTGACTCTGTGGGAAAAGAAGGATAAGAATACCCATAAAAGTGAGAGATGAAAATTGCTTAATTAAAATAGTTAAGAAGGTTCACTCTTAGTTATTGCAACAGTCAACATCAGATTTGGGGGGAACTGTAGCTCCCTCATGCTGAGCTGGGATAGGTCTTCAGTTGCTCATAAGGGTATGGCCCTGTCACGCTTCTATGACAAGAGGGGCTTCTGAAGAAAGGGACTTATATTATTCTACTAGAGGGTGGAATGGAGCTGGGTCCCAGATGACAAAGAATAGCTTCATCCAGACTTCATAAACCCCTGTGTTTTCATTTCTGATGACCAAAAAGTGGAGGGAGTATCAGAAGGAGTGGCCAACTGCTCAGATTTCCTGGCCTTACAATAATTTCAAAGGAAAGCCCTATCCAAGACCTTCAAATTGTCAAAAATCACACAAGTTTGGTCCAAACTGCATAACAGCAGCTAGAAGAACTAGGCAAACCAAATATAACAACCAAATTCATCACTTTAGATTCTGTGTGTGTTTCTTTCCCCAATTTCTACCAACACATGTAACTCTGAGGCCTCCAAGAGAAGGGGACTCACTGACTGGCCTGGGTGTCAGCTCTGCGGTGCCTAATAGATGGTGACAGTCTGACGCCTCTCCTGGAAAGCGTCATGACAGGTCTGGATCCTTGAAACCAGGAGCTGCCAGAGGCAAGGTTCCAATCAGCTACTGCCAGGCATGGGCAAAGCAGCGGTGCCTGAGAGCAGGAAGCAAGAGCAGCCCCAAGAGTTACAGATGAAGGAGGCCAAGAAAGGGATGGTTTGTTTTCTGATGCTGAATCTCGCACAAAGGTCAAACCTAGCATAAGCAAGCAAATGTGTTACATCCCCCAGAGAGGTTTAAAGAGTTCTGTCAGGGAGTGTCGCTCCTCAGGACTTGTCCCAAGTGGACCTTCTTTCTGTCGTTACTTGAGTTTAAATTCATTTCCCAGCTCCTCCTGGGATAAGACAAGGCTGGCCCTTCTGCTAACCATCACCGGTGGCTGCCCTTCACTACACATTTTCTACACAGAAAGTCTGAATTTTGTGATTTAAAACAATAAACTTATTTTTTAAAATAATATTCTCATGTCAAGTAGATTTGTGTTTTTATCCCTAGCGTGATTTGAAAAATAAAGTAGCTTTATTCAAAATATGAGTGCATGCCATCCTAGAACACACTGGCATTCCTTGTCTAAATATTAATTTCCTGTCATGCTCAAGGCAGAATTTCTTCTTAAAATCCCTTGTAAATTCAGATTATTTAATGCATACGTTAATTAAAACACTAAGGCATGCACTGGTATTTAATTTGAACATGTTTATATATCATACCACCACCAAATAAATGTCATTTTCACTTAAGGCAGAAAGAGAACATTAATGTCCACACCTGCACAGCATTTAGAGTAGTGATTTCCTTACTGCTTACCTGAGACTATGTCTTAGTTTCAGTTTTACTGCTGTGAAGAGACACCATGACCACTGCAACTCTCATAAAGAAAAACATTTAATTAAGTCTGGCTTACAGTTTCAGAAGTTTAATCATCATGGTGGGAAACGCGGTGGCTTGCAGACAGGT
This sequence comes from Acomys russatus, assembly GCF_903995435.1. Lineage (NCBI taxonomy): Eukaryota > Metazoa > Chordata > Mammalia > Rodentia > Muridae > Acomys > Acomys russatus. The sequence continues at coordinate 36,922,812 of NC_067156.1, forward strand.
ATGGTGCTGGAGAGGTAGCTGAGAGTGTTATATCTGATTACAGGGCAGCAGGAAGAGAGAGTGACATTGAGCCTGGCTTGAGCATCTAAAACCTCAAAGCCCACACCCCCCCCCCAGTGACATACTTCCTCCAACACGATCACACCTCCTAACAGTACCACTCCCTATGTGCCTATGGTGGCCATTTTTATTCAATCCACCACAGACTGTAATACCACCATCTGAATTGTCTACCCTGCTATGGGATGCTCAATCCTTTTCTTTTAGACAAGGGAATTAGCACCAGCCACTCAGGTCCTTCCTGGGAGATGAAGGTAAGTCGCATTTGTTGTCAGTATGTCCTCAACCCAACCAAGTAATCAAACTTCTGAAAACCACACCCAGACATCATCCTATATTGCTGCAGTGTCCTTCTCAGATAACGATGTGCTCTGTACCTGGATTCTTCTAAACACTCAGCCTGCTCTGTTGCCACTTGCTTCTCCAGTTCCCGGAGACTCATTTGTTCCACCATCAACCAGACCTACTGTGCGCTCTCCAAAAGCTTCATCTGTTTAATTCATGTGCCTGGAAAATATTCCTTGGGACCTCTTCTAGACCAGACAATGGCACCTGACTTGTACTCATTTGCCAGTGACAAAATGTCAGAGGACATCAGGTTGTATCTACCTGATTAGATTTTTCTTGTACCCCTGAAGTTTGGCTGCTATGTGTCCAATCACTAACAATGCATTCTACCTTTTTGGGTCACACTGCTATATTTTAATTTATAAAGAAAGTATTCAATAACTCGATTTTGTATTGTTTTTATATTCTCAGATAATTGAAAATTGTAAAAGTAGTCATCATATCGTGAGCCTATATATGCTGTACTTCTGTTATTATTATTATTATTATTATTTTTTTGCGTGCATGTGACCATGTGACTTTGTCTGTGTGGGTGTATGACATATGTATTCAAGCACCAGAAGAGGCCTGAAGAGAACATCAGATCCTCTGAAACTGGAGTTACAAGTGGTTGTGAGCATCCCAACATGAGTACTGGCAACAGAAAGAGGCTCTGCACGAGCAACAAGTATTCTTAAATGTGGAACCATCTCTCTGGCCCAAAGGAGGCAATAGTTCTGAATACCTCAAGGCAAGTATCATTTTTCTTGCAGACTATAAATGAGCTTATTAGTTCAAACATCAGAAAATTTCCATTACATATATAAGCATTCTCAGACTTTATCACTAAAAATCTCGGTTGTTTCAGATGAAAGCCTTGCTTTTCCTGTGTTAGAATTTTTTTTTGAATTTTGTTTTATGTTAAAAATAAACAAAAATCTATTTAATGAGGTCTCTGCTTCAGTATGTGTATATGCATATATATATATATACACACACACACAATGGATACATGTATGGCATTTTACAATGTGTGACAATATAGCAAGTATAGCAAGTAGAATAATAGCCACTTCAAGAATCATGAGTCGGAAGGAGATGGTGACTCATGCCTGTGTCCTCAGCACTTGAAAGGCTGAGACAGGGGGACCACTTAAGCCAGGTTCAAGACTAGTTGCAGAATATAGCAAGACACTTTGTAAAAATCTATTAATGGTTTATTTTCTAGTTTCATAGATTCCTCATTCACTCACACTCCAGTAGTTCTCAACCTGTGGGTGACAACACCTTTGGGGGTCAGATGACCCTTTTATGGGTCACCTAAGACCATCAGAAAAGACAGATATTTATATTATGACTCACTATGTGCTATAACTCATAGTAAAATTAATTATCAATTAGCAAAGAAAACAATTTTGTGGTTGAGGTCCCCACACCATAAGGAACTGTATTAAAGGGTCGCAGCCTTAGGAAAACTGAGAACCACTATTCTAGCCTGCCTATGCATGTAGACCAAAACTAATGCCTTCCAGAAGACAATCTTATGATCTGCTGTCAATTGGGTTAACACAAATTGGATGAACCAAGCTCACTTCCTTTGGATTCCTGTAAAAACTGCCTTGTCTTCTCTATGTGTTTGCTATGAAAGAGGACAGTCGTATTTACATGAGAATGTTGAGTTAAAAGGCTTCCTTTTATCAACATTTTTGAAGGAAAACAAAAATTCTCAGCTTGCCAAAAATAAAATGAAATAGTGTGATTTTTTTTTTTTTTTTTATTCCTAAAATCACTAAAGTAAATACATTAAATGTATATACTGAGTCCCCTGCCTGCTGGGTCCTCCTGGGGGCACAGCCAGCAGAGGTGAGCTGTATGCTTTCCCGGAGCTCCACCACCTGCTTTCCCAAGGAGACATGTAGGGCCCCAGGAACATTCAGATTAGGCCCTGCCCCACCAACTTCTTGCCTAGTTGGTCCTCCTGGGACACAGCCAGCAGAGATGAGCAGCAGGTTGTTCTTAGAGCCACATGGTCAAGCCTGAGGCTCCACCTTCCCACCCCAGGAGTCTTGCCAGCATCAGGAGTATCCAGTCATCACCTGGGACTACCAGATGGCTAAAGACCAGCATAAGAACACAGTCAGTAAGAGCTAGGGCAATATGGCCCCAGGAGAGCCCACCTATCCTACTGCAGCAAACCCATGATATCCAAACACAACCAAAGCACAGTAAGACTACCTTAAATCCAACCTTATACACATGTTAGAGGCTTTAAAGAGGAAATGAATGAATTCCTTGAAGAAATACAGGAAACTGTATATACTAACCTTCAACATAATCCATATCTATAATTAGGACTAGCGATGCCAATACAAACTTATTTTATTGTTTACTATCTTATCTCTGTTCACATACCTTTCAAAGTAAAAAATAATCATGGAATACTTAAGTTAAAGGTAATATTATTGACTTGATACTTTTTGGTGCTTAGTAATTAGGACATTTTAAGTCAATTAATCCAAAGATTCTGTTCTAATGAGAATTTGACAGCCCTTGGCACAAAAGACTTAAAATTGAAAAAAGTGTCGACTGGCCAGCAAGCAGCATGTCCCTAAAGAAGGAAAGAGTGGTTTTCATTTATTCTACAGTAAAGTTTTACAATCCAGTAGCATGAAAAGAAGCTAGTCAGCGTGGTGGGAAGGCAGGAAGGACACGCCTAAGAAAGCCGACTTCAAATTAGGGGAGCGCAGTTCCAGAAGACTCCACACACCCTTGTTGGCCTCACGATGTCCTTGCATGTTGGACACAACCCCTTTGCAGGAAACAGGAGAAGAGAGGGACAAAGGCCCCTTTGAACACTGTGATCAAGGGGTCCCCAGAGGATTCCCAGGCTCTCGAAACAAGCTTCATGGCAACAGCTTGACTCTGCTTCCTGCCGCAGCAGAGGCTGCTAGAATGCGAATGAGTTGTACAGCACTGGGGCTGTTTGCAAGTTCATGTTAAAATTTTGATTTCCCAATCCAAGAATACAGTCAATGCAGAATGCATTCAAAATAGTCTTTAAAAGCGCCCTGCCAAACAGCTCGGTCAGTTAAACTAATGTGCACTAAGCACCTTTGTCCTTACAAGGAGTTTAATGTAGGAAAGCATAGAGCAGACTCCATCACCCCTCCTGGAAGAGGCAGAAGAGCTCTCTCACCAGCAGTCACAGCATCAGGCACTGTCATAAAACTTATGTAAGGAAACTCTTTCTCAGGTTAGAATTCCATCATCCGTGCTATACTTTATTATATTGTTTTCCATTAATTTTAGATTTTTGATAAAACTGGGCCTCTTTGTTGTTGTACACTCCTCTTTCCATTCCTAGCAGTTTTTGTATGCTTTTCTTCCATGAGAGATATACCTTAAAAACAAAGAATAAACCTGAAATCACATAGTATGTAGAAAATATACAAAATAGTCTAACATTGTATTATATACAACATACTACATATACCTGAAACGGTCTCCTTTGTCACTTCTGGAGTGTGGCTGTTGCTACTAGCTTCCTGAGGTGTGTGTCTACTGATTGTCAGGCACACTAACTTAACAAGGCCATAGAGAGAAAGCGACAGATAGTTATGTCTTTAAAAGCTAATGGCCAATAGCTCATTTAGTCTTTAGCATCCTTCCTATTCGTCAGATCCCCAGCATCATCTGTATCCATAACAACTTTTCATCGCATCAAGTCTGCACACTGCTCATGAACCGGAGTCCCCTGCGTTCCTAGTTAGCAACTGTGATATCGATTGCTTAGTTTCAAATGTTTAATCATCATCTACCATTTAATCAAATTTATTGTATATTTAATTTTTTAAACTGTGCTTATTTATTATTAGTGGAGAGGGGCATATGGAGGTCAGAGGACAATTTGTGGAAATCAATCCTCTCCTTTCGCTGTTTGAATCTCAAAGATGGCAAAAGTGCCTTTACCGCCTTTACCAGGTGAGCCATCTCACCAGTCTGTCTTGTTTTTTGTTTTTGGGGTTTTTTTGTTTGTTTGTTTGTTTGTTTTTGGATTTTTGTTAAATTAGTTACTAAATACAACAACTTCTCTTGAATATCACCTGGAAGGTGGTGATGACAGACAACAATCACTAATCCTCATAGTAGACCATTTCCTGCAACCTGCCCTTGCCCAGAAAAGAAAAGAAAGCTGTACCTATTCAAGAACAGGAACACTATCCACTGAATAGCGCTTCTGCCTGGCTGACAGTAATGCACACCACAGCTTCATTCAGGGCGGCACTATGCTATTTTGAAGCATGTTCACACGATACTGGCTATCATCAGCCCCAGAACATAGCTAAGTGACCATAGCTAAGTGTGTGCATAGATTCTTATGTCACATGAAACATGTCCTGAGTTTTAGTCCTCACATTGTTGGCTAGGGACTTCCTTTTGATATGAACTAAATATAAATTTTGATTCCAAATACTGTTCTGCTACATAGGCTCGAGGGGAACCTACTGGGACATTATGCAAAGTGAGTGTTTCGTTAATGGAGTGTGGGCTCCAGCTGCAGACTAATCGCCACCATCTGGCAAAGCGTTCCTTCTCAGAAGACGTGTGGGCAGGCTTTCTAAGATGGCCTCATTAAAGAAATGCCCATCCCAGTCCCCCAAGGCATGAGTGGTTTTCCTACAAGATGAAATGGATTCCACAAATGGAGTGAGCGTTGCACTGGTTGACTTTAAGATGAGGTTATTCTGAGCAGGCCCAGTGTGAGCCTTAAAAATCAGGACAGTCTTCTGTCTGGTAGCAGAAAAGGCAAAGCAAGGGGTAGTCCAGAAGGCTTGTATTAGGAGGACACGGGTATCATGAGAAAAATTCCGGGAGCCTTTGGAGCAAAGAGCACAGCCAGTGGGGACTTTTAGCTCTATACTGCAAAGCCAGGTTGTTCTGCCTGAATAAGCCTGGAAATTCTTCCACAGACTCTGTACACGAACCCATCCTGGCAGATGCATTAATTTTGCCTGGTGAGAGCCTAAGCTGAAAACCCACCTAAAAAAAATACCCTCAGAAGACTTCTGACCTTCAGGATTACGGACATGCCTGAAGCCCGCATGCTGTCATAATTTGTTATGACAACAATAAAAAATGGACACCACCTCCATGCTCCTGTGGGAAAAAGAAAAATCCTGCTTCCTTCAGTGAGCTTGAAAGAGCTGAGGGGGCTGGACCCTTGTATAGGACTACATATAGTTCTGGGGTTTTCTGCCCCTCTGTGTGTTGAGGCCAGAGATTAGACTGTATCTCTGTGTGAATGTGGACAGCTATCATATAGCGCCCTGTATCTGTTTGTTTCCCTTGTTTACAAAGGAAAACAAAACTTAATACAAAGGTGTGTTAGCAGGTCAGCAAGGGGTGAGCTTGAGATGGTCGGATTGGTCGAGAAGGCATTTGACAACATACATGGCTTCTCTTTGGCGTGTTTAATTGTGGTGCTTAAGATGTCCTTTTGAGGGCGATAGTTTTGAAGTAAAGTTTTCCCCTGATGATGACTTGAGCCCTGACACTCAATGGAGAAAATTAGCAGAGCCTGTGGGATTTGATTTGCATTACCTTTTAATTCTTTTCTGTTTGTTTGTTTCTACCAGGAAGGAAAGATGATGCTCTATTTGAAATGCCAAAGGAAAACAAATTTCTTTGATACACACACACACACACACACACACACACAATGGCTACACAAAGTGAGTTAGGTGGGGGTGGGAATATAAACTTAACATAGGAAGGCCACACAAGGAGGAATGAGGGTGGGGGGATGAAGATTCTAATCTAACTGGTCTGAAGAGGCCAAGCTGCCCAGATGTTTAATGGGCTGGGTTGTGGTTTGGGCAGTTCACTTCCAATGCCTACAAGCAGAAATACAGAAATACAATCCAGAGTGTGGGAGTGACTATCAGGGTGTATCCGTCTATACAGGTGATTAAAGAAATGAAAAAAAAAAAATCTTCATTTAAGGCAGAAGGATATAAAATCTTGTCCTTTAAAATATGTGTTTTTAATGATTGTTAAAGGCATTTTTCCTGATTCAGAATTTAGTGAAAGCATCTGTTTAGGATCACACAGAAATTCCTTTGCTTAAGGTATAGCTTGAGGAGAGGGGCATGACACTCAGCATATATAGTCTGACATATCACTCATTACGTAAACAGCATTTCCCCATTTCTCAATGATTCATGTCAGCTTACCCCTATCTGCTACTTTCACATGATCACATACCTAAAATTAGTCTCCTTTTCCCAGATGGGTAGACATTGCCATTCTTCATCCAGTATAAACTAAATGACCTCTACCAGATGTCCACATTCTTTTTTTTTTCCTTTATTTTTTTAATTTTTTATTAATTTATTCTTGTTACATCTCAATGATTATCCCATCCCTTGTATGATGCCCACATTCTTTACCTACTGAATATGGCCAGGAATGAAGAGTGCCGGATGTCTTCTTCACCGAGCTTTTTTTTTTTTTTTCCATTTTATTATTTTATTCATATTACATCTCGATTGTTAGCCCTTCCCCTGTTTCCTCCCATTCTTCCCTCCCTCCCACTTCCCCCCTTCTCCCCTCCCCTATGTCTGTGATTGAGGGAGACCTCCTCCCCCTATATATGCTCTTAGAATATCGAGTCTCTTCTTGGTAACTTGCTATCCTTCCTCTGAGTGCGCAAGAAATTCTTCACCAAGCTTTAAGGGATGAGATAGGGCAGCGCCAGCATAGCTGCAGTCACCCAGTGGGCATCACAAATGAAGAGGAACCCAGAGACTGGAAGACAGATAGCCTCAGAGATTCTGAGAAGGAAAGTCCCAGACACAGACCTCCTCAGAGGTACTGTATAGCTACTTAACTTACTTGTTTTTCCTTTTCTTCGGTTTTTGTTTTTGTTTTTGTAGACAGGGTTCTTTCGTGTAGCCCAGAATGTCCTGGAACTTACTTTTATAGAAAAGGCTGACCTCAAACTCAGAGACCCGTGCTGGGACCAAAATCGGTCACCACTGTGGCCGGCTGCTGCTTAACTGTTTCGTCTTTAAAGCAGAGGTATAGGTATTGAAATGGTAGAGGACTGTGGTGAATAAATCCAGTAAGTGAAAACACAGATCAGAAAATCAGGGAGCATAACAAATTTCATAGGCACGCAGCTTCCTATAATCAAGAAGAAAAATCACCCAGAAGCCACTGGACCTGTTCTTTCCTGATACTATTAGTTCTAAAGTTAATCCAGCATCCTAGAAGCTGAGGTTTGTTTTGCTTCTTTTGTGTTATTAATTTATTAGTGTGAGTTTACACCTGTCGATACAGATTTAAGGCAGTAATGCTATGCGTGACAAACACTGCAAACTTCAAGAACACATGGCTGAGAATTTGAAGCAAACTGCTTTCGTACAGGCCAATATAATTTGCTTTACTTGTATAAAAAAAATAAACAGAGTCCTGAAAAATAAAACTGCTTTCCTTCCTAGTTTTCCCACATATTCTGACAGTGTTTACAGCTTTCAGTCACTGCCGGAAGTCCCCACCGATGACCGAGGTGATTCGGCTGCATGTGGGTGCTACAGAAAGCAGTCCAAATGCAGAGATGTGCATGCTTTGCAGTCACACGCTCGGATGCTTCCAGCATTTTATAACCAACAGACTCAGCACTGCAGAGACATAAAAGAGGATTCGTGTGCTTGGGGCCAAGCCATTACACTAACAGAAAGCAGGAATGAATCCTCCCGACAGGAGAATAATAGCCAGGGTTTGGCTCTGTGGACCACCTCACCTACCCCTCAGCCTCACCCAATTCAGGCCTTCATCATCTCCTGCAGGGATGATTATAATAGACACCCAAATACCTTCGCTAGGCTCTTCAAACACAAGCTGATTTCTCTGCCGTGCATAACCTTAAAGGAAATTGCTTGTTTTGGATTGCGTTGCAAGCTTGCTTACAAGTTTTGGTGATATGAGACAATGAATTCAGTTTAAACTCAGTTAAACATTAAAATAAACAAACGAAGGCCCACAGGCATGCCCTGCCCTCTCTCCACAGGTCTTTCCCGGCTGTCTCTCTCAAGCTTCTAATTTAACAAATAATCAGTTGTCCTCAAGTACTTACTGCTATGCTGACAATTTGCTCTGGTTTAAAAGTACAGAATGTTCTCTTTTTTCTTCCTTCCTTCCTTCCTTCCTTCCTTTCTTTTCCTCTTTCTTTCTTTCTCTCTTTTCTCTCTTTTTTCTTTTTCTTTTTTTTTGATTCTTCGCAAAGCCCTAGTAGATCCAAGTCTACCAGATTCTCCATACCAGCTCATCTTTCAGAATTAAAATGATTCTCTATAAAAAATTTTCCCACGCCTACCAACCCTTGCTCCAGTTTCCTCCCTGTGATTCCTAGTAGCAAGAGTCATGGAGACTGAAGAGGACTCCTTGTGGAGGGAGGGGAACACCAACTCACCTACAAAAACTTCAACCCAAAATTTACCCTGCCTACAAGATAGGCAGGGATAAAGACAGATCTGAGATGGAAGAAATGTCCAACCAATGTCTGGTCCAACCTGAGACCCACCTCATGGGAGAGAGCTAACCCGTGACACTATTGATAGTGTCATCATTACTTATGATACTCTGCTATGCCAGTAGACAGGAGCCTAGCGTAGCTGTCCTCTGAGAGGCTATATGCTCAGCAGCAGATCCAAAAAGACTCAGAGACTCATGGTCGAACATTTAGGGAAGCATAGGGAGTCTTTTGGGAAAGTGGGGGAATACAGAAAAGGACCTGGAAGTGACAGGAGCTGACCAACAGAGCCAACTAGGGCCCAGAGGGACTTGTGGAAACCAAAGCACTAACCAAGGGCCATGCATAAACTGAACCTAGGCCCCTACACAGATGTAGCAGATAAGCAGCTCAGCCTTCTTATAGGCCCCCTAGTAAGGGGAGTGGGGGCTGTCTCTGACATGAATTCAGTTGCCTGCTTTCTGATCACCCCCCTCCCTGAGCCCCTGGAGAGGCCACCTCCCCAGGCCACAAGGGAAGAAGACTTCCTTATTCCAGATGCAACTTGATAAGCAGGAGTGGGGGCTCCCCTTTTTTAAGGAATAGGTGAGGGGGAGGGGGTTAGAGGGAGAGAGGGTAGAACTGGGAGGAGAAAAGGCAGGGGCTATGATCTGGATGTAAATTGAATAAATAAATAATAAAAGAAAATTTCCTGCAGACTCTACCTGATCTCCTACGAGTCAGAAGATCTTTCTATGTCTATAATTGTATCAAAATACAACAAAGCAGAAGTCGTATTTTCTTTTGTTTCCAGAGCTTTCTTCAAGGCTATTAAAATACTGTTAGAAAATCTTATACAAAACAAACCACAAATACTAAGCAGCAGGATACAGTAATGTGCTCATGCGTGTGTATCTTGTTTTGAGCACACCAAAAGCTCCATAAAGTCACACAGTGTGGTGAAAAGTTGGAATGTGAATCAACCTGACTTTATACCCTGACTCTTTCTTCCTTTCTGGGAGCACACAGGCATCAGCTCATATTGTGGGCACTAATCTCTACCTCCCAGAGTAGTTGTATAAAGATCCAGTGAGCTGTGTAACAATTCTACACAATCATTGCTGAGAAATGTCCAGTTTTATCACCTTTCCCCTATTGTACATGCTAAGCCATGCCTGTGTCACTTCTTAAAGGGGCAGGATTTGAGCTTGGCCTTGAGCAGCAAGAAGAATTTAGACTGAGAGACATTGATACAAAGTACCATCCATGTAGAGAAATCATTTGAGCAAAGGCAGTTGACCTGTTTGAACGTTTTCCCAAATGTACCTGGGATCAGCTTTCAGATGCAGTATTAGTCCCACAATCACCTCTTACAGCAATGTGAGAGCGATTGCATGTGAATGTAATCAGACCTCAAACCCAGAGAATATAACCTATTATACCAGAAATAAAAATCATTAGTAGTGATTTTTAGAAAATCCTTGTCCTTACTATATCTTTCCTCTAAACTGGTGTTGAAGGGTGCTGGGTGGGTCACTCTTTTGCACTGAAGGACACAGTATGTATGCTAGCCGGGCTGGCAAAGTTTCTACCAAAGTTTAAGCACACACAGGGCAGGTAATAATTTCCATGTGTGGTTGGCTGCAGTGTTAACAGAGCACTCTAAAGCAATCTCATTTACTTTTATGGTTAAGTACTCAAGAAACATCTTTTGTTTTTTAGATCTGAATGTCTTTGTGGCTGAAACCAGTGGAGCTTGGAAAACAATTTACAATGATCACAATGATGTGGAAAGTAGCTACATTTTCCACCAAATCTGGTTACTCAGTTATTCTGCCTATATTAATAGCTCTTCATGGCATTTTGGTGGATAATAGTCCCAATCCAATCACCCATGTCTGCTGGAAAACAGCTAGTACTATCCAAGAGTCTGAGCTTGAAGCTGATTACAAACTCAGGCCTTGGTGCTGATGCCTTCCAGCCCTGGCTTGCTGTCACTGAGGAAGGGTGCTGTTGGCAGGTGAATCCGCTAGCGCTCTAATGCTAGGTCATTCTGTCTCAGATCTGCAGCGAAGTCTGTACTGTCAGGAAACCAAATCAATTGATCCCGTTCTACTTCTGTTGAGATAAGTGGACCAATGTGTAATTTGGTTTTTAGCACATAAAAGAATCTAAGTTGTAGGAAAGGACTAAAAAGGATAAGGATACAGGGGACAGCTTTCAAAATACTTTGATCACAGTAAGGAGACTGTGAAGAGAACTACAAAGACTTGAGATGAAAAAAAAAAAAAAAAAAAAAAAAAAAAAAAAAAAAAAAACCCAAAGGTCAGAGCAGAAAGTAAAAGAATGCGACATGGCTTACTCATATTGACACCATTCATAGTGGCTTCTCGACATACACAGACGAACGCAGCTGCGTGGGAACAGAATTCCCGGTTTGCACTCTAGAAGCCTGTACTGAAATCTACCCACTACATCTACAGTTGGTCTTTTGGGGTGTTAAGTCAGATCCTAGTACTTCCCTGCACACACACACACACACACGCACGCACGCACGCACGCACGCACGCATGCACACACTCACCACAAAGACAAATATTTTAAATGACTTCCAACTGCCACAGAATAAAATTGAAAGTCTTCACCAAGTCTGGCAAACCCCATCTGAACTTTCAGACCTCCCCTTTGTCACCTTCCTCAAGCCTGTTCCAGCCAAGGCTTACCCAGAACCCCGCGCGCACGTGTAAGCACCCTGCCAGAGGGTTTGTGTGGGCTCTCTTTTCCCATCCACCTAACCCTGCTGGCTTTGCCTCCACACAGGCTTCTGCTCCTGTGTGACCTCCTCAGCCAGACCTTGTGCAGCCCCTGCAGTACAGAGACTTTGTCACTGCCCACCCTTCCCTGCTTCAGTGAGCCGCTCTAGTCACCACGACTCTCCATTGCAGGATTTGTCTAGCTGTGTGCTGGTTTATTTGTTTTGCCATTAGAATAAGCTGGAAAATGAGGATTTCTGATTACAGTGTCTGGAACACTGGAAGCCACATGGTAGATATTCAGACACCATTGGAGAAGGGCAGGATGGTAGGAAGGACAAAGTTTCCTTGTCTTACAGCTTGATGGCTTGTGTCTTTGTTGCTCACATAACTAAAAGTATGGCTGTTTAGACAGCAAAAATTGTATTTATCCCCCTTCCTACTGCTAGGAAAATTAGGATCAGGGAAAGTGCTTGGGCAGTAAAAACAAAAGAACCAGGATGTAAATCTCATCTTCATGCTTTCTAGCATTGTGTCTATGGACAGTGTTTTGACCTTCCTACTGTATTTTATGGTTAGTTGCCCAAACTTTAATACTCACAAGTATAGGAAAGGCACTAGGGATGGCAGGAGAACTAAAGTGTCTAAATTCTGTTTTCTATTAGGCAAAATGCATAATTGATAAACAATATAAAATTGTATTAATAATCAGCATTGACAGAATTAATATAACTATTTACTAATGAACATATTGTTATTAAAACATATACACACAAACACTACAGTCACCCATCACTCCTCCAGCCCAATGTGGGCAGTCAGTCAGTACACCTATGACATACAAAAGGATGAGTGGCTGCTGTGACAGATGAAAGCCAATAGTGAGCGAACAAGTGAAATCAGATTGGGGAAAAAAAAAAACCCACTGAAATGTCAGCACAGCGTGCAAATAATGTAAGCTGTGTAATTGCCATTATAGAACTTTATTGCACTGTGAAGTTCTGAGGCTTCACTTTTTCACCAAGAAAATTAGTTTGAGGACAATTCAGGTGAGGTATTCGGATAAAGAGGAAGGCATCTGAGAAGAAATGAGCAAGACAAAGTCCGTCCAGGAGAATGCCTGCAGGAGAGGGGGCTCTCTGTGGTGCCGGGGACCTGACTGGGATGGATTTCACTGGTGAGACCTTCAAGAACTTCTCCACCAACTCGCAGTAATTCGAGTTTCTCTTTACCTTTTTAGAGGAAACAGAAGGAGAAATCCCACATAAACGGGTACGCAGCTCCTCCTTGACCATCTTTCTTGCTGCATGGAGCCATAATTAAGCCCTGGGCAGAATGGAAAATGCCCTCCAGTCAACAGAGTAAAGTAAAATCTGAGCCGGGGGATCCTGCCCTCATTTACCACCACTCCATATGAAGCCTCTGAATCATTCTCATCAAACACAACGCCCTGCCCTGCAGGGAGGCTGTCAAAATCTTTGAGTTGCTATAAGATGTGAGGACTCAGGCAAGACCCTATCATAAGTGATATCATGTTTTTATTAGTACAGTGATCCTGGTAAACCTTATTATCCCCCACAAATCCCTTGCGTCCTAAGGAAGCAAACTGTAGAGAGTATTAGAGGCAGAACTAACATTTGTCCCCAGTTCCACAGAAACAGAAACAAGCCATCTCGTGCACGTGTGTTCTAGAGAGTTACAATTTACAGTGTTTTCATGAGAAATCCACAAAGTCGACCTCTACATACCTTGAGAGACAAATAATACAATATTGTTAAAAAAAAAATACAATATTGTTGATCTTGCTAGACAAGAGATGCTGAAACTCAAAGCCATCTCATGATTTATCTGTTATTCCACAGCCATGGGGCAGTGCTGAGACCTGGGCTCACTTCCCTAATTCTGAAAATTAAATTCCTTCCTGCAATAAGATTTCCTACCTTTGAAAATATCACTATGGATGTGAAACCAAATTCACTGTTTTATCAGAGCATGAAGAAGACACAATTCCCATCCAGAACCACCTAAGCAATGAGCTACATGCTACAATAAATACTACTGATACATCTCAAGGGCTTGTTTCTCAGAGCAAAGATCAAAGCAGGGACTCTGGGTAGATGGTTACTCAGGAACCCAGGATACATTCAACCTTAAGTTGGAAATCCTCTGCACCTAGGAAGAAAGGGAAAGAAGTAGACCCAATGTTGAACACAAAAGGGCCACATAGCCATCTCATACTAACTGCTCTCTACTAAAACCAGAGTGTGAACTGTAATTGATGCCACATCCACTAACACGACCAAGATGAAATAATGACCACAAGACAATGTTCTGAAAATCACAAGCTAGCTTAGGTGGTTTCACATAGTCACAAGCAAGGATCATATTTTCAAATAATATTTGATGCTCTCCTGTGTTCATCCGAAGCACTTAAATAATATGGAACAGATGCAACGGAGAGGTCTGGAGGTGGAGCTCAATCAAAAGGTAGATTGTTTGCCTAGCATGCTCTAAGCCATGGGCTTGATGCCCAGCACTATGTAAAATCATGTGTGGTGGCAGACAGCTATAATCTCAGTACTTGGGAGGCAGAGGTAGGAGGAGTAGAGGTCATTATTAGCTACAAAGAAAATTCAAGGCCAGCCTAGGCTACATGAGATCTGATTTGGTTGGAAGGGAAAGAGGGAATGAATGAATGAATGAATAAGTATTTGTGCCCCAAGGCCAGTGTATTCTTATCTATCAGGAAGTATGAGATCACCTGGGATGCCCAGTACTTGCTTCAATGTACACTGCCATAACCTAGACCCAGCAATTTTCAGGAAAGCCAGAATTCTACAGAGCATATTTTATGAAATCCTGATATAGAACTGCAGTCATTTCACGATGAGTGATTACACAGGCAATCACTGTGAGATGCGAGGTTGGCAGGAAGAGACGTGTATGTGCAGCACCCAACAGCCTCATCACCATCCCAAGCAGAAGTCAGCTCTGAAGGAGCTGGAAGCATATGCAGCTTCAGACTTTCTGCAATCGATACACATCCACTCCCACAAAGGGCTGTTTTCGCCATCCAGGTTTTGTTTTCTGGTCTCCTTGACACTAGGAATAACTTGGCGCTTCACCAACACTACATTGACGCCAAATGACAAGGAGCTGGCCACATGCACAAAAGAAGAAAAAGATAAACCGAGCAAATCTAAGACCTTCAAAAAAAAAAGTATCTGTAACATTAAGTCCCTATGAGTCCGGTGAAACTGTGGTAGACATCCCAGGCTGCACGCAAGCTCTGAGGCAGTTGTTGCTCATTAACTTTGTTTAACACGACACCTGACTTTCCTGCAACACAGCTGACAAATCACTCTGTTAGGTTGCTTCCAGAAGCCTTCAAACGCTTTTAAGCTCACCCTTGTGTCCCATGAATCTTTGTGAATGTTATCAGTGGTGATCCTAAGGAATTCAAGAACAGGCAGCTGAAGAATGTAATTTATAGCATTTTTCCACTTTCGGAAATCTTTAAAGGAGGTTTTTATTGGAAAGAAAAGGAAGAGTAAAAACAGTTAAATTTTAGAATGCTTGGCTTCATCCTGATTGCCAGGTTTTGCAATTGTTTATTGAACTGGGTAGGATAAAAGAAAGACAGACAGGCGGAGAGTGTCTGGAGATGAACTGGGACTAGAGGCTTGGGGAAAAGGTGAAAGCAGTGTGATTGATTAAACAGAGCAGGCCCTGAGAACTCCAAGGTAGTCTGATGGACAGTCTCCATACAGCAGCATGGCCCCACCCTCCCAGGAGGGGTTCAGAGTCTCCTCCACGGGGCCTTAGCTAAAGTTCCAGGAAGCTGAAATGCTCCAACACGGTAGTTCCAAGTTAGCTCCCAGGAGCTTAAGGGTGCACAAGCAAGGAGCCTCTCCAAAACACAGCCACATGGCCATTATCCTTCTGCTATTCTCCCAGCTCTGGTTAGACAACTGCTCCATCAAGTTCCTTTTCTGCTACACTGTGTCCCATGTACCTGACCTACCCAACTCACCAAGCTTTTTTGACAAGTAACTTTCAGACTGTCACTTACCAGGCACAGTGGGTTTATCTGTTTCATTCATTCACTACCACCCTCCAGGTCACATTCCAGCACCACCTTTACCTCATCTATCCTCTTTACCACCCTATATCTATAACACAGCCAGCTACATGGGCAGTACATCACCAGCACCCAGTTTCCCTGTCACCTCAGATTCAGACATTGCCACTGCTTACCTGGACAAATTCTGCTCTACCTACACACCCAGGTTCCCCCTACTCCTGTGCTTCTTTTAAACCCTTCAAACTCTGCCTAAATCACTTGGTAGATGAATAACTAAATATAATATTTAGTCCCTGGATGAGTACGCCTCTCATGGCATTAATGACTCCAGTACTTAACCTCTGCCTCTTTGGCCCTTCTTCTTCGCCACGTGGCTCTGTAAGTCCCATCAACACTGCCGCCAGCATTGGTAATGAGGTTTGTTTGGCCAATAAGATGCTTTCGTTATAAAGCAATATATGCAACTGGACTTGCTTGTTCTTCCCCTCAACAGTTATTATGAAGATAGACAGACAGACAGAAATATGAGAGCACTGACTACACGAGACTTGAGAAGAGCTAAGGGGCCTCGGGAGCTGCAGCAGGGGCCATCTCAAACTAGTTAAAAGCTCAACACCAGGCATGGGTGAGCCCAGCTGTGACCACAATGACCCATTTATATCTAGCCTAAACTTCCAAGCCACAGACTAAATAAATGCTTATTGTTTTAAGCCACCAGTTTGTGAGATATTTTCTTTCCTTCCTTCTTTGAATTTTGTTTATTGTTTATCTGTTCTTTTCTATTCTTGTCTCTTTGTGGTAGGTATTGAATCCAGGACCTTATGGGAATTAAGAAAACACTCCACTACTAAGCTGCAGTCCCAGCTTTATGGGATGGTTTATTCTGAAGCATTATATTGTGGTATGGCCCACATGAAAATATACAGCATACCCAGGGAGTCCAAACCTGGGTCATAAAGCCCCATCTTATTAGAACTTGACTTTGCCCTTCATCTCACCACCTTTTTTTTTTTTTAAATCCTGGGCTGTGGGATTTATATACCCTTATGACAGCAATGAGTTCAGATCTGGTTCCTGCTCTATGGGAAGCGTAACTCCGTCCTCCATGAGTGGATGAGACGCATGCAGGTTGGCAGCAGTGTGCACAGGAAATCAGCAGTGACACAGTGTCTTGAAGCTGGCAGGAACAAGTGACAGAGGGAACTGGCTTCAGTAGCAGTTAACATGTTATAACCTAGACCCTCAGTCCACAAAAATGAATTCTAAAACCAGTCCTATGCCAGACAAGTCCTTGAGACACAGCAGAAAGTACTTGATGAAAATTGTGCGGAAAGGGAAGAAATCAGCCAGCACTTGGAAGTATTGTTGCACAGCATATTTTAATTTCTTTCCCTAAACTTAAAATAGGTTGTTTGAGAATATTTCCTAACCCAGTTCCTTTCTCAGATGTCAATGGAAGAAGCATCATGGGAAAAAAATAAATGATAAAATCTGTGATCAAGAAATATTACTTAATCTCTGTTTTCTAAAAATAAATCGGGCTTATTGTGCTCTCTTACATAAATAGAAATGAGCGACGGTGATAGATGGATAGAATATCAAATAAATACTACCCTCACCCTAAGAAATCATGTGTTTCCAATCCTCTCTCTGATCAGTATTTTTATTTTTTGTAATCTTTATTGCTATCTAAAGCTTTCTTATACACTCATTTTCTATTTTTCCCAGCTCAAATATAAACATCAGGTGCAGAGAGTCTCAAAAAAAAAAAAAGAGAGGGCATGTTATTAACTATTGTTTGTCCAGCTTTTCAACATTGTGAGGCACAATGTAGGTACTCATAAAAAATAAACAGGAAAGAAGGGAGAAAAGCACACAGGAAATGAAGAGATGCATAAAAACTTTATCTTCAGGGTTAACACTCTGGTAACACTGAGTCCGCCAAATACATTTTATATGGTTGGATATACATAGATTCATAGAAACTTTTAAATTTATAAAGAATTAATAGTATTATGTCTTATAAATTTTCTCAATATTCATAAAATATTTCAGACCAAAGTTTTGTGTGATTTTTGATCTAGTGAATAATTCATCTTCTATATTTCCATAGTTGTCTAATTCTGCCTACATACTGATCCAATCAAAAATAGTCCATGTGGCCCTGCTGCATATATTTCCTTGGCTATATAACTAAGGATTTGGAAAACAAGATGATATTTATGATTTCTTCCCTCCCTCTCCCTTCGTGTGTGTGTGTGTGTGTGTGTGTGTGTGTGTGTGTGTGTGTGTGTGTGTGTGTGTGTGTGTACATCTGTTGAGGCCAGAATACAACATCTAATCCGCTGAGCTAGAGTTAGACACAGCTGGGAACTACCCATCATGGGTTCTGGGACCAAATTCAGGTCCTCTACAATCATAGCAAGGTCCCTTAACTGCTCTGCCATGTCTTCAGCCCCACGGTTGCTTCTTAAATTCTGAGATTAATGATAATTAGAAAACCCACTATTTTGGCTTCAATTTTTCTTCTAAGAAATGAAATTTACCAACTAGCTGGGTGTTCAAGCTGCTATGTTTGCATGCATAGGCTTGACGAAGAAAAGTCAGCTAGAGTTACAAAATCCTGACTCAAAGATATCCATCTGCCAACATTAATTTTGAATGTGAAAATGAGATGCCTTTGGCAAAAGCCTAATAAAGAATTCTATGGCCAGAAGCCCCAACCCCTACAAAGGCAAGACCTGCTCTGAGCTACAGCTACAGTCACAGAAGGATGCAATGCCCTTGGTCTGCTGAATAATTAAGCTGCCTGATTTTTCTGTAGGCTTTCTTGGAATAAGCACAAATGAGGACCCAAGATGGCATTAATAAAATCTCTCTACCTCCCTCTTGATTCATCTACATCACAGTATGTGCTTTGGTCAAGGCTCTTTTGTTTATAGGTAAAAGAAACTCTTTTAGCAAGGTTTACATGAATACAGCTCTTATAATGAGACGGTGACATCTTGTAGAATCTGGGTCAGAAATGAATCTGGGCACCAATAAGGTGGTTCTTTCTCTTAGACTGTAGTTTCTGCTCTTCTCTGCTCTGTGCTTTGGCCTCAGGTTCCTCTCCCTACAGACCTGATAGTTATAGCAATGCCCACGGCCATCACTCAACCTCTGCATTTGCATCATCTCCATTTTAACTGCACACAGAGGCTGCACCTACCCACTCTTACAACCTGATATAAACTCTTGGACCAGGAGAAGAGCTTCTGATTAGCCCAGACTGAGCCAAGATGCCCCTTTGTCATAGCAACAGTAAGTTGGTAGACAGTGGCTTCTCAGGTAGAAACATGGCTATGAGGGGTTTACCTGTCAAAACAAGACAAATGCAAGAAAGTAATGCCATTTCCGGGCACTCTAAATGAACCCAACCACAGCATGACTCCAAAAGGACTCTGTCACAGCGAGACAGACTCTCAGCTTAAGAAATTGAATTGATATTTCTTAAAATGCATCTGAAGACAATATAATCCCACTAACAAGTCAGCAATTATGCAGAATACCGAAGCTGACATATTCAGCTGGGTTTCAATTATACTGACCCTTTGAATAATTTTGTGCCCACCAAATCATGACCAGGCTGAGCATCATTAGGCCTTTCGAGAGGGAAAAGAGGAAAAGAATGTCTGCAGCTGCTATAACAAAATAGCACAAGCTTAGTGGCTTTAAACAAGACCATTCTGTTGCTTTCTAATTCTGTTGATCAGAAGGCCAACGTGGGTCTCCCTGGGTGAAAGTAAAGGGGCCATCAGGGTTAGGCTTCTTTCTTCAGATTCTAGAAAATGCTGGCTAGCTCACAGCCCTTCCCTGTTTTTCAAAACCAATTACGGTATATCTCCTTGACCATTTTTCTACAATAATGTCTCTTTTCTGGCCAAAGTTGTTCAGCTTTAAGGACATGTGCATCTAGATTACATCATTGAGGTGACCAAGATGATCTTTCCGATGGAGGCTTGACTTCATTATTAATGTGAAGTCATTTTACTATACAACGTGACATACTCAAAGATTACAAGAGTTAGAATTTTAATATTTTTACATATTTACTGACTTAATATGTTCCAAAAGTTTTCTCTTTTGGGTGACTTTCTTTCTCTCCTTTACCTAAACACCATGATTATCTTCCATCTTTTTATTTGGTGGTCATTTCTTAATGAAGATGTGTAACTCATGACCACATGGGGAAAATGAAGTTTTTAACCTTAATTACAAAGGCCTTGTCCAGATTTCATTTTAACTCTACACTTGGCACAACACCTGGAAAATTCAGTTCTTATTGTTAAGCCAGTAACTCAAACTATGCCATGCTACTACATACACTCTTGTCTGAACTTTTTTCTTCTAAAAAGTTAAAGCTACCCATGCAATATGCTTTCACCCTCCTCCTCTTACCCACACACTCTTAACTACCTTTATTTGCATCCCAAATAACCACACTGAACTTTTTATTGGAGTTTTTATTGTATCCCCCTCATTATCTCCTACTGTCTTCGATTTTCCCTGACTTGTTTTTGACACTCAGGCCAACTGTTTCCATTGCCTTGCTGGGGCTCCCCTGTCTCTCCTCATGAGCCCTCCCTCCTCTCACACTGACTCCCTCTGCTACTTCTTGCTCCATATGTGCAACTTCTCACTTCCCATGTAGCTGCAGACAGCAAGAGTCTAGGGAAAGCTGCTTATCAACATCACCGTTGTCAGCACGAAGTCCTCTGCCCGAACAAAACTGAAGCCATTTCGGGCCTTCTCCTCACAGTCCCTGAAATTTTATCACCCTGCTGTGCCCCCTCCCAATTTCTCCCCTGCAAGGCTCCATCTCTGATAAACTATCTTGCTTCCTCTCCATTTCTATTTCTGTGTCCTAGGAGCCCTTAGGATCTTTCACAGCCTAAAGTGCCCAAGAGAGTTCTTTATTCTAGATATTTTCTGTCACTCATTTCTTCATAGCTTGTTCTATGAGTAGAATACCTTTTAGAATATGCATCCTCTGAAAAAAAAAAAAAGAGGTCTGGACTTTTAGCCATAAGAATGTGCAGGGATTATAATAAGATTTTTGGAAGGTATTTAGTATAGTGAATAGAACATTGGAGCTTCAGACTAGAGGGCCAGTGCTTGTGACAAAATCCCAGCATTAAGAAGTGGAAGTAAACAAAAAGTCTCATCACTAACCAGGAAACTATTTGTAATGGATACTTCCTGGGGAAGGTAGTGTCAGTGTTCTCCCACCAAGGGACACTGGGTGTATCAGCACATTCCAGGGCAGGTCCTATGTCTATGAGTAATTGGACAATACCAAATGGGCTCCATATATCATTGTACACCTTTTGCTTTTATTTATTTTATATTATTTTAAATCTCATTGATTTCCTTCTTTACTTTTTTTTTTTTTTAGTGTGTTTTGATTTTCATGGTTTTAGTTATTGTTGTCTCTTGTTTCCATGCTTTTTTGTAGAAAGGGAAAGTACATGAAGTTGGGTGGATAGGAAAGTGGGTAAGATCTAGGAGGAACTGGGAGAGGGGAAGAACATGATCAAATTACTGTGTATGAAAAATTAATAATATTTTTAAAGAATTAAAGTTTTTCCCTATGCATATATACAAGTGTTAGAAGCATAGTTTGTGAATAGGGAGGGTTACTTTAAGAACAGGAGCCCAAGCAAACTGAGTGAGCACCAGCATAGCTCACTTACTTGTCCCCTTTACCCCAAAATGCTCTTCCCATCAACACTTCAACTCAGGCTCTGAATACAAACCTGTGATGCCTCTGAGCAGGATTTACAATACTAGAAGTAAGTTCTGGATCCCTTTGACCCTATGGTACCTTCTGAAGCTAATGACCAACTGTCCTTACTCTGTCATATATATATATATCTTCCAAGAGGTCCATTTTATCTCATAGTACCTGACTGTTGCCTATAATCACATCACATATGGACAAAAGATTCTCCCTTATCTCTTCTTACACCCATGATGAGTGAGACTCTGGTTTCTATTGTGGCCTGTATTTTCCCATAACCAAGTCCTGTGGTCACAACAATAAAGATAGGAATAATACACTTTTACATAGTGTATATTGTGTCCCAAATGAAGACTTTCATACACTTACCTCAGGAGTCCTCATAATACCCGGAGCCAGTGCCTATTAATCTTATTTTCCGTTTTAATAATGAGGAAAAGAAACACTCCAAGAGTTGTAGAATGTCACTCATGGATGACAGAGTGGCGTTTCAATCCCAGCCATCAGAAATCCATGTTCTCAACCCTATTTCAATCTGTCTTATACACTAGGAGAGTTTATAACCCTCTGCTCATACAACCACTGACTAAGACAAAAAATATAGCACTGAATGAGGCACTATCAGCAAGTCAGAGCACGATACAAATTGTTCCTCTTTTCTAGGCCATGCTATTGTCAAGATGAGATATACATAAAAGGATGAATAAGTAAATACCACAAGTCATAATGCTACCAAAACATCCCATCAGACCTTCAGCATCCCAGAGAGACACACAATACTCTCAAGAAAATACAAATTCATAAACTACCTTTCAGCTTTCCTCATAAATTGTGACTATGCATAGCCCCATAAATGCGATTGCTTTCTTCCTGAGCAGAGTATAGACAAACTGAGATGAAGGAGTGCTTTTCAATAACCAGGTGACTCACCCCACCCATAGTTCCAAACAGGCTGATATCCAGACCACAGTATAGTTCTCAAGCCTCAGGGAACCATGGGGCAACCTCAATTTTGAATAGTTTCTGTGAATTGGCCCATTAATTTCCAAAATTCAGTGAGTATGTTTATGGCTAAAATGAGAAAGGCAATCAATGATAGGTGCTCAAAGATAGGACCTTTCCCAGTCCTATTCTGAAAGACTTGCCCACTAACACCCATTTCTGTATCTGAACTATATCCCTAGAGGTTCTTGCCTTCCTTTTGGGCTCCAGGACTCTTTATCAAAGGGGTCTTTGGCCACATGAAACCACACACAGCGCTATTTACACTTCTTACCAATCTTGGTAAGGGAGCTCAGTTACTGTTAATTACAGATGCTTTCTGTCATAATGGGCCAGATTTTCAAAAGAGTCTCAAAGGCAAAACTCCCAAATGCCATACACAAACCTGGTAATGGCCCATGCAAATTGAATACTTATTGGGTCTGTGTGCATTCCGTTCCAAGGACTGCCTTTGAAAATTTAGCCGGGTAACTCCAAAGCATTCGAGGCATCATAATCTGTCATCATTAGCAACAATGCTTGACTTGGTGCTCAACATTCTTATTAACCATGCAATTATGAATTCAGACAATGTTTAATCACTTCTACAAAAAATACAGCTGTGTTGTTGGGGAGCTGTCACTTACTGTTCACTAATGATTGATTTTTAAAAACCATCTAGATTGTTTGCATGAGAACAGCAGATTAACTATAAAGACTTCATTATTGATCATTAAAGAACATTAAAATGGAGAACCTTTACAAGATGTGTCCTGTCTTGCTGCATTCACATGACTGAAACATTCTGGCCAGTGTTCAGGAGGAACACAAAAAAGACATTTTCTACTCCTGGCAAGGAGACTGGACTAAGTAGAGGTATAGTGAACTGGGTTAAGGGGGGAAATCTCCTTATTGATGTAACAAGACATTTATTACATTTTACAATGGCAGTAATTTTCTCCAAATAATTTCTTCAGCTATTGTCCAGCTTATGAAAAAGCTGGCTGAATGGTGGATACCAATCAATTTGGTGCAGTCATTAACAATGGACTATTTTGAAAGCATATAGCTGTTCCCCCATGACTCCTCTACACTGGAGGACTAATTCCCTTCCTTCACTGTAAACTTAATTAGAGATAAGTCAGAGTGCTATTTTATGGCTCATTTTCCATGTTATTTAGAGGCTGAGAGGTGGCTTCTGTCCTATCAAATATCCCCTGGATGGACTATGATAAAGAGCCTGTATCCTCTGCCTACCTACAAAGATAATGATTCAAAACCTATTAGAGGGTTTGAAAGATCTGCTCTCTCAATGTCATGTCTTCCTTGGATTTCTGTATTGTCACCCCTAACTCACTGGACTCACATTTGAGACAAATCTGAACTCATGGCCAAGGTTCACTGAATACATTCCTGAGGACGACTGTACTAATGCTTGAGTTTCACCACATTCACAGCCTGTGACTCACTGCATTCCCTGCACTGCCTTACCCGCTATAATGCCTGAGGCTCATTGCTCATGGGCCCAAGGCTCACTGCATTCATGCTCATTTGTTCAACAGCTTCCAAAATTGACACTTCAGCAAGGAGGTTTTGAACATTAAAATTTCTATAACATTCATGCCACCATTGCATCAGTGGGCTCATTCTGTATTGCAGCTCACAAGGGTTATACCTGGGGAAGACTGTTAAAGCTTTTATTCACTGGCGAAAGCTAGTCAGGTTGGAACAAGCTTGAGTTCTCCATGTCCTATATTCAAGTATGTAGTGTCTTCAGCATTAGGGTCTCAGCATCAAATTCTTCAAAGTAACCATAAGTAACGGCTTGAAGAGAGTATATGGAAGCAACTTGTCAACAATTCAAGACCTGTCACTGGGGCTTATGGTGGCTGGGAGAGGCACTGTCTCCCAGTTATAGAGTAACACCATCTAAACTCCATACATATGATATGTATAAATATCTTACACAGCTTCTATAGAATGGGTTTCCATATGGCTTTTTAAAATGTCTTTGAGTGTAAGCTATGCCTCCTCACATACTTTCTGTAGTATCCTGCCCTCCTGGCTTCATTTTACCTTACTTGCTCCATTATTCCCTTCTCCCCCTTCATACCTGCATTTATACCCTTGATATGCCAAACTTCATGACCTCATACTGATTTCCTGGCTTCTATGAAAATGCCAATTACTTACATACACATTTCTGAAGCCTCCAGTGTAGACTTCACATCACAGAAAGACCATGTGGCATTTGTCTTTTTGGAAATCAGTCAGAGTAATTGTTTTTATCTCGATCTATTTACTTGACATTTTCATAATTTCATTTTGACATATAGCTGAAAAACATTTTACCCTATTTTTAATCTATTTATCAGTTGATAGACATCTAGTACATGACACAAATATTATGAAATAACCAACCACTTTCTGACTGGGTTTAAATCCCGATCCATAAAATAAACTTATACATGGTACTGTCAACTGCACCCAAAACTTGTAACTGGCTAGGTAATCGGCCATTGGGGAGGGCCTAATACTGTTATCCTATTAAATGGCGTAGTGTGGAGCTGTCCCTATGTTCTTATCAATCATCTATCTTTACAAAAGATGTTGCAGTAGATGAAAATTATAGAGAACTGCAACTGATCGATATGCAGAGAATACAAGACTAGGGGGTGCTCAGCTCTAAATGGAGCATCTATGCTGATGCTATTTTTATAAAAATGTTTGTTTCTTTTAGCTTATTTCTTAACCCGGCTATCACACAAATAATTGAGATTCTTTTGTATTTGTTTAAAAATAAGCTTTACAGCACAATCTTGAGCAGGTTAAGTCTATTTTTAATGCTCTATGTTATTTTGTCTTACTCCCAGCTAACATCTCAGCTCCAGATCCTTCCTCTTTATCTTTCTTGGACCTCCGTGAGCAACTGAATCTCCTGATGCATCCCCTACTTCCTCCTTTTACTCCTCCTCTCACGGCTGGCTGGATGTCCAGCCCTATTCTTTCCCCTGCTCAGCAATTGGCTGTAAGCTGCTTTATTGGCATACCAGGGGACAATGGGGGAGCAGTGTTTACACAACATTGAGGCAGAAATCAGCATTTAAGTTACACAATGACCTATGCCTACACATCTATGTTACATACCTTCCCCTCCAAGACTCAGAGATCATCATGGAAAAGAGGTTAAAATATTATAAGAGCCAGACATAGACAGTATCTGAATCAAAACATTATTAGATAGACACTACAGGGTCATTGCATATATTAACTCAAAGTGATTCTGACTGCATTCATAAGACACTAACAAGGTCAAGCCCACCAAATCCCCAGCATGGTAGGGGTAGATTTCTCATGAAGTCCTACTCGTGAACCTGTTGGAAAGTGATGGCAGGGGGAGAAGGAGTACACTTTCTTCATGAATGGAGCTCCTAAATGGCTACCTACTCACCAGTAGATGGTCTCATACCCAGGGAAAACTAAATGGACTCAATGGGTTTAAGAAGATTAAAACAGAAAGAGCATGTGAAGATAGGAGTAAAAAAATGTTTAGTCACATAGTAGAGAAATGGGAGGAAAGAAAATAAGGGATGGGTTTGATTAAAAACACATTCTATGTATTATAAAATTATGGATTTCAAAAAACTTGAAAAATAAATAAAAGTACAACTCCTTGATCTTCTAGAAGCCACACACTTAATCCAGTATATGTTGTTTTCAGGTTTTTTCAACAATATTTTGGGGTTTTTTTTCTTCTAACAATAACAAAAAAGAACACATAGAAGCCATCTATAGTTGTATACTTAGGAGTAGTCAAAAATAACCACCACTAAATTATGTATTTATCTGTAGCACTTATCTATAAAAAAATATATTTTTCAGTTAGAGTCTCATGTAGCCCAGGATGGGTTTGATCTAATTATGTTGCCATGACCCTGAATTCCTGATACTCCTGTCCCCACCCACCACGTGGGATTGCAAGGGTATACCGACACTTCTGATTCTTTAAATGTTTTTCTTATTTGCTTTTGTTTTTGATTATTCAATACTTGGGTGAGGTACTTAGCTTTATCTGTTCCATTTTTATCTATGTAGAATAAGAAAATAATATTTCATATAGTAACTAAATAATTTAATATTTTAAAGAGTGGATAGATGAGTTCCTGATGCAAAGTAAGTGCTGTGTAGATTTTAGCTATTAAAATTTGATAACTTAATGAGTGAGAAATGGTACTGGGGATTAAAAAGTAGTATAAAACAATTAATTAGTAGATTTGTTGTTTTCTGTTGCTGCAGGAAACTATCTGAGGCTAGGTACTTATTTTATAAAAAGTGCTTTCGATATATTGACATGCCCTGGCCCGCAGGAAAAATCAAATCAGGGTTCACCTGAAAGAGGGAGTGGGGATTGAAAGTAGGGTACAGAGACATAAGAAATAATGAATCAAGTCAGGAAATTCCTGATCAAGATTCTCTTTAATGTGGAGGGGAGTAAGACTTTATATAGTATGGTCATTAGGATCTATTTTGATGCTTTCTCCCTAGCTCCCAAGGCAAGAAGAGCATAATAGCCTGAATAGCTCCCTGTAAGAACTTCCTATTACTGAGTATTTCTCTAAAAGGATTTTCTTAACCCTCCAGATGTTTCTCAGTAGGGACTTCCCTACTTCTTTCAAAGGAAAATAGTCCAAGGATGGCCTGGAACACAAAGACCTCCTCTGGCAGAACTCAGCAAGTGGAAGGTCACAGCCTGCAGCTTAAGCATGGGATTTCTGACATGGCAGAATTTGGCATGGCTCCCACAATATATATGGTGGTAAATGCCTATAATTTCATCATTCGAGAAGCAGATGCAGAAGGACTGTCACAAGTTCAAGGTTATCCTTGTCTACATAATGATTTAAGCTAGTCAAAACTATAGCGAAAGACCTTGTCTAAAAATAAATAAATAGGAAAAGAATAAAGAGGGACAGGAAAAGAAAAGGAAGGGAAAGAAAGGCAAAAGAAAAAGTTATATTTCACTGAGAGATTTAGGGAATGGTGTTTTAGCTGTTTGATCTATGCTGAGGGAAGATGTGCAGCAAAAAAAGATATGTGCAAAGGGATCCTAGGATGGGACATGGTCTCCCAATGACAACTTCCTTTTTGAATGCTAATTCTTTCTCAAACCATAATTAATACCTACCAAAGGTATTGTCCACAATGCCCTAGCAACTTCCCATGAAGCTTTGTCTTTAAGCATTCACCACTCTTTGCTTTTCATGGCCTGGGAATTAGGATTTTAGCATGTGAACCCCTGAAGGCCAACTTATTCCAACACGTACCATCCTTTCCCTCGTCTCCAAGGTTCATTTGCTTATCCCAAACAACGTTATTCTATCTCTGATAGTCCCCAAATCTTCATTCATTCTAGTATCAATCAAACTGAAGCCCTAAGTTACATCTGAGACTCAAAGCAACCTGCTCCAGCTGTGTCCCAGTCATGTGAAAACAAGTGTCACTTATGTCCAAGATTCTTTAGTTGGGCAGAGATGGAAACAAAGAAGTAGAAAGGAGTAACTGGTCCAACAACAGACTGAAAGCCAGGGGGGAAAAAATAGAAAGTTTATCTTCAAATTCCAAATAGGCAACCTCTATGTTATGTGTGTCAAGTGCTCAGGCAGCCCCATCTCACAGCTTTGCTAGTCCCAGGGTCCAGGCTGGCTTCGTCTGGTGTGAGTGGCTCAATCATGGGATTCCACCTATACTCTCCTGACCCTTGACCTTATGGTGGAATCTCTGTAGTTGCTCCATATCCAAGACAAATTCTACTTGATCTTTAAACTTTTCTTAAAATCTCAAAAAGTAAACAGGAAGGCCACTCTGACCTCATCACTCTTGCATTCTTTATACCTGTAGAGCCAACACCATGGGACTGCATCCTACAGTGCCTCACTAATGCATGCTCCTGCTTTAGTAAAATACTGTCTAGCCTGTTCTTCCAAACTCTTCCTACATCTGCTCATTACCATTCCAAAGCCATTTCTATATTTAATACTCATAGCTAGAGCAACAATCCCACTCTTTGATACCCGTTTTCCATATTAACCTGTATTCTGTTGTATAAAAATATAACTGAGGGTAGAACTTACAAAGAAAAGAGGCTTGGAGTCTGAAAGCCCAAGATCACACAACCTCATCCACTTGGACTGATGGGGACCACCTTAACAATGTCATATTGTTGAAAATGAGTGGAAATGGAACCGGCCATATGCATAAGGAACAAAGTACATAGTTTGGTCTCACTAGCTCATTACAAGTACCTCATTAAAAACAAATTCATCCCCCAAGACGTGCATTAATTTCTTGCAAGTATGATACCCCAATAGCTAGATGATCCCACTAGGCTTTTTTTATTTGACTCTTCTACTCTGGGAGACAAATCATATCCAAATTATGGCTACTGGTAAAATGATGATGATGGTGGTGGTGATGATGATGATGATGATGATGATGATGATGATGATGATGATGATTTATAATCCCAGATAGCCACACTTGGAAACCATTTACCATTATTAGATAATTATAATGAGAAAACAGCTACAGTGAGAAGTTAGTCATAGGCCTAGTAAGTAAGAAGAGTGTATTTTGTGTAGTAAGATTTCTCATGGAGAAGATTTTGGAAAGATTTGAAAGGGACATTGGGCTACCAACAATGTGGCCAGTGGAAACAGTGACCTGTGGTAGGTACAAGACCTGTGAGGTACTGTTGACCTATCCTTTTTGCAGCTGCGTGTGACTCAAGTTGTGGCTAAGTGGACAATCTTCAATTCCATACTCACATTGTCACACCCAGGATACTCTAGCATCATACTTAGAAACGGAAATCCCAGAACGGAGAAAAGGCAAGTAATCAGACTCCCTTTGTTTGGGTCAACATCTAGGACAAATAAGACAAAGTCCTGGTCTCTCTAACTTTACTTTTCCCTGAATGATGAAATGCTGAAATACTGCAAGCAAAAGTTTAGCAAAAGCAGTTTAAAAGCCTTTGGATCTCCCAGTTATGGACAAGAAATACCTTAAATGATTGATCTCTGCACATTACTGGAGTTTGTTTGCCTTTCCTTTCTTTAGTGTTATGTCAAATGGAAACTACTAAGTTAGAGGTCATTTCATGAGGCGAGAAGATGGTAACTTCAGAGTAGTAACAAACTTAGCCATCACATCCAGACTGTCTGCTATAAAACTGCCAGGGCAACTGTTTGCTTGTGATGCCTACCAGACTGTTAAATCATGGGTAACTTCTAATAAAAATAATATCCTTTTATTAAGATACTCTGCAAAGGGACCATCATTTTGGTCCCTGGTTTTCAATCCTTGCTGAATTATCTGGGGATTTTTTTTCTGAAAGGGAGTTCGTGAAAATTACCCAGAGATCTGTTAAACTATCAATGGCCAGGTCTTGTTCTAGCATAACCTGAGGTACCAGGCCTGGAGGAGTGCTGCTGCTCAAGCTCCTGCCGTAGTTCTACTGCAGTATCAACCATTTGAGCATTACTCAAGACGTTGCTGGTCAACCTAAGAGCTTCAGGCCCCCTTATTTCTTTAAGAGAACAGTGGCTTCCCAAGATGGCTTTGCTGTATAGAGACATATCTATAGTTCTTTCAGGCATTGATTAGCTTTGTCAGTATTAGAAGTGCTACATCTCTCCAGAGACCATAAATAACTTCTGTCAGGTTGCAAACCTGTGGAATAATCTGGGGGGGGGGGGGGGGGGGGAGTGACAAAATGCCAAACAGGGATAATTGGTGGGCTACCCTGACACTAACATACTATTGGAGTAATTTGGGAAGACAGCAGCAGTTATTTGGGGTTTTCAACGTGGTTTTTATAGTAACTACAAAATTGGAATGGAAACACTTGTGCTCAAATTGATAGTACCCTTAAGTGGTGAGAAATTCTCTTCTGAGCTACTTTGGACCCATTATCTCTGAGGTTTCAGAGATGTAAATTGTACCTTACCCTGCAGAAAGCCACCATCTCTGGAGCCTGCCAGAATATCCTCTGAGAGGTGAGGAATCTAGCAGCCACAGCCTGTTCACACTCCTGCTGACTGATCTGTGGCGTTTTGATCCTGAAGTAAATGGCTCATTCTTTACTTGATTATTTATATACATAAAAGAAAATCTATGTACGTACACTGTATATTTCTTACGTGTGTCACATACATATATCTTGTTTTCAGTTAAAATAGATTATTAAGGAGAACAATTTTCATGGCATGCGTCTGAAGCCAGGCAAAAAGTAATTAAGTTAGTTACAAACTTTGAGAGCTGTGAGTAATTCTATCCTTTTGCTTCCCTTTAATATTGATTTGTTGCAGGTGTTTCTAAAGTAGCTGATAGGAACTTGCTGCATAGCTCTGGAAGTCCTTTTAAATCTCTCTCTCTCTCTCTCTCTCTCTCTCTCTCTCTCTCTCTCTCTCTCTCTCTCTCTCTCTCGTGTGTGTGTGTGTGTGTGTGTGCGCGCGCGTGCATTTTGGGGTGTGGGGTGTGTGTGTGTGTGTGTGTGTGTTGGGGTGGAGGATAGGGACTTAACTCTATGCACATGCTAAGCAAGTGTTCTACCACTGAGCTATATCACCAGTCCTCTTTTCTAAAAATCAACTTTTATTTTTTGAAATTATAATTTAATTATATCACTTCCCTCTTTTCTTCTTTCCTCTCTCTAAATTCTCCCACATACCTACCTTGCTCCGTTTCAAATTCATGATCACTTTTTCTTTGTTGATACATACATATATATATATACACGTATATATGTATGTATATGCATATACATGTGTAAATACATACATACAAATGTAATTACAACCTGTAATTACCATCTACATAATGTTATTTGTATGTATATGTTTTCATATCTGACCATCTGATAATGGGTAACCAATTGGTGTGCTCTTCCCTGGAGAAGACTATTTCTCCTGCTTTCAGCACTCCTTATTGTCTATAGTTCTTTGTCTGGACTGGAGGTCCCAGGAACTGTCCCTTCTATGCTATCATGTTCGTTGACGTGTCCCTTGTTCAGGTTATGCTTAGGAGGCATTGTTGGGAAGCTTCATGTATATAGCTTCTCTGACATTTCTAGGAGACACGATGTCACTGAAAAATTTCTCCTTCTCTTGCTCTTACAATCTTTCTGCCTCCTCTTCTGCAATTTTCCCTAAGCCTTAGGTACAGGACTTATGTCATAGATGTACCAGTTATGGCTGGCCTCCACATCTAATATCTGCATTTTGATAAAGTGCGGTCTTCTTTAATGGCCTCCATCTGTTACAAAGAGAGGTTCCTTTGATGAAGGGTGAGAACTACACTACATAACTAAATTATGCTAATTTAGAAAAGTGACAGTTTTTGGTTCTCTTCCAAGATGCATTAGTTGACTAACCAGGAGATCTGGCTAGCTTTCGAATGTCAGTCATGGTATTGTTGAGTGAGCCTTAAGTCCCGTTAGAGAGCTGCTAGTAACCACCATTGTCATACTGGTTCTTGTGGTTCATAGGCATCATAGCTGATCGGGACTATTGGATACTATACCTTCCTTTGGAAGCTTGCATGGCTCTTTTCAGTACCATGAAAGCTAGTCACCAGGCAGGAAGCTTTCAGATCAGATCCAGCCCAGGACCTCTGGACCCTGCATCTGAACTACATGGGATATTCTGTGCTAGAGCCTTACTGTCCATCTCGTGGGGGCACCCAAGGTAATAACCTAGAATGTTTTAGTAGCGTCTCAACTCAAGAGAGGGTTTCTCATGCCTGGTGCCGGGGGTTTTGTTAGATAGTCTATGGCTCTTGGGGAAAGCATTGTCAGCCCTGATGGGAATTATTCACTTAAACTACATAGGTATATTTATATAGTGTAGCTATTTTTAGGTAGATAGTTAACACTGTGATTTCTTATGACTTCCATAAACATCCTTACTGTTATTTTGCCCCTTTTATTATGTATTTCTCTTCCCTTTCCTAATTAAAGTCCTGTTGTTTTTCTAATTTCCCCCTTCAAACTACTTGTTTCCTATTATTCCTCTCTCTATAGTGTCCCCTCCCTTCCCAGAATAAACACTTTTTACTTCTCAGGTTTCTTCAGTTACCCCGGGTTATATATTCATATCTGAAGACCTGGAGCTGGGAACCTCAAACAAAAGAGACCATTTGACATTTGTCTTTCTGGGTCTGTGTTACTCGTTCAATATGGTTATTTCTAATTATACATCCATCTACCTGAAATTTTCATGATTTCATTTCTTACTGTTGAGAACTCTCAAAAAGAGGTAAAGCTCTTCCCCCCCTTCCCCCCCCGCAAAAAAAAGGTTTCCAGTCGCTCTCACTCAGGAACTGAGCAGTGTGGGAGCTTCCTCAGCAGCACTTCTGATGTCCCTCAGAAGCCTGACTAACGCCTGGAGCCTTAACATCAGAAGCGACCTAAGGACTAAATGCCAGCGCTGTTGTCCATCAGATTTGCTCATGGAGATTTCTAAGGTCTCCAGGACTCACTTTCAAGCATCCATGATCAATGGGTGAAAGAATTCCTTTTCTGAAGGAGCACTTGACCTACATCTTTTTGTGGGACTGAAGCTGGGCACTGACATAGGAGCAAAGAAGACCTACACTAGCGCATCCACAAACAGTAACTTCTGAGGCTTAATTGGGCCTTGCAAAAAAAAAAATGTTTGACTACAACAAAGGCATACCTGTGCAGATATTTATACAAATACAAGGGTTTGAAATAAATAGTGCATCTTTAAAGCTTTCAACAACAGAATTTACAGTGGAAACAAGGATAAAACATTCAATGAGAGAAACATTAGCAGAATCTATAACAACATTGTAAGTCATTTCTAAATAACAATATTAATAAGATGAGCCCTCAAAGATGCCCAGGACACCTCTTTGGCTAATTAAAACTAGACAATAGAAGTGACTCTTTTATCATTCACAACATTGTATCCCTTATCTTCCCATGGTAAATGACTTTGCCTCAGTAATAATCATGATCTAATATCCGGTTACCAATTGCCACATTACAACTTTACCTACTGGTTGCAAATGGTTCAGACAATACTGCCCTGCATGCATTCATTTCATCATTCTAATAAAGTTTCCTGTTATAAGTGCAAGAGCTCATTAACCTGTCTGATGCAATACAAGAAGCACATATATCTTTCTTGAGAAATGCAGACGTGCCGGTATTTCATTTCTAGTTTGAAACTTCAGTGGGTAACTATAATAGAACAGAAAGTAACAAGCTCTAATCTGTAGTGAACACAATAATATAACTAAGTACCAACAAATTTCCCTGTGAGTAATTGCATCTATTGTAATTTAGCTACAGTCTGTTACCTTGGTGTTTGCTTAACAATATGAAACTGCTTCTTTGCAAAGACTGCAAAGAAGCCTAGTCTTTCACACAGAGTTCAGGAAGGCAGCTCTTGACTAAGTTAACTCTCCTGAAGCACAGAGCATGCTCACACTGATAAACACCTTGGATAAAGACTTGATACCCTATGAGCATATACAGGGGGAAGAGGTCCCCCTCAGTCACAGTAATAGGGGAAGGGAGTAAGGGGAAAATGGGAGGGAGGGAGGAATGGGAGGATACAAGGGATGGGATAACAATTGAGATGTAATATGAATAAATTAATAAACTATATTTTAAAAAGATGTTGATGTGACTAGTGATGACAGCTCAGTATCCTCTGGGCATTGTTCCAGCTAAAGTCCATTCCCGTGCAACACCTGAGGTTTCTTCACTTCATGCAGGCGGGAAGGCTCAGCTCTCCTGGGGAAGCGTGGCCTTCACACATAGGCTATGGAACCAGGCTGGAAGCATGGAGAATAGTCATACTCACAAAGAGGAGCACTGCGCTTTCTCAGGAGGCCTGTTCTCTCACTGCAATGTGGGAGGCCAAGGCGGAGCCCACCGAGCTTGGCAAAGAAACTAGCAGGGGCCTAGTGTGGGTGTATTTAAACCAGAGCTGTAAATCCTACAACAAGCACCCCTTCATAGCTTTGTGAGGACTGTGAAAACACAGGCCCTTTTGAGGGTGCAGCATCAGGAAACAGGAAACAGCCATTTGGAAAGCTGACACCCCACACAGAATCACTTTTAAGTTTCAAGCCTATGTACGAGGCAATGAAGTTCTGGTCTTCCTCTTTGGCCCAGTGAAGCAGCTGTGCCCACAAAGGTGCCCTGCAGGAGAGTGCTGGACCTCAGAAGGTGAACACATTAATTTGGTGGGTGTGTTTCTTGTTCGGACCAAATGCGAGCTGAGGACATCTCTTTAAAATATATAGTAAAATCCTTTTCTTATTTTATCCCGTTGTATTAAAGTTTGTATTTCCCATCAACCACAAGCTCACACTCAGAAAGCAATAAACGGCCTAAGAAAAGAAGGTGGAACTAGAGGTGTTAAAGCCCAAGAGACAACAGGCCTGTTGTGGTTGGCAATTTGGGACCAAAATGTCACTGACTCGGTCTCTCCTGTCCCCCACACTTGCCTGTGTTTTTAGTCTAGAGTCCAGGTCTGAAGTGTATGGCTTCCTGCGGTTTGTGGTCCTTCCCAGAAAGGTTTTCTGCACCTATTAATATGTATCACAGTTCTTCCTTTCACAACAGTGGCGCCTATAAAAGCCAGGAAATTTTTATGTAGCATACATGGAGACTGAATGGAATGCCTTGAGAGATTTTGTGAGTGAGTGTGTGTGTGTGTGTGTGTGTGTGTGTGTAAGAAAGAGAGATTCATAGGTTTATGAGTAGATTCTGATAGTTTTACCCTTCCACCTTCCATTCTAATTCGTTTGAAGGAAGAAAAGAAAAAAAAAGATTTTTTAAAAAAATGTGCTCAATCTGTAATTTTCATTTCAAACACGTAGAAGAACAACCACAACAACAAGTCTGCCAGACCAGTTGTTCAGGTACTAAAATAGTCAGTTAGGTCACTTCCTTCTCACTACCTTTGCTTGAATTCCCCATTTTAAACCTTGCACACTCTAGTTACAGAGCAGTTCTGACAACGGTGAAGAACCTGCATTTTACTGCTCTGGAGATACTTGGCAACACAGGTCTCAGCTGGGAAGAATAACCTGATTCATGGACTCCACTTGCTTTCCCCAGGATGGAGGTGGAGATCATTTTCTGGCCAATCTCTGTCCTTTTCAATTGTCCCCATTGAAATGGGCAGACAGCAGGCTTACTGTCCACATAGGAGATGCAACCTACTTGAAAATAGCAGCCCTAATTTTGCATGCTCAGATAGCCACTGTATAAATGATGCAAGATGCATCTTGTATCTTTCAGAAAGTATACCTTAGGGTAAGCATA
Organism: Acomys russatus; assembly: GCF_903995435.1. Lineage (NCBI taxonomy): Eukaryota > Metazoa > Chordata > Mammalia > Rodentia > Muridae > Acomys > Acomys russatus. Next base: position 36,958,674 of record NC_067156.1, read on the forward strand.
GTAACCAACTGCATTATCAAGAATTATTTTCATTGCTTCTGTCTGCTCCTAAAGTCAACTAAAACTACCAAAACTATATATCTCCTATTTGCCACTCAGAGAAATGATAATACATTTTTACTCAGCTGAGGATAACATTTCCCTCTTGCCTCATGTATGGATACTCTAGGGGCTACTGTTATTTTGAGTAATAAGAAGAGGGAAATTAGGAGGAGTCGCAACTATTGTAACATTTTTCCAAATCTCATAATGTAACCGGCAATTTATTAAGAGCCTTTCAATATATAGAATCTTACTTAATCCTTAAAACATTTCTATAGGGGTCAGAACTTGTTATTGCCATAAGCAGAAAAAGGCATATGTCCCTTTCACAGCATGGTCAGGGACTCAAATACACATATTTTGGTTCCAGAATCCCAGCTCCTGTAGCTATGACCTCAAGTACATAGCTAGAACTGCTAATCTTAGCCTTGATTCAAAAGAAATGGCACTTGGGAGGCAGAGGCCTGATCTACAAAGCAAGTTCCAGGATAGCCGAGGCGATACAGAGCAACCCTATCTCAAAAAAAAAAAGATAAAATAAAAATAGAAAAACAAATAAAACATATCATAAATATTTTGCTTAGACTGTATGATGTCTTCTATTCCAAGAGCTTTCCCACGTCTTCATTATAGCTCATATGTAATCTGTGAATTAAAATGTAATTATCCATATCACTACAAGTAAATTTCAAAATTCTCCATTGTATCAGTTCAACCTCCATCCCATGATAAAGAGACAGACAGCTTATACATTTTTAGTCTGCCAATTAAGAAGAAGTGTGCTTTGTAGGGTGAAGGTTATTTTGACTTTGATAAAGTATATTGCCTACTGTCTGATCATAAAGGACCAGAGCTTGGGATGGATAACAGAATATTTTGTCCTTCACTTCAGGCATGTTGACAAGACCTCCCTGGTTGTAAATTCCCCAATATTTGATGGCGCCAGTGTCAGCAGTGAAATGATGCATAATAAACACAACAATGCGTTATCCACAGTTTCTTGATTTGGTGCCCAGTCAGGGAAGGAAATAGTCTACTTTTGAATGGATTTTCCGAAATAATGCACAGGCAGTGTATATTGGAAAGATCTGAAGAGGAAAATTGAAGCTTGTTTTTCATCCTACAGTCTCCAAATTATCCTTTGAAAGTGACAATTGTGAGTGACGTGGACCCATGTCCCACCATCATGGCGTTGGTATCAGAGAGAACAGAGCATTCAGGCTTTCATCTGGCTGGGAAAAAGGAAGCAGAGTTTATTTTGAACAGGAAAGGAAAAAAAAAGAGTTTTGATGAAAGCAAAAGAAACAAGCTGTTCAAATCCTTTGACAAAGATGAGACAAAGGGAATGGGTTCATGGAATAATACACAGACCTAAAAATAATGTTTCAACAATTCTCTAATTGTTCCATTTTATCCAGAAGAAAAAAAAACTATTTTAATGCCTGCCTGTGATGAAGTGGTAGTTTTCAGGCATGAAGGAAATTGTAAGGCAAACAATGAGAAAGAACAACATGGGGTCCCTACACAGCTCTGCCCATGACAGCTGCTCCCCTGTCTGCATCCAATTCAGAGACCTGATTTGTTGCCTGGAACCTGAGTTGTTACAGAGATCAACACTGGCATCTCAGAGTTTAAAAGCTTAAAACTGTGAAGTGATTCCCACAAGGTCATGCTTAAGCTATACTCTAAATAACAAATGACAAAAGGGATGAAAGCCAAAGAGATCATATCATAATCCCCACACGCATGCCATAAAAAAATGATGGCTGTGTGGCTATAGTCTATTGGCGGAGCAGTTCCCTAGGACACACAGGGCTCTGGATTCAACAGTTGATGTTGCTGCAAAATAAATTAATTACCCAAAGACTTCTTATAAATAAAATGGTCATGATTGTGGCTCCTGAATCCATGTATCCATTATAGCATTTTCTTAGAAACCAAGGTTTCCAAGGGCAAGAAAAGTAATTTTATAAAGCCAGGTGTTCTTCCAGCTAGACTTGCCTTATTCACTGTCTGTCACTGACTGTCAAAGAATAAATAATAACACAAAAGACTGTAAATTCCTTCAGTGATCAAAGCCTAACATTTGAGATCTTCACTAATTTGAATATCGTATGAACGAAGCGCAAAGGAACTCCACACCCATCCATTGAACGCTTGCTGGCAAACCAGGTGGCAGCAATTGTAGCAGAGAAATCCTAGGATTCTCCAGCTTCTCTGTTTTAACTATTCCCAGAATACTGTGGATTTTTGTTTGTTTGTTTGTTGTTGTTTCATTGTTTTGTTTTTGTTTTGTTTTTTGGTGAATGAGGCACAGTAATGAAAATCTCTGAGAAGTCTGGTCCTCATGGTCTCAGAAGCATATCTTGACAGCTCCAGGTGACACTCAGCTCCAAGCCATGCTCTGAGTCATAGCATGCCCCCCCCCAACACCACGCTGTATCTGATAGAACCTTTGGAAGATAGGTAGACTATAAGTAGGCCAGGGCTGACATGTTTGCTTTCAATCTTGGATGGAAAACACTCAAACAGGCTTCTAGAGTGGTAGAATACAGTAATATCAACAAAAACAAAGAAAAAGTCAAAAGGCTTTCCTGGCCCAGTTTTCTCTCTGCCTGCTAGTCCCCACTACCATAACTTATCCATAAAACAATGAGAATTTAGGAGGACAGTTTTCCCCAAAGCCAAGATCATCTTGATCTCATGTCAAGAAACATACCATAATTACACTATTATATAGTACATATATAAAATACAACATGTACATAATTATAATATTACACAATACATATATACAATACATAATATAATACTATAATAATACATAATTAGAATAGCACTGTAAGCCAATCCCAATCATTATTTTTGTCTCATACTCATTTCTGTCCTCCCAAACTGAAGTTTGGAGTCATAGGCAACATTCCAACTGCCCTTCAACTCCACCTCCTATCTTGCCTTCTACAGAACCCCGCCTTCCCCTGGATTCTTGGTTAGGAGTGCAACTTCTGTGACAATACAACATTTCCCCTTCCATCCTGTTTGGTCTTTATATTGTGTTGATAATAAAGTATATGGATATATAAAACTAAGTGTGGTAGTCACAGAAGTGCATATATGTGGACATAGAGGAGGCAGTCCATCCCAATCCATAAGAATGCCGCTGGACATAGGCGAGATGTCATATACAAAAATCCACAGCTCTTTGTCAACAAAATCAGCTATAACACATCTCTCTCCCCATATAGCAGATATCTGGGTTTTCAGAGGATCAACCACAGGAAGAACTGTCACCCTGATTCTCACTCACCTGACTGCTACAAAGAGGAAAGTCACTCTCTTGGTACCCTTAGTTCCAGTTCATCTAATCCAACATGTATATTGTCCTTTCTCTAATAAGTATATTAAAGGTCCCTCAAAGTGGCATCTGCTGCCTGTGGTACTGGAGGGGCATGCTAGATTCTTTAAGAGTCAGGGCCTAGTTGAAGGAACTTAGTTCATTGGAAAAGTGTCCCTGAAGTAGATACAGGAGCACCACCTTTTTGTGGCTTCCTGGCCATCAGGAGAAGAACACATTGACCACAAGCTTCTCCCATGATGTACCATGCCAAAATAGGCCTGAAACAATAGAGCTAAGCAACCGTCTCTAAAATCATGAACCATCCTTATAAGTTGATCATCTTTAGTATTTGTGACACTGACAGGAACCTAGCATGGAGGCCTAACTACATATATATTAAGAACTAGTGGGACCACCCAAGAATGAAGGAGGCCCAGCCTTGCTTTACAGATCGTATGTACTATAGAGAGAAGTGCAACAAGTGCATGTAACTACAGGAAAATCCATAAGATAGTAGTAACCAAGTTGATGGACAGAGAGCAATCATAACATGGAATGGTTTTTTTCTTTGGGAGCACATTTCAAATGAACATTGTCACTGCAGTGGGAGAAGCACCCCAATTGCCTTTCTGCTTTCAGACATTTTAGGACCCCCCCCCTTTGTAACTTCATCCTGGGCCATTGCATAATGAGGAGAAAGTGTGGGTCGATGATGAAAGAGTATTTGGTTCTCATGCTGTTTCAAGTTAGATATTTGTGAAGATAACAACAAAACTGTGTCTATGTTGATTCCACTGTTTTCAAATTTATTGAAGACAGTGTTCTTTCCTATCACCGACCCCCAGGGAAAACTGCCTCCCACTCTCACCAAAGCTTCTACATGGCATTGAGATTGAAGGGTGCAGTCTGTCCAATTAGTCAGTGGTGTTTAATTTCTTCTTTGCAGAAGATGCCATTAGGGCCAAGTCGAATGAATAAAATTGAGAGTATAGCCTGGCAGTATAGTTATTGGGTAGAAAGCAAGCATAGGTTTACACCAAGACTGTTGCTGTTATATTCTGCCCTGAAAGAAATAACCCGAGAAGAATCACTGAAGTATGTCAGCAAAAGCAGAATGGAGGGATGTGTGCAGAATTTCCTGTATTAGTCTGTGCAAACCAAAAGCAAAGAGCTTTACATTCTCTGTACTACTCAACAGAAGTCACTTTCTCACCCCGTCTATATTCTATTTTTTTTAAGTAACTATATTTTTATTTCCTACTTTCATCACTTCTTTCCATTCTTCCACAATTTTATTTTTTATTTTTATTTATTTATTTATTTATTTATTTATTTATTTATTATTAATTTATTCTTGTTACATCTCAATGGTTATCCCATCCCTTGTATCTTCCCATTCTTCCCTCCCTCCCATTTTTCCCTTAGTCCCCTCCCCTATGACTATATTCTTAACATGGATTACCAATGGGATCCTGTACTTAAAATATCTCATAAGCCTGGGCTGATAAAACCCTCGCCTCACCATGGGATTCTATGACCAGAGTGGTAGTGAGTACAAAGTCTTTTGAAGCTTCCTTCTAAAACTGACAGTCACTTTTGAAAACATGTCATTGGCCAAGACAAATCAAAGAGTATATGTAACTTCCATGAGACAGAGAAGTACAACACTTCCATGTTCAAACGAGAAAGGCATTATAACTTCCAGCATATAACTTCTATCTACATCTCTTCTGTATAATCACATTTTAAGCAGGGAAAAGAACCGCTTGAACTTACATATTGGGACAGGTGGTTTTTTTTAATCCATTATCACTGTGTCATGTATATCCATGAATTGGGTCTCTTTATATAGTCTAATTTCAGACCCCCTAGAGTGAGTCACGTTCAATCCATGTATGTATCTTTATTACTTTCCCTTTACCATTTTTATAGCCCTGTCAGAAGCCTGCCCATGTAAGTCATCTTCATGGGCACTTGTTAGATATGGGCAGGCTTGTGAGAGGCAAGACTATGGCTACCAGCATATAGCTCAGCATGAAAAAAAAAAATAGAAGAAAGCTGACATTACAGGTAGATATGCAAGTACCGGGCACTGCACTTTACATGGTGTATGTAATATCTCATTTAGTTAGCCTAACAGTTCCTCAAGGGAAGTACCACAAATAAGCATATAGAGAGCTTTAAGTATACTGTGCCAACCCATGCTATGGAGAATGGTGCTGGAATCAATGCATAGACTCCGATCCCCATAGTGTGAGCCATGTTCAGCCCATATAAGTAACCATATTACTTTACCGTTACCCTTCAAGTAGCTTTTCCAATCAGACAATTGGCTTTTAAATGGTAATGTGCTCATCTGCTTAGGGACTGACAGCATTGCTCATCTTGGTATGGCCAGCCATGACTCATACATGTGAGTAGCCTCTCTAGAAAATGCAGGCTGTCAGATGTTGAAAATTGGGCTAGCCTCTAAAGCAAAATCCCCTTCCTTTGTTCTACCAGAACATGAAAGGAAATTGACAAGGGGGGCGGGAATTTCCTCAGTGATTCTGAGGAAGGCGAAACTGTCAACATTTTCTCTTATCAGAGTGTATTCTCTAAACGAGAAAATAGAGAGCAGTTTCCATGCTGCAGACTTGCACGTGAAGATAATGGTGAGCAGGGCTCAGTAAGCTGCCCGTGTTCCTGTTCCAACAAGCTCTTGACAAGAGCATGCCTGCCAGGGAAACAACGCACCTCATTCTGCCAGGAGCCCACACAACTGCTACACAGAGCCTTGCTCCACCAAGCCCAGAGACAAATGCACACACTGGCCTAAAATGTCTCACTCTATGAAGGATTCATCTTCCTTTTAAGTTTTTAATTTTTTCAGTCAGTGTCTACTATTTGGTACATCACAAGTCAATCTCTCAACATCATGCCCCCTCCAGCCTCTGTACTCTGTGTGTGTGTGTGTGTGTGTGTGTATGTGTGTGTGTGTGTGTGTGTGTGTGTGTGCACAGTGAATACATACTGCACATCTTAAAAAGGCCATGTTCTTTCATTTCTTTAGTCACTCTTCCAAACACTGTAGATCACAACATGACACTGTTCTCCGCAATTTTTCTCCTTTGTTAAGGAATTGCCACCATCACTCACTGCTCCATCCCAGAATCCTCCATAATTTTTTTAAGTGCATAAGCTCTGCCGTTAATTGGGCATTTCATTAGAGAAGAATGAGGCAGAAAGGAAAGCAAAATGGTCTGTAGTCACTCGTTGGGGGACATCATTGTAGTTGTCAACATCTGAACCCCGCTGGAGTACAGTTTCAACTTCCCTTCTCAACCACGGGGAAAGCAATGTTGACAACACATATTTCTCTCTGTCAAAGCGTTTCACTTACTCGGCAATCTGTGGACAGTTTGAGAGCCATGTCACCAACTAGCAGCAATGGAGCATTCCTCCCATTACTTTAAAATCAAAAAGGCACGTGGCTTGTGAGAGGGGCAGGATACGGGCCAAGGTCTCAATTGAAAAGAAAAAACGCTAGCAGAGCCAGCAAGCAAAGAGGGCACTGTAAATAACCCAGCTCATTATTGAGCTACAGAGAAAGATGGGCCCATCGGCGGGCCACTCCAGCTTGAGGGCACAGTACCATTGCCCTTGAATTTCAGTCTCCTGGGAGGTTGCCACGGGAATTCTGTCAGCTCTCTGCTCAGTGGAAGTAGCAAGGTTTTGACTAACAGTTGAGAAGCATTTCAGGTCTTTGCGTCTAACTGATTGCTGTTGCTGGGGGACGGGCAAGGAAAGAGCAACAGGGTCACCTCTTTAAAGAATGCATCCAGATACCAGCAAAGGACTGGCTTGGTACATGTATCTGACGCAGGACAGTAAAAGAACAGGAGTCCTAAACTGGACACGTACTGAAAAAGCTCCTGCAGCTCATAGACAAAGATATTAACTACGTTGATTCATCCCCAACGGCTCATTTCCACTGAGAAATATTTAAAAGAAACAGTGCTCACGGAAATAGCAACATGCTTTCCTGATAAAAAGCCTCAGGCTGCAAAGCAGACAACCGCCAGGGCATTAAGGAGAGCACCGACTAAACACAGGCTGGGATGCAAGGCTGAAGCACTCACCGTGGACACCAGAGGATATTGGCCACCCTGAGGTTCAAATTCATGAACATGATTGCTAAAGTTCGCGAGAGAGACACACTGCAGAGCAGCAATTCGAATCAATAAAGAGCCCCCCAAGCAGCCATGTTCACCAACAGGCAGTCATGCGGCTGCCCAGGTTTGCAGGGGTACCACAGTTCAGCAATCGCTAATCTAAAGCGCTCCCCTCACCTCCGGCTACCTGTCAATATATCTTGCTGGGGTTTTGCTAAATGTATTGTCATCCATTTAGGAAAGGTCATCCTAGGATGCACGTTGATTTGTCAGTAGTAAGTGCCTCTGTTAGAACCTCCGGCATCAGTCTGGCTGGGTTTCCCAGGAAGTAAGCAGTTTATCTTTCCCATAAAATTCACTGGTTTGTCAAGTTGGTACCAGCTGTTATCTCTTTAATAGAGATCACTGTATAATTTCAAAATATTTTACTCTAAAATTACCCTGCTGCCCCAATCTGTCTAGAGCTCTGAAATGTGCCTCCTGCTTCTGTCTCTTATCTGGATGGGCTCATTAATTTCTTCCATCATGCTGTGGCGCTGCATAACAGTTACCACAGCGGTTGCCTTCATCTTGTTTCCTCAGCCACAAACACCTGTGGCCAGGAAGGTTAACTCCAAGCTCTGCCTTTCCCTTCTCTCATGAAGAAGAACAGTGAGGTCATAGCTAGCTGGTAGATAGCCACTCACAGTCCATTCCTTTGGTTTCAGCAACTGTAGCACTTAATGGCTACGAAAAACTTAGGAAGAATGGTAAGAAAAGTGAGAAGTTAATTCCACATAAAATAGTAAGTATAAATAATGAGCAAATGACCTCTTTTTCTACTCTTTACTGCAGCCCTAATAAACATTTTAAATTTTAATTTTGAGGATTTTTAGGGTCTCGGTAGGTAGCCCAGAATGGCCTCAAATTTTCAATCCTACCTGAGTCCATCCCCAGAATGATGGTATTACAGGTATACACCTCCATTCCCGGTAATATATTTAATTATTAGTATTCATGGAATCCCAGTGGCTAACCCATCTTTAATACAGTCTAGGCTGTACATTTACAGTCACTGTATCCTGGGATAGGTCTGAGGACTGAGTTCACTGCCACAGCCTTTCCTGTTTTGCTTCCCAGAGTTTTAGAAGAATCCCTTCCACACTAGATCGAGGTGCCCTAGGTCCCCACAAAAAGCAAGTGTGAATTCACAGACAAGTCACCCAGAACCCCTCAAGTGGGATTCAAACCACAGGGATGCTCTAGAAGTCTAGGTCACTTTCGTGTCTCTGCCCTGGACCCTTCTCTAAAGCAGAGCAATCTGCCTTGGTGTTACCTCCCACTTTCCTCTAACTCAACTTAAAAGTGTTCAGATCATTCCATAGTAGCTAATCTTTGCAAGTAACCAAAACAATAGTTAGAGGTAGAGGGAGGAAAGGAGAGGGTATGAGACAGAGAGACAGAGACAGAGACAGAGACACAGAGACAGAGAGACAGAGAGACAGAGAGAGACAGACACAGACACACAGAAACAGAGAGATTGTAGTTTTGTATACAGATTCAAATGTCTTAAATATAAAGACCCCTGTTTGTGCCAGGAAAAGACCTAAAAATTTGTCTTTTTGTTACAGAAAAAAAAAATAATGCAGAAAAAGAGGCTTGGGGCTCACTGGCTCACTGGTGGTTACTGACCATTTTAAACTTGGTTTCAACTGGATCACTCTCCCTTTTCAAACTATCTGGATGACGCTCAATAGTAGTTGCATTTTCTTTCCCTCGCAGAGTGACTTACAGTCAGATCTCTGTTAGTGGGCCCCAGCTAGCATCTCCTGATCAAATTCACCAAGTTGACACTATTTGGTTGCTCTGCTCAATTACTGTGAGGATGCACGCACATCTGAGTTCCTGAGGCTTAGAGAATCATAAACCAGCATCTCAATGGACCAAGAAGTCAGCAGATGAATTTCCTGAACCACATCCCAAGTGGGGGTAGACAAGCCAAATTTAGGCATGCTTTACTGGCTCACTCAGTTACTTACGGACTGTCCCACTATCTGAGAAAAGACCTAAATCAAGTACTGTACATTTCAAAGTCACACACTTTAGCCACTGTCAGAGCCAAAAGTTTCTCTCCTCTCAAAATGAATGAGCCTGAGTACCCAGAGGCTATAAAATACCCACAGCAGTAGTGGATATTCTTTTCCTATTGCTATGGTAAAATCCTCTCGCAAAGGTAAGTTAAGATAGAATGGGTCTATTTCCATTTACAGCTCTAAGGTCTAGTTCATCACTGAGAGATGTCGCAGCAACTGGAGCTTGGGAGCACTGGCCACACTGAGTCCACAGATAAGAAGCAGGCAATGGAGACTGCATGCTGCTCAGATCACTTTTCCTACTCGGCAGGCCCAGATCTCATCCAGAAAATGGTGCCACAGACACTGAGTATTGTCTTGATTGTTAATACAACGTTCATACAATGGATCTACCCAGCAGCCCATCTCTCTGGTGACTCTAGATTCTGTTAAGCTGAGACTTAACACTATCAGAAACAGCAAGAAAATGGAGACCACCAGCAAACTGTAACCACAAGACAGAGAATATTGGGGGTGAGAAGTGGCAGTCTGAAGGCTTAGTAGATTACTCAGAGATGAAGGGACTTATAAGCGAGACATTAGACAGAGGACAGTGGGTGACCCTCTTGGGCCTTACTGATGAGTTACTGACCTGACTGTTTTTCCTTCTCTCTATTTCTTCTATCTCAAATATCTCAGAAACACTCCTCCTCGTTGTAGCATTTGTGAACTTTGGTCATACCTTCAAAGACTTGATTCAGATTTTTTTAATGTTTATGTAATAAAATATAATCTTGATCTGTAAAAATGTTTTATTATTGAAGATGAAATACAAATCAGTTCAAAGTCACATCTGTAGAACATACTAGATCAAACTGGAAAAATACTTAAAAGAAAACAAATATATAGTCCCAAAGCATGATTTACTTATGGAACAAGATGGTAAATATATGAGCCTTCAGGTGTATGCTCTCTGCAAGAGCTACTGAACTCAGCTGTGGCATGAAAGCAGTGGCAGATGGTGCATGTGGCATGAGTAGTCTTTGAAAATGACAACAAATGTTACTTATAAATGATTAATTTAGATTTTATGTAAATTTAATATGCCATGGAATATTATTATTTTGCATTTTCAGGCATTTAGCTTATTTTAAATATTAGCTATAGTGCTACATTTTAAAAAAGCATGAGTCAGGATTTCATTTACAAACCATATTTTATTGGTAAGAATGCCAAAGCAATAACTGGCAGTGGCTGTGGTGTATTTGTGTACAGAGAGGTAAACATGCTAAACTCTCTCTCTAAAGACAATTCCTATGAAGAAGATCCTAAATGTTTTGCAGGAGTAGTCTCACTGCAAAAAGATGATAGCTTTCCAGGGTAATTATGTGAAAGTGTAAAAATTATTATAATACATAAGCTCCTTGGGGGCAAAGACTGTGTCATATGCATTTTTTGTTTTGCTAGCTTGCCTTACAAATAGTCTACATTCAATTTGTTTTTTTCTCTCAATTGAATGTTTTTTAATGAGTTTGTTGCAAGCCATCTCATTACGTGATAGTCAACCCTTGAATACTAACTAATGATTCAAAGACTCCAAGACAATTTAGATCAATATGCTTTTAAAGGGGTATTAAAATATTATCCATCATTAACTCTTGATTTGTTCCCAAACACTTGCAAGATGGAAAACTGTAACCTGTTTTGGAAAACGGCTTCTTAAAATTACTGGAAAACTAAAGGCATTCACTCCTTTTCATACCATGTATTAAAATTCCAGAGGACAGTACAAACACAGCATTCAAAATTCAATCATCAGCATATTATATAGGCATGCAATTTGAGTTAGAGTCAAAAGTTTAACTGGTTTTAGAGCCAGGGAGATAGATGGTTTGGCAGATTAAAAACCTGGAAACCAAAGTGTGGTCCCCAGAACCCACAATAAAAAAGCTGGATGCAGTGAAGTACCTGTAATCCCAGCACTCATAAGACTGGGTGAGAGACAGCGACAAGAGACTATCCCAAGAATTTGAGAGGCAGCGAGCCTGGATTATGAAGTGCAGGTGAAACAAGAAGAGATCCTGCCTCAAAAAAAAAAAAAAAAAAAAAAAAAAATGTGAGAGGAGATAACCAAATGCAGAAAGTTGACCTCACACACACCAATTAACCATGCCCAAACCCATACCAACTCACAACATACATTGGCACAAACACTTACAGAATTAATACTTAACAGCATTTTTAAGTTTAATTGGTCCTTGATTCAGCACGCCTACTGCTGTAGATTTTTAGTGTGACCATCACTCAGAGCTGGGGCTTCATGCTGCATCAGCAACCATCCACAGCTCATCAGCCCAGACTGAGGGGCCCAGCAGAGCACCATGAGATGTCATAGAAGCATTCAGTCATTTTTTTTTTTCAGCATCAGGACTCTCTCTTGTGCCTTCAATTTAGGAAAGACTTGCCTTTAAAGCATTTTCTAGACCGAAATTCTAAGAGTTAAGCTAAGTTCATCAAGATAACTTTCATCTCTTTGTATGGTGTCTCTCTCCCTCCCCCTTTGTTCCGCTCATTTTCACACACACATAAGTACATATTTGCACAGAACTGTACATTTTCTTCTCAGGGTGACTAATACATTCTAATGCTAAGAAGACTTCCTTCCATTTTCAGCCTACTATGTTCATAGCCTGGGCATTTCAGCTAAAAGCTATGGGTTGGCTCACCCAATCCAATTTTCTTTAAGAATCAACAGAAGTGGTATAATGTTGTATGGAGCTATTCAATGCTAAGAAATGAGAATGCATAGCCTGTCTTTCACTCCAAGGCACTCTTCACTTTATTTCTCGGAATAAAGGCTCTGCATGCAGTTCCTGATATCTGTGAGCCACAATAGGCCAGAGTGTCAGGGCACACATTTTCTTCAAATGACAAGGCCAGAACATGACAGTCAGACCATTTCAGCCAATAACAGTTTAAATCACTCACATAACCTGTGCAGCCCATCAACAGCAAAGAAGGGAGAAAATACGATTAGCATTCACGTCAGCCTCCACTCCTTAATGGTCTTCCACCATGTTGGAGCTAAGCTATAGGTCTGTCAGGTAAAATGGTTTGCCAAAGTCTCTCTGCCTGTGAGTGTGAGAAGTGGAACTTGTGTCCCTGGGAAAGCCCTTGGCTTTGGAAAACATAAAACAATCACCTGGCCACTAGAGAACTCTTTTGAGCTGGGGAAACAGTCCTCCCTCAATTATAGCTTCCTTCCAAAAACCTGTGTCCGCACGCCGGAGGTGAATTGGTATAGAAGAGCTTCTTTGGGCATAATTGTCATCTTGTCTGAAGAGAGTAAGCTGGTTTTCAGAAAAGGAAAACAAATGAGGGGGTTCTGGCTCTGTGCTGAGGAAAAGCTGAACCCTGATCCACTCTCAACCTCTCAGCTGAGTCATGGAGGGTGTATACCCTAACAGTGGCTGTTTCAGCTCGCACTGTTGAGCCAAATTAAGTCAGGAGTAGCTCTGGCCTCGTATGTGCACATTTCACTGAATTCCAGACAGGACTAAACCAATCACTGTACTTCAATCTGCACAGTGTGGAGACATGGATTCAATCTTTTTCCCAAGAGGAAGCCAAAAGCTGAGCCAAACTCTGATCCTCTTTTTTTATTGCTCACTTCCTTGGCTTCTCCCCACTGCTGTTCCTTCTGTGGCAAGAGCCTACCGAATCATGGGAATGATAAAAGAATTCTCCTCCAAGGCTGCAGTGCTGAATATGACCTCTGACCTGGCTAAAATTCCCACAGCAATCAGTGATGCTATATCCAAGAAGTAGCAGCAAACTGAAGGAAGACTAGAAGGTGTGGAGAAGAAAGAAGATGGAAACTAACAGTGAGTGAAGAAGAAATGTGGGAGTTAACACAGAGAGCAAAGCACGAGAAAATATAGAGATGTTTATCCTTGAGAGGTAACAAAATCAGGGTGAACACACTCAGAGACCTTCAGCCTTCCTTCTAATGAGCAAGGAAGGAAGAAGATACATGTGGAGGGGTGCTCTGTTAAGAGAGCCAGGTCAGATTGCTGTTCAGATAATGCTCTGACCCATCCCAACATGAATTACCATGAGGAGTGATACCACTGAGGACCCCTAGCATACATGGAATTTCACCTGAGCAGAGACTAGCTAAGAGCATCTTTGAAATTACCCAGGGTTCCATCTGGCTAAAGCAACCAGCCACTCTGCACTGATGTGCCACAAACTGGACAGTAAGCAGCCGTAATTGCTTAATGGGACAGGCTACACACCAGAGGGTACATTGTCTGGTTTACTGCCAATTCAAGCTGACTCTAAAACCAATTCTTCCCTGTCTTTTTGGATAAACTCTCTTGATATCTTTCAAGTCTCTTTTAGGTTCAAAGACAGTTTCAATTTAGAAATAATTGCCCTAAGTAGAAAAATCAAAGTCCAAGCTTTCATCTAATCCAGAACGTTCCAAGCTTTCATCTAATCCAGAACGTCTTCCCTCCTCCAGGGTGCTATTGTAGATCTATAAACACTGGGCAGGGAGTGTGTGGAGAACCACGCCTTTATTGTTCATTTTTCATCCTGTCTTTAACTGAAGTCCAACCCCTAGGATTGAATCTAAATGAGGAAGGCACTAGGGGAAAGGCTAAGGCACTTATATCTTGTTCTTTATGATCTGATATGGGATGAATGTTAAGACAGTTCTTTGTTTCATGGCCCTATCTATGGATAGTGACAAGAGAGACTTGCTTCTAGGGACTTCTATGAAGGCTCCTTGGACATGGGTAATGCCTGGTCCAGCCAACCTATACTGAACCTCTCATAAGTACTCAACAAACATTTCCTACAGCGCTTTTAAATGTATCAGAATACTGTAGCTGTCTCCTAACAAGAAGATGTCCTAGTGTCCTACATAAGGCTAGGGTTGCTGTCATGAAATACTATGACCAAAGCAACTGGGGGGAAAGGGTCTATTTACACTTCCACATCTTTGTTCATCATCAAAGGAAGTCAGGACAGGAACTCAAGTGGGCAGGAACCTGGAGGCAGGAACTGATGCAAAGGCCATGGAGGGGTGCTGCTTACTGGCTTGCGCCCCATGGCTTGCTCAGCTTGCTTTCTTGCTGGAGCCTCTCTGATCTCCTCAGCCACCCAACTTCAGCATCTCTGCCATTGTAGGTGAGGGCTCAGGATTGAGATTTTCTCTCTAATATACTCCCTCTCTAAAATAGCCACTGTCTGCATAATGACTCAGTTCAGGACGTCACTGGAGAGAGTATTCCCTAGAGAGTTTTAGATGAATTTACCTATGTAAAAAAGGAACAGTAGTAAAACATTCGGTCAGACTAGGGGTGGCTCCACCCAGCCCCAATGGGTTGGGACTTCCCACATCAATCACTAATTAATAAAAGGCCCTATGGGCTTGCCTACAGCCTACCTTATGGAGGTACTCTCTTAATCGAGGTTCCCTCCTCTCAAACGACTTTAGCTTATGTCAAGTTGCCATAAAGCTAGCTAGTACAGAAGGGAACTCATAATCAATATAATCCTCTGCCTGAACCCTTAAACCCATGGACAGAAGAGTCCAGGACCAAATGGACTAGAAGTCCTGAAACCAGCAGTTATGAGACGACCTCGAGGTTTTCTACCTGCAACTCAGCAACTGTGCTGTTCTGGTGTCTACCCCCTACGCTGAGTACTGTTGCCATCTCTGAAGGCTCTCTTTCCCTCAGCACATTCTTCCAAAATGGTCTAAAGAACTCACAGGTGACAAGAATTGGGCTTGATTTCTTCTATTGTTGGGAATATTGCTCAATTCAGAGCATGGCTCTTTTCAGTAAATAAAACTCAAATATCAAGACCATTAAGTCACTGGAAAAATATCCATCCGAGGTTTATTAGAAGTTATGTGACATTCAGACATTCTATTTATGCATTGCTGAAGCTGGGTCCAAAAGGACAAAATGGATACCCAAAGAACATAAGTAAAAAAAATCTAATATGACCATGACATTTCACTGCTGTTCCTTTTTTATATATGTAAATTCACCTAAAACTCTCTAGGGGGCCCTCTCCCCACTATACTGAGTCACAGAGAAAAGAGAGTGGCAATTTTAGAAAGGGAGTAGATTAGAGGGAAAAGTCAATCCTGAGCCATCTTCTACAGTGGCAGAGATGTCGGCCATGGGTAGCTGAGGAGATCAGAGGGCCAGGAGGGGAAATAAGAACAGAAGCTCAGAGAGAGTACGTATGTGATGGGCTAGCCAGTTGGAAAACAGGGACGACTGGCAAGGAATACATTCAGTGACATCAGAAATAAAGTCTGGCTAGCACAGTGGTCAGTGCATGCCTGTTATCCCAGCACTCGCATGGCCGAGGCAAAGGAGAGAGTCCTGAGTTCAAGGCCAGACTGGGCTGGATGGCAGGAGCTTGTCTCTAATTGGTTAGTTAACTAACAGTTAGACAGATGACAATTAGCAGTAAGATATTACAATACTTTTTCTTCAAGGAAGAAAAGAAGGCAGATCTTTTCCCTGAGAAAGAACCATTATAATTCTCAGGTTTTCTGATACTTCTCTATGAGTCTAAAAGACAGGATTAATGCACTTTTGTGAGTGTGCTAGAAAAGTGTCCATGACACCAAACCAACAGATAGTTTCCAGGAACAGCAAAGCAATGTTACCCTGCAATTAACCCCAAGAAATGCTCCTCTAGTTCATAACCACCTCCTGAAGTAACGCAACCCAAATTCCTTCCTGCTCTTATTATTGCAGATCAATCATTTTCTTATCACAAGGTGCTAATTCCACACACACTCACTTTATCTGGCTCTTAGTTTTTAGAAAGGCAAGAGTTCTTCAACCTTGGGTAATAAAGTAAAGATGTTACTAGCAGGGACAGCCTGTCAAGGAGTGAGATGTACCGGGGCCTCACCTGATTTATCTTTAGTAATATCTATGGGAGAGACCTCGGTGAGAGTGAATTGATTGCATGGTCTATGTGTTTGCTCCAAAGGGTGCTTTGGCTCATTTTCCTCCTGCTTATACATGCTGCAAATGAGGAGGCAACCAGCTGACAATTTTCTCTTCTGATTTATAGGAAAGGGCATTTAATCCCAAGTAAGCATCTTTCTAAATATTAAATCCTCTAGTTTACCCTCCCCTGAATCCCTTTCCTTGTCCCTTGCTTATCTTGGTTTAATTCAAGATTGTGGGATGTATCTACAGCAACGGCACCCAAAATGTTCTAGTGACTATTGCTCAAGGTAGATTATAGGTTTGAATAAAAAAGTTATAGAATGAAGTATTTATATGTGATTTATAGATGTGTAAAGTATTAATTATGAAGTATACATCAATGCTCTTATAATTTGAATATAAACAGTAACACTATACATTTGTCATTCATGAAACTAAAAATCATGGAATTAATACAAACTATTTGTATCAAACAAATATATTTCAAGATAGGGTTTCTCTGTGTACCCTGGCTATCTTGGAACTCACTCTAGATCAGGCAGGTCTCAAATTCAGAGATTTTCCTGCCTCTGCCACCTGAATGCTGGCATTAAAGACATTTGCCCAACTATAGAAATGATCCCTGAAAGTATGATCATAATGAGTGAGTTAACCCAGAAGCAGAAAGAATCAAATGGTATATACTCACTTATATCTGCATACTAGCCCAAGGGGCATGTCCCACGAAAGCCTTCACTTACCAGGAAACTGGGACAGAGGGGAAGGCATCCTATTGGGACTCTAAATGAGAGACGCATGGGAGAACAGCAAAATAAAAGGATCCAGAGGGTCCTAGAAATCTACAAGTAGAACAATATGATAGGCAGATTTGGGCCCAGGGGTCCCGCTCAAACTAAGGCACCAGCCAAGGACAATACAGGAGGTAAACTTTAAACCCCTTCCCAGATCTAGCCAATGGTCAGAATATTCTCCACAGTTGAGTGGAGAGTGTGATACAACTTTCTCACATACTCTGGTGCCTCACATTTGACCATGTCCCCTGGAGGGGGAGACCTGGTGGCACTCAGAGGAAGGACAGCAAGTAGCCAAGAAGAGACTTGATACCCTATGAGAATATATAGGGGGACGTAATCCCCCTCAGGAACAGTCATAGGGGAGGGGAATAATGGGAAAATGGGGGGGGAGGAATGGGAGGATACAAGGGATGGGATAAACATTGAGATGTAACAAGAATAAATTAATAAAAAAAAAAAAAAAAAAAAAAAAAAAAAAAAAAAAAAAAAAAAAAAAAAAATAATAATAAAAAAAAAATAAAGACATTTGCCCAGCTTATCAATTATATTTTTACCCAGCATTTATGGAATTGCTAAAAAATGTGGCTGGATTCTCTAACAATAATATTATGTAAATATAATCTTTGTTGTACTTGTCAATTTTTGAAATAATTATATTATTTTCATTTACATTATTTAAATTGTCTAGAATCGTCGTCGTCGTCATCATCATCATCATCATCATTTGTAGTACTGAGAATTGAATTTGGGTCGTTATGCATGCTAGACAGGCACATTACCATTGACCTACATGTCCAGCCACAAATGAATATATTTTTCAAAGTAAATCCGCTTAAATGTAAATAGTAATCTATTTTATTTCCAAATACTTAATGAAATTATCTTCCGTTGCCAGAGATCCCAAGCATAGAAAACACCAGAGTCTTTAAAACAATGACCTTTCTTAGCATTAACACAAAAATGTGTTATCATTAGAGACATCCTAGAATAAATTCACAGTAGCAGAGATATTTATAGCTTTTCAATAAAGGTGTATCATCAGGGAGCCAGAGCATAAATAAAAGCAAAGAAATACTCTTACACTTGCTCTCAAAATTTTTCCTGAAGTGTCCAGTAGCTCACACTCTGCAACACTTTCTATATTAAAATAGTATATCACATCTGCCAGGGAACCAAGGTGAAAGCAGAAGGTCACTGGAGATCTTTGCTGTTGTGTAATTGTCAGGCTAGGAGCAGAGTACCAAAGAGTAAGCCCTGCACTTCAGGCAGACAGAAGAGCTCTTCATGGTGGTCCAGCATGTGTACCTATCAGAAGAGTGGGTAGAGCTGCCATCCCTACCCAGAAAACTAGAAAAGGGCTGATAATGCTGAGCTCGATACCCAGATAGTCCTCTGGTAAAACAAGGCTTTGTGATTCTTCCTCATATTCTAATCTAAAGGCTTCCTTTTAATTCAGACAACTGGTATCAAATGTAAATTGAGCTCATTTTCAAAGCTAAATTTCACAAGTACTTCATTCCAAGACAATATATCTTGTATAAATATGTCCCTTGTTCTGCTTTCCCTTGAGCCAAACCCATCAAAACAGCTCAATTCTGCAACTCTATTTGCAGAATTATTTGTCTTTTATTTGGCATGCTCACTTGGCTTGTACATTATCTAACCCTGGTAGAAAACCTCTCCTAAAGGTATAAGTTCTCAGGTCTATGTGTA
This sequence comes from Acomys russatus, assembly GCF_903995435.1. NCBI lineage: Eukaryota > Metazoa > Chordata > Mammalia > Rodentia > Muridae > Acomys > Acomys russatus. The sequence continues at coordinate 36,977,760 of NC_067156.1, forward strand.
AAAAAATGCAACTGGATCCATATTTGTCACCTTGCACAAAACTCAAATCCAAGTGGATTAAAGACCTCAACATAAAACCAGAGACACTAAGTAACTTAGAAGAAAAAGTGGAGAAAAGCCTGGAACATATTGGCACCGGAGACAACTTCCTGAACAGAACTCCAATGGCCCAGGCCTTAATGTCAACCATTAATAAATGGGACCTCATGAGGCTGAGAAGCTTCTGTAAGGCAGGAGACACTGTCAAGAGAACAAAGTGACAGCCTACAGACTGGGAAAAGATCTTCACCAACCCTACATCTGACAAAGGTCTAATATCCAAAATATATAAAGAACTCAAGAAATTAAACACCACCAAACCGAATAACCCAATTGAGAAATGGGGCTTGGAACTAAACAGAGAATTCTCAACAGAGGAGTATCAAATGGCTGAGAAACACTTAAAGAAATGCTCAACCTCCTTAGTCATCAGGGAAATGCAAATCAAAACAACTCTGAGATTCCATCTTACACCCATCAGAATGGCTAAGATCAAAAACTCAAGCGACACCACATGCTGGCGAGGATGTGGGGAGAGAGGAACACTCCTTCATTGCTGGTGGGAATGCAAACTAGTACAGCCACTTTGGAAATCTATCTGGTGCTATCTCAGAAAAATGGGAATAGGGCTTCCTCAAGACCCAGCTATTCCACTCCTTGGAATATACCCAGAAGATGCTCCAGCACACAACAAGAAAATTTGCTCAACCATGTTCATAGCAGCCTTATTCATAATAGCCAGAACATGGAAACAGCCTAAGTGTCCCTCAGTAGAAGAGTGGATAAAGAAACTGTGGCATATATACACTATGGAATACTACTCAGCTATTAAAAACAAGGAATTCCCGAAATTTGTGGATAAATGGATTGAGCTAGAAATGATCATAATGAGTGAGTTAACCCAGAAGCAGAAAGAATCAAATGGTATATACTCACTTATATCTGCATACTAGCCCAAGGGGCATGTCCCACGAAAGCCTTCACTTACCAGGAAACTGGGACAGAGGGGAAGGCATCCTATTGGGACTCTAAATGAGAGACGCATGGGAGAATAGCAAAATAAAAGGATACAGATGGTCCTAGAAATCTACAAGTAGAACAATATGATAGGCAGATTTGGGCCCAGGGGTCCCGCTCAAACTAAGGCACCAGCCAAGGACAATACAGGCTGTAAATTTTAAACCCCTACCCAGATCTAGCCAATGGTCAGAACATTCTCCACAGTTGAGTAGAGAGTGGGATATGACTTTCTCACGTACTCTGGTGCCTCACATTTGACCATGTCCCCTGGAGGGGGAGACCTGGTGACACTCAGAGGAAGGACAGCAGGTTGCCAAGAAGAGACTTGATACCCTATGAGCATATACAGGGGAGGTAATCCCCCTCAGGAACAGTCATAGGGGAGGGGAATAATGGGAAAATGGGAGGGAGGGAAGAATGGGAGGATACAAGGGATGGGATAAACATTGAGATGTAACAAGAATAAATTTAAAAAAAAAAAAAAAAAAGGTGTAAGTTCTCAAAAATAAACCCCTGATGTCCTCTTAGGTATCTACACCAATCTTTTGTTCATTTGAACCTCAGAAGATCTTGTGTTGTGACTACTGATGTCATTTCTATGGTAGTGCAATCATATTAGAGCTAATTTTTAAACATTCCTTAAAATAATTAATTTTAGCCTTCACTGAGTTAAGCTAATGTCCTAATGCCTGAGAATTTTTGCTGTTCTTTAAGGAACTGTCAGTTTAAATTGCATTTTTATTTGTTTCTCATGTTAAAACAAATATGAATCCATTCTTCCAGCTACAGCCAAACCATCTCATTTCAGGCGTCAAGCCACAAAAATGAGTATCTTGAGACTAAAGACTAGATGGAAATCTGGTATCTATTCTTCCCTGGTATGCCTAAAATGCACCTCTGCAGCAGTTCCTGAAAACAGGGTCTTCAGAGGTGGCTACTGTCATCCTGAGAGCAACACAGACATCTGAGAATGTGGGTCCATTGCTCCTATGTTTAGCTTCTGAGTACACAATCCTACAATTGAGTGACCTGAAACAGCACCTGCAGTCATTCAGAGATTTCTCCATTCATAAAACACATTTCCTTAACAAAGCGCAAGTTCCTGAGGGAATTACTGCTCTGATAAGTCATCTCAGGTGGAAAGGAGACAAGAAGCATAAGCTTATATGCAAGGAAGGCCTCTAGGAGGCTTCTGAACGGGATTCAGTATAAGATGTAATTAATTGATTATAATAGTCGATAAATTTCTGATTCTTCATCATCATACATAAAAAATAATTGTAACAGTAACTCATTCTAGGAAAAAAAAACTATACACACTTTAGAGCTTTAAGATGATAGAAAACCTTTTAAAATGTAAATTTACACAGCACACATTTGGGTGTAGACGTGGAGGATGAGCTGAAAGACTCAAACATCACACTGTATTGCCTTAGAATGCATTTCTCCGTGGGAAGTGAAACAGAATTGCAATTCCCATGACAAGAAGAAATGATACAAGATTTCTTACTATTTTGCATTTTTAAACAGATAATAGTAAGAAGCAAAGTAAGATGGAATTCACATTCAGATAAATTTAAAACAATGATATAAAAGTTTGATTTTAAAATGTTAGTATTTATCAAATTCTAGGAACTATGTCCTTTGGAGTATTTTAATTTATAGAACAAAAAAGTTAAATAATGACAAAAATGTAGAGTGTGACCTATATCTGAACTGTTGTTATATAACATACTTTGCCTGTTGGGAGGAGAAAGATTGTCATCGTCTTTACCTGCAAGCTAAGTGGAAAACCATTTCTGAAGCCTCCTGAAAGATAAGCCACCAAAAAACGTGGTCTAGAATGATTACATGCATTTATATTAGATAACATATTCAAATAACCCTATATGAACAATTTAAAAATACATATTTAGTCGATTTATATTATATCCAAAGCAATAGATCCAAAAGAACTCAAGTCACTGTTCCCTTGCCCCCTGACAGCACCATGGGGAAAGAGTATTAAAATAATCACAAGGTGACCAACCCTTTCTCCCCTCACTCTTTTCTTCCTTTCTCCATAGGAGTTGATCTGTGGTGTGAATGGAGACTGACCTTTGTAGAATGTGTAGGATTTGTGTTGTGTAAGCCACCTGATTGGTAGCACTTCGTTATGGAAGTCAAAGAAAAGCAATATAGAAACTATCAGTTGCTCATCTCATGATAAGATGGAATGCAGGAATTCAAGTTCAAGGGTGTGGCTGCTTTAAGGCCATAAGCCTAGATATCTACATCTGATCTTTGCTTGCCTACTGCCATAGCTTGGAAATATGTGACTACTCCCAGATATTTGTAATGCCCTTGAGTTTTGCCTATAAAGGAAAGCATGGGGTTACTTTGCACTTCAACAAATCACAAAATGATGAAAATGAAGATGACAATGATTGGCCTTGTGCTTCCATTACTTTATTTCTCACTGCAACACTTCTTCACAGTTTTATTCCAGTAAGCAGGTGACAGACATCAGTGAATGAAGCCATGGCCAATAGTCCATTCAGTTGTTGTCTCGTCCGGTAGACATCTTCCTCCTTTCACTGATCAACTTAATTTTCTGAACTGTAGAAAACATTGACTGATTATATTCCTGACTCTCAGTAAGTCTCTTAATGTTCTACACCCATCCCAAATTCCACACACCCCTGTGACTATTGACTTTCTTCATATCATGGTTTCCATTCAGACCATTGTGTTCTCAAAAATGTCAGTTTAATTCTGTTCATTCACCATTTTTTCCTCCTTTAAATAATTTTGAGGCCCTACTTTGTGCCAGATCCAGTTTCTGATACATTTATAAACACACTTAAGTTTTTACGTAGGAGCCTGTCATCCACCATGGGCTGGCTATGACAATGACTATGTAAATAATAAACATATGAGAGCAGTAAGAGAAGAAGCATAAAGCCGGATAAGTGGGCAAAGAGTAAAGGGCTTCATGGTGGCTAGAAAATGCTTGTCTAAGGAAGAAGCAGCTTATTCCTGAGGAGGCTGAAGGAGTGAATGAGTCCGTTTTGTGGGAGTAGAAGTTGTAAGTACAAAACCCGGGAACCTCCGAGTACGTGTGAGTAGAGAAGGTGTGTTCAGGGAACACCTTGGAGTCTAGTGTGGCTTGGCAAGAGAACCATTAGAGGACTAGAGAGAAATGATATGTAAAAGGCACACAGAACACCTAGAACCTGTGGGACCATGCTAACTTCCCTGAGTATGGATGGGCTAGTTTATATGTCACTAAAGAATGACAGATGCAGCAATATTGCATTGTAGAATGGGAAAGAGTGTTGCAGTGGGCATACCGGTGATTAAAAAAAAGGAAAGAATAAGTTATCTACTAAAAATATAGACAGAGTGATCAAGTTTTGGTGACATGATCATAATACAAAAACATTCCAAATGAGACCAAGTCTGACATGCTATTGTGTTGTCTGCAACCTGGAATCTGGAAACAGGGCAAGAGGTGAAGTCAATCCAAGGTTGTCTTCAGAGTCGGGAAAGACACCCTGTTCAATTTACATCAAGGTGGCACAAATGCTAGTGCAGCCCTGGGTGAATGAGGAACTGCTTCAAGGAGGGTGGGGGGCAGATTACTACAACTCCTCTAGGAATCAAGTGACACGCATCAAGAGCCTTCACATGATATGCTTTTATATGTTATATTGGTAATTATTCTCTGAGTCCTTTTCCATGAGAATAATCACAACCTGTCATCTATATTCCCATACTGTAATGTTTGGCTTTCAAGACTCCACTGTTTTCCACTGAAACCACTCTGTTTCCTAGACTGACATGAAGTGTGACAAAGGTAGGTCTTGGCATTTACTGAAAGGCTGACTAGGACTCTCAGGGCAAGAGCAGGGTTTTTGCTGAAAACTCAAAGACTGTAAACAGTCACAAAAGGAAAGGCAAGCTGGGGATAGATAAATAAGAGGAAAGTCCAAATACATGGTAGTCTACACAAGAGCTCAGTGATGCTCTATGGGGTGGCTGACTCAAGGCTTTAAGCTGGAGCATATCCTCGTGTGGCAAATTACGAACAGCATAGCTCATGCCCTTACAGTCTCCCAATCATGAAATAGGAGAGCATTAGGTAAACAATGAAGCTAGTGAGTAATGCCATATCATAGCTTAATTACAGTTCCTTAGAACTACCTGCACACAGCTGCATTGCATTCTCCATTTCACTCTGAACAGGACTATCACTCTGTTCCACTCATAAAAATAAAGAAAATGGCAGCTTTACTCCTCAGAGAAACTACCTTCAGAATGACACATACATCACCTGTCGTAGGCAAAAGAAGGTGGTTCCTAGGTGACTTGGAATGAGATAAGAGCTGTTGGACAAGTGGATCTAGTTTGGCTCAAGGCTCAAATTTTTCAAGAAATAGTTTTCTCTATTTGAGGATGGAAGAATGTACACACCAAAGCAGGATTACACAAATTGGGGTCATATGTCACCAAGAGCTTGCACTTCATGGGGATCACAGTAGCCATGCTTTTGCCTTCTTTAAATTGATGATTTAACAGTTCTAATTTGGCTACTAGATATTATTAGTTCCCAGCTCATCTATAAATGTTTCGAGACTTTAGAAAGCACCAACCTGTAGACTCTTAGAGTCTCAGTGAACTTGAATTTGATAAAGAGACACTTTTTAATATTTTTTTTAATTTTTAAATTTTAATTTATTCACTTTACATCCCAATTGTAGCCCCCTCCCTCATCGCCTCCTGGTCCCACCATTCCTTCCTCATAACCCCTACTCCTTCCCCTAGTCCTTAGAAAGAGGGATCCCTCCTCTTGTATCATCCGACCTCAGCCTACCAAGTCCTATCTGGACTGCCTGCATCCTCTTCCTCTGTGGCCTGGCAAGGCCGTCCCACCAAGGGGAAGTGATCAACATCTGGGGACCAGAATCCATGTCAGAAGTAGCTCCTACTCCCCATATTATGGGACCCATAAGGATACTGTGCTGACTATTGACTACATCTGAGAAGGGATCTAGGTCATCAGCATGCATGGTCCTTGGTTGATGTATCACTCTCTGCAGCCCTCCAACGCAGATTTGTTGGCTCTATTGGTCTCCCTGTGATGTTCCTGTCCCCTCCAGGTCCTTCTATGCCCCAGCTCTTCCATAAAACTCCCTGCACTACACTCCAAAGTTTAGCTATGAGTCTCAGCATCTGCTTCAATCCTCTACTAGGTTGAGTCTTTCAGAGAACCTCTATGGTAGGCTCCCAAAATGGATGGAACTAGAAAAGACCATCCTGAGTGAGGTAACCCAGACCCAGAAAGACACCTGTGGTATATACTCATTTATAAGCAGATATTACCCACATAATACAGAATAACCACACTACAATATATAGACATAAAGAAGCCAAATAACAAGGAGGACCCTAGAGAGGATGCTTAATTCTCATTCAGAAAGCCAAATAGAAAAGGAGCCACTTTAAAAAGCTAGCAACCTTAAATATGCCCAGCCTCTATTCTCCATTCCCTCTTATGGAAACCACAGTACAGGTGCTTGGCCACCGCTCAGCCTCTTTCTTCCTGATGAAGGACTCTTGACCTGCCACAGAGCCTGTGTAGTGTGCTATGTTCTCCCCCAGGGAATTAGCGTGAAATCAATTTATTTTTTCATTTCTCGCTCTTTTTTTTTTTTTTTTTTTTTTTTTGAACAAGGCAAGGCTGCCCACTCTCTCCATATCTCTTCAATATAGTACTCGAAGTGCTAGCCAGAGCAATAAGACAACAAAAGGAGATCAAGGGTATCCAAATGGGAAAGGAGGAAGTCAAATTATCCCTATTTGCAGATGATATGATAGTGTACATAAGTGACCCTCAAAATTCCACCAGAGAACTCCTAAAGCTGATAAACACCTTCAGCAAATTGGCTGGATACAAAATTAACTCAAAAAAGTCTGTAGCCTTCCTATACACAAATGACAAGCTTGCAGAGGAAGAAATTAGGAAAACCACACCCTTCACATTAGCCACAAGCATTATAAAATATCTAGGAGTTACTCTAACTAAGCAAGTGAAGGACTTGTATGAAAAAAATTTCAAAACTCTGAAGAAAGAGATTGAAGATGACCTGAGAAGATGGCATGATCTTCCTTGCTCATGGATCGGGAGAATTAACATAGTAAAAATGGCCATCCTACCAAAAGCAATCTACAGATTCAATGCAATCCCTATCAAAATACCTACACAATTTTTTAAAGACATTGAAAGTTCAATTCTGAACTTCATATGGAAAACATTTCTCACTCTTTATGCAAATCTTACCTCATCATGCCTCCTACAAAACAGAATAACTGATACTTGGATGGGCCCATTCTCCTGGAATCCCATAGCAGTGAATGAGGAGTAGATATCTGGAGCTCTGGGGCTCTGTTAGGAAAGACACAGTAGTGTGGGTGCCAAACTGGCCATCTATGTGCGGTTCAAGTAGCAGAGAACTGAGACAGGGGTCAATTTAACATTCTTTAGTGTTAATAAGACAAAGTCAAAGTCTGTCAACTAAAATTAGTAAAATAAGACAGGTACACTAAGGAAATTGGTCATTTGGTGAATTGTCTTTCAGCAAGTTAACCTAAACTGGACATAAGTGGTAATAAAGAGAGAACAGGGGTTAGCAAACATTTAGTAATTATCCCTAGGGGATCACCCAACAATCATAAATGTTAGCTGTTGTTGTAAACAAGCCTCTTACACTTTAGAGATGACTTTTAAAGCAATACAGTGAGTGGTTAGAGTTTAGATCATAAATATAGATGCACAGGACAGACATAAAGGGGAAAAACTGTTCTAAGGTAACACAAATGGGCTCCGGGAGTGTGAGATAAATCTCCAGTGACAGTGTTATACATGATTCAAACTCCGCTGTACCTCAAACAGCTTAGGCAGACGTGACAATGACATACCTCTCAAAACAACATCAAAAAGCTCAAGTTGGGGAAGAGATGTCCCAGATAAAGTAGAGTCCTAAGAAAAATACCTACCTGGGCCTGAGAACAGAAAGCAAGTTGTGACTGAAGTAGAAACAGAAGGGACGTGTACAACAGAGTGGGCTGGAAACATTAGGGGCGCCATGAAGGGAAGTGATCATTTTGTCTTCAGCTAAGAGCAAAGGAAAGGTGGTCCAGTAGAAGTCCTAATAAGAGAGGTTGGTATCTTGGCAAATGATGGCCAGATCCCACATCACATGCTCCTCTGTAGGCCATGGGCTAATTGACTATTATTATCAAGAATCTAATTGGCTTCTGATTGGGTTTAGTGGTTTTGTTTCATTTGCCCAAATGTAATGGAAACCACTGAAGGGCTTCAATGTGGTAGTAAAATGATCAAACTTGCATTTTAAAACATCAGCACAGTCTCTGGACTGAAGAGAAGAAGGCGAGGTTCTGAAAGATGAGGAGACTGAGGCCTTATTACCATGCCCATGTATCTCAGGTAGGAGTGCAGGCTGTGGTGGTAGCACTGGAAATAAAGACAGTAGAGAGAAGGACATTTTGCTGATGCCTTCTGGGATCCTGCATTATCAAGGCACCAGGAAGAACCAGCTTTAGAGAAAAGAAAATCACAGGATAGGGCAGATCTTAGTGGGGTGAGTGGGGACTTCCTTTGTACCACCTGTTCAATAGTTTGTTAATCTATATATTGCAGGCATGGAAATTTTCCTGGTCCATTTACCATATGAACAAAGGAAAGTTCCAGAAAGTGTGATAGAATCGCTGTTTGTTCCATGAAAGATGGAAGTTAGCATCACTCTCACATGACCTGTTTTGGAAAAAAGGAAGCTCTTACCGGCCGGTGTGTTGAAGGAAACTTTGTATCATTGCCATGCAACAGTGCTTTATTGAGCACATTTGGATTAATAAGCTAACCCTGAAACCCTGAATGCATTGAAAAGCTAACAGCCCTATGGTTCATCAGAGAGATCCTGTAAGCTCCTGATGACCTTAGGTAACAGTATCTAAAGGGAGAGTCGGATGAGGCACAGAGATAATGGGGTCATATTTCATTGTCTGTGTGAATGAAACTAAGAATAAGAGTAAGAAGAATAGTAATGGAATGGTATCTTTCTGGGTATAAAAGGTTGATTTTGCTACAGAAACCTGGTACATAATGAGGAAAGTCCCATGCATATCTCTTGTTCTGCTGGCCTTCAAGCAATATATTTCCTCAGAGTAGAGGATACCTTCAGATGGAGTTCATGCAACCGTGAATGCAGGGTAGTCAGTGAGAAACTAATAACAGGCATGAGTACCCACTCACCTTCAGGCTATGGTACTCCCACAGATTCTGAGAAGACCACTCCCAATAGGGAAGAAAAGCAAAGACAGGGAAATGCCCTTTGTTGTGGAAAAAGCAAACACCATTCAGCAAGCAGAGAGTTAAGCATTATTACCCACATCAGGCAACTGATATATGTGGAGTGAGACAGACAAGGAGGTCACCATGGATACATCTGGCTGCATCTGCCTGAGTTATCTGTATTGAACAGATTGCTACAGGGTGTGTTTTTTTTTCCCCTTTCTGGTCTCATTATGTGTGTGTAATGCCAATTAAATAACAGGAATGAAAAATTAAAAAAAAAAATCTGTCCCTGCTGAGTTTAATATCATTAGTGCAAAGTCAAAATGATTATTCTTAAAAAAGGGCTTGGACTTCAGTAAAGACAACACCAAAGTTGCAAGAATCTTTTGCATCACACAAAGAAAAACCAGTTGTCTTATTAAGATGAAGACTGTGGAGCCATTCCTGAACTAAAACCAAGTATGACTTTAGTGGCAATGACTTTCTACCTGAATAAACAACATAGAGACTTCATAACACTTCGCACATCCTTAACTGAGAGCCAGCGAGTCAACCACTTTAAAGATAGGTGTCACATCCCCCTAGGTTGATTACAAAGCTAGCTCTTCCTTGCTTTATGGTGCTATTGGCTTATGTAATCTTGAAGTATCAGATTATTTCAGTTAATCAAACCACAGGCAGCTATACATGCTAAAAGGCCACAAACAAGTACCCTTCCTTTCACCCTAACTTCGGTAGCTGGCAGGATGGGATGGACAGAGTAGTCAGCTCTCTGTGCACAGATTTCACAGAACCATCTTGATTTTCAGCCTCACAGTATGACCAGTGCCTGGAATTCATTTCAGAGCAGGGAAGGCTATATTGTCCTTGACACTGGGCCTCACAGAAGTTGAGGGCTTTGAGGCTGCTCCATGCAGGTCTAATTGTGACAAAGTCTCACTTGGACCAAGATGAGGAAAGATGGTACAGGGCCTGTGCTTCTAAAGAACATGAGGTAAGTCGAGCAGTGAGACAGACTGCAGTGTGGACACACCCACAAGTCTACCCACAGTTGCGAGGTTCATTCTCTCTCCAAAGAGCTAAATTATCTGATATTTTATTACAATTTTTTAAAGAAATAAAGATGAAATCCTACCCCATTGAAGTAAATTGATAAACTATCTTATTATGATACTATATGTCATATACATAACTACACAACATATTGACACGATAGTTTATTTTTTATCACACATAGAAAATACGTAAATATATTTTCAGAATCTGCCCAGTGTTTAATGGCCTGGCTTATTCAGAACAGCAAAAACTAACAGCTCAGGTGTCTCACTTGATGAGGAACAGCTTGAGAGTTACATTCTTTCTTAAGTACGTATTGATCCTTCAGGTCTCCAGCTCATACGAATGCATGGACACATGTCTGCCCCGGAATTAAACTGACCCTGAGGTAGCAAGTGTAAGAAACACTGATCATTTCTCTGGTGAATGCCCGAGAATGAAGACAGCGGAGGGACACAGACTAATGAGGTTTCTATTGACTGGAGAAGAACACGTCTAAAAGTGTCTGGTTCTCCAAGAGTTGGGGTGTGGGCAGAGGGCCAAGGGAGGGCAGGGGCTGGGTTGCAAACCACAAAGGTAAGGAGAGAAGACACAGGGCAACCAGACGGCCTCTAGCACTGTATGGCAGGGCTGCACGTTTCTTACACGTTGCTCACCCTGTCCTAGTCTTGGTATTTTCACATACTCAACCTTCTTTTTTTTCCCCCCACCTTCTGTAGCTCAGTGATCAATTCCAGGCCTTCGTATGTGCTGGGCTAGCCACTCTACCGCTGAGTTACAATCCAACCCTCCAGGTCAGACTAAGCAAAAGCCACCAGCTTCTTAAACTTTAGCTATGTTTTCTGTTTATCCAGATTCTTCTCAGAAAGTACCCACTTAGTGTATTCTGATGCCTGATCCTAGGAAACTATGGCCTACCATTCTCTTTGCTTTGAACGGGATATTCTTAAAGCAAACAGCCAAGGGAACCTGACATTCTCCACGCTGCACAGGAAAGTGCTCAGGAAGCATTCACAGTTCTCCTGGGACAGAAGAGATAACCCTTGTACCATAAAACCCTGACATTGACTCAGTCACAGTCTATGAAAAGCAAGGAGGACCCCCTTAGGCCTGGGACTGGATTTCTGAAGAGAAGTTCCACCCTCACCACAGATCTGCTTCCAACAAGAAAGTAATTGTCACGTTTGCTTGGCCGTGTGGTTTTGGAAATAATGAATTCTCTGTATACAGTTCTCAAAACAACCCTTCAGGAAATACCAGTGCAGCTTGAGGACACAAACCCCAACTTAACACTTAGGTTCCCTTTGGGAAATACAAAATAACGTATATACAAATTTATCTAACACGCAGCATTAGAGAAAGAAGCTGGTCTGAGGGAGTAGCCTTGGCATTCACATAAGTAACCATAATGGCATCATGGCTCCTAAAATCATTGCAAAATCAAGCAGCCACTAACAAGCAAGAGGCTTGATGGTCCTCAGGAAATGGCTGGTGTTTGAAACGACATTCACAACCACAAGCATTCGTTAACCCTGTGCATCCAGTCAGGAGTACTCAGTACTCCACACACTCTAAATACACGCTGCATATACAGCTGGACATTAATTTGTTTAATCCTCACAATAACTTTATAAGGTGGATACTTACACGCCTATAGAGTTCCAGTAATGGCAAATAGCATGTGGTCAACAGTGTCAAAGCCAAGATCTAAAGCCAATCTGTCAGACTGATTCTAGGTATATGCTTTTATTCTATGCTGTTTGGAGGTCATAGTCTAAGAGGAAACTTGTAGTTTGATCTAATTTAGCATATAAAACCTTGTTACTTCTTATACAATGATCCGTTTACAGAATAAACTGTGAATAACCTTAAGGGAACTGCTTTTAAAAAAAAGTCTTATTTCCTAGTCCTATTTATTCTCCCCAAGAGTACCATATTCCAGAAGAGAAACACTGAAAATAGCCATATATCAGACACCTGAAGCAATGGCCTCAGCATATAACATTATTAAACAATCTCCAGGTAGGTTAGTGCTCAAACATTTAATGTTTCATTTCTGGCAACTTTAGCCTCTATCTAACCTTCTTTAGAAGAAATATGAATACTTTCCCCAAGCCTGGAAGCCTCCAGTATTGTGTTTAACATGGATCAAATAAAACCCCATTTTATTCTGCATGTCTTTTGTCTGCAACAATAATCTTGAAGCATAAAACGCATGTGCTCACTGGGGAACAGCAGAAAATTAATTCCCAGCAAATTTTGTCAATGACTGTCACTCACTTTCTCACGTAAAGGATTGTTCTGGGGGCAGAGCAGACACATCATTAAGCACTGCTGTGCGAGGAGTAGATAACACAGTCCTATTTTGCAGGTTGGGGGTCTAAAGGGAAATCAAATCTTGCTTAGTATTGTCGTAGTTGCGTAATTGCCCTTAAAAATCCAGCTGTGAGCTGTGTTCCTACACGTATTTATGCATGACCCGCATCTTTTTGGAGCCTACCACATGAATACCTTCTCCGCGGGCTCAGTTACGTGACAGCTGCTCACAGGCCCAGTTGTTCCCACTTCAGTTCACCAGCTTCACAGATAGCATGGTATCTTTGATCAGATTAAATTGCTCCTAGATTTATACTCCTTGAGGACAAGAAACACAGTTTCTGCATCTTATGATATCACAGAAATGGTATGCACTCGATAATAATGACTGAGTGAGCAAACTGAAGAGCTGTACCACTGGGATCAGTAATATCATTTCCTCTTCCCAAACATCACAGCAAATCTGTTTTGGACAGCAGTGTATACCTGTATTTTCCTTCCCCAGTGTTCCTTTTTCGACACAAATGCAGGACACCAAGTACCTCCTTTCAGCCTGCCATATGACAGCTATTTAAGAATGTTATCTAAGAATAGATAAGAGGAGATGGTGGCCTGGTTATATAATTTGCTTTAGCATGACTGCTCTGAGTCCCCGATCCAGTTATTCTGGACCTTGTCCACATGTGAGCTCAGCTTCCATTCTAGTCCAGTGCTCTCAGATTGACCAGGCAAGAATGGAAACCCACAAGGGAACTAAATCCTCAGCGCTGACTGACAGCCCAAGCCACCAACCTCAGGAAGTAAATCCTAGCTGCAAAGGTTTCCATGTATTAAGACAGTCTGCTGAGGCATATGGGACGGTGCTGCAGGGAGGGGCAATCATCATAGAAGGGCATGTGGTACTCAGGAGCAGATGGGCCTGGCCACGCTCCATTTCAGCATCCATTCTACTGAACACCGAGGGTTCTATGGTCCCCTAATTACAGCAAAGCCAGAGCTTTGTAACGTCACAAAAGGAATATTAAACTGTCAGCTGTTTTGTTTAGAATTATAGATCACCCTTAATAGCAGTCCCTAGGAAATGCCATGGATTTTGAATTAATCTAAAAGGATTGCTATCTTAGTTCTCGCATAGTTATTAATCGATTACTTCCAAATTCCAGCATCACTAGCACTATCTTGCATGCCTATCATATTGCTACTTCAAATACAACACAGATCTTGCCCATGAAGTCTACAAAAGGACAAAAGTAAACACTTCAGTAACTAAGTCTCAGAAAGATTATGCTAAGAGTCTACATATCATGTCCATTTCCTGGGAGAATGGGTCTCACATACCCATCAGTGCCTGACAGCTCAATCCCTAACTTTCACCTAGTTTAGAATGTCATGGAAGCAGAAGGAACAATCCTGATCCATGGGACAGAAGTTCCACAGTCATTCAGGAAACACAATTTGTAATGTCTGAGGTCAACTCAGTAGTGTCAAAAAAAAAAAAAAAAAAAAAAAAACTCAAAAACTCCATCTGGATACTTTCCGCTAGTTGGTGATGATGTCCACACTGCTTGGTGGTTTTGACACAGATGTGTCTGTCATAAAAAGGAGGGAATACATCATATCATCTGAAGAGATTCTTTTTTCCATGACAAAATATGGAAAAGTCATCCGAGGTCAAAACTGCTTCTGGATCTCAACTCCTGAAGGTAGAACCACAGAACAGCATTGATCCAAGGATTGGATCAGGAGCAGTAACTCGCTGACCAATACTACCAGCCATGGGAAAGCTGAACAGTTAATTACCGAGCAGCCTTCTTGAACCTAAGGGGAATCTTAATAGACATAACTAATTAAAATCAATACTCATATGGTAGCCCTGAAAGGCGGAAAGGAGCGACACATGTTTGAAAGTGGAGACAAATGGACAATCCCGAGTCTTCATGCCAACAGTGTGATGTTGTTCGCCAACAAACCCTCCAGAATTTTTGCCAGTGGGTCATCTTCCTGAAAATGGAAAGAGGCAGCCCTTGAAGACACCAACCTGGAGCATCGCCTTGATTTCGTAGTATGGTCAGAGGTGCTCATGGGGCTGCATGTAGAGCCACAGTGACGTTCATATTACAGACTCAGAAGCTGAAGAGGAAGGGGGCTTGATTCGTCTTCTGGCTTTGTGATTCCAGGAGGTTTATTTTCTCTGAGCCCCAGGTGCTTAATATGTAAAATATCTATATAAACGTAATTCTTATATATGGCTGGAATATAGGGGTTCAATAAAGATGTAAATTATGGGCACCCCATTCAAAATAATGTCCTGTTTTCATGGCTAGCTTGCCTGGCTTGCATTTGTAGTGACCTCCTCTAAAACAAACTTTTATTCTGTTTCAAAATACCTTTTAGCAAGTGATGAATGGGAGCAAAACACAATGACCCAAAACCTGCCCATCACACTGAATTGTGGTTTAATGCAGCTTGTTGTGGCATAGATATATATAGCAAGTCCAGTCGATTATGATAGAAGGTCAATGTTTAAGCATGAAAAAAAAAATTGTTCCAGCACAAAATTCCTGGGTGGCTGAAATAACACCCTTTCTGGCTTAATAATACATACTGGTGTCAGACAAAGAAAGCTCTCCATGGCCACATGACAGACTGGTAAGAAATGAACTTGACACATGGCAGCTGTGAGTAGTATAGGGAGAGAGGAAAGCTGAAATCATACTATGTCGTTTATTTAATTAATAGTTTTATTGGTGTGGCATGCCCATGCATGCTCATGATAGGACTTTCAAACAGGGCCTCCCTATTTTATAATAATTTTTTCAAGTGAAGTGCAGTTACATTCCTTTTCTCTCTCCAGCCCTGCCCATGTGCCTTTCCCTTTGCTCTCTTTCAAATTCATGACCTCTTTTGTAATTGTTGCTATACACGCATATACAGAGATAGATTATAGATATATATATGTACATACACACATATTCCTAAATACATAAATACAACTGCTCAGTAGAACTCCCTGTTTTAAAAATGCAGACATTGTATACTTCATATATCACTCTGTGTCTTCCTTTTCAACTTAAACAGTTCAGGTGTGTGTTTTTATCATTGTACACTGCCTTACTTTAATGACACAGTTAATTTTATGAATAAACCTACTTTATATAACCAGTTCTTTATTTGTAGACATTTAAGTGGCTTCCAGCCTTTTGCTATTGCTAGCACTACTTAAATTAGTAACATGAGACACACTATTTGGGGCATGTGTGAGTCAGTGTGTGTGTGTCATGCATAAAAGCTACCTTTTCTGGGTAAGAGGTATCACACTGCTGATCTTGAGACATCTGACCAATTTTTTTTCCTGGGAAAAGTATACTAGTTTTGTGTACCCATCACACAGGGTGCTCGGTTTCCCAAATCTCTATCAAGAGAACAGGCTATCAATAATTTCTCTCTTATAATATAAAGGATGAAACAGATTTTCTGTTATTGTTTCTTTTTGGTGGGCGCTGTGCCAGAGGAGCTGCAGTGGGCAAGTGAGCTTCCTAGAGATGGTCCACTCTCTTCTTCAGCTGCGATGACTGTGCCTTGCAGAGGCACAGCCCCAGGGCCTTCGTCTCCTGATTGCTCCTTGCCCCTGTTTTCCCTTCTCACATTTATCACTGTTACCGTCCTCTTCTATCTGGCATAGTGTAATTGGGCATGGGGAGAACCTCACTGCCCGTAAGCTGGTGTGATTGTTTCCTGGGTGACAGCCCACTCATCTGCGCAATCTTCCTGCAGGTCAATATGAACATAAACTTTCATAATATTGTATAGGTGAATTAATGGTTTTACCGAATTCTTGATTTGTTTTTTTGTCTTGTTTTGTTTGTTTGGTTTTTTCAAGACAAGATTTCTCTGTGTTGCTTTGTCTGTCCTGGACTGCCTTTGTAGACCAGGCTGGCCTCAAATTCACAGTGAGTCTGCTTGACTCTGCCTCCCTGAGTGCTGGGATTAAAGGTGTATGCCACCACTCCTGGCTAGAATTCTTGATGTGATTTAGCTTTGGAAAGTTGGTTTAGATGTCTTTGTTAATGGCTCTGATGCAGAAAATCTTGAGGAATCATTTTAAGTTCAAAGACGTGCACTCTTAATAGTTGAGCTGGAGGCCGGGCGTGGTGGCGCACGCCTTTAATCCCAGCACTCGGGAGGGAGAGGCAGGTGGATCGCTGTGAGTTCGAGGCCATCCTGGTCTACAAAGTGAGTCCAGGATGGCCAAGGGTACACAGAGAGACCCTGTCTTGAAAAAAAAATAGTTGAGCTGGAAACTTTCTGAGGTTAGGGAGCAATAGCAATACCCAAATTAACACTATCTGACACGACTCTTTCACTAAAGCTGGGCTGGTGATGATTAATTTCTTGTACCCATTTTGTTTAGCTTCCTGATATAATTTAATAAAGATTGTTAACGAGTAGATGTGCACCTTGAGGATTTAAAGTAGGAATGGCTGATTGTTTTTATATAAAAGTTTAGATTTGTGATTCTTTTAACATTTTCATAAGATTACTTTTTAAGATAATTGATTATTTCTTTGAAACCTCAAATTGTAGCCTGCCAGTAAAGATAAAATAGCTGGAAAATTACCTTGCTTGCTTACACTTTGTTAATGTATAAAAGTTGCTTAGTTATAAATATATATGAGTTCTAAGAAATAACTTGTTTTTCATATTTGCTTCCACCCATACGTAAAGTATTTGATCATGTGAGCGTATTGAGGGACATGTTTTTCTTACACACACTCATTGTAATAGTTCACTTAAAAAAATAGAACGTGACCACATTGTGACTTTTGTACTACTAGAAAGATTTTTCTGGCATATATAAACTATGGGAGAAAAAATTAAGTTTCTGGAGTTTTGCTCCATCCACAAAATGTGTATATGTATATATGTGCCTATGTAAAAATGGTTGACGCTCCCTCGTTCGAGTTTGCGCCATCAACCCAACATGTATGTGTGTGTATATGTGGATGTATGTAAAATGGTTGGAGCGTGCTCATTGGAGCATATCTCCATCCACCCAGTCTGTGAGTGAGTGCATGTGTGTGTGCGTGTGTGTGTGTGGGTGTGTGTGTGTGTGTGGTCTTTTTCTCCTCCTTTCCTTTTCTCTAGTCTCTGGCTACTATCAATAGTGAAGCATGAATGAGCCATCAGCCCTTGCCCTTCACCAGTTTCAATCAGGCTCCTCAGGCCACCATCAGTGGAAGCCACCCTTGCCCTCTCTCTCCCCGCCCTCTTACTTTATCACCAAAAGTGTTGGTTTAGCACTCCTATAACCTCAAATATCCCTTTCTTTGCCAGCCTCAACATTCCTCATATACTAATCACAAATATGAATTGGTTTGTAATTTATGGGAGCTAAAGCCAGGATTCATGGAGTTAAGTAAAAAGTATCAAAAATAAATACAAATAGGCTTGAATGTCACCTAATGAAAACCTGAAATTTTGTCACTTTTGTCAGATGTCTGGGGGCACAGGTCTGTTCTTTATCCATTATGTCCATTCTAGGAGACAATAGTAAAGATGTTTCCTGTTTACACAGATTCCCCCATCCCCTAGCCCAGCGTGGAAGCCAGCATGCATGCTAAGACAGATAGATGCCACGTGAACACATCACGGTTCACAGACTGTGTTCAGTTGCCACCTACAGCCAGAGCTATAAACTAACTAATCTTGGCAAATATCCTACCTTATTAAAAAACAATGATGTGATGCTTGGCTAATGTATTAAAAAAAAACTCTACTAGAAAAAGGGGTCTAAGTGGTTTCTCAGATGTTTTCATTTCTCATGTCCACCTAAATAAGGCCTCCTAAAGTATTGCTCAGGTCTGTAGGTCCTTGGAAACCTCACACAGTCATCCCTGTTCATTGAAAGTTTGTCACCTGTTGGCCACCATGGAAGAAGACTTTATGCCTTGGTCCATAGTACTACATCATAATTCATTTGGACCTTGTGACAAAAGACACCATTAAATACAAAAACCCAATAACTTTGGAGCTCTCCTTGGCTGTCTTTTCAATTGACAGGAAGGCTTTGGGAAGTGAGCTCCTCAGAGCCATGAATCCTGCCACTGCAGAGTATGTTAGTTGGAGTGGAAGGCAGGCAAAGTGCAACCCAAGCCATCTTTCTATGACCTAGCCATCCCCTTGAACACCAAACATCTGCAGACCTAATGTGTCCACCAGCCTTATCCCTGATGTATCAAAGAGGGAACACTTAAAATTCCTTTTTGTTAATCACAATAAACTCCTAAAATAATTTTAAGCATTTTTTTTTAATTTCACCACCCTTCAACTCTCTTTCTATTATCTCTCCATCACTCATACTCCACCCTGCCACCACCGAACCACTTTAGTATCGAGCTTGCAAACGAATTTGGCCTTAGTTGAGGAAGTTCTGAATTTTATAATCATCTTCCTTGATCCTCCACTTCTGGGATGCCAGCCAGAATGTGGGCAAGAAACAGGAAGGGTCATTTCCTGAGGGGAATGCTGAAAGGCTTGCAAAGTGGCCGTGGGTGACTTGGCCTGCGTTGGCTACAAAGCCACGCTTTTTAGGTTTTATGTGGTTTAATGACTCACCGGCCAGCCTATGAGAGCTGAATGTCAGCTATGTTGTGCAGTCATTGTTCCTCCCAGTGTACCAGGTGCCACTCCATATGGTACCCTTCAATTCCAGAATGGGCCATTGCTGGGGGCAAATATTGAAAATAAAAATCTACTTGTTTTCTTTCCTGCAGCAGCCTTGTTGTCCAAGACCTCACTGCCTTAGGATCCAAGCTTTCACGTCTTGCCTATGTTACCTAACACTTATTTAAACTGCTTCTAAATTTTCTCTTGTTTATTCCTTGAAATCTATGAATTTTCTTCAGATTCTTTTGGGGGGCTTGGGAGAGGACTAACTTTAGCTGCACATCAACTATTTTAATTTCAAAGAATTCTTAACCTACATACATACAGATTTTCACTCATATTTCAAACAAAAACTTGGCACTCAAGAACATGGCTATTTTCTCTCAAGAATTTGCCCTGTGCTTTGGATAGGCAGCTATCAGAGAAGCAGAATGTGGTTATGCGGTTAAAATGTATGTATTTGGTTCCCTTGTTACATAGAGAACAGAATAGAAAAAGGAAAAAAGGAGGAGGAAAGCCTCAATGTTAAAACCACTAATAATTATTTTGAAAAGCTAAGGCTGGATTGAACATCATGGGTGGCCTTGTCTCCTGGTGGGTGCCCATCAGAGCCCCAGTGCAGCTGACTACTAGGGTGTGAGCTCATGTGGCACTGGGATCCCATTAGCCTCACTCAGCAGCAGGACAGACATCCTTTGGCTGTGGAGGGAAAAGCCCAGCCAAATTCAGTGCTTCCCCTGGAGTTGCGCTCTTAGACCCAAGGGTGCCTATAACAGGTATAGGAATGAATAGATGCACACTGTGTTGCTTTGATTTTTTTCTATTAACTTCATATAGATTTATCATAAGGTTTAACTTATAATAGAGATGAACAAAATAAAAGTAGAACAATTATAACTATATGCTGCATTAAAGTCCATGAATGTCTCTGTGTGTGTGCCCTTCCCTCTCCCCACTCCACTGTTAATTCACAGTATTCTATTGGAATTACTCAGCCTCGTTTTCCTATGGGCAACCAACAGAAAGGTGGGTGTGGGGGGAAGTGTATGTCTCAGTCATTCACGTGAAATCTCAGGATCACTATTTTGCAAGCACAAATGGAATTTTCACTTAATTCCATTTGCTTGTGTGTAAGGAGAGCTTGTTCCTTTTTCTTGTTTGGAGAATGTCTGCATCCGCTTCTATGAAAAGACAAACACACACAGCTTCCTGAAACAGTTTGAGATTATAAAAAAAAAAAGCAATCCCCAAAAACTGTACTTTTAAAGCCACATCAAGTCATAAACAACAAGTCTCTAAATGGTGACATGATCCTCTCTCCCTGCCAAGCATGGGGTCCTGAGTTGGACCTAACCTCAGTTGCTGTGCAAAGTACTTGCTTTCCCTTCATTTCCCTCCTGTAAAAGGTGCTGGCCCCAAGTTCTCACAGCCTCAGACTCCATCTAAAGATTGTGTGGGATACCTGCCCAGCCCAGGGCTAGCTGGAACTGGCTACTTGTGACTGCCTTAATTAGGGTTTCATTATTAACCTGAGCATTTAGTCACCAGATTTTAAACTATATCTATTTATTTTATGACATTTTGCCTTTTTCAATTTTTTTGGGGGGGGGAGGGTGTTGTTATTTGTTATTTTTCCTAGTTTGTCTTAATTTTTAGAAGGGAAATGAACTGGTTCCATTTTTGTTTTATTGTGTTTTCAATGAGGGACTCCAAACTTCTATGATACAATGTATAATTGTGGCTTTAAGACAGAAGACATGCAGGCATTAGTCGAATTGGAAACAGTACAGATGCACGCATTGACATATTCTGAAGGCGAGCAGCATTCCCCTTCAAGGAACCTGTCAAGGAATAATGAAGTACCCCTTCAGACATAACTCAGCATCAGTATGCTGGGAATCCATTACCCCAAACAGTTGATCAATACTGAACTGTAGTTTGCAACAGAAAATCAGGACACAAAAGAACTAACGTAAAACACGTGGTGCTTTCCCATACATAGGGTAAAGGGTTCAAGTTATAATTCTGACCTGGAAGGCAATATCAAATAAATCAGATACATGACCAGCAAAATTTAATTCTGAATAGAACAAGAAAGCATTTAAAAAAAAAAAGATCACTTGGTCACTAGGGAGATGGATCAGTAGGGAAAGCACTTGCCTACATGTCTGGGTAGCCTGAGTTTGATCCCTGAGACCCACACAGTAAAAGAAGAGAAGTACTCTCGCAAGCTGCACTCTGACCTTCACAAGTGTACCTGGAGAGAACACAGACAAATTCACCTATCCACAAAGGTAGTTAAAAACAAATAAATGTATTTAAGTATATATATATATATATATATATATATATATATATATATATATATATACACATATATACATATATACATACATATATATATACGCTTACACACACACATGTACAATTTGGACATGCTTCTCAAATGTACTCCATGTGGCATGACACTGTAAGATGCTTCCTTCTTTGGTCGTTGAAATGTAAGAGAATATGATGTTACTATGTCTCCAGAAGATTCGGGATGCACACCAACATAGGAAGGGCTCTGCAATGCCCTATGTGGTATGTTTTAAGTGATCTAAGATTCCTAAACACAGAACATTATTTCAAGCAGCAGCACCGAAATCCCATGGAGCACACTCTGGGAAATGCTGTCCTACAAGAGTCTTTTAAAGAAATAACATCTAAATCCCGTCAGGAATTCTGATGAGTGCCTCTTGAGGTGACAGGAAGTGCATGCTGAGCCTCTCACTTTACAGTTCCACCAGTAAAAGTGAGAATCTCACTTTACACTTCCACCACTAAAGTTAAGTGGCAGCAAAATATTATAGAACAATTTATCGTTACATTACACAGGGAGAAGGAAAGAAGGGGAAAGGGTGGGAAGCTTACACTATGAGCTGTATAGACCCCGAGGTCACTGAGTACCGCTCCGCACATGTAAAACCAACACATCCACCAAGCAGCCACTGAAGCAGAACTTGGACTCAGCCATCCTCACACCTCAACCTTATCCCTCGTGTTAAAATTAGCTAGAGTCATCTCTTCCTGATGCCTGAACATCAAGAGGTAGAACTCTCGGCTTCTTTTGCAGCACCATGTCTGCCTGCATGCTGCCATGTTTTCTGCATGGCAAATAATGTACTAAACCTCTGAAACTGTAAGCCAGCTTAGTTATAGTTTTTCATTCATCTTTTTTTTTTTTTTTTTTTTTTTTTTAGAAACAGCCATCATCTTCCAGCCTCACTGCTACCACACCCTGGCTGCTGAGACTGGAGTTGCTCAGTATCCCCATCTGGATCCTAGAGAAGTGGTTAGTTGCCTAGCATTCCACTGCAGAAGTAATTTATTTAAATGTCTATGTTTGACCATAGAACCCTAAAGTCATGGTCCTTAAACTGTCAAGCGAAGGTAGCCAAGAGTACCATTAGCAATCTCAACAGGGATTTTAAATTTTTACAGGAAATAGCATGAATGACTATGTAAAAATTGGCCATAGTTTAAACATTAGATCACAATACAGTTTTTGGCAACTGTCACATTGTCGCAAAGCTAGCTTTTTTTTTTTTTTTTTTTGAGTACATGTTATGATAAAATCCAAGAGTCATGAAAATCAGTATAGAAGAGGAAGTGTAGGTGGTTCAATGTGATCCCAAGGTTTGAGAAGTGGAACAGTACCAAAGAGATACACAAATCCCATTGGTGACACTGACTATTTAAAAATAGAAACTGACTTTTCCAAATCACGTATATTATCTTGTCACATAGTTGCTAAGTTGTTGGGTATAAATTCCCAAGTGGTTCAGATCTTATAAACAAACTAGGAAATGTGCAGAACTGTTGGGTGTTCTTTTTGGTCTACATGGACTATGGGAAATTATGAAGATCTAAGCAAGTTTGAAAATTCAGCCTCAGCATCTTAGATAAAAATACATAGAAGAGTAATTTTACCTTAGGTAAAGAAGCATTCCTATAGAACTTATCTCCACCTCCACATGTAAAAAGTACCATGATGCTTTCTTTAAAAAAAAAAAAAAAAAAAAAAAAAACTAAAAGGAAGTATGCATTTAAAAACATTCCAGGGCTGGGAGGTGGCTCAATCTCATAGAGTCTTTGGGCAAGCACACTCACAAAAAGACAGGAGGGTTGGGCATACCTGTGGGCCCTGTGCTACAAGGGATAGAGGCATAGAGATCATTGGGGCTCCATAGCCAGACTTCAGAACTGGATATTGGGTCAGTGAGAGACTCTGTCTTGAGGGAAACGGCAGGCAGTGATGGAGCAGGATACCTGGTGCCCTCATGAGCATACTCACCTACACATATGTGAACACACACACACACACATACACACACACACACAAAGAGAAAGAACTATTGATACACTGGAAGGAACAAGGAGAAGGAAGAAGGGAAGGAGGAAAGAGACAAAATATTAATTCCTAAATTTACATTAGTTTCCATTCAAGTAAGAGAAGGTGAGATAGATACATGCTCCACTTTAAGTCTGAGGAAGAAATATGAATGAGAGATAAAAGCTCACTTCCAGAGGTTTAAGAAAGAGAAAACTGGGAGAGGATGCTTCACCTCTGAGGCTTGGAAGCTCACTGATGCTATAGCTGTCTCCTGAATCCTTCCCCTGCCACTATTCTCCCCCCGCCAAGCTCATGTTCCAAGGCTCTCAACAGGGCAACTATAGCCATCATCCTGAAGAAAGAGTGATAGCACTTCGCCTTAGGAAAGCGTGCCTGGGTTTATGGAAAAGGCCATCCTTGACCCATCATTGGGGACCAGGAAACAATCCAGACTCTGATTTTATCCTTTTACTTTTACCTAACTGGCTCTTCCTTAAGTTTGCAGAATTAAAGTACTCAGATAATCTAACAATGCAAATAGGCTTAAATAGAGTTTAGTCCACTAAAAACCAGGACTTTAGCTGATTTCTCTAGCAGTTCTTTTTTGTTTCTCTGAGGACCCTTGCTTCTTTTCTCCATTTTGTTGCTTTTCCTATGGCCTTTCTCATCACCTTCACTCACAAAGGCTGTTCTAGAAGCCTCTCTCCTTTTAGAGGCCTTCATTCCTGTCAGTCACAATCATAATGTTATATTACTCATGACTCAAATATTTAACCATGACCTCTATAAGAATTCAAAATCATTAAATTGACTTTTACGTCATAGTAAAATGGTTGGGGAGAAGTCTTTCATCTTATATCTAATCAATTTATGAACACAAGAAATGTATTAAATGATTTGCCAACACACACAGATTTGAGGAAACAAAGAGGTATAGAATCTATCTCTTCCTTCTCATTATAGGACATATGTTTTTAAATAAGCACAAATGTGTGGCTGATAGTAAAGCAATGTAAGAATCATTTGGGGTATGGTTTAGAGGGCTAGGGGTTTTTTTACGTACTTTATACATGTGTGCTATATTTAACTCATCTCCATCCCCTCTCTCCCTACTCCAAGTCTTCCTGTGCCTTCCAATCCCTTTCAAATCCATGGCCTCCTCTTCTTTAATTATTATTGTCACATACACATATGTACAATGCAGCCTGTTCATCTCATTTAGCATTCCTCATACGTAGATGCACTTAGGACTGATCATCTGTCATTGGATGACACAGGAAGACTGAGTCTTCCTCTCTCAGTAGCCATAAGCTGTCTGTAGTTGTTCACATGGGAGGGGAGGCTTGTGATACCTCCTCCCACATTAGCACGGCAATTGGTGCTGTCATTGTGCTGGCCTTGCTTAAGCAACCCTGTTGTTGAGATTACGTGGGTGCAGCTGCTTCCCTGTCATATACAGCCACTATGACAGAGTAGATGATAGCCTGGTCCTTTCTGCCCTTCTTCCATGATCATCCCTGAGCCTTAGGTGCAGGAGTTATATTGACTATGTATCCACTGGGGCTTGTGCTGGATACTTTTATATCAACTTGACACAAGATGATGTCATCTGAGAGAAGGGACCCTCAATTAAGAAAATATCTCTGTAAGATCTGGTCGCTAGTAAGCCTGTAGGACCTTTCCTTAATTAAGGATTGATGGAGTAAGGCCCAGCCCATTGTGAGTGGGGGCATCCTGGCTGGTGGGCCTGGATTCTATAAGGGACTAGGCCAAGCAAGCTGTTAAGCAGCATTTCATCAGCTACTGCCCTGTTTGAGTTCCTGTTCGGACTTCCTTTGATGATGAACAGTGCTGTGGAAGTGTAAGCCAAATAAACCTTTTCCTTCCCAGGTTGCTTTGCTCAAATTGTTTCATCACAGCAATAGAAACACTAACTAAGACAAAGCTGGACACCCCACAGTTGTTCTCTGCATTTTGACCAGTTGTGGCATTCTTTAATGCTGTCCATCCTGTTGCAAAAAGAAGATTCCTTGTTGGGAGGGTGAGAGCTACACTCATCTGTGTGTATCTTAATAAGCATATAGAATGCAGCTATGAGTTATAATGGGTTAGAAAAGTGATAGTAATAGTTTTTCCTCTATAACCATGACCTTACCATCCATGAATACTTGACTAAGTTCCCCACACCAAGCATGAATTCTTTCTTGTTGAGTGGCAGTTAGGTCCAATTCGACATTAAATGGCTATTGGTTACCCCGGGAATATTAGTGCCACTATTGCACCCTTGGAAATACCTTGTCATGCTGGTCATATACTGGCACATCTCAGGACTGTTGAGGAGACTTCAACTCGGCTCCACAATGACACTGGCTATCCCCGTGAGCGTTTAGCGCTGCCTCCCTTCCAGGTTTCAGGGATACACTGAAGTGCTATGGAAGAGGCTGAGTGTCTTGGCAGGGAGGCTAGGTTTTGTACTGGATGAGTTCCTCTGCCAGTGGAAGGTGCCTGCACTAGATCCAAGCTGCCACTACCTGAGAAATCCCTGGGAAGAAGGGAGTCTGGTCCTTAAGCACAGATGAGGTCAGTTCGCCCTCTAGTGACAGCTTTTCAGCATTCATGTTAAGAAAACCACAGCATACCTGTGCAGCGGACTAGTGATGGTCCTTCCTTCCATCTTTTCATAATGGAAACATTTCCACGTGGAATCTTTCACAAAATTGCTTCTGATTTCATCATCCTAGAAACATCAATACTTGAGTTGACTCAAGGTTTGATTATTGCTAAGACCCCAGGCCATTCTCCTTGGACTCATGGTCATTCATATCAATTTCCAGGGTCATTTAGTTATTAAAGATATTCCTCCCCATAATGTTTATCTTAAATGTGCTAAGACCTCTTCTCTTCAGTTTCCTTTTCTGTGGATAAGTTAAGTTCCTGAGCGGGGAGGGGTTCTGACCCAAGTAAACACAACATGTGAGTTGACCAGCAATCACTAGTATTATTATAGTACTGGGATCAACTTTCTACTTCAAGATGCTCCTGCCTCATCCTCCTGAATTCATTCTCATGCCTGAATCATCACAGATCTTGTTAATATATTACTCTAAGGCCATAAGTAACCCAAAAGAATAAGAATAGAACACAGCATTAATTGACCATTGACTATATGCCCACATTGTCCTAACAACAGTCCATGTGTTAACATTTATTTGCCCCATCTGTCAGAAGTAGGGACAGCTTTTATTCAGCTATTATAGATAAGGAAACTGACACAGAACGATATGTAAACACCACAGCTGTGAGCTTAGACAGTTCCACCTGTTCCTAGAGCAAGCGCGTGCACTGTATTATCACACCGCCCTTCACACTCTGCTCTCCTGAAGCAGGAAGAGTGTGTGCTTTTAGATCTTTCCAGTGGCACAAAGAACAGAGCGAGTGATAAAATGGATAGATGAGCTCTGTAGGACATGTCTGTCGATGCAACACATTAGTCGCATGAGGGTTCTGAACATGATAGCATGCGAGATATTAAACTGCACTTTATCACCATCTTGAGTGTTTAAATACAAGGCACTGGGTATAACAAACATTGACCCAAAACATGATAATACCTCTAGACTTCATATGAGCATGTGTGTGTGTGTGTGTGTGTGTGTATGTGTGTGTGTGTGTGCATGCCATCTAAATTTTTAGTTTTTACTGTATATTGAACAGATTTTATTTCTATGTAAATTAAATTGTTACATATGGTTTATCCAGACCCCTTAATTTTTCAAGTTTTCATATGAAATATTCATCAATACATATTAATTATGGAAAACTATATGCTTGAATAATAAATTCTAGCATGTAATCATTACTTTGAGAAAATATTGATTTTAACTGTAAATTCTTAGCAGAAGAAACATTAATAAGAATTCAAAATTAGTTCATTTTATTCTGCCATGATGTGATTAAAAACAATTTTTGAAAATACTTACTCATAGATATTTTCATTCCTGGTGCATATCTTCCTATTGGGATTAAAGACACGTATAATGCAAGACTATCTGTCAGCTTAGATAGGCAAAGCCTGCCTGCTCATGATATTTCTTCCTGCAAGATGTCAGAATAAGGCTCCTCCAAGTTTCATAGTCCCAACAAGGATGTGCACATCTCGCAGCAATGCCACCAGGCATTAAGATCACAAGGGTCTCCTGGCACTGCAGGTGCTGCACAGCCCCACATGTGGCATACTCTGACCTTCAAGTACCCTGGCTTCTAGATCCCTCACCTCTCCCTCCCTCTGCCGTCACCCATCACAGCCCATGACTTAGATGTTACAGTTTTAACCCAACTTGTTGGTAGGAGGGCTGCTCTGGTAAGCTCATGTCCAGTCACTGAATGCCCAGTCCATCAAGATACATCTACAGTGCTAACTGTTTGACAGTCCTGCAGATGCCACCTTCCCTCTGCACATGCAACACCTTTGACCCAAATGGCAAGAATGGCCTCTTTCTTAGGAAGCATTCTCTTGGCTGTAAGGATGTGTGAATCCAGAGGGTGTTTTCTCAGCCAGATAATTTAGCATAGTAGTTAAGCACAAGGACCCTAGGGCCAGCAGGCCAACAGCTAACATTTATATCTTTATTGTGTCACTAATAAGCTGTATATTCTATAACTTAGCTCTTTGTGCCTCAGTTCCTCATCCTTAAAATATGAATGATAATAATAGTATCTGCTTCAAAGAGTGCATTAAATGATTTAATGTGTTAACATTAGAAGTGTGCTCATAATAGGTTTAGTATGTATTAGGTATCCCTAAAAGGTCTGAATAAAGCTAAAACTAAAGTGACTCCATGACACACATTACATAAACACACCCTGACTCAGGAAGCTTTCATGCAGCTTTACTGATTCCTCCACGCTGTCTGAGTAGCATCATGTGCAGAGACCTCACATGCCAAGTTAACTGTTTCACTCAGCGGATGAGATCTTATGTCAAATCTTCGTATGCAGATTTCAAATCAAGTGTGCAATCAAGCATTAGCAGTTAGGGGATGGTTGGTCTTCTAATGGAAAATAATTTTACAGAGAAACCTTTATTCCTTTTGAGGCCATGAGAAGTTATTTATTATGAATTAGACCTTGCTACTGCAACGCAGTAGTTGGTTGATGAGCTGTTGGGGCATGGGTTATTTTCTGGGTTGAAACAACCCTTCTGATTGTATTCCTCATCTGGCCTAAAACTAGAGTCCAAAGGGCTTCAGAGGAGTCCAGCCCCGCCTATACCAGCTGACACTAGGGCAGGCTCTTTCCCCTGAGGAAGACATAGCTTCCCTTTTTTGTGTCATCTATCTCTTCTGTCCCTTGAGGTTCCTCATTTGCAATGATTTTAAAATTTTTAAACAGAAATTTAGATTGAAATCTAATTATTTTTATTTTAAATAAAATAAAAGTCTTTTTTATTCTGAAAAATATCCTTGTGCAGGTCAAACACCCCTAATTTGAAATTCTTTAAAATTCAAACCTGATTTTTTTGAGACAAAAATCCTACTGTAGATCTCACACAAGCCTCATATTCTTACTTCTGCTGCTTCAGCCTCTCCAGCTCTGTGATTAGAGACATGACCTCACATAATAGTCAAAACCTAATCAACTGAAAACAAACAAACAACAATAACAAAAACTATACACTTAGCTTCAGGGGGAGTCACAGCCAAATCTAGAAACACTAAAATTATTACATAAAGTTACCATCAGACTGTGTTTGTGGTATATATATATATATATATGAAACATAAATGCGGTGCATGTTTAGACTTGATCCTGTACACAAGATTAGGTATATGCAAATACTCAAAACTTTTTTAAAAATAGAAATCTGAAACACTTCAGATAAGGGACATCCAACCAGTCCATGGAGCTGCCCTCCCAGGAGCATAGTCCCATGTCTCTGACCTCACTGACCTCCACTCTCCATCTCCCCCCACTTCCTCCTCACATGTCTGCCTTATGGGTTTACCTATGAGCAGAAAGCACCACTGTGGAACCCACTGTGACTCTTCTTTCAAAAACCCCAACAATGGAGGTCAACAAGTTGGCTCAGCAGGTAAAGGTACTTATTTCCTTTTGCACTTATTACCTATGGAACCCACATGATGGAAGGAGAGAAACACACACACACACACACACACACACACACACACACACACACACACATGATAAATGTAAATTTAAAAAGAAAACTAACCCAGCTATCCCACTCCTTGGTATTTACTCAAAGGTCTTCAAATGAACATGCCACAGAGGTACATGCCCATCAGTACTCTCCAAGCACTGTTCATAGTAGCCAAGCTATGAAGCCAACCTAGGTTCCCGCGCTGGGGGCAGGGGTTGTCAACTTGATATAAACATAGACGTATCTGCAAAGGGAAAATATATTTTTTCTATTTTTAAGTTGAAAATAATTTTTCATACAAAATTTTCTGGTTATAGTTTCTTCTCCCACAGCTTCCCCCAGATACTTCCCAACCCTGTTCCCAGCCAAGTTCTTCCCCCTCATTATAAAACAAATAGACATCAAAAATAATGATAAAATAAGATAAATATTGAAACAGAAAATCTAAATAGAACAAAACAAATAAGCAGATGAAAAAGAGCCAAACGAAAAGCACACATATGCACACACACACACACACACACACACACACACACAGGTGCAGAAACACATTTGCACACACAGAAATCCCATAGAAACACAAAACCTGAAACCATTATATATACAGAAAAGACCTGTAAAGGGGGAAAAAGCCCTAACAAAATATCATAAGACAAAGAAACTCCCAAATGTCACTGAGTTCATTTATGCTGGCCAGCTATTGCTATGGGTAGTTGAAAAGTGGGGGATGGGGAATCTTAATTATGGCAATACTTCATAAGATTGGCCTCTAGGCAGTGGGTATAAGATAATAGCCTATGGGGTATTATCTTAATGAATGATATGGGATGGCCCAACCCACTGTAAATGGTAGCATTCCTAGGCAAGTAGTTCCGGATTGTATAAGAAAGCAGGCTAAGTAGGCCATGGGGAGTAAGCCAGAAATGGCCTCTGCTCCAGTTTCTACCCCCAGGTTCCTGCCTTCAGTTCCTGTCCTGAGTTCACTCAGTGATGGGCCATTTGTTACCTAGACGTTAAAGATGAGATAAGTCCTTTCTTCCCCAAAGCTGCTGTAGTTGTGGCGTTTTGTCACAGCAATAGAAAAGCGACAAATACACTCTCCAACAACAGAGGAATGGATAAAGAAAATGTGCCTATGGTATGGAAGCACAACAGAATTTTTTCAGGCACAAAAAGTTAAGAAATGTTGACAGCAGGAAAATGGATGCAACTGGTAATATGATCAGTGAAACAAGTTAAACAGGGCTCAGGAAGGCGAATGCATGCCAGCTCTCATATGTTGTTCCTTAGGTATATAAAATATATACATAAAATCATGTGTGTGTGTGTGTGTGTGTGTGTGTGTGTGTGTGTGCGTGTGCGTGCGTGTGTGTGAGAAAGAAAATGACGTAAAGCTGTCTAGGGAACAAAGGAGATCAGTGGAAAAAGGAAGAGGTGAGGGAAGGAAGGGCAGGGAGGTGGGGGGAATGTATTCACCCTACAGTACACATTTTGTGTGAAAATTTAAAAATAATAAAATAAAAATAGTATAAATTACCCCCCTTCTCAGCTTAAATAAATTGCTATTTCAATAAAAGTATTAAAACTGAAGCACTAGTTCTTTCTAGATGGGAATGAGCTGTTTTCAGAGAGAAATGATAATCATCTCCAATTATCTAGCACTCTGCTGTTTCTGAGGACACAAAAGTGAGACAGACAGGTATGCTTAATGTTTTGATAGACCCTGTGCTTCGTGGGATGGGCAGATTAAACAAGTGATCAGATGCAAATAAGGTGTTCTCAAATTGCAATGAAATGAAATACAATTGTTTCACTCACAAGGGTTCTCTAAATGGACTGCAATTCAGACTCAGCAGAGGAGCTGAAGAAAGCATGCCACGCCCCAGACAAGAGAGTGTGGTAAATGGATCAGGCACCAGTGTTTTAAGCCTCCTCAAAGTGACTCTAAACTGTCACCTCGACAGAAAACTAACTGATGAGTGTGTAAGCACACACGTTTAGAATTGCAAATGTCTTAAGGAAAATTTGGTTCCTTCTGTGGATAAATTTAACTTGTTATTAATACTGGCTGGGTATGCTTAATCAAACTATCTAATCTCTGTACTTTGATTTCTCAACTTGTAAAATGATTATGCTAATATCACCAGCTCTTTAATAACATCTGTATTAAAATCAAATTATACATGCCAAATATTTACCACAGTAGCCTATGCCTGAAACTTGCCCCCACAGTCTGCTTGTAGCACTACCTTTGCTGCTGCCCACTGCCCTCTCTCAGGACTGTCTTTGCTGCTGCCTCCTGACAGCTGTCACTTTCATGGTTACTGTTTCCAGTTCTGCTGCAGAAGACAGCAGTTTCCTTCAAGCCTTAAGCTATCCGTCCACGTAAACATGGCACCAGTACTTCACTAGATTTTTCTAGGACCCCCTAATAGCCCGCAAAGATGGACCTATGTGTGTTTTCCTTGTTGCCTGTGCCTCCTTGGCACCATTTTTATGTTTCACAATTTCTTTTTCTACCTTGAAAAGGTAGGACAAGAACTGTCAGGTTCTGCACAAGAGGGGGGAGGAACAAGATTCCCTTGGGACCATGAAATACTGTGGGGATTGTCTTCTTCCTTGCCTGCACCTCATCAAAATCTGTACGTAGCTTTCCATGCCCTTCTAGCACTCTTCTCCTGATTTAGTGCCACACTGCCAATCACTTTATCTCATGTTTTACAAAGTGAGCAGGCTTTGATATTTGTTTTCTGACCTCTGACTGGATTGTCAGTGTTTTTTCCAAACATACAATATAAAATGATAACAACCCTATTTCTATACTACATCCAACACCCTCACCTACAAGATAAGAATAATTACAAGAATCGTTAGCATGTTTTATTATTATCATTATCATTATCATCACCATCATCATCATCATCATCATCATTATTATTATTTGTCATAGGGTTTAATGGTCTCAAAGAGAAGTGGGAGTGTGCTCAGAGATATGGGGGCCTAGCCAGGCTCTCCCTTTGGACTTTAATAGAAACAATGTGGTGTCCTGGTACCATGGCCAGACCCAGCACACGAGGTTCCCCAGCAGAAAATGAATCAGACGGCTTGAGGAACTCTTGCGCAGAGCCCAGGATGACATTACAGTCGCGATCGGTGAACAGGAAGCAGCCGACTAGTGTCCTTCCATCTGTCATACGAATACGCATGGTCTTGTTGAGGAACGCCTCAAGTTGCTGCCTGGCACGCCGGAGAGCCCTCCGGTTCCGTGTCAGAGTCCCCAGCACTGGAGCTGCTCTGATGCCAACTGCAACAGCCATTCTTCTTTCGTAGCAGCATGATCGGCCCAGCTCTGGCCATTGGCCCTGGGACCTTCTGTGGGCCTTAAATTTCCTGAGAGCGTTTTGGGTCGGGTCGTCAGATCTTGCGAGTGCTCCCTAGCTCTCCGCATGTTTTTATTTAAAAGCATATTCCCACCATGGTACAGGTATAACAACACCACGCCAAAAAGTACACCATTGGAACAGAACTATGACCTACTCCTCAATGGCAGTATGCTTCTTTTTAAAAGTATTAGATGGAGGAAAATCATGTACACATTATTCTATACAAAAATATACATAACTGATGGCAGTCAGAAAAAGAACACCCAAGTGCCTGCTACAGGTGTCACTACAGTGGAGGAATGCGTGACGGAGAGATGAGAAAGATGGAGGGCATTGTGGACAGATGGACGAGAAAGTGAAAAGCCTGTAGGCAAGTCTATGGAGGCATTTTCCTGATAACTGATTTGGGGGGACCCACGTCACAATGAAAAGTGCCACCCCTGAGCAGGTAGTATTACCATATTTCAGAAGGCAGATTGAGGGAGAAGCATGGGAGAATGGCAAAGTAGAAGGATCCAGAGGGTCCTAGAAACCTACAAGAAGAACATTATGATGGGCGGATCTGGGCCCAGGGGTCCTGCTCAAACTATGGCACCAGCCAAGGACAATACAGGCTATAAACTTCAAACCCTTACCCAGATCTAGCCAATGGACAGAACATTCTCCACAGTTGAATGGAGAGTGCGGTATGACTTTCACACAAACTCTGGTGACTCATATTTGACCATGTCCCCTGGATGGAGAGGTCTGGTGGCACTCTGAGGAAGGATAGCAGGTTAACAAGAAGACACTTGATACCCTATGAGCATATACAGGGGGAGGAAATCCCCCTCAGTCACAGTCATAGGGGAGGGAAGTAAGGGGAAAATGGGAGGGAGGGAGGAATGGGAGGATACAAGTGATGGGATAACCATTGAGATGTAATATGAATAAATTAATAAAAAAGAAAATGAAAAAAAAAAAGAAAGAAAGCAGATTGAGAAGTCCAGGGAAAGCAAGACAGTAAGCAACTGCTCTCCATGGACTCTGCTGCAGCTCCAGTCTCCAGGTCCCTGCTTTGACTTTTCCATGATAGACTATAATCTAGACATTTGAGGTAAATAAACCCTTCCCTCCTCAAGTTGCTTTTAGTCATGGTCTCTTTATCATAAGAATTGAAACTAAGACAAGGCTCTTGTGTGTTAATATTGACTGGGTTTCTTTTTTTAATGATTAATTAATTTATTGACTTTACACCCCTCCTCTCCTCCCTGGGCTCACTCTCCATCCCCTCTCCCCTATTCCTCAGAAAAGAGGAGCTATCCTCTATCCACCCACCCCAGCTCATCAAGTCACATCAGGACTGAGCTTGTCCTCTTCCCCTGTGGCCTGGCAAAGTAGTCCCGCCAGGAGAAGTGATCAAAAAGCAGGCAACAGAGTCCATGTCAGAGACAGGCACCTTCCCCTTATTAGGGGACTCACAAAAAGCCATAGATGCCCATTGGCTACCTCTGTGTAGGCCTAGATCCAGTCCATGCACCTGAGTTGGTGCTTTAGTCTCCAAAAACCCCTCTGGGCCCTGGTTAGTTGATACTGTCGGTCTTCTTGTAGAGCTCCTGTCACTTCCAGGTCCTTCTGTCCTCCCACCCCTCCACTTTTTCACAAGACTCCCTATGCATTCCGAATGTTTAGCTTTGAGTCTGTTTGGATCCACTGCTGGGAGGAGCCTCTCAGAGGACAGCTATGCTAAGTTCCCCTCTGCAAACATAGCAGAGTATCTTTAATAGGTCAGGGGCTGGCTCTCTCCCATGGGGTGGATCTCAGGTTGGACCAAGCATTTGTTGGACATTCCCTCCATCTCTGCTCTAGCCTTATCCCTGCACATCTTATAGGCAGGGTAAATTTGGGGTCAAAGTTCTTGTGGGTGGGTTGGTGTTCCTCTCCCTCCACTAGGAGTCATGTCTAGTTAGTGTCCTCTCCAGTCTCCGTGACTGCTGCTACTAGGAGTCTCAGCTACAGTCACCCCCCATATCTCCCAGAAGTCTACCCTGTCCTGTGTCTCCAGCTTGTCACAGAAATGCCTCCACCCACAGTTTCTCTTCTCTCAGTAGGCCCTCTGTCCTCCTGCCACTGCATTCTCCAGGTCTGATCTCCACCACCATTTCTCTCTGTGTTTCCTGCCCTACCTTGTTCTCTCTCTTCAACCACTTCTGATGTCTATTCTATTTTCCTTGCCAGGAGATTCAATCATCCTCCCTTCGGTCCTCCTTGTAACCTAGCTTCTTTGGGTCTGTGAACTATAGTATGTTTATCCGATATTACATAGCTAAAATCCACTTGTGAGTACATACCATGTGTGTCTTTCTGGGTCTGGGTTAGTTCACCCAGGGTGATCTTTCCTAGTTCCATCCATTTGCCTGCAAATTACATGATTTCTTTGTTTTTAATAGTTGTATAGTAGTTTATTGTGTAAGTATACCACAATTTCTTTATCTATCCTTCAGTTGAGGGGCATCTGGGTTATTTCCAGTTTCTGACTATTATGAATAAAGCTGCTATTAACATAGTTGAGCAAGTGTCTTTGTGGTATGGTGGAGGATCTTTTGGGTATATGCCCAAGAATGGTATAACAGGATCCTGAGGAAAACCTACTCCCAATTTTCTAAGAAACCTCCAGATTAATTTCCAAAGTGGTTGTACAAGTTTGCACTCCCACCAGCAATGGAGGCATGTTCCCCTTTCTCCATGCCCTTGTCAGAATGTGCTGTTACTTGAGTATTTCATCTTAGCCATTCTAATATGTGTAACATATAATCTCAGAGTCATCTTGATTTGCATTTCCCTGATGACTAAGGATAGGGGGCATTTCTTTAAGTGCTTCTAGGGCATTCAAGATTCCTCGGCTGAGAATGCTTTGTTTAGCTCTGTGTCCCATTTTTAACTGTATTACTTACTTTGTTGGTGTTTAATTTATTTCAGTTCTTTGTATATATTGGATATTAACCCTATGTCAGATGTAGCATTCATGAAGATCTTTTCCCAATCTGTAGAATGCCATTTCTAATGCCTCCAGAATAAGTGCTCTGAGCTCTCACCAACCTTACCCGGGTGAGTTACAGCCCATGGCCACCTCGGTATAGCTGTAATAGTCATTTTTTTAAGCCATTGCTTGTGGTTTCATATCCAGAGCCTGAGATCAACTGCGATTAGCAGGCTGCAGAAGCAAGTGGCCAAAATGTCAACTAAAGATACAAGAGGAGGCAGCACAAAGTCCTGACCACAGACAGCTACAGAACCCAACCTCAGACATATCAGAGGTGATTATGAAATGTTTACTACTAAGCCATGGGAGGCTAAAACATACTATCTTGTATATAAACTTTGTCCTAAAGATAAAAGGGAAAATAGCATGGTAGAATCAGATGGATGAAGACTGACTCATGTATCCATGACAAAGCCCCAACCACCTGCAAACATGTGACGTGCAGGCACTGCCTTTAGAGAGTCCAGAGACTGGGGAACTAGATTCCTCTTCATCTCACTGTAACCCAGGACCATCATCTGGATGGAAGAATACACCCAATGCTATCTGGTCAGAGGTACTCCACCCTCTCCATCACTAAGGCAGTTTGTCTGGGAAACATCCAAGGAACTACTAGGCCTATGGTCTGAGGAACTTTACTTCTATTGATAAATATAAGAAGATGGGCAGAAAGACAAAAAAAAAAAAAAAAAAAAAAAAAAGAGTGAGACACTCACTGAAATATTATGGACATTTTGGTTTGGGGTTAAATTTAGTTCTTACACTAGCATGTATATTTGTCCAAATCAAAACTTCAAAATAGAATTCTGTACTTTGCCAACTTTATCTTACTTAAATGATTATAGACTGAAATATACATTTTTAAATCCAATGTAGTGAATGTGAGGTACAGAAGGACAGTCTCCCAAATGAGGTGACTGTGTTATGAAAGAAAATACAGTGTATTTGAGGCAAGCATTCCAGTACAGTCTTCAATCTCTTTGATTTCTGGTGTTTAGAGGCTGTACTCTGGCGAAGAACAGTTGCCTCCGGGCACATGTTACACAGTCAAATAGAAAGAGACAGTTTCTGCCATGAGCATGTACAATCTTAGAAGTTAAGATAAACACTGCACACTTGCTAGTGTGCATTAGCACATAACCTAAGTATGTAGAGAATATTTAGGCATCAGTGGGCACACACAAGGGAGCTCAGTTCTTCAAGGAACTTTTCTGGTAACTTTGTACCAAAAAAAAAAAAAAAAAATCTATTGTTTATTAATTATCAGGCAGAAGCGCACCGTATGCTAGGGTCTTCAGCAAATATTCTCATTCATCTTGACCCCAGGCACAGAGAACAGCAGAGGACAAATAACAACCCTGGGAGGTACTATTGGCTGTATCGTGTTGCTAAAAGACAAAACGCCCTTTCTTACAACAAAGTGCCTCAAGGAATTTCTGTGTGTTTCTTAGGGACAATGTGGCTGGCGATGCTTCAGATCCCACTGGGCATATGACTTTCTACTCCCAGGTTCAGTGGGATTGTGTGTTTCAGAATTCTGACAGGGTCTTTGTGAACCCAGTACGAGCCTCCATTAAAATACCTTGGGTTGAATAAGTAAATTAAAAGAAAAATAATTCTAGAATGCTACCAGTGTTACAGAGTTGATTCAGCCCATGGAGATGCCAGAAAACACACTTCAGTGTTCAAGTGCAGATGTAGACAGAGTGCAGTTGTACAGGATCTGTCCACACTGTACACAGGAGGCTACAGCTTGGGGAACAGCAGAACAGAGGCCCTGACCTCCAGCCAAGATCCATGTTTGTCTGTCTATACTGGGCTTCCAGAAAAGATTAAGGAAAGTCAGAAAATGTGGTCTAGGTTACTTTGAGAAAAAATCGTATCACCTCAAAAAGCTATGCTTTCATACTTGCTCGCAGAGAATAGGGGCAGGAGATGGAAAGGAACATACATGCATGTTTGTGGCAGACACCATGGCAACAGCTAAGGGCTGTAATATGTGTAACTATGATTCCTCACCAGGAAAAAGAATCTGTTTTCACCTTGATCTCCATAACGTCATAGAAAACTGACATGCCCAGAGGTAAGGGCACTTTAGAGATTCGGTGACTTGACAAGTTGAAGAATATCAGTATAAAATGAAGTCTCATTTTCACTCCAAGGCTTGAGGTCTTGTGACCAAGAATCCTAGATGGAGGGACACACAGAGGCCAGGAGCCATTTCAAAGCACTCTGAAATGAAAATGCTATGATTTGAGGTCAAGTTACAAACTATCTGGCCCCAGACTCTAGTTTGAACAGAGAGCAGCAGAAGCCAAAGACAAAGCAAATCCTTCTCTGATAAGAACATATCCAGCGGGAGTTAAAGGAATCACAGGCATTTGCCACGACAACTTTTCTTACTCAGGGAGAGAATGGAGGAGCTTTAGTGGAATCTTCAGGAAGGCTCTGGAGGCTGGAGATCTCATGCCTGGAACAGCTCTGAGCTGGGGAAGTCACTTCTTCCACTACTTGGCCTCGTCCCTCTTTGCTTCCATTCTGTAGCCCTGTTTGCTTCTCCATGGAGGCCTGGCCACGGGCTGAGGTACCATCCCCTGACTCTCCTTTGAGGGCCCTACAACACACTAGAGTCCCACGTTTATAGGGAATGCAGCTTTCACGTGGAGTCACTGTTCTCATGCTGTTTGAGGTCATTCTCAACGTCAATTTTTATTACCTCTCCTTCAGCACGCACCTGCGTGCGCGCACGTGCAAACACACACACACACACACACACACACACACACACACACACACACACACACACACACGAGTGCATCTCCAAGTGATAGCAGAAGTAAGACAGCTTACAGCAACCACTTGATCCACAGTCAGGTGCGACCTTCATAACATAAGAAATCTCCAGCTTCGCCAGGCTTTATGCCCTTTATTCTAAATCCTTAGTTCCACTTATCTTCCACCATTTTTTAATGCTGCTTACTAGAACCAAACTCGCTGCTCCATGACAAAAACCAACAAGATAAGATGCAATGGAAGAAAAAAAAAGAGAAGACAGAAAAGAAGAGTTTAAGGATCTGAGTGTCTCCTTTGCCTACAGGACCTAAAGGACTGTATGTGTGAGAGAGACCGAAAGGGGGGTGGGGACAGACAGACAGACAGACAGACAGACAGACAGACAGACACAGACACAAAGGCACAGAGAGGCCCATATCTGCAGCACATTTGGGAGGAAGGCGCTGTCAACGTGAATGAATGCACCCGACATCCACATAAGAAAGCCGCCATTTAAGGTGAAGGGAATGTGTTGTATAACCTGCCTATGCCGAGGCCCAGATATATTTTACCAAATCAGTCTTAACCACTCAGTAAACATTTATAAAACTACAAAACATTTTCCTTCATGCCACTGGAGCATCAATTCCCGAATGTCTAACTTATCCGGGCCCCCTTGGCCTATGTGGTTCCTCTCCTTCTCTCCAGCGAGCAACTGAAGCAAATAAGGTTTGAAATTGCAGGTGGACTTTCATTATCCCCATCCCTCCTTTCTCTCATTTTCATAAATAATCAAGTTGACAATACCAATGATCCATGTTAAAAAATAAATTAGCATTCTTAACCACACAGCTGGCACAGGCTGTTGCTTATCCTCGGTTACGGTGGCTTGTGAAGCTGATCTATATGTAGATGTAAAAATCTCCATATATTACACTGACATTCTTAAATGGTCACAAACTTGGCCTATGAAAGCACATCCAGCAATGAAAGCCATCTTCAGCTAAAAGGTTAATTATTTAAGCAGCTGCGGTCTGCCCTCCTGGGCATACCTCAGCACAAGGACCTATTTATTATGTGAGGGGCAATCTCATTGGGCATGCAGACTTGATAACCTAGTTAGGAACTTAGTGCAAAGAGCCGCTATTGAAATGGGGTCAAATAGCAAGAAGGTAAAGGGAGGAGGCAGTCAAGTGTGAGGCTTCTATGGGGTGTGATCCGTGTTGCTGGAATCATTTGGGGATGTTGAATATTAAGAGTCCTGTTGCTTGGCACTGGGCAGGGGTTAATGAAAGCACCCAATGTGGAGTCTTTAAAGATGCTAAAAAACTTAGCCTGATGAACTAAGGGGATGCTGGGGAACAGCTATGCAGGGGTCAGCCAGCCTGCTGACCAAAGTTGTCAGAGGGGCCAAGCTTGAGGCAGCTGAGAAAGAACTTAATTATCCAGCCCTTGCCATTAGAAAGGAGCTAAGCAGCAGGAGGGGTGCTGGACCACCAATTAGGTTAGTGAGGAGGTTATTCAGTTAAAGATCAGAAGTAGAGGTGAAGCAGAGCCTGGAGGAGGCAAAACATCAAAGGACCTTTTGGCCAAAAGGGGGTTTCCCCTCCCGCTGTGAACCAAGCCATTCCCATGACCCAACATTTCCTAAGTCTTAATTTTTGGTGCCACCGAGGTCCTGGTCTCTCTCAGAGAAGAATGGTTTAACTCGTGATGCCCACTGAACAGCCACATTTTAAGATATTTTACTGATATTTTGCTACCAAATGCTATTCTTGTGGCAATGTTTTTTAAAGAAACTCAGAATGTAATGGGAGCCTCTTTTTCTAACAGCTGACCTCATCAAAGTTCACAGAAAGAAGGCCAACGGAAGGAACACTTAAGACATTTTTGACCAAGATATCTCTTTTATTGATCTTCTTCAGTTATGTTATCAGAGGAACCCTTTTCCTGACAGGAAGAGCTTGAATAACTAGGCATGTTAGAACTGCATGGATCCATCAATCGGTCACTATGGAGAAGCCATTTTGCAGAATTTTCTAAAGTTGTGGTCACTCAACTCTTAAGAGGATTTTATTTGTAACTGTAGCATTAGCTACAAATACTTCTTAGCTTAATACAATGAACTGGACTATGTAGATCATAGGAAGAGCACACAATCCATCCCTGAAGTATGCGCATTTCATACCTGAGAAACACAAAGAATCCTAGCCCAGAAAAATCCTGGAATCTAATGTCTTCTTCCAACGTACACTTTCATTTGGAATATAAGTTTATGCTTATCTACAACATGGTCTAAGCTTTAAAAGGAAACTATTACAGTTTTTTTATGTTTGTGTGCATGAGTGTATATGGAGGATTGCACGGACCATGCATGGTACATGTGTGTTAGTCAGAGGACAACTTGCAGGAGTCAATTCTCTCCTTCTAGCATAGGAATCCTAAGGATAGAATTCAACTCATCAGGCTTAGCCACAGATGTCTTTAACTGAACCAGATATTTTATAGCTATTTTAGCTATAAATATTAATTTCCTTATTAATAATCATCTGGCATTAAGTATTTTTTTGAAAATGTACACTAAGCTTTTGGGCTTTAATTAGTAGATATTTCTTTTGCAATATGTTTAATACTCATAAAATGTGCATTAAAATTAATTTATTAACAGCAAAATCAATATTTTCCCTTCAATTTTTCATATTTTCCAGTTAATAAAATAGATGCAAGATCCTGGGACCTGTGATTATACAACATATTCTGTTTTGAGGAACACTCTTTTCTAAAAGTGCGTGTGTGCATATGTGTGCGATATGTCTGCATATAGTGTGTCTCTATGTGTGTGATATGTTCTCTGTATGTATGTCTCTGTGTGACATGCCTGTGTATGTCTGTATGTATGTGATGTGTGTATGTGGTTTTTTATTATGTGTTGCTTTTTTAATTACATACTGTATTCTTCTTTCAAGGTGGTGTGGGTAGAATACTCTAAATCCAAATTGTTTGAGTGGTATGGTGAGCTAAGACATGGGTAAGAGTGAATGCCAGTCATTTCACACCGCTACAAGTCACCATTTGGGTGTTTGTAGGACCAGGTTGGAGAGGATGGCTCCATCCTCCTTATCACCATTCCAGAAGTCTTACTTGCAAACAAATAATGAGCAGATACATATCAGCTGGACACAGAACAATAGCTCAGGACAACACATGCCACTTGGTGGATTAATAATTTATAAGGTAGTTTTCCATTTTTCTGTAGAATACAAATGAACATATTCTTGTCTCACTTAAACTGATTTCTCACTTGGGGCTGAAGAGATTTTTATTACCCTAAGTTCTATGAGCATTGCTCTTCTGATTATTTTATCTAGAAATTAAGCTAAATAACTAGGGTAACTGATAAAAGAGCCACAGCTCACATGTCAACCATGTGTAACTATTCTCCCTTTACATTAAAGTCGCAATAGGTTGGAAGGAATGGTTTCACTCTCCATACACACCAAATCAACACAGTAGTCACCCCATTCGATCTGTATATGAATGCCAGAAAACAAAACTATGGAGATTTTCTTCCTAAATATACATATTTATACTAATGTTAAATGTATAAATTAGGCACAATGAGAGATTCACAGCAATCGGTAATAGAATACCTATATAAGTAATAAAAATGTCAGTATCACTACTCTTGAACTTTAGGTCTAGTTTTGTTTTGTTTTGTTTTTTGTTTGTTTGTTTTTTGGTTTTTCGAGACAGGGTTTCTCTGTGTAGCCTTGGCTGTCCTGGACCCGCTTTGTAGACCAGGCTGGCCTTGAACTCACAGCGATCTACCTGCCTCTGCCTCCCGAGTGCTGGGATTATACGCGTGCACCACCACGCCCGGCTAGGTCTAGTTTTAAGTAAAATAAGGATTGAGTAAGAGGACTATGCTATCACCCAGTTGATCACACAACTGAGACAACTAAGTAATCTATAAGGTACATAGGGTAGATACACCAGACAGAGAGGTCATTTGTGTCCTGGGTTGGGGTGGGAAAGGACAATGCAAACTTTGTAATTATGTTTCCCAGAGTGGCACACACTT
Organism: Acomys russatus; assembly: GCF_903995435.1. NCBI lineage: Eukaryota > Metazoa > Chordata > Mammalia > Rodentia > Muridae > Acomys > Acomys russatus. Next base: position 37,021,006 of record NC_067156.1, read on the forward strand.
GAAAACCTATGAATTATTTATTGCCGGAATTTTCCACCTTATATTTTTAGACTGCAGTTGGCTATCAGCAATGTGCAAAGTGAACTAGTAAGTCTGTATTACATGTTAGTAATGCTCCCTGTTTCTCTGTGTTTGTGTGTGCACATGGACTTTGCATGGGAGCAATTCCATGTTTCCAAACAACATATTTATGTCTGCTGACAGCCAGGGTGGCAGCATCTGATGGATCAGTGGAGTGATGTAGAGGTGTACCCACAGGAGCATGACCAAAACCTACAGAACTTCTGATGCTGCATATTGACTCACAGGGAAACATTTTGTTGTGGCATCCAGGTAGTTCTACTTAAATACATCGATAGACTTCTTTTTTATTCCTTAAGGCAAGGGTTGAAGTTAATCTCCAAATGCATGTTACTGCCTGAAAGATTTGTATTAATTTGGCTTGGTGTCTGACAGTACTGTTTAGAGATGCCCGTTCTAATGAAGTAGCCCCTCAGAACCTGTCGGTTCTTATCTTTTCTAATACCAACGTAATGACCACTAGAGAATGCCACAACACAGTAACTGCTGTAATTAGGAATCGTCCTGAATGCAATAAATTCAGACATAACAAAATGATTGTGTGCTCAGGCTTTGGTTCATAATAAAGTAATAGTTTTTAATGAAAAAAAAACCACCTTCAATATTATTCAGGCTACAAAAAAAGGTTTAAAGGCCCTAGTTAAAGTATATAAACAAATGCCAAAAAGAAAGATATTTAAGATTAATCAAAATTGAATTTCTATAATCATGTAGGAGGAAGGAAGCTTGAGCCCCAGGCCCTCAGAGACCCAAGAAGAAGGTAAAAGATTGGAAAAGAAAGCCCCAGTTGAGGAGATGTTCCCCTAACAGTTGTAGCTACCGGGGTACTGAACACAACCTCAATGCCCACCAAAGGCAACAACCACAAATCAATCTTGACTTACAACCACTCTTAATGCATAGACTCCTCATATTTACACAGCACCCAAATGCATCTGATAGCTGAGCTTTCTGGATTATATGGAACTGTCTCTAGTCCTCAGATCTAAAGTAACAAACAGACAGAAAAAGTCACACAATAAAGGCATTCTAATCCTGTGACTTTCTTAAGCACAGAAAAATTCTGGGGGTGGGGCGGGAATCCATCTGAAATAAACAATAAGACTTTAAACCCACCTATTATACTTTTTTTTTTCAAAAATAGGTTTTTAAAGCAAGAATTTTGGAGAGAGTGATAGAATCTCATTTGGAGCTCACCATGATGTGGTATTTTAATTTGAAAAGTGGAACAACTTCAGAATCGGCTAAAAAAAAACTATTAGAATTAATCTTTATAAAACTCAGTAAAAACGTCTAGTTACAAGGTCCATTTTAAAAATCACCTTTCCCAAGCCAACAAAAGCCAGTTAGAAAATGAACTGGAATAATAACTCACACTTACAACAGCAATAAAAATACAACTTCTAACAATAATCTAAACAGCGGATGTGTGTAATTTATGAAACTGACGACACAAAGTTTGCTAAAGATTATGACAGAAGTGGGGAGCCAAGGAAAGTATGGTCATTAACAGTGTCAATGGGACCTAAAATCAGCCACGAGACAGCCTCTGTGCCTGCCTGTGGAGGATGATCTGGCTTACCTTAATTGAGGTGGGAAAACACTCTCTAACTGTGGGTAGAACCAGCCCATTGGTTGGGATCCTGGACTCAATGAAAGGGATTAAGTGAGCTGAGTGTGAGCATCCATTGCCCTCAGCTTCCTCATTGCAAACAGGGTATGATCAGCTGCCTGAAATTCCCTACACCATGATTTCCCTGTCATGTCCTGAACTATTAGCCCAAATTAAAGCCTCCTTTCCTTGGTATATTTCTCTCTCAGCAGCAGGAAAAGTAATTCAATATGGGTAGGGGACAGATGGAGACTTATTCTTATTAGGAGGTAAATTCTTTCTAAATCAATTCACACATTTTGTGGGATTTAATCAAAGTCCCAAAGAGAAGTAATTTTCCTTAAACTTGGCAAAAAAAAAAGTTTTTAAAAAAATTATCTGGAAGAAAAACACAGACAAAAATATAAACAAATAACAAGAGATAAAGAGTGGGGCTGTTGGTCAAGGGAGTCTGAAAGACATCCAAAACAATATAGGCTATTGGCTTTTCCTTTGATTGCTTTCCAAAACTTGAAAGTGAGACCCTATTGCTGAAGACATGAGGCACCTTGGACACAGGACTTGGAGGAGTCCAGCTAAAACTGACCGAGAGCCTCCTCCCTGTGGATTAGATCTCATAGTTTCAGAAAGGGCTATGCAAGCTGCCAAGTAAAAAAAAATCTATCAATACTTCTACCCAGCTTTAAGGCCTATCATCCGCAAGAATAAAGCCCATGAAATATATCTCTAAGAGTGCAATAATGGCACTTATATCTTGGGGGTTACCAACAACCTTGCAATTAGATTTAGTAGAAAGGAATGTATGCCTAATACCGCAAACCTAACCAATTACCTGTGACTGGGGAGGTAATGGGCTTTACAGGAAAACCTGCTCTTGCCACTTGGCTAAGCCAGTATAATATCTACACCACTCTATGTACCTAGTCTTATGTTTGCAGATAAATATAGTTCTCGCACATCATCAAAGAAGCTTCAAAGGAAAGCACAGCAAAGACCATCACAGAAAACCATAATTGGTCAAAATGCAGAAACTAATCAACTATGTAGTACTCAAACACAAATAGGCGTATCGACAACACAACCTTTATACTAAGGCTCAGGGAACAAGATGGAGAGGAGGAGGAAAGATTGTAAGAGACAGAGCATTGTGACACTTGCTGTGAGATAGTAGTGTCTTCACAGGATATGGAGCTGTACCTGAGAAACATCAACAATGTAGACACTTAAACACAACCCACACAATGACAATGCCAGCAGAGATGAGGAAAGCTCACAGGGCCCAACCCCTAGATGCAGAGCTACAGGAAAGTAACAGTCACTGAAAGATCAAGGCTCAACCGTTCCAAGAAGGAACCCCTGATAGGCTATCAAATCCCAAGTACTTCAATCTAAATATATCTACACATGAGTAAAACTCATGTGTAGATATTACAGCGGCTTGTGTGTGTATGTGTGTGTGTGTGTGTGTGTGTGTGTGTGTGTGTATAAAACACAACAGTAATTAAAGGAGAAAAGGTCATGGATTTGAAAGAGACTTGGGAGGCAGTAGAGGAATTGGAAACAGGAAAGAGAGTACTATCAATGTAAATACAGTACTCATGTATGAAATTTTCAAAAAAATAAAAATGTTTAAAATGAACAAACGTAGCCATGTTTGCAAACACATTTTTGAAACTATGCTTATTAAACCCAGGAACAGCATTGAAACACAGGAACATAGAGCAGAGCTGTCTAGCAGAGGTTCAATATGGGACTAATATTGTATTCAAAATGTTCTAATACCAACATTTTATAAAATAAAAATAATAAAAAATGAAATTAACTTTAATGTTATTATATTATATAGCACTCAAATACTATTATTATACCATATATTTCATTATATCTTAAATATTGTCATTTCAATGTGTCAAAGCATTAACAATTATTAATGAGATAATTCACATTTTTTGTTTGTTATTGTGCTGTGTATTTGAAATTGGCATATAGCCTACATTCACACCATATCTTAGCTTAACTTAGGCATATTTCAGGTCAGATACAGCGTGGCTACTACATTGGGCAATGCAAATACAGAGAAAATTAATATATGGTAAAAGAAACATCATAAACTTAACAAAGAGTATTAAATTACTTTTTCTTTGATTAGGGAGTAGAAAAGTCCAATCTTACATTATGAGTAATATAAACTTACACAAGAGGTATATGCTTTTAAACAATAGAACTGGAGAATACTTAAGTGACATTTCACCAATTCTAGTCTAAAAACAAAAGTCCCCCAACATTAAAAGCAATATCAGAAGTCTTAGAACATTTGAGCAACATATCCAATCTTATAAAATTTCAATGCTTGTTCATCTTTTAAATCAAATGACAACTGGTAAAAACAAATATTTGCCATAAATGGTAAATACGATACTAATAATCCTGAGAAAATATAAATCAAAGCCGTGGTCCAGTAAGAGCCCAAGAGACAAACAGACAAAGCAAAGGCACAATTTAGAAAAGAAAATAATCAAATATCAAGCAAACAAACACAATGAAGGACGAGCCCACCCCACTAGTAATCCCAGAGACGTAAATTTAAATGAGATTATTTAGTGCCCCCTTTGTTCCTTAACATCTCTAATATTGGGTCTCTCCTTGGTCCCATCCATCTTCTCTTTTTTCTGACACAACTACTACAGGTGACTATGATTAACAAATACTGTGGCATTGTGTCTCTGCCACGAGGAGAGCTCTAGACTTAGACTAGATTTAGAACTGAACTGACTGTATTAGAATTGTCTGAGGTATTTAGTGTTCAAAGGACTTAGAGAAAGACACAGAAGCCAGAGCAACTGTAGCATAACTATGTGAAAGAAACCTTAGATGTCTATAAAACTGAGAAGAATGAAAATGAAGCTGCCAGAGAAAGGAAAGGTATGGCTGTTTCCCAGATCTTCCCAGCTAGGGCATCAAAGGTGACCTCAGCAGCTCAGTTGCTGCAGCATCTAACAACAAAAAACAGTACCAAGAAGAATCACAGGCATCTTGTCTAACACACAAGGTTTCAACAGTAAAAGTATCAACCAAATCTTACTTCACCAAGCATAACGAATATATCAAATTCTCAAACCGTACCTACTATGTGCCTTAGAGCAACTGTAGGCTGTAGGTATTAGGAAGATCCTCGGGTTAAGTGACATTTTTAAAAGGTCACTTTGCTAGTGAGAACATCGATGAACTACATATCCTGTCCATAAAGACTTAGTGTGTTAACAAAGAGGCTAAAATTTTATCCACTTAATAGTTACTAAAACTACAGTGGGATTTTCTTTTTTCATTTTTTAATTCTTGACAGGTTGATGTACATATATTTGAATCTCAGTCATTACTTCTATTTCCCTTCTTCATCACCCTCCTCCCCCTTCTCCTTTGGTGTGTGACCTGCTGGGTTTAACTAGAGTTACTTACACAAGTGTGAGTGGAAATTTATTTACTGGAGCATAAACAACTTAACAGTGGCTACACCGCTGAAGGAAATGATAGGCCTAGCGACCATTAATTGCCAATAATCTTTTAAGGAGGGTCTTTCTCCCGTCCATAAGAAATGTTGAGGCCCCAATCTTACGATGATAAGCACAGATGGGGTGAGTTTACAGGCACAATGGCTATGTCACACTGAGAATATACCTTTTTATGCACATCTCCCATTCTCTGGCTCGTACACTCTTTCTAACCCCTCTTCTGCCATGTTGCCTGAGCCTTTGAGGGGTGATATAGCTATCTTATTTAGGTCCTAGGGACAAGCATATTGATTTGTAGAGGTCAGACCTCTGCTAAAAATGTATTTTAGTCTATATGCTAAAAGCATTGGTGATGTGTAATTTTTTTAAATAAATGTCAAGGAAGATAGTGTAGTGGCTTATATAAATGGCTAATTGCTCATGACGAGAAACACAAATGCCATCATTGTCATTGAAGTCATCTATGTGATTTCATTCTCCACTTTGTTCCAAGGAAAGAGGGACAGAGAAAATGAGTTCATTAAAGAAGAGAATAGAATGGAGACTGCCACATCAAATAAGGAGTGAGAAGCCTTGTGTTGTATCCCAAATGATTGAGAGGAGAGCGTGAAGGAGGCAAGGAAAGAAGGCAGAGAGGCTCACTCTCGACCACACTCTCCAGACTTAAGTCATGAAGAAGAAATGATGTTAGGAAACTCAGAACAGAGGGAACTATGACCACATTCACATTTGTGACCAACATACTAGACAGCTTTGTAGAAAGTATGAGTTTATACCCAATGCATCGATCCCAACCAGCTGTTCAGTGTGGTTGATAGCTCCATGTATTTAAGAGGGGAACTCTTACCTGGAGAGTCTCATATTACTTTGTGTTTGGAGAATGGGAGTCGTGATCTCCAGAGATTACCTAAGGGTCATCAGGATCGGATCTTCTAAGCATGTGGTACAGGCCTACAAACTGCCATTCAGCCTAGAGACTGAAACAACCCAGTCTGAGGTGTGAGCAGGAGGCCACAAGCCAGGACTTGAGCAGCTAAAGAGTCTAAATGAATCCACCAGTCACAGACATGCGGATCAGGCAGCTACACCTGAAAAATAAAGACAATCTCGGAACCCAGAGAGCCAACACAAAGGATTAAATTTTTGCATTGTTTACTCACATTTACAGACCCACCAGAAAGGCTCAGAAAGGAGAAAACACACAAAAGAAAACAAAAAAATATTAAGCTGTATATAGTGGGGACCTGTTATTACCTGACTTTAATCATGTCCCTTATGGCAAAATCAAATGTACTTTACAGAGGATCCTGACATATAAAAGGGTTTGCTCAAATTGTCATATTGTGGTAGATGATATAGCAGGAAGGGGTAGAGGGACAGAAAGACATAAATAATGAAAAGGATCTTCGCTTTGTTATTAGTTTCTTTATTTAAAAAAAATCTGCCTTAAGTGAGAGTATTACTACATCATGTTATGAACAGAAATACTGCTGTAAAAGCTTGCAAGAGCAAGCTCACTGGATACACACAATCACTCTGTGAGGGAAAGCCTTCACCACCTCTATCTACAGATAAGAGATAGATTCAAAAAGACCAAACCACGCACAATGGTAAAGCTCGAAGTCTACACTCAGGGCATTCTCCGCTGTCTTTTGTCATTCCCAGGCTCACTGTTTCTCCTTTTCCATTAGTGCCTATTTGTCAGTGGACACTACTCTTCCACCTTCTCTGGTAAATTTCCAGACCTGCTTTCTGGATAGTATGTGAAGTTGCCACCGCTGTGTCCACTCTAGCATGCTGGGTGCTGGCTGCATGCTAAGAGAAGCCTCTCTTGTCCTGGAACCATGCTTTTATTTTCCATTTTCTCTGTTTGACACTAACATTATTTTCTTAAAGCCAGCTAAATGAACTCTCTCTTGTCCCAAAATCATGCTTTATTTTTCTCCTATTCTCTGATTGTGACTAGCATTTTCTCAAGCCACAAGAACAATTAATCATAGAACTCTACTTGGTTTCTCACCCTCCACATATAGCTTGTCACCAGACCCTATAGATTCAGCTTCTTCATAACCTCAGAGGATGTGTCTCCCCTCTTTTCATCACATTGTAGTGTTTAAGAACATTCCTGGAGTTGAGTGGAGAGTGGGGTCTGACTTTCACACGTACTCTGGTGCCTCACATTTGACCATGTCCCCTGGATGGGGAGACCTGGTGGCACTCAGAGGAAGGACAGCAGGTTGCCAAGAAGAGACTTGATATCCTATGAGTAGATACAGGGGGAGGGGGTCCCCTTCAGGAACAGTCATAGGGGAGGGGAGTAAGGGGAAAATGGGAGGGAGGGAAGAATGGGAGGATATAAGGGATGAGCTAACAATTTAGATGTAATATGAATAAATTAATAATCTATATTTTATAGTACTCGAAGTTCTAGCCAGAGCAATAAGACAACAAAAGGAGATCAAGGGTATCCAAATGGGAAAGGAGGAAGTCAAATTATCCCTCTTTGCAGATGATATGATAGTGTACATAAGTGACCCTCAAAATTCCACCAGAGAACTCCTACAGCTGATAAACACCTTCAGCAAATTGGCTGGATACAAAATTAACTCAAAAAAGTCTGTAGCCTTCCTATACACAAATGACAAGCTTGCAGAGGAAGAAATTAGGAAAACCACACCCTTCACATTAGCCACAAGCAATATAAAATATCTAGGAGTTACCCTAACTAAGCAAGTGAAGGACTTGTATGGAAAAAATTTCAAAACTCTGAAGAAAGAGATTGAAGATGACCTGAGAAGATGGCATGATCTTCCTTGCTCATGGATCGGGAGAATTAACATAGTAAAAATGGCCATCCTACCAAAAGCAATCTACAGATTCAATGCAATCCCTATCAAAATAACTACACAATTTTTTTAAAGACATTGAAAGTTCAATTCTGAACTTCATATGGAAAAACAAAAAACCCAGAATAGCTAAAACAATCTTGTACAATAAAAGGTGCTCCGGAGGAATCTCCATACCTGATCTCAAACTGTACTATAAAGCAATAGTAATTAAAACAGCATGGTACTGGCACAGCAACAGGCTGGTTGATCAGTGGAATCGAATCGAAGACCCAGATATGAATCCACACACATATGGTCACTTGATTTTTGACAAAGAAGCCAAATCCATTCAATGGAAAAAGGATAGCATCTTCAACAAATGGTGCTGGTCTAACTGGAGGTCTATGTGTAAAAAAATGAAACTGGACCCATATTTGTCACCTTGCACGAAACTCAAATCCAAGTGGATTAAAGACCTCAACATAAAACCAGAGACTACAAGCCACTTAGAAGAAAAAGTGGGAAAGAGCCTGGAACATATTGGCACAGGAGACAACTTCCTGAACAGAACACCAACGGCCCAGGCCTTAATGTCAACCATTAATAAATGGGACCTCATGAGGCTGAGAAGCTTCTGTAAGGCAGGAGACACTGTCAAGAGAACAAAGCGACAGCCTACAGACTGGGAAAAGATCTTCACAAACCCTACATCTGACAAAGGTCTAATATCCAAAATATATAAAGAACTCAAGAAATTAAACACCACCAAACCGAATAACCCAATTGAGAAATGGGGCTTGGAACTAAACAGAGAATTCTCAACAGAGGAGTATCAAATGGCTGAGAAACACTTAAAGAAATGCTCAACCTCCTTAGTCATCAGGGAAATGCAAATCAAAACAACTCTGAGATTCCATCTTACACCCATCAGAATGGCTAAGATCAAAAACTCAAGTTACACCACATGCTGGTGAGGATGTGGGGAGAGAGGAACACTCCTTCCTTGCTGGTGGGAATGCAAACTAGTACAGCCACTTTGGAAATCTATCTGGTGCTATCTCAGAAAAATGGGAATAGGGCTTCCTCAAGACCCAGCTATCCCACTCCTTGGAATATACCCAGAAGATGCTCCAGCACACAACAAGAAAATTTGCTCAACCATGTTCATAGCAGCCTTATTCATAATAGCCAGAACATGAAAACAGCCTAAGTGTCCCTCAGTAGAAGAATGGATAAAGAAACTGTGGTACATATACACTATGGAATACTACTCAGCTATTAAAAACAAGGAATTCCCGAAATTTGTGGATAAATGGATTGAGCTAGAAATGATCATAATGAGTGAGTTAACCCAGAAGCAGAAAGAATCAAATGGTATATACTCACTATATCTGCATACTAGCCCAAGGGGCATGTCCCACGAAAGCCTTCACTTACCAGGAAACTGGGACAGAGGGGAAGGCATCCTATTGGGACTCTAAATGAGAGACGCATGGGAGAATAGCAAAATAAAAGGATACAGAGGGTCCTAGAAATCTACAAGTAGAACAATATGATAGGCAGGTTTGGGCCCAGGGGTCCCGCTCAAATTAAGGCACCAGCCAAGGACAATACAGGAGGTAAACTTTAAACCCCTACCCAGATCTAGCCAATGGTCAGAATATTCTCCACAGTTGAGTGGAGAGTGTGATACGACTTTCTCACGTACTCTGGTGCCTCACATTTGACCATGTCCCCTGGAGGGGGAGACCTGGTGGCACTCAGAGGAAGGACAGCAAGTAGCCAAGAAGAGACTTGATACCCTATGAGAATATACAGGGGGACGTAATCCCCCTCAGGAACAGTCATAGGGGAGGGGAATAATGGGAAAATGGGGGTGGGGGGGAGAAATGGGAGGATACAAGGGATGGGATAAACATTGAGATGTAACAAGAATAAATTAATAAAAAAAATATTAAAAAAAGAAAACATAAAAAAATAATAATAATAATCTATATTTTAAAAAGAAAATAAGAAAAAAAGAACAATCCTGGACTATAGAGTTGAACTAGTTAAAATCCTCACATCATTTCCTGAAAATACGAACTCTCCCCTTTCTTTGTCCCTGATTTTTCATTAGTAAAATAGAAATAGATGATAACAAAACCAATCAGGGCTGATAAAAGGACTCAATAATGAAGGTAAGGCGCTTAGAGCAGTGTTTCATGTGTCTTAAGTATAGCCAACCCAGGTGAATTTGCCAGGCCCAGTACCATTCTGTTCTTTGTCCACTATGACCATCCATAGAAAGAAAGAAATCCAAGGAAGGGCACAATGATGTCAGTTCCTCTCTTTTATATTCTAGACACAATAATTGAGCCCTCAAGTTTTTTTGCTCAGTGGATTTGGGTCATCTTCCAGGGCCCTCAAAAGCATCTCTGGTCTGAGAAGCAAACCCATCTCCTTACCACTGAGAACACAAAGGGCAGGGTATTTGTTCCCAGGAAATGAAAGATATGAATGAAGTTGGATATGACATTTGAAGTGTGTACAAATGCGTGGAAAACTATGTAGTGTAAGACAGAGTCAGAAGTTGTTTATTAGGTGCTTTTCTGTTACTTTCATAAAATACCTTAACCAGAGAAAGGAGAATTATGGATGGAAAGGTTTCATTATGGTGTACAGTCCTAGAGGGGATACAATCTGTCATGGCAGAGAAAGCATGGCAGCAAGAATTTGAGGTTGACATGGTAGTGAAAAAGCAGAGATAGACAGAGAGAGAGAGAGAGAGAGAGAGAGAGAGAGAGAGAGAGAGAGAGAGAGAGAGAGAGAGAGAGAGAGAGAGAGAGAGAGAGAGAGAGAGAGAAATAACACATTATAAACCTGAAAGCCCACCCCCATAACAAACAAGGCTCCATTCCCAAATAATACTATTAACTGGAGACCAAGTACTCAAGTTTATGAGCCTCTAGATGACATATCTCACCCAAACCACTACAAAAGAGAATAGGATAGAGGTTACAAGACACTCTATAGATGGAATCTCTTGTGTATTGCACGGATGGAACACTTGTCAATATATGAAATCTACGGCCTCTAGCTTAGGCAGGACACAGGGTAGGACATCAGGTAGGTAGAAAGAATTCTGGGATAGAGCCAGGTGTGGGAAGATTCAGAGAGCAAGACATGAAGAAGATGGCTGAATAATGCCTGAGCTTGGGTAACCAGCCACATGGCAGAATGTATATTAATACAGTCGGTTATTTTAAGTTGTGAGCTAGTCAGAGAAAAGCCTAGCTATATGGCCTAGGTATTTGTAAATAGTTATCTTGAGTCTCATGAGTCATTATTCTAGGAACATGAGGATTGGAGGAAAAACCCTGAAACATAATAGCAACCACCTACTACACCCATCTTTCCTGAAAATATTTAAGACAGACCAACTATATAATTTATGTTAAAAATCTGCAAACTGTTAACCATTTATTCTTATGAACAATATCAAAAGGTACAAGTATTAATATAGTCCTAACTCACTCCTTGCACAGTAAAATTTAAGAAGCACTCTATAATTGACTCTTGCTATTCACAGTAGTCATGGTCCATAAAGGTGTGATGCATGCTGAGTCAGAGAATAAAGAGCCACTGCTCCCAGAGAAAACACAAGCTGGATATGTGAGCCTCTGGCCTGAACTTTTTCATCATTGATCAAAACATCACCCTTGTTTTATTTATTTTAACCCAATGATTCATTTGCTAACATTGAGCCAAAGGAGAAATCGCACTAAGTCTTGAACGTGGTATCCAGAAGCCTTATTTTTCTCCATAAAGTTAATTATGGCCCTTTTTCACTTAAAAGTACTCAATAGCATTTCATTACTATCCATAGGGCCAATTTGAAATCTTGAACATAAAGCACAAAATATGAAAAGGATGCTACTAAATACACCGCAGAGACACATGACATAAAAAGGAACCCAAGAGAGCAGGATAACCCTCATACTGCTTCAGCAGGAAGCATGGACACAAGAAACTTACCTTTGCATTGTCTGTGTCTGCAGGAAAAGGACCCCAGAGCATCACTCCTTTTGGCATTACAAATAGATACAGTTTAGCAAGTAAGTAAATTTGTAAGTTTAAAATCCACCAGGAGGATCATCTTAAATAGGGATTCTAGCTTTACCTTACCATGACCTAAGATACTAAGATATTTATGAGGATTCAAAAAAGAGAGAGAGAAGGATTTGGTTTCCATACCCACAGAGTCTTCCACTGACCAGTGAACCCTAAAGGAGCTTGGAGGTCACAACTCGACCTTAACAGAAAATTAAAAGTTGACCTAAGAGTCAACATCCTTCATAGATCCATCAGAGAAATGTATCCTATGGTTTTTCTATGCACACCATTGCTATGAATAATGACAGAGAAACTTTTTAATTTTATTATAAACTTTTGGCACTATAGCTGGGCAGATTCTCAATTATTCTAACCGGACTCATCTGGCCTTTGTCCCGCCACATGGCCCATTACCTGACATCTTAGTATCATTCTGGCACCTGCATCTTCATCTGTGTCCTGATGGTGACTCCTTTCTCTGTTTCCCATCTGAGACCCTCTCTCTGGCCTAGGAAGTCCTGCCTACCTCTCCTGCCTAGCAATTGGCTGTTCAGCTCTTTATTTAACCAATCAGAAGGTGATGGAAAACAATATTTTAAAAATACTAATGTGGGAGATGCTTCAATAATAATGACAATACCAAAGTCTGGCCTGTACTCAACTCTCTGGGTACAGAAGTCAGCATTTGAATCTTTATACAATGCACAAAACTTCACTCCAACAGAGAAATGAGGCCAAAGGGCAAAATACTGGCCCCAAATCTCAGAGACCAACAGACAAATACAGAGAATCAGAACCTACCTGAGCAGAAACCGTCATAGGAACCAGTACCATAGCAAAGAAACCTAAACTGTCAACCCATTGGTTTTGCAGCAGTAGATAGTTTGATTTCACAATTCCCACTATTGTGGTACAGTATCAGGCACCCAGCTGTCTCCAGCATGTGGTGCCGTCCTGACTTGAGACTGTTTGCAGAAGTAGGTTGCAGTCTGTTCAAACGGTCAGTCTAACGAGAAAAGATGTATTTTTGATATTTCCCCCACAAAAGGAACTTTTACCTAGAAACTGGACAAAACTGAAATTTTAAATTTATTTTGGCTCCTAGGATCTTCCCACAACTTCCTTTCCTTTCGCCCAGCCACCCTCCCCTCGGATATTCTGGGGCCATATCCATAACCATCATTCTCACTCTGTCCTTTTGAGTCTTCTGAAAATATAATTTCCTGACCTGCAGCCATTACACTAAAATGTCCTTAATTCTTTGTTTTAGTTTCTGCTGCTGTTTCCCAAATGTCTCACACTCAAAACCTGTTACTTACCGAATCCTCAGGCTTGGGAAGATTTTCAGCCTTTGTTCTTTGATTCCCTCCATCACCGTGGCTGCCGTGCTTTAGTGTTTGGTAACCATTCAACTACTACACTTACAGTACTCCCAAAAATCCATAAATCAGCTCCAGATCTACATTAAAACTATCCATAACAGAGGCCCAGGCACACAGAGCACTGAGGAACATTTATTTGTTCAACTAGTTTCATTTCTTATGGAGACTAAAATCACAGATTTACAAGCTAGTCCTTCCACACATGAAACCTTATTCTTCGTCAGAATTCTCTGAAATGACACCCAGACTATTGCATCCTTTTTCTGTCCGTGTTTATTCAGAGAACTAAACTACATAATGAGTAATACTCCCTTGGCAACTGATAGAAAATGAGTAACGTTATGGCCTAGTTTTCTGCCTGCTCCTGTGATAAAGCCCTGACAAAATCCAACCAAAGGGTTGATTACATATCACAGGTTAGAGTCCATCATCAAAGGACGCCAGGACAGGAACTCAGGCAGGAACCAGAGGCAGGAAATGAAGTAGAGACCATGAAAGAGCTCTGCTTAGGGCTGGCTTTCACTGCTTGCTCAGATTGTTTTCTTATACAACCTGCCCAGGGGTGGCATGACATACACTGGGCTAGGCCCTTCCACATCAAACATCAATCAAGAAAATACCCCCATAGGCTAATTAAATGAGGCAATTCTTCAACTGGGGTTCCTTAGTTCCAAAGTAACTCTAGTGTGTGTCAGGTGACAAAAACTGACTTGCACACACTGCAAATTCTATTTTTGTTTCAAGCAAACAAATAGTGCTCTTACTGTTTACCAATACAGAGCCTACTCATGGAGTTAATGTGCCTAATGTTTAATCTGAAATTATCATCCACGTAGGTTCATATTATTCCTCTGTGTCTTTGGGTCAAAGAATGCATGCTGTCCTGTCCTCCAGCTTTTAAAGTTCTAGCTCCCAAAAGCAAAGTAAGTAATTTAGAGGAAGGGAAAGCTTGCGTAATGTATTAGTGCTAAAAGAATTATTCATGCTGGTTCTAGAATGTACATGCAGGGGTGTGTGGGTGTGTTATGCCTATGGTACATGCATGTGAGTGTTCAGGTTCTTGCATCTCTGTGTATAAGCATGTGGAGGCTGGAACAGGGTATAGGATGTCTTCCTCCGTTGTTCTCCATGTTACTTTCTTCTAACAAGTTCTCTCACAGGACCAGGTGTTCATCATTTCTTGCCTAAGCTGTAGGGCTCTATCTGTCTCTCTTTCCCAAGGCTGTGTTTACCAGCACGTGCAGCTATACCTGACTTTATATATAGGCTCTGGGCATTTGGACTCAGATCCTCATACTTGCAGAGCAAGTACTCTTATGCACTGAGTTATTTCTTGAGCCCTTCTAGGATGTTCTTCACAATAAAACACATTAGGGTTACTATGTCCTTTCTCAATAAGCATGTGTGTACAGCTTAATCTTATTAATCCAATGAAAAACCAGCAACCCAGTCTCTATAGCCTATACTTTCCTCTCTCAATTTCCAGCCTCCAGCACATAATGACACTGTGTATCTATCTGCCCTTCTTTCATGATACCAATTTCCTCCCTATTAATTAACCTCAATACTAATTAGGTTATTTGAGACCTGCTTGTAGAGTTTACTGAAAATAACAACATTTCCATGATGTCAGCAATCAAAGCCAAACAAGATTGGGATGAAGCCAGTGATCAAAGTTCATCAGTGAGAGTCAGGGGAAAGAAGGCCTCTCGGACATCAAAAGCTCTGTGCAGCAATGTTAGCTACCATGTCCTTACTTTTCAAGGCAATTTTGGAAGGAATTACCTAAGGAACATGCTAAAGAAGGAAGCATCAGCTCATGGTGATTCACACGGATCTTTCAATCCACTTCCCCCTCCCCCTCCAACACCCTGAAACTGAGAATAACTGGGATTATTTGGTTTGCCAGATGTGGCCAGACAATAAGATGAAGATAATGGCTGCTTTGTTTTCCTCAGGACCCAGTCACAGTGGACAGCTTTTACAGATGCTTTCCCTTGTCGAGATGCAAGCAAGTGTGCTTGACTAGTCAAATGATATTATGTAATACCCACGGTCAGTCTGCGGGTCTCTCCCAGTGGGGAACTAGAACAAATTCATTCAAATTCACTCTCCTTGGACTCCTGCAGAAGATGCTACCAGCCATCTCTAAATGCCAGTGCTCTCAGTTTTGTGTGCTTGTCACTCTGTTTAGTTTCATAAACATAGGAATAATCACAAATACAAGCCCTACTGGTCCTGATAGGAGATATATATTTTTGTTTCTGTTTCTCTTATATATATGTTTGAGTATATATATATATATATATATACACACACATATATATTCTCTCTGTGTGTCTCTTTGTGTCTATCTCTGTCTCTCTCTCTCTGTCTATCTCTGTCTCTATCTATTTCTCTGTGTGCGTGCATGCGTGCGTGCGTGTGTGTGTGTCTCCCTTGGCAACATCTAGCACTCTGCCTCCTAAGGTACTAATGACAAACAAAAAAACCCCAATGTTTGATGCTAATTCTATCAAATCTCCTTGGGGACACTGTAAGTTTACTAGGTATACTTACAGAGGGCAAGTAAGAGGTTAGTGACAGGAGCATTGGGGACCCCAAAGAACTACACTGCAACGTTTTCACCCAGAATGGATTGTGGGTTCCAAATAGCTGCTTACATGGAATCTCTCTCCATAGTTTTCCTGCAACCTATCTTCTAACCCCTCTCTAAGGCCCCGAGGCCTCGTGCAATTATGACAGAATTACATACAACTGGCTGGGAGGAGTAGCTGGATATTCGAATGAGGGTCCCAAGACCCTCCCCACCCCCAGCCCTTCTCCTTTGAAGGAATGACAACAGTTAGTGAGCTCAGCTGTGTCTTTGGAAGCAGACACCACTAGTCTTATGAGGATGGTGATCACTTGGCTTAGAGGAGAGGGTTGTAGAATCCTTTCCTTCCTATTCCTAGCACTCTGGAGGGCTTCTTTCTCACTACTGCTATTACTGTTACCCAGCCACAGCCACTGCTTGTTCAGAGCTACATAGCATACACAAGCCAGATGAACAGCCAGCAAGTGTGGAAATTTCAGATACAAATCACAATGCGCTGAAGGACCCATAACACTTAAGCTTTCACATTGTCCGGTCAGCACAGCTCAGATTTAATTAAAGCACTCAATCGTACCATTACCATTTTTGGTGACAGCTCAGGTATAAATATATTAAGCACAATTCTTTCCAGGCATTGCTTGTCAGCACTCCCCTTAAATGCCCTTTTGTCTTCTACAGCTTTCTTCCAAAGCCCTGAACTTTCAGCTTATAAATGATTAGTACCTGAACGCTTCTACCTCCGGTGCTCAAGTTAAATTACTGTCTTTTACCTTTTTCTGGATTCCTCCGGAGTAATAAGTCTCTTCTGTTGAACCATAATTCCTCCCTTTTAGCTTTAATCAAAACTGCATTGGCATCTCAACCTCGTCCCTCAAATCTGACTTCTTTATATCTCCTCTCTCACTGGCATGGATATAAGGTTTTGCCAATCTTAGGCATCACATCTGATGCTCTTTATGCTCTGACTACTCCTAGGGTCCCTAGTTTCTTCCTCTATTTCTCTAGTTTCCCTGGTTTCTATTGGAATTCCTTTCCCATTCATTAATTCAAAGCTGTTGATTAAAGTGCCAACTACATCTCAGGGTCTATTTTGGAGGATTAGGGTTCATGTGAGATTGAAATAGATAAAGGTCTGCCATTAGAAGGCCTTGTGATCCATCAGGCAGGGACAAAAAGCAGGAGAAGGAGTGTCCTACATAAGAGTTACTAGGTTGTGATTAATACTTTAGAAAGCTGGAAGAGCACCACACAATGGGGTAGCCTTTTTGGGGAACAGTTAGCCATACTAAAGGAGTCAGCTAGGGAGACAACTTGGGGAGAAAGAGCACCAAAAAAAAAAAAAGAAAATATCAAATTGACAAGTATCTCAAGCAGAAGGGGGTGTGCAAGAAGGTGGCCATCATGGCTGGAAAAGTAAAGGGGATTCGCTGATCGCATTGCTTTCCCTTTTGTATGTGCCCAGTGGAATGTCTGCCGCTCACAGTACAGTGACCTCCCTTGACAGCTCATAATATCTGCATGTCTGTCTAGGCAGTTTCTATACATGTTTAAAGTAGTTGCTGGTTGGAGGGAATGCCAATTTATGGAGAGCCACACAGAAGATCCTCAAAAAGTTAAAAGTCTCACTTCAGTATGAATCAGCATCCCCGACTTGTAAGTATATATTCAGGGGAAACAAAGTGACTATCTCAAAGGAGCATCTGCACACCTCTGGTCACTGTAGCCCAACAGAGCATACAGGAGACAACCTGCTAATCCACTGATGGAAGATGAATGGATCAATAACACATTGTACACACAGGAGAAATATTCAACCAACAAAGAAGAAACTCCTGCCATTTTTGACAACTCAGATAGACCTGGAGGACATTATGTTAAATGGAATAAGGCAGACACGGCTTTCTGCAGGGTCTCCTTTAACAGAGAGAATCCAAAAAACGTTTAACAGTTTTTTGTTAAAATAAATACTAGGAATGGTGGTTGGTAGGGTCTGTAAGGTAGGAAAAATGGAGATGTTAGGTCTCAAGAAGTACATATATCCAGAAATGAGCTCAAGCTGGACTATAGGTGGATTCTGGCAGTTAGATAAAAGCCAGTATTTCTAAAAATTTGTGAAATGGGTTTCGTGTCTGCCCAAAGGAGCCATTCCCCTTCCTGGCAGAAAGGGAAGCATGGCTCTCCACTGGCACATACCTGTGGTGCCGATCAGCATGTCTAAGTCCATGCTAGCCTCCAGGCTCCTACAGTCCCTATTCAGGAGTACCCAAGATACATTTCAAATCCACTGTAGCATCTTGGCCCCTCCCACCCACCCCCTCCTTCTACCCTAAACTCCCAGACCTGCTTCATGGGCTTCCTGCCCCCTAGCTATGTGTCATCCTTATAAACTGCATTTTTTCACAACCACCAACCCTTCCCCTCCTCTCTCATAGGCAGTCCTGGCATATGATCACTCTGTTTCTTTTTGTCACTCCTCTGGACTTTTACAGATGCCTCTGGATATTTTCTCTCTCTTAACCACCAGAAATTCTTCCCCCCTAATAAAGCAGGCATTTTAGCAGTTTCTTTACTGTACATCCCTCCACATACAGAGGAGACATTAGTCAAAAGGCCCAAAGATAAAGTTCTAAGATAAACCACTCCTGTGAGTCAAACACTCAGCATTGTAGCAATGGTTGGCAAACGTTATATAAACCTGTATTCCCTAGAACACTTTCTAGGAGAATGTTCTTACTGTAAGCCCCAAGAGATAACCATGTGGGAGGCTGGATGTGTTGATGATTTGATTATGGAAATCATCTTGTAATATATAAATATGTCTAATCAAATTACACTGTAGGTATGTAATTTTGTTGATTATACCTCAATACGGCTGAAATAAAGCTATACAAAGAAATGTATTTCTGGAGTAAAAAGAAAATCTTGGCACAGACTGGTTTTGCCCATCCCGAAGGATGGGCACTATTTCCTTAAGCCTAAAATGCTCGAAATTTCACAACTGTGGAACAGCCTTTATCTGAAAAGAAACCGCTGTATGTTCCATTGAATGCCATGGGGAGAAACAAAGAGTGACATGAAATGGAAAAGAAGGAACCTCATAAAAGAAATGAGGACCCATCAGGTAAGTGGGCTAAGGGGCCACAGACTCCCCTGGTTGAAGTGACACAAGCTCTTCTTTGTGCTTGTTCTTGCTGCCATCTTCTAGCAGGCAGAGATGAGATAAACAGCATGAGGAAGAGTGTTTTAAGTGGCTAATAGACATGTTCCTGTAAGTGAAAGACAGGTGATGCCCTTAAACCCAGGAACTAACAGTTCTTAGACTTTGGGGTTGGCTGTCATTTTACGCATGCACACTTGCACCACTTCTGAGGCTATTAATGCAGTTTTCCACTCCAGACTCCACTCTGGAATCACCTGAATTTCTGACAGAAGCTGACAGGATCCAATCTCAGAACTCTGATTAATAGTTCTAGGAAGCAGGCTGGACATCAGTTTTGTTTTGTTTTGTTTTGTTTTTTAATTTCCCTATGTGACTCCAATGTCCAACCAAGGTTAAATATCACTTATGATACATCAAATAGTGGACCCAAAGATCTGACAGGTAGGCACAGTCTATCCACAGGAGCTTTTGTAAGAGGGAAACAGGGGTCAAAAATAGGAGATGTGCTATCTGGAAGAAAAGAATGGATGTGAGAAAGGGGCCATGAGTCAGGGCTATGAACAATTTCAAAATTATTTCTTTTTAAAAAAATGAAATAGATTCTCTCCCTGAAGCCTTCTGAATCTTTTAACTTGATTTTTACTTGTAGTAATTTTCTACAACAACAACAAAAACAAACAAACAACAACAAAAACACTGTAGTGATTGAAACAGAGAGGTTTCCATCAATAAATCTGAATGGAACACAGAAATTAAGCATCTGTGTTTGGGTGTGCATTTTAAACTCCCCTATGCAGAAAGAAATGGTATATTGATTTAACTGCACTTGCTTTTGGATCCTGTTGGGTGGTAGCCAAACAGGAGTTCTCCAAGCCTGGAAGTGGGTATGGGAAAGCAAGGATTGGTGACTTGTAGAGCCTATCACTTCCTGTGATAAAATAGTCCACCACAGCCAATTCAACCATCTTCACATCCTGCTTACGTGCTTGCTTCCTGAAAGTGCAACATTGATCTCTCCAGAGGGGCTACAAACTGGATCCAGTCACCCCTGAGGGACTCAGGAAGAGGGCTGAGTCTCACAGCCTGTTTGAATGTGCCCACCTGAGGCTCCTTCAGGTAGAGCAGTCTCCTTCCTGAGATTGCCAGAGTTGAATCCAGAGCTCGGCTAGGATCTTTCTATTATCCAGTAAGGGTCTTTTTCCCAGTCTGGTTCTCGTAGGCAAGTTCTAGAGATGAACTATGAAGTGTTTAACAACTTGTTTAGTTTTCTTAATACACAGTACAATAGTCCTGAAACAACTATATGACGTAGTGTCCTACGCCCTGGAGATATAACATTATAAAAAGGAAATCAAGACACTTCAATGCGGAGATCCAAGATGGCGGCGAACAGTGTGGACCGCGTTTGGAGGCTCCAGTGAACAATTCAGGGAATTGCACAGATTTCTGAGGCAGGAACACCGAGGTCCGACCATCACGGCAGCGGGAGTGCTCCACGGTTCGGAGGGACCAGGGTGCGGAGGACCTGTGTGCCCCTGCACACGGGAGGAGCATGGATTTTCTCTGATCAGAGTGGCAGCGGCGGCAGAGGCAGCAGCACCAGGGGCACCAGCAGCAGTGGCTGAGGTTTGCAGCTCATAGCCTGCCAGTGGAGGCGATTGGTGTGGTGGCTGGTGGGAGTTGCTGCGGAAGAAGGGACTCGGGGCAGGATTTGGGTCACGTGGAGCCTTCGGACCAAGACTGGACTCAGCGGACAGTTCGGCCCCAGAGTCCCGGGTACTGGCCCAGCACAGCAAGCAATTCTGCCTGAGACACTAACTCAGCTTCAGCCACAACTCCCCTCCTGTGGCGCAGGCTTACTGGAGCGCTCAGTTCCACACTAGGCACCACCTCAGCTCAGCAGCAGCTCCCCTGCAGTGACACAGTCTGGGAGGAGCACTTGGTTCCACCACTGGCGCTAACTCAGAGCAGCCGCAGTTCTCCTGCTGTGGCGCAGGCTTGGCCGAGAGCTCAGTTCCATCCTAGGCACCACCTCAGCTCAGCGGCAGCTGCCCTACGGTGACACAGCCTGGGCGGAGCGCTCAGTTCCAACACCAGCGCTGACTCAGTACAGCCGCAGTTCTCCTGCTGTGATGAAGACTGGACAGAGCGCTCGGTTCCACCAGCTCTAAGACTCTGGTTGGACACAGTGTGCAGTTTGAATCCAGAATTCCTGGCTGAGATTGGTGGACAGTTCGGGCCCTGAGTCAATAACTGACCACAGCACGACTTTAGGCCAAAAGGCACTAGCTGAGCTTGGTGTATAGTCCCAGCCCAAAAATTCTGGCTGGACCCTGTGTGCATTTTGGGGCCCAGAATCCCTAGCTGAGCTCGGCAGATGGTTCAGGCCCTGAGAATCTAGCTGAGTTCAGCCCGTGGTTCAGGCCCAGTGTTCCTGGCTGCACTTGGCAGGGAACACAGAAGGCTGTGGATACCTTGGCCTGACCCAATGCTCATTCAGAGACCCAGAACAATTGCAGGACCTACAGCACAGGGGGGCTGAAGATCACTGGCTGTGAGAGACCAGAACAACAGGGCTAACCTCCTAACATCCACACCAGTGAAGCTTTGAGCTCCCAGCCTAGGGAAATCGTGAGAAAACAAGTGAATCTATCATCAGACTCCCTACATCCAACTCTGGAAGCTACCCAACAAAAACAAAGACAGCAAGATGTCTAAAGGACAGCGAAAAAGCATACGCAAAAAAACCCAAAACAACATGGTGTCTCCAGTTTCCAGCTATCCCAAAGAAAACAACCCAGAGAATTCAAATACAACGGAAATACAAGAAAGTGACCTCAAATCCTTAGTAATGAAAATGATAATGGAGGAAACAAATAAAATTCGTAATCAAATGCAGGAAGACACAGACAAACAGGTGAGAGACATAAAAGAAGCACATAGAGTGGAACTGGAAAAATTGCAGGAAAATGCAAACAACCAGATGAAAGAAAAAAATAAAACGGTCCAAGCTCTGAAGACCTATAAAGAGGCAATGGAAGAAACTCAGGAATATACAAAAAATCAGATGAAAGAAATCAAAAAATCAGTTCAAGATCTGAAAATGAAAATGGATTCAATGATAAACACACAGACAGAAGAAAAACGAGAACGTGAGACCTCAGAGAAGAAGGCGAGCAACACAGAGGTGAGCTTTTCTAACAGAATCCAAGAGATGGAAGAACAAATCTCAGGGCTAGAAGATACAATCACAGATATTGAATCAACCATTAAAGAAAATGCCAAATCTGGAAAACTCCTGACACAAAACATCCAAGAAATTAAGGACACCATGAAAAGAAGAAATCTGAGGATAATAGGCATTGAAGAAAGAGAAGACATCAGACTCCAGGGCCCAGAAACTATTCTCAACAAAATCATAGAAGAAAATTTCCCCAATCTAAAGAAAGAAATGCCTATAAACATACAAGAGGCCTACAGAACACCAAATAGAATTGACCAGAAAAGAAAAACTGCCCGCCACATAATAATTAAAACACAAAACATGTAGAACAAAGAAAAAATATTAAAAGCTGCAAGGGAAAAGGGCCAATAACATTTAATGGTAAACCTATCAGAATTACACCCGACTTCTCAGCAGAGACCATAAAAGCCAGAAGGGCCTGGACAGAGATCCTGCAAACCAAGAGAACACAGATGCCAGGCCAGACTACTTTACCCAGCAAAATTATCAATAACCATTGATGGAGAAAACAAAATATTCCATGACAAAAACAAATTCGAACAGTACCTATCCACAAATCCAGCTTTACAGAAGGTACTAGAAGGAAAACTCCATCCCAAAGGGTCAAGCTACAACCAAAACTACCCAGGAAATAGATAACTATCCCATGGCAAAAACACAACTACACAAACGCTCGACTGGAAACAACATCAAAATTAAGACTCTTAACAGTCACTGGTCATTAATATCTCTCAACATCAATGGCCTCAATTCTCCAATAAAAAGACACAGACTAACTGAATGGGTACATAAACAAGATCCAACATTCTTCTGCAACCAAGAAACACATCTCACCCATAATGAAAGGCATTACCTCAGGGTAAAGGTTGGAAAAAATATTCCAAGCAAATGGTCACAAGAAGCAAGCAGGCATACCCATTTTAGTATCGAACAAAATAGACTTTCAACCAAAATTAATCAAAAGGGATGAGGAAGGACACTTCATACTCATCAAAGGTAAAGTCAACCAAGATGACATCACAATTCTGAACATCTATGCTCCCAATACAAGGGCACCCACATTTGTAAAAGATCTCCTAAAAAAGCTTAAACCACACAACGATCCCCACACAATAATAGTGGGAGACTTCAACACCCCACTCTCACTGAAGGATAAATCATTGAAACAGAAACTAAGCCGAGAAATAACATCATTAACCAATGCCATCGGTCAAATGGATCTAACAGATATCTATAGAACCTATCACCCAAACAAGAAAGAATACACCTTCTTCTCTGCACCCCATGGAACCTTCTCCAAAATTGATCACATCGTAGGTCACAAAGCAAGCCTCAATAGATACAAGAGGATTGAAATAATACCTTGTATCCTATCAGATCACCATGCTCTTAGGCTGCAATTCAACAACAACAGAAATAACAAAAAGCCTACATGTACGTGGAAACTAAACAACTCTCTGCTAAATGACACCTGGGTCAGGGAAGAAATAAAGAAAGAAATCAAGGAGTTTCTGAAATTCAATGAAAATGAAGAAACAACATACCCAAATTTGTGGGATACATTGAAAGCAGTGCTAAGAGGAAAATTCATAGCACTAAGTGCCTTTAAAAAGAAATTGGAAACATCACACATAACGACACAACTGGAAGCCCTAGAAAAAAAGAAGCAGAAACACCCAAGAGGAGTAGACGCCTGGAAATAATCAAACTCAGGGCTGAAATTAACAAATTAGAAACTAAGAAAATAGTCCAAAGAATCAACAAAACCAAAAGCTGGTGCTTTGAGAAAATCAACAAGTTAGACAGACCGTTAGCCAAACTAACTAAAAGGCAGAGAGACAGTATTGAAATCAACAAAATCAGAAATGAAACGGGAGACATAACAACAGACACTGAAGAAATTCAAAGAATCATAAGATCCTACTTTGAAGGCATATACGCCACAAAATTTGAAAATCTAAGAGAAATGGACGATTTTCTTGATCAATTTCACTTGCCAAAGTTGAATGAAGAACAGATAAACAAGCTAAATAGTCCCATTTCCCCCTACAGAAATAGAAGCAATCATCGATGGTCTCCCAACCCAAAAAAGGCCAAAGCCAGATGGTTTCAGTGCAGAATTCTACCAGACCTTCAAGGGCAAGCTAATACCAATACTCTTCAAGCTACTCCAAAAGATAGAAATGGATGGAACATTACCAAATTCATTCTATGAGACCATAGTCTCATTGATACCTAAACCTCACAGACTCAACAAGGAAAGAGAATTTCAGACCAATTTCTCTTATGAACATAGATGCAAAAATACTAAATAAAATACTTGCAAAACGAATACAGGAACACATCAAAGATATCATTCATCATGACCAAGTAGGCTTCATTCCAGGCAGGCAGGGATGGTTTAATATATGGAAATCGATCAATGTAATCCACCATATAAACAAACTGAAAATAAAAAACCACATGATCATCTCTTTGGATGCAAAGAAAGCATTTGATAAAATTCAACACCCATTCATGTTTAAAGTTTTAGAGAGATCGGGGATACAAGGCACTTTCCTCAACATAATAAAGGCTATATACAGCAAGCCAATAACCAAAATCAAAGTAAATGGTGAGATACTCAAGGAAATTCCTCTGAAATCGGGAACAAGGCAAGGCTGCCCACTCTCTCCATATCTCTTCAATATAGTACTCGAAGTTCTAGCCAGAGCAATAAGACAACAAAAGGAGATCAACGGTATCCAAATGGAAAAGGAGGAAGTCAAATTATCCCTATTTGCAGATGATATGATAGTGTACATAAGTGACCCTCAAAATTCCACCAGAGAACTCCTAAAGCTGATAAACACCTTCAGCAAATTGGCTGGATACAAAATTAACTCAAAAAAGTCTGTAGCCTTCCTATACACAAATGACAAGCTTACAGAGGAAGAAATTAGGAAAACCACACCCTTCACATTAGCCACAAGCAATATAAAGTATCTAGGAGTTACCCTAACTAAGCAAGTGAAGGACTTGTTGGAAAAAAATTTCAAAACTCTGAAGAAAGAGATTGAAGATGACCTGAGAAGATGGAATGATCTTCCTCGCTCATGGATCGGGAGAATTAACATAGTAAAAAATGGCCATCCTACCAAAAGTAATCTACAGATTCAATGCAATCCCCATCAAACTACCTACACAATTTTTTAAAGACATTGAAAGTTCAATTCTGAACTTCATATGGAAAAACAAAAAATTCAGAATAGCTAAAACAATCTTGTACAATAAAAGGTGCTCTGGGGGAATCTCCATACCTGATCTCAAACTGTATTATAAAGCAATAGTAATTAAAACAGCATGGTACTGGCTCAGCAACAGGCTGGTTGATCAGTGGAATCGAATCGAAGACCCAGATATGAATCCACACACATATGGTCACTTGATTTTTGACAAGGAAGCCAAATCCATTCAATGGAAAAAGGATAGCATCTTCAACAAATGGTACTGGTCTAACTGGAGGTCTATGTGTAAAAAAATGAAACTGGACCCATATTTGTCACCTTGCACGAAACTCAAATCCAAGTGGATTAAAGACCTCAACATAAAACCAGAGACACTAAGTCACTTAGAGGGAAAAGTGGGGAAGAGCCTGGAACATATTGGCACCGGAGACAACTTCCTGAACAGAACCCCAACAGCCCAGGCCTTAATGTCAACCATTAATAAATGGGACCTCATGAGGCTGAGAAGCTTCTGTAAGGCAGGAGACACTGTCAAGAGAACAAAGCGACAGCCTACAGACTGGGAAAAAATCTTCACCAACCCTACATCTGACAAAGGTCTAATATCCAAAATATATAAAGAACTCAAGAAATTAAATACCACCAAACCGAATAACCCAATTGAGAAATGGGGCTTGGAACTAAACAGAGAATTCTCAACAGAGGAGTATCAAATGGCTGAGAAACACTTAAAGAAATGCTCAACCTCCTTAGTCATCAGGGAAATGCAAATCAAAACAACTCTGAGATTCCATTTTATACCCATCAGAATGGCTAAGATCAAAAATTCAAGTTACACCACATGCTGGCGAGGATGTGGGGAGAGAGGAACACTCCTTCATTGCTGGTGGGAATGCAAACTAGTACAGCCACTTTGGAAATCTATCTGGTGCTATCTCAGAAAAATGGGAATAGGGCTTCCTCAAGACCCAGCTATTCCACTCCTTGGAATATACCCAGAAGATGCTCCAGCACACAACAAGGAAATTTGATCAACCATGTTCATAGCAGCCTTACTCATAATAGCCAGAACATGGAAACAGCCTAAGTGTCCCTCAGTAGAAGAATGGATAAAGAAACTGTGGTACATATACACTATGGAATACTACTCAGCTATTAAAAACAAGGAATTCCCGAAATTTGTGGATAAATGGGTTGAGCTAGAAATGATCATAATGAGTGAGTTAACCCAGAAGCAGAAAGAATCAAATGGTATATACTCACTTATATCTGCATACTAGCCCAAGGGGCATGTCCCAGGAAAGCCTTCACTTACCAGGAAACTGGGACAGAGGGGAAGGCATCCTATTGGGACTCTAAATGAGAGACGCATGGGAGAATAGCAAAATAAAAGGATACAGAGGGTCCTAGAAACCTACAAGTAGAACAATATGATAGGCAGATTTGGGCCCAGGGGTCCCGCTCAAACTAAGGCACCAGCCAAGGACAATACAGGAGGTAAACTTTAAACCCCTTCCCAGATCTAGCCAATGGTCAGAATATTCTCCACAGTTGAGTGGAGAGTGTGATATGACTTTCTCACGTACTCTGGTACCTCACATTTGACCATGTCCCCTGGAGGGGGAGACCTGGTGGCACTCAGAGGAAGGACAGCAGGTTGCCAAGAAGAGACTTGATACCCTATGAGAATATACAGGGGGAGGTAATCCCCCTCAGGAACAGTTATAGGGGAGGGGAATAATGGGAAAATGGGGGGGGGGGGGAATGGGAGGATACAAGGGATGGGATAATCATTGAGATGTAACAAGAGTAAATTAATAAAAAGAAAAGAAAAAAAAGACACTTCAATGCATTTATATTTAAAACCTGCTTCATGGGAATTTTTTTTAATCCCAGTGAATAAGAACATTAT
Organism: Acomys russatus; assembly: GCF_903995435.1. Lineage (NCBI taxonomy): Eukaryota > Metazoa > Chordata > Mammalia > Rodentia > Muridae > Acomys > Acomys russatus. Next base: position 37,048,652 of record NC_067156.1, read on the forward strand.
AAACAAGTAAAATATAAGGATTTCAGATGGTTTATATCTACAAAGAAGTAAAACAAAGACATGAGGGTGGCACCAAGGATCATGAGAGGCCTCATGAAAAGGTATTTATTGGACAATCATCTAAAAGGTGGAAATGGGGTGGTCTTGGAAGACCCCCAGGAGATGGGACTTCAAGAGAAGGGATCAGTACATAGAGGGGTCATGAGATGGAAATATACCTGGGAAACGCAACTTTGAGCAAAACAGTCAAAGAAAAGAGTAAAAAAAAGTGGGTTCAAAAAGATAAGAGGTGACAAATCACAGGGCCTTGTAATCTGCATAAGACATATGGAGTTTATTCTAAATACCAAGAAAAGCAATGTAAAGATTTGTATTCATCTAAAGTGTTATATTTAAAGTGGGTAAACACCACATAGTTTGGTCTTGTCTGTTATTATTTAAAGTGTGTATGTGTATGTTATTGTTGTTGTTGTTGCTGTTTTTAATCTACTAATGTAGTTTTGTTCCTTTAATTGAAGTGTTTAAACAGTTGTAGTGATGGTTCATACATTCTAGTAAGTACCATATATGTAATTATTTTCAATTCACTGTATGTAGATAGGACTGCCTGGGTGCTTCTTGGAGTGAAGAGTGTGTAGAAAGCCACAGTTGACCACTTCTGATACAGGGCAAGGGTGTTTGGAAAAGCCCAACTGTTTTTTAGGAGAACGCCACAGATTGAACAGCTCAACCTAAAGTGCCAGGCCTTAGAGGGTGGGTAGAACCTCCTGGCAGAGTCACAGGAATGTGTTAGTGGAGCTGCCACAGGCAGCTGCCTGACTGCCTCAAAGATCCAGGCTTGGTGAAACTTCAGGACAGCTCGTGTGGCAAGAGTCTCATTAGGGGATAGGCTCTTTCTGCAGGATGAAGGACTATAGTGGTAAACCTGCAGCTCCCAAAATAGGTCTTAAATTCTCCTAGGGCCACAATACTCTCCAGCAATAAATGTGCCAGCTGTTTACAGTATGACAGGGGATGGAACTCATGGTTACCCCTTCTCTGCCAAGAAATATGACTCTTGATACAGGGTTGATCTTTAGAGTAAGACAGTAGATGACAGCCTTCCGTTTGAGGCCCACGTGTATCTTGAAACCCACCTCTGCGCAGCCCTAACTGCATACTTCAATGAAATGGCAGCATCTCCTTGCTTGGGTCCTTTGCTATGGAAGGAAGCACATGAGGCAAGGATACTAAAGCACCTCGCCAATGCTATTGCTCCCTCAGTCTTCTTGACCCTGTTGCAATGCCTTGGTGACTGTGCATCCTAAGGAACACACCTAAACAATGTGCCTTGTCTCCTGCTCTTTCCACTCTCTGCTTCTTTCCAACATGGTGTTGTGCCTTGCCGCTTGCCTGAAAGCAGTGGAACTAGCTGAGAATAGACTAAAACTTCTGAAACTGAGACAAAATTAATTGTCCCTCCATTTAAGTGTTGTTCTTAATGACAAATAGCTACAACACAGCATGTAGCACCACTCTGTTCTTAATTGGACTAAGTTCTAAATTTCCTCAATTAATGAAGTTCTTTCAAGAGTGTGAACACATATTAGATACACAGGGACTTCTTGTTAATTGAGAAAGAAATTCATTGTGGTTGCCTTTGCTGGGCTACTTGTATTGCATGCTGGTGAAATCTGTAATACATCACAAAGAGTTGTGCTTCTGTTCAGTTCAGTTACTACTAAGAATAATATTACCTTGAATATGTCTTTGAGTGTGTTTATATATCTGCAAAATGGACTCGGAAATTTTTATTAAGAAAAATAAATATAACAATGTCCTGCCCCAAATGCTTTACCTAGTCAACATTTTTTTAATTTGTCAAAAACTATTTACACACTGGTGATATTTTCTCACCTCCTCCAACTCCTACTAGATCTCCCCATCTCCCTAGCCCCACAGCTTCTCCTCTCCTCTCTCTTCTTCTTCTTTTTCTTCTTCTTCTTCTCTCCCTCCCTCCCTCTCACTCTCTCAAAAAATGAAAATCAAAACAAACAAACAAAAAACAATGATTAAAAAAACAAAATGAAACAAAAATGTACATACACACAAAAGGAACCACAGAATTCATTTAATGCTGGCCAACTACTCCTTGGCATAGGGCCTGCCCTGGAGTTTGGTTGATATACCCAGTGTCACTCCATTGAAGAAAACTGATTTCCCTTTGCCAGCAGGTATCAATTGCAAAGGGACTGTGTCCATTTCCCTTTCTAGGGGCCGGAATTTTGTCTGGTTTGAACCTATACAGATCTTATGGATGCTGTTACAGCCTCTGTGAGTTCGTATGTTTACCACTCCCATTGCATATGGAAAATGCTGTTTCCCTGGAGTCATCCACAACATCTAACTCCTATAATCTTTCTTTCTCACTTTTTGATAGGTTACTGGGCCTTAAGGGGAAGAGGTCAATGACAACATCCCCTTTAGGACTGAGAGCTCCAAGTTCTCTTACTCTGTGTAAATTTTCCAGTTATAGGTCTTTGTGTTAATTACCATGTACCACAAGAAGCGTATTTGATGAAGGTTGAGAAATGCTCTGACCTATGGGTAGAGCAATATGTCATTAGGAGTCATTTTGTTGCTATGGCCCTTTGCCCTCAGGCTCTTATCCACTTTATCAGTGTCATGTATGGGTTCTATCTTATGGAGTTGGCCTTAAATCCACTCAAAAATTGATTGGTTACTCCAATAACACTTGTGTTACTGTTTCATCAGGATATTTTACAGGCAGGTCTCTGTTGTAGGTCACAGGATTTGTAGTTGGGTGATACTGATGGTTACTTTTCTCCTCCAGTAGCATGCAAAGTACCATGATTACGGTAGCAATGAAGCTTCTACTTGGGTACCAGCTTGATTCCTCCATGTTTGGTAACATGGTAAGTGATGTCTTCAGCAATAGTCCCTCTCCTACCCTGCCTTCCTATCTCTCTCCCCAATTAATTCCCCTATTCTAATTTCTCCATTATCTCTTTATAACTCTATATTTTATTTCTCCTTCCTTGGAAGATCCCCTTTTCCCTTATAGGTGCCTTATTAGCTACCTAAACTCTGTAGTTATTTGGATTAAAATGCGCAAATAGAAAGCTTAAAAGTGAACACCCACATGTAAGTGGAAGCATGCCATATTTGTTCTTTTGGGACTGGTTTACCTCACTCAGGATGCGCTTTTCTAGTTTTATCCACTTAGCTGTGAATTTCATGATTTCATTTTTTCTTGAACAGCTGCGTAATGTTACACTTTGTAAATGCACCACATTTTCATTATTCGTTCATCAGCTGATAGATATCTAGGCTGTTTCCAGTTTCTGAATATTATAAACCAAGCCACAATAAACAAGAATGCTAAAGTATCTCTGTAGCATCTTCTAGATACAGGGTTGTTCAATACATAGAAATCAGCAAATGTAACCAACCACATAAATAGAGTAAAAAACGAAAGCCACATGATTGCCTTATTAGTTGCAGAAAAGGCCTTTGACAAAAATCCAACATCCTTTCATCATAAAAGTCCTGAAAAGAGTAAAAATACAAGAATCATAAAAGCATAATAAATGCAACTACAGCAAGCCTACTGCCAACAACAACCTAAATGGAGAGAAACTCGAAGCATTTCATTTGAAATCAAAACCAAAACAGGGTTTTCTACTCTCTCTCCAATCCTATCCACTATAGTGCTTGAAGTGTAAGCTAGAGCATTATGACAACTAAAGGATGTGACAGCATAGCCTGGTGCTTTGTGTCTGATTGTTAACTATTTTGTCCCCTGAGGTCTGCTTACTGTCTTTTTTGAGCAGACACTCTTGTACCCCAAAATGACTTTAGAATGCTTGCATCAAAATTGTCCCTGGTTGGCTAAACAAATACCTATACACTGCACAGAGCAGAAATGAGGGGGGCATAGCCAAAATTCATGTGCTAGGAGAAGAGTAGGGTCATGGGAGACAGTTTGAAGAGAAAGAAGCAGAGCCACCATGGGTTAGCGTGGAGGGAAGCATATGGCTGGGTCCATATGATGAAGAGAAGCACCTCAGATGAGAAACATGTGCAAGTATTTATGGAGTACGGATGGGAAGTAGCCCTGATAGGAATGATTAGAGCAATTGGCATAGGATGTAGCACTGGGAGATAAAGGATAGCTTAGGTGGTTCGTATCTGCCCTGCCCTGTGTGAAATAAGGCTTATCTAAAACCTATTATGTGTTTGTATTAAGTTAAATAAAACCACTGTAATAATGATAGGTTTTGTATAATAAAAATGAGTAGCCAACATATTTTCTGCAGCAAAAGGAGACCAAGGAGATTTAAATAGGAAAGGAAGAAGTCTAAGTATTATTTGCAGGGGGGTTCCAACATCTGATAAACATTTTCAGCAAAATAGCAGGATACAAAATTAAAACACACACGCGCACACGCACACACACACACACACACACACACACACACAAACATCAATAACCTTCTTGTATACAAATGACAAATGTAATGAGAAAGAAATCAGGTAAATTATATTTTTCACAATAATCTCAAAAATGATATGTTGGAATAACTGTAATAAAGCAAGTGAAAGCTTTGTTCATAAAAACTTTAAGACATTGAAGAAAGAAGTTAAGGAAGGTACAGAAAATAGAAAGAGCTACCATATTCATGGATGACTAGAATTGATATTTTGAAAATTGTCATTCTACCAAAAGCAATGTATAGGTCCAATGCAATCTCCATAAAAATTCCAATATAATTCTTTACAGAAACTGAAAAGGCAATCTTCACCTTCAAATTGAAACAAGAGAGAGCGGGAGAAAGAGAGGAGAGAGAGAGAGAGAGAGAGAGGAGAGAGAGAGAGAGAGAGAGAGAGAGAGAGAGAGAGAGAGAGAGAGAGAGAGCTTTTAAAAATCCTGAACTGTTGTAGTAAATTTTACCATCCCAGATTTCAAGTTGTACTACAGAGCCATAGTACAAGATAAACAAACAAAACAAAACAAACAAATCCATCACAATATTAGCATAAAAACAAACATGTTGACCAGTGGAATAAAATTGAAGACCCAGACATAATTCCACATATTTGAGGAAATCCAGCATCTTCAACAAATTGATAATAAAGCCAAACAAACTGGCACAGGAAATGGATTTCTGAATAGGATACTAATAGCACAACCACTACTTAATAAATGGGACTCTCATGAAGATAAAGAGGATTCTGTATAGCAAAGGACACCATCTTCTCAAACAAAGCAGAAGCATACAGACTGGAAAAATAAATCTTTACCACTTACATCTATAAGAGAGGGTCAGTACCTAGAACATGCAGAGAACCAAAAGACAAAAAAGCAAAAAATGGAACACCTGGAAAAAAATAGCCCAATTTTTAAAATGAGGTACAGAATTAAGTAGAGAGGTCTCAGAAGATTAAACACAAATGGCTGAGAAGCACTTTTTAAAATGTTCAACATCATCAGCCATCAGGGAAACGCAAATTAAAGCTACTTTGAGATTTCATCTTTCCCCAGTTAGAATGACCAAGATCAATAAACCAAATGACAGCACACGCTGGCAAGCATGCAAGGAAAGGGACACATTCATTGCTGGTGGGAGTGCAAATTGGTACAGCCACTATGGAAACTAGAGCAGTGGTTTCTCTGGAAGCCGGGAATCAATTAATGTACCACGAGGTCTAGCCTATTCTACACTTTAATTTATGGGGTTAGAGCAGATCAACCTCATCCTGAGGCTACAACACATAAACCAGTGCATAATGGAAGCTTCCTGCCAGAAGTCAAGTTCTCCAACTCCTGTTCCAGAACAGATTCCCAACCAACCGGTGATGGGTACACCAGAGGCCTAAGGCGGGGTGACAAGAAATGTATTACATTAAAGTATGAACAGGCAATTCAACAACTATGAATACACATTCCAACAGTGCCCTATGTGAGGCGAGTTTTAGTCTTGAGCTTTTCACCCAGAGACTCGGCATCAATTGCTCCATGCACCTATTGATTATCATGCAGAAAAGCTAGCGCCAATTAATTAAACAACAGACCAACAAACACACAACATAGATAAGTGCTTGGGGCCCTGGCTTTGACTACTTTGAACTTCTTTCTTCCCTAGCACTGTTTGGAAGGTGGTTAATTAAGCTCTTTAAATATGTACTTGAACCCAATAAAGAGGAAGGGCAGGTGTGCAGAGTGTCAACCACACTGGGTCTTACCTGTAGCCAGAAGCATTAACATGAGTTCCACGTTAAAACAGGTCTGTGACTGGTGGTACTGTGGTACTGTTTCTTAGCCACCCACCTGGGAGCTATTTAAATCCACTTCATTGATAGAGATTTTATGCCATTTTACACCATGTATTTTTTTTCCTTCTTCATCAAGTACTGAAGTGTTAAGAATGGCTAGCTGTCCAAAGAGGAAGTCAGTAAAGAAGGATAAGGAATTTGTACCCTAAAGTTTAGACTTTGGACGCCTCTAACTTTGCCTTCCCCCTGGTCATTCACTTTCATGCACCAAACAAAGACTTTTTAAAGAATTTTCAAAACACGTTCCCTTAAGGGTTTTCATTCAAAATGAACCTTGCTTTAAACACATCCTTTGTGCATGCTCTGCAGGGCAGCTGGACGGCTTCCAATGCTGCCTCAGCGGAGAGGGAGTCTGCTTTACTTTCTTTTTAACAATTTCTATCCCAAACACTATAGAGGCACCTAACACACAACACTCTTCAGTAAGGTGCAGTTTGAAGGAGAGTAGCCGTGAGCAAGGCTTTGATTCTTTATCTCCCAACAACAGACAAACAGGTTGCAGAAAGTCACCCCAATCCCTGAGTCAGGCAGAACAAAAAGATTGGATTCAAAGGCTGCTTGTGCTCAGAAAGGAGTCTTTTCCTCTCTGCTTATTTTTCTTTCCTTTTCAGTTCCCAGTCTGCCTGCACTACCTGCTTTGGCTACCTGGAATGCCTAACTATGACAGTTCCAACAGAATTTGTTGCATGGCTTCAAAAGCAGAAAGCAATGAAGGACACTTGATGCCCTCTCACTCAGAACCAATGTTTGTCTGTGCTTGGCCATGTTCTGAAGTCTGAAGCACATGAGATTTCTATAGAACTCTCAATATTTCTCCTTTTGAGATTCCAAATGATTTTATTAATGTAATTTTAAGATATAAGCCTTTTTTGTTTGTTTCTGTAAGTTAGGTAGTAGTAGAGTCAGTGAGAAAGCATACAGTGACTCATCACCAATGTACCTTTTTCCTTAACAGCTCTGTTTAGATAGAATTCGCATACCTTGGAAGTCCCCCACCTACTGTAAGATTTAATGCACACGAGCCATACAGTCTGTGTTCTTTTGTGCTTTCTTTCATGCCTCATGATTCTTATAAAGCTATCACCTTTTAGCATCTATCAAAGCACCTCTCTTTTAATGGTATACTTCATTGAGTAGACAATTATTTATCTACAAATCAGTTTGTGGAAACTTAAGGTGTCTTCTTTAAGACTAAAGAAAAAATGCTTCTGTAAACACTTGGCATTTTAAAAATTCATACATGCATATAATGTACTTGGATCTAATCTACTTCTCCTTCCTTTCCCTTTGATTCCCTCTATGCCACACTCTACCATTTTCCTCCCGACGTCATGTGTCCTTGTTCTAAATCTACTGAGTCCACTTAGTGCTGCCTCTTTGTGCATGGGTATAGGACCATCTGCTGGGACATGAATAGACTTTCAGTAAACCACATCCCTAAAGAAAACTTACTGCCCCTCCCCCAGGGCTCATCAAGCACCAATAGGTCCTCAGCTAGGGTGAGGCCTCATGAGCCCCTCCATACCCAGTGCTGATGTGGGGTCATTTATTCTTTTCTTCTCATTAATTTATTTACTTATTCACTTTACATCCTGATTGCAGGCCCCTCCCTCCTTTCCTTTAGGTCCTGCCCTCTTTCCCCTTCCCTCCTCCCCTTCTCCTCAGAAAAAGGGAGGACCCCTCCTCTGTACCAACATGCCCCAACACACCAAGTTGCATCAGGACTAAGCACATCTTCTTCCACTGAGGCCAGAAAAGGCAGCCCAGCTAGGGGAAAGTGATACAAAAGCTGGCTGCTTTATCCAGGTCAGAGATAGAGCCCACTCCCATTGCTAGGGGACCCACACGAAGACCAAGCTGCCCATCTCCTACATATGGATAAGGGGGTCTAGGTCCAGTCCACGCATGCCCTTTGGTTAGTAGCTCAGTCTCTGCGAGCCCTGATGGGCCCTGCTCAGTTGGCTCTATTGGACTTCTTGTGGGGTTCTTATCCCCTCCAGGTCCCTCTATCTTTTCCCCAACTCTTCCACAAGATTCTCAGGCTCCTCCTAATGTTTGGCCATGGGTCTCAGCATCTGTTTTAGGATCAAATGATCTTTATGCATGCAGCCACAGCCACTGTGAGTTCCTATGTGCAATTTACATGCCATGTCTGGAAAACCCTGTTTTGCTACAGATATCCACCACCTCTGACTGTTAGAATCTTTCCTCCCCTCTTCCCTGAGCTTTGAGTGAAAAGGGTGTGAGATATATAGATAGATAGATAGATAGATAGATAGATAGATAGATAGATAGATATATGCCCTTTTAAATGATAAGCACTCTGTAGCTCTTTGTGCTTTATATATTGACCAGTTACGAATCTCTATACTGTTTACTATCAACCACAAAGAGGTTTCTCCAGTGAGGATTGAGAGATACACAAATCTATAAGTATAAAAATAAGAACTTAGGGGGCATGTTATCAGTATGTCTATTTAGCATTAATAATATTAGTAGGTTCACCTTTAGGGCCTATGCCCTAGCAAGACACAGGTTTTTTGCCCAGTTAACAGAAATACAGATGTCAAGTGGTCCCACCCCGAGGCTTTACTCCTATCAGCTAGCTTTTATGGTGCCAGAACGTACTATGTACACTATTAGGAAGAAAAAAGTATTCATAAGTCTCACCCAATTGTGAACTCTGAGAGTTACAGTAATGACTAGCCTGGCAAAACACGCCTACTGGTTCAACAGTGACATAAAATTTAGAGGAGTAACCAACAACTTCCTGGTTAGACTTAAGGCCCACTCCACATGATAAACATCTGTTTACAAGTAATGCCTATATTTCGTTCCTGAAGTATATGCACAGGAGTAGAAACACTGGATCATACAGTAGTCACTGTACTTAACTATTTGAAAAACTGCCACATTTGTTTTCCAATCAGTGACCTAACTTTACATTTTCAACAGCAGTGTATGAAGGTTCTGACTTCTCCACCTCCTTTCAGACCCGTCTTGTTGCCTGTACCATTTATTATAGCCATCATAAAGGAATTACATAGTACCTCACTGTGGTTGTGATTAGCATTCCCTTGATGGCTAATGATGCTGCATATCTTTTCTCTTATTGCACATTTGCATAGCCTCTTTGCTGAAATGTCTATTCAGCTCTTCCATCTATTTCTTCTCTATTGGATCAATGGTCTTGCTATGAAGAACTGTGAGGTAATAACTCTATATTACAGATACAAGTCTCTTATAAAAACAAAAGATTTACAAAATCTTTCTCTTGTTCTAAAGACTACCATTTTGCTTTCTTGATGTTATCTTTGAAAGCACAAAAGGTTTTAATTTTTTATGATATCACAGGTACATTTTTGTCTCTTCACCCCTGCTGTTATGGAACTTGAAGGACGCTAAGGCTCGTGTGTGAGGATCCGTGTCTTTGAAAAGAATCACATTAGTGACTAAGAAACCATGCTTGAGAAGTGTGACACTATGACACGTCAACACTGCTTCTATGAAGAGATCTCACATCGCTGGGATAGAGCATCATCTCTCAAAACCTGCATGAAGTCTTCAGGTTACCAAATTCCACAGGAAAGAAGCACAAATGAACATTTTCCCATTAAGAATTGATCCAAATCAACCTTTTTTTTTTTTTTTTTCTGAAACTACTGCATTCAAAGCTGTGTGTATTGTTCCCTTTCAAAACAAGAGATGTCATTTGGAAAATGGGGCCAAGATGCAATCAAAAAGTTCATTTAAAATTTGTTTTGTAACATTAAGTCTTGTACAATTTTCCTTAACTTTAATCAGCTAAACATGTTATGTCAATACTAAACAAATAATCCTGATTCTCACAAGAAGGTTATAGATTTGAGTTGTGTCAGTCAATAGTGCTATTGAGAGATTTTACAACAAAGGAGGAAAAGGCTGAAATGGATTTAATGAGTCTCAGGTATGTGGTGAGCCAGGGATAGGCCATTATACTCTGAAGTTGTTTCTCTGTAAACAGATCAATTCTCATAGCCCTTGTGTTAAGGGGAATAAAGGTAAAGGCAGGTAGAGCTATAACCATTTGTTCTGACACGTGAACAGAATACATCTTTTTCTCTGTGACATAACAGCCTTGGTCACATAAAAACTATACTTAAGCACGACCACTCTAAGTGTCAATGGATGAATTAAGCCTGCTAGGCGACAGAAATTACTTTTGTTCACTTTATACACAGAAAACAGACAAGCCAAGGCTGTTGATAGTTTTACACACACACACACACACACACACACACACACACACACACACACACTTGAAAAACACTAACCATTTCTCATGCCACTGGCAACAATTTCCAAGAAACAAACTCTAAAATCACCAGGAAAATACTTTTAATTAAATTAGTGATTTGTTTTGTTTTGTTTTCAGATCTTTCTATATAAAAGTTCTCTCACTTACTAAGAAAAAAATAATTGAAAGAGATAAATCAAAACTACACACTGAGTTTTATAATTCCACCCTCATCTTCCAAAATAGTCTGTGGGGAACTTCACTAGTCTAGAAAGGCAAACTTTTATGGAATTACAAATGAGCTATTAAGAAGAATCTTCACTTTTCTAACAAAAGCTTCAGGGTCTTCAGAAAATTATGTCTTAACTTCTTGACTGTGTTCACAAGAAAATATCAGGGTTGTTGATATAGCAAAAATTGCTACATTATAGTGATAACACCCTAGGTACCTACAACTCTGTCAAGCTTCAAGTGATTTTAAGAACAGTGTGTTTTCCATACAACCAGTTCTTAGAACCAGAAATGACTCCACCTAATATACCACTCAGAATCTGCAGCACACACTGTCCCAACACTGCAAGAAACTAGCCACATCTTCACTGCCTTGTCCCTGGTTTCTAGGATTTGTGACTTTTAGACCACTGCCTTCTCTGTTGTTGTTTCTCTCCTCCTACACTCTAGGCAAGTCATCCAAGGAGACAGCCTTTTGGCCCACAGTCTGTAGATGCTGGTCTCCAAGTGCTCTCTTTCTAGAGGCAGTAGTTCAGGTGTTACTATTTGGTAGCAATCAGGGAACACTTGCTGACATCATCATGCTCACTGTGCAGACAAACTTGTCAAGATATCCAGATTATTTCAATTGCCACAGCAGTCATTGAAAGATCACAAATATTTGCAACCTCTACATACACACACACACACACAAACAAACAAACATGCACACGTGCACACATGCACACGTTGCTTTCTATTCTCCTAGAAACAGCCTCTTCATCAGAATCACTTCTCCTTCTGGATCAAATCTGAAAATACAAGTCCTGGAAAGCACTGAGTCTTATCCCTAGGCCTGGGTAATAATAGTTGGAGTTACAATAACTTTTAACTAGTTGTAGGACCCCCAAAGAAGCAAATCCTTCAGACACGTGCCTGTCCTCACATCTCGTGGCTCAGTAGAAGTTTTCAGGGACACTGGCCCACGTGCTTAGGTCCCAAGCCCACTAGCACAATCAACAAAGCTATATAACAAAAGACACAGGCAGTGAAATTAGATAACAAAAGGCACTGGCAGATTCAAGCCTGAGTTTTGGCTCCACCATGATCATGAGCAAAAGACATACCCTCTAGGGGCCTGGCGCCTTCACCCTAAAAATAGCACTACTTTCATAGGTTCCATGATTACTGGCAGAGATAAAGGATGTAAAGCCCTGAGCAGAGGCCTGGGACTGAGAGCTGGCAGGTGGCATCTACCTAGTGTATTGGTGTGACATGATGACTGAGAATCAGTGAATGGAGACTGGGGAAATAGCTCAGTCAGTAAAGTACTTGCCTTTCAAGCAAGAGAACCTCAGTTAAATCTCCACAATCTGCAAGTAAAAGGCTGGGCACGGTGGCATACTTTTCTTATCTCAGTGCTGGAGAAATGGAGACAGGCTCAATGGTCAGCAAGTATTTCATGATAATAAAACACCACACAAACACACACACATACACACACACACTAGTGACTTTTCTGCACAGCCACTGCAAATATAAGCAAGTGTGCTGTCCATAGACCTACCTACAGAAGTGCATCACCCCAAAATTGTTCTGTTTCTGAAATCTTCTCTGTCACAGAGAACTGCCAAAGTCCATATTTATACATGAATACACCATGATTCAGGTCTTTCTAGGAACATTTTAATGAGTTAAGTGAGGACGCCTACTCAATACTATTTTTTAATTCAGTGGAGCACTTATTAGAAACCACTGTCTATAGGATGCCCTGCCTTAGGACTACTGGGAAATTCAGAACAGAGTACTATACTTGTTTCTCAAGGAATTGAAACCCATTAAGAATTATACATAGTATGAAAGTATAGTCATGCCAGATAAAATGCAATCCAAGAGAGAACATTCAGAGAGTACCCATGAAAGTCTAGACCTTTCTTGGAACCTTGAACAGGCTATTCAAAGGTTGCACCCAGCGGAGATGCACTAGGCCCAGAATGGAGAGGAGTAAAGAGATATCAAGACTACTTCTTATAAATACAGAGGTTTGGCAGTCTTTGTTCTTCAAACTCCCCGCCACTGGAGTTTCTGCTCTCAGTGTACATGGATCGGGAGAAGCTGGCAAATATTTATGCATTTTCCTGTGTGCTTTCTCTGTCTACCAGGACTCAGAAGAGCCACAGCTATTTACCTTTGTAAGCTTTCATTTTTATGGCTGATTGATAGGTCCTTCTTCATCCAGTGCCCCACAGCACTTTGCAAGAAAGGCCAAGATGTCTTCCCTAACCATAGAGGACCGCACAGTATCCCAAGAATACCCAAGTATATCAAGAGGCAAGAACAATAAAAATCTATGAGTGGCAAGGTCATCCAAGGGCATGGATGGGTCTGCAGGACATATGGGCTTTTGGACAAGTCAGTCAGGCAATGAGCAAATCCTCACTGATGGTACCCCATGGAGCCTCAGCTCCTTCCTGTCAGCCTGCAAAGGAGCTGGCTCTTCTTTTCCCCACCCCTGGTGTGGTTGCAAATGGCAGCCCATGTCTGGCCAGAAGACAGACCTCAGCCAGCTTCCAGATTAGAAAAGAAAGAGAGCAGCCCCCTCACCAGCCTGTTACAGTGCTCACAAAAGGACAGTGAGTTTTGAGAACAGCATCTGGTAGCCTCTCATTACTCTCCTACCTCAACAGCCTCAAGACACATATCCACCCAGAAAACTCTGCCAATTACACAGCTGGTGGCCCTGTCAAGAAATGGAAGCATCTTCAATAGTGTTTCCCTACAGCCCAGGGCTGCCCAACTAAGCCTACATCCCAAGCCCCAAATCCTCTGAATACTGCAGCCCAAGACGCAGCTAAAGCAAAGCACAGGGCAGTGCACTGCTTCAAATCCCCATATCTCTGCCCGCTTACATCAATCTTCAGAAACCAATCCAGAATCCCTAGCTGAAAGGCACAACGTACTTCAAGATGTGCTTGCTCCCTATCTCCAGCTACATCTTCCTTCCTTCTGGGTGTGGTGGCCTTCATGTTGAATCCCTTCAGTACTAGGAACATCCGTCCATCTGTTCCTCTCCATTCCCCTTACCTCTCCTTCTTCCTCTGTCCTTCTTCCTTCTGCAGACTTTCCATTAAATACAATGCATTCTGCATATGTAGCCTCTTGTCTAGCAGGAATTAGTAGGACTTGGTCAAATGTCGCTCCAGTCTAGAAGCAATTTTTGTCTGCTTCTATCAAAACAAAGACTTAGGTGTGAAATCCCCTGCCAAGTTCCCACAGTGGCCTATGCTGCATAGACTCTCATACAGTGCACCGCATTGTGCTTGTTATTTATTTTTCTGTATAGATTGTCACTCCCTACTGTTCATGAACACACTCACTGTATATTGAGTTCCTTGGGAGTGAGACTCTGCTATTCAATCTTAGAAGCACTTCCCTTAGCCTTGCATAGTGTTTGACATGGAAATATGCAGTTTATAGAAACGTATGGAATGAATAAAGAACATCAAAGTGAATCACCTTAAAATTAACAAAAAGGAATTATGAAGGATAATCTAATCAATATACAATATGTATATGTAGAAAAGCTTGAAAAGGCAATAAGTTTAGAGATAGAATGAAAGAAAGAAAGACAGAGAGAGAGCAAGAGTAAAAAAAAATGTATAATGGGGGGAGGGTGCAAGATCCAAGGGTGTGACTCAGTGGTAGAACACTGGGCTAGCATACATTAAGCCTAGGTACAAACCTAAACTGGAAAATAAATAAAAAAATAAATATTTTTTTGAAAACACTTCCTCAGGCATGTCCCACGAAAGCCTTCACTTACCAGGAAACTGGGACAGACGGGAGGACATCCTATTGGGACTCTAAATGAGAGAAGCATGGGAGAATAGCAAAGTAGAAGGATCCAGAGGGTCCTAGAAACCTACAAGTAGAACATTATGATAGGCAGATTTGGGCCCAGGGGTCCTGTTCAAACTAAGGCACCAGCCAAGGACAATACAGGCGGTAAACTTTAAGCCCCTACCTAGATCTAGCCAACGGTCAACATTCTCCACAGTTAAGTGGAGAGTGGGATATGACTTTCTCACCTACTCTGGTGCCTCACATTTGACCATGTCCTCTGGAGGGGGAGACCTGGTGCCACTCAGAGGAAGGACAGCAGGTAGCCAAGAAGAGACTTGATACCCTATGAGCATATACAGGGGGAGGTAATCCCCCTCAGGAACAGTCATAGGGGAGGGGAATAAGGGGAAAAGGGGAGGGAGAGAAGAATGGGAGGATACAAGGGATGGGATAAACATTGAGATGTAACAAGAATAAATTAATAAAAAAAATAAAAAATTTTAAAAAACAAAAAAAAATACTTCCTCAGTAATAAAGCAGACTTGGAACAAGATGATTTCTAAAAGAAATATTCTAGCTCAACTTTTCCTTTATATATATGGGAATTGGAGCCCAGAAAAATCTTAGGGATTATGGGGCTGAAAATTCAAATCCCAGCTTGAGTTCAACAGAGACCCCCGAGTTTCCCAATGAGCACTCTTATCCTGCCACAGATGGGACCATGCCTTCCCCTGGGATAGACAGGCTCTTCCCATTTATCCTTCAATTGGGTAAAAATTCGGCAGCGGAACTATGATGTCATCTTCAGGGGACTCTCATCTTGAATCTGTTCTGTAAGGTATGGTCATGTGATACATGGTCACTTTAAGGAGTCCATACTATTCTTTCTTTCACATTCTTCTTGCTCCTTTGAAAAGGACAGAAACAGACAGCCAGACCATTATACCACCACCACATCCTCAAAACCCTGTTAGAGTTTAATATAATAAAGGGCAGCAAGAGAAACTTGGGCCAACTCTAATGTTTTTATTGAACTGGTTGAGTGGTCT
Organism: Acomys russatus; assembly: GCF_903995435.1. Lineage (NCBI taxonomy): Eukaryota > Metazoa > Chordata > Mammalia > Rodentia > Muridae > Acomys > Acomys russatus. The sequence continues at coordinate 37,064,366 of NC_067156.1, forward strand.
GTGACCAGTATGAGATTTTATACTCTCTAAAACAGTAACTATCAAGTCTGCAATGTCATTCCTTCCTCCTGGAGAGATACACATTAGCAATATATTATAATTTAAATTGCTAAACCTGGGTCGAACTTTGTGAGCAGCTCCTACGGAAGTGGCACACCAGTCCTCTTTCCTTGCTTCAGTGCTTGAAGAGCACATGGAGATTGGTGGACAGAGGATGGGCAAGCAGAGGTCCTGATGGAAAGCTGGCAGCTGGAGCAGAGACTGCTGCCCAAAACAGTGATGTCGCAATGCATAATCGGGTTCATGGGAAAATATGAAGCAACTGCTTTTCAGTCACTCAGATTCTCGTGGTCTCCAGTGTTGACAAGAATGTAGCTAAAACATGTCATCGGTGTTTAAAAAATAAAGATACAACTTTTCAAAGTAATCTTCTTTTGAACTTCCCCTGCATTAAAAAGACTCTGGCTCCATCGTCATGGGTCTCACTGAGCAGCACAACGAAAGCCGGCAGCACAGTCCGTATCTTTTGGTTCAGTTCCAAGCAAGCAAAGGCCTTTTCCTTTCATCCTCGGACCACTCTTTGTTGCTCAGAAGGCATCCTCCCTCCAGAAGAGAACACTGTGGAACCTCTCAGATATCTCCTTCTCTGCGGTGTAGGGAGAAACAGAGAAACTTTGCCTCCAGGAGCATCCTGAAAACACCAGATGTTAAAGTGGGTAATGCCGTAGTCAAGGATCTCTCTATTTAGAGAGCCTGAAGTCAATTCACCAGCTATATTAATCTGTCACATGGAGAAAACAATAGAACTGGTGCTCTTTGGGAAAAAATAGAAAGGGAACAGTGAAGTGTGGTTGTTCATACTTTGCCCTGCAACAGGAGCACTAGTGAGGCTGAGAAAGCCATTGTTCCGCATTCTGCTCCTTCGTAGAAATCAAGCACATTCATTCACATAATGTTCTATAAGTTAAGTTCTCTCTCAAAATAGTTTTTAAAGTCTAAAAAAATGCCATACACTTAAAAATCTAAAATAGGATCCAATGTAAACATAGCATTAACCAGAGGCACCTCTGAGGGGAGTCCACTTATAGCTTCACTAGGTCACATGACTGTGGTTGGGGTTCCTCTCAAAAAGCCCCCTATCCTCTACTTGCTTGTCTCTTCCAAGTCTGGTCCTGTACTGAGGTACCTTCTACCACACTGCCCTCTGCTGTGGTTTAAATATGACATGCCATTTGCCCAGGACTTTTCTACTGAAAAAAAATAAGTTCCATTAAGAGGTGATTGGAATTAGCAGTTGGTTAGTCCATTGCTGAATTCATAGTCTAACGACGTTATTGGGGGATTTGATTTGACTGTTTTCTGATGCTGTGATAAAGCATAGACCCCAACTAACTAGGAGAGGAAAGGGTTCATTTGACTTAAAAGTTACAGCCCCAAATCAAGGAAAGCAAAGCAGGAAACTCAAGGCAGGAACTGAACCAGGGACCATGGAGGTCTTGCTGTACTGAGAAACCACGCTGCTAAGGTCAAAGTCTGACATTACCAAGCCCTGAGCTTGGTGCAAAATGGCAGGCTCCCTTTGTCAAAGAAGCTTCCTCTTCTTTCCCTGGGGGAATCCTGGACCCTACATCCTCTACTTGAAGAATGTCAAGTAGACCGTAGGGAAATTACAAGTTCAGCTCCCTTTCTTCCACTAAAATCTGTTGTGCAAGCATCTGGGATTCCACCTTGTGCTAATGAGGCATCTCAGTATCCTAGGCCCTCAACCAATGACCTTTGGCCACCCTGGATTTTTCTCACCCCTTCCTCAAAGTTCTATACATTCCCCTCACCCCTGGAATAAAGTTGGTCTGCCTTCCCTCAGCTAGTACAAGATCATTCTGTAGTGCTTATGGCCTTCTGAGTCCTTGCACCCTTCCCCACTCCCTAGGCTCCCTTTGTCCTCATAGACCTAGACCAATGGTCATGATCCCCAGGGAACCAGGGTGATCCCCCACATTGCTGGCTTGCTTCCCCTGCTCAGCTACCTTTCTTACAAAGCCAGAATCATTCCCCTAGGGTTGGTACTGCCCTAGGTGGACTATGGCCAATCTGATGGAGGCAGTTCTTCATTTGAGTCTCCCTCTTCCCAGGTGACAAAAACTAGCTGACACAGAAGTGTGGGGTGAGGAATCTGGGTAAAGAATGTAGGATACCAGGGGCATGCCTTGTAAGTTTGTGGAGTCTCTGGCTTCTTTCTCTCACTCTCTTTTTGCTTCCAGCAGCATTGAGGTCAGCAGCTCAGTTCCATTGTGGGCTTTCCCCCACAACGCTCTGCCTCATCACCTCAAGGCCATGCAACCAGCTGACCATAAACTGACAACTCTGAATCTCAGACCGAACTAAGTTTTCCCACCTTTAAACCTTGGGTATTTATCACTGTGACAGAAAGGTTAGCTAACAAGCTCTCATCCCAAAGCCCAGAATAAGCAGAAGTCATACTGGTTTTGGGTCTGTGGATATATCAGTTTATTGGCAACTTTAAGTATTTCTTAGTAAATATATATGTCATCTGGAAAGATTTTTTTAAAAGAAAACCCAAAACCACCATAGTAGGCTGAATGTGATATATCTCCAGGGCCCTAACACCTCCTCAGTGAGAACACGAACAGGCCCTTTTCCTCAAGGAGATTTTTTTATGCAGGTATGCTACTTCTATGCCAACTCAACACAAGGTAGGGTCATTTTGAGAAAGGGGACCTCAATTGAGAAAATGTCCCAAGCAGATTGGCCTGCAAACAAGCCAATAGAGCATTTTCTTGACACATGGTTGCTGCAGGAGAACCCAGCTCACTGTGGATGGTGCCACTTCTGGGTAGATCATCCTAGGTAGAATAAGGGAGCAAGGGAGCAAGCCAGTGAGCATCAGTCCTCTACAACCTGTGCATCAGTCTCTGCCTCCAGACGCCTGCCTTGACTTCCCTGAATCATAGACTATCAGCTATACAATGAGATAAACTCCTTCTTCCTAAGTTGATCTTGGTCATGGGATTTTGTTTTTCAATAAGAGCAACAGAAACTCTAAGACAATGGGAAACAATTCAATATTGACCTACAATTCTGTCCTTATTTTTTTAAACTTTGATAAAATCCTAGCAAGGGACTTAATAATGTTAAGACATTTCTTTACATTTGCTCTCTTTAGCGACAGGGATGGGGTCTTGTTCGTCTTCACAATTATGGCCTTTCTATAATAGTTTACTGGCTGGATGCTGAGTAAATAAGCATACTTACCAATAAAGAGATAGCAGTGGGGCTAGCTCAGTGGTAAAGGGTTTAAACAGCTCTTAGCACTGAAGTACATTTCTCAGAACCCACAGTTCATGGTGCAAACCACCAGTGGCTGCAACTCCAAGGGATTCACAGCCTTCTTTTAGTCTCTACAAGCTATTACACTCATATGTAGATACATAAACACATATGCACATACACACACATCACATGTACACATACATACATACATACATACATATATACATACATACACTTAAATTAATAAAATAACCACCAGTAACTCATAACTGATCAAAGTGCTAAGAATAAGTGAATGCTCAACCATAAATAAGACATCAAATGTACTCTCAAAATATTACATAGTCAATCCTGGAGACAAACAATAACCCATGAGGCAATATCATACATCTCAGACTATTTGTATCCAGTTACAAATGCAGTTACAGTATGTAGGACATCTATAGTACCCTTTCAAAAGCTCAAGGGACATCATACAAGGGGCAGAAACAGTGAAAGATCCAAAAGATTTGTTGTGGAATGCTGTCTTCTGGCCATGACTTGGTTACTGCACTCTTGACATCATAGTAGCTGTGATGATCTGCACAAGATATATACAAGATTGGATCCATCAGCAGCCTGTCATGGAGTATAAAAAGGGCTCAAGGTACCCCAGCCCACACTGGGGATTTATATACAGTTAATTTGTTGACAGAGAAGGAAAAGAAGTTTTTCTTAGTTGCATAGCCACTGGTAAGTTGCCAGCGCTCACCACCCTCCCTAAGCAAGCTTAATGAAATCCATTGAGCTGCCCCAAATTTTTATAATGAAACTCACTGTTATTCATAATCAATAAACATTAGTACAATTTTGTTTTGTTATAAATGGTGGTGTGTGGCATGGTTCAGCGGTAGACCACTCATGAGGCAGAGGCCAGAAGATCACAAGTTCAAAGCATGGCTTTCCTACATAGCAAAACCCTCTCTCAAAAAAATTGTAAGACTTCAAGCACCGAGTTGTTCACAGGTCTTAGAGCAATCAATGATCTTTCTAAGTGCTCACTCATGAGAGCCCCTTCACACAGGCCAGTCCTTGGAGTGTTTCTTGTATTAGCTCTGAGGAACAGAGAGAACTTGTCTGCTATATCCCTGTGTGGTTGGTGCATGTGCAACATTCACCAAGGATCAGAAAGTCACCAAGCTAAGCTCCCATGACAGTTATCATCCTAGCTACCTGATGGTCTGATTGTAGATATCTGCAAGCCTTTCTCCATCATCTCTTTTCTGTGGGTTCCTTACCTATAGAGATAATTGTACCTACTTTATGTGATTGCTGAGAGGGTTGAATATGGTAATAAATACATATACAGAACCCACAACAGTGTGCATCTATTACTTTTATTGTTGAAATCAATAAAATGATCAATTTGAACTGAAAAGTGTATGAGTAAAAATTTTACTTAAAGACAAAAATTTCCATCAGAAGTGAAGCTATTTTTATTCATTACAAAATATGTGCTTAAGTGCATGCTTCTAAATTTCAAAGGTAGCCTGTTCAATGGGACTCATATACCTTATTTTAGCAATACTTGAATTTTATCTTTATTGGAGCTATGGAATTCCATTAATGGGACAGTTTGTTATAGAGAAATTATTACAGAGAATTTTTGGGAAGGAATCATGACTTTTCACAAAAATACAAGTCCTGGATCCCGTAATTTCAACTTTATTTTTTTTATATTTTTTTTAATTTATTTTTTTATTAATTTATTCTTGTTACATCTCAATGTTTATCCCATCCCTTGTATCCTCCCATTCTTCCCTCCCCCCCCCCATTTTCCCATTATTCCCCTCCCCTATGACTGTTCCTGAGAGGGATTACCTCCCCCTGTATATGCTCATAGGGTATCAAGTCTCGGGTTGAAACTTTAAAAGGCCTCTTAACTCAGAGACCCATCTCTTCATTCATGGAACAGCAGTTATGTGAATAGCGTGGAAGCCCATCTCCTCGTTCATGGAAAAGTGGTCACTTGAATAGTGTGGAAACCTATTTATATGTTCAAATGAGATCATGAAATATGTCTTGAGTAATGTGTGTCTTCCTATCTTAGTTATCTACATTCAAACTTGTTATAAAACATTTACAGAGGCCTCTAAAGTCAAGAACTAAAAATGGGCTACATTATACACCGTTTTTGTTATTTTCTATTATTAGCTAAATTTAAAAAAATATTTTAGTTTTATTCTTAATGCCTATATATGTGTGGGGACAATTTGTATGTGAGAGTGCAAAAGCCTTGAAGACCAGAAGAAGGCAGCAGATCCCCCTGGAGCTGGTATTATAGGGAGTTGTGAGCCTCCTGCCAAAGGTGTAAGGGAACCAAACTCAAGTGTTTTCCAAGCACAGCAAGTGGAGTTTTTGTTGTTGTTGCTGTCATCCTCGTCATCGTCGTTGTTGTTGTGTTGATTGGTCTTTGTCTTGCTTTGTTTTGTTTCTGAGACAGGGTTTCTCTGTGTAGCCTTGGCTGTCCAGAACTTGCTTTGGACAAGGCTGGCCTCAAATTCACAAGAGATCCCCCAGCCTCTGCCTCCCTAAGTGCTGGGATTACAGGCATGCATCATAGGCTATAGCAAGTGTTCTTAACTCCAGCTCCCCATTAACCAAATTTAAATCATGAAAATTGGAACAGGGCTGATGCATACCAACCATCCCACTGATGATAGAGGGCGAGGACTGCTGAGTCAAGTTCACTCAAGATCAAGTGCAGAAAGGAAGTTGTGTTTGTACCAGAATCGAGAACACAGATGTATGCAAGGATCACCTGAGCTGTAGAAATTGGAGCAGCAGGTTAGCTGCATAAAGCAAGGAAAGGCTGGGATGCTGGCAAGAAAAAGTTCGCGCCCCTCAAAATGTGAGCAGAAGCAACTCTTAGTTTATCTTAATCTTAACCTAAGGATACACATCTAGAGCTGATGTTCTAGTCTTTGAAGAGAAGCCGGGATCCTTTATAAATTTTTCAGACTCCTACCTATTACCATCAAGCTCCATTAAAAGCAAACATACTCCATGGGCCAAATAAAAACACTGTGTGCCAAGTACAGTCCATGGGCCGTCAGGTGAGAGCTTCTGGCCTATAAATTCTCATTATGATCACCACATGGCCAAGCCTGGCGGAGTCTCAGAAGTAGCCACTACTGTGAAGCATTTCTTTCTTGCCCCCATAACAGGCTTTGTTCTTCTTCATGTCAGATCCAAGCAAGACCAATAAGAGAAGTTGGAAAGAAAATTTTAATGAGTAAATTTGCCTGGACTAGGTATCACTAGGAAGAATTTTTACTAATATCTCTTTTGATCCTTTCTTCGACACACGTCTGAAATCCCTTGATAGTGAAAAATCTATCTTCCAACACCAAAGGACACCAGAGGTGTGTCTCTCTCAACCCAGGGTGGTTGGAGGGGGTGGGAGGGCTCCCCTCTCCCATCCCAGCTGGCTGACCTTGACAAGGACAGTAGAAAGCGGCTGGCTCTGGAGCCCACTGACATTTGGAAGCACAGGTGCAGCCCAAAGCCCAGGAAGGATTTGGCCAGGCATTCCAGTGACAAGCCCAGGCCTGAGGAGGGAACTCCCCTGACAGTCTGGGCAGGAACCTGAATCTGTCATTGTCTGGCTGCCTTGGCCACAATGCCTGTCTGCGACAAGTGCTGACACCAGATTCCTGAAAGGGGCCTCAGTCAAGCAGGCATTTGTCACAGAAAAGTGCCCCAACTCATATTTCACAGGGTGATCAGAGGCAGCGAGACAGAACCCCGAAGTGGCCCATCCGGCGCTTTAGCAATGGCAGCCTTCTCACAGAGACAGCTGGCCTGAACCCAGAGAAGCTTTCTTTGGACACAACTGTTCCCGCACCCCCAGGGACAATGAGAATGGAGCCAACCAGGCCTTGCCCCACCCCCACCCCTACCCCCCATATCTCAATGCATAGTCCTCCAACACCCCCTTGAGGATCTAAAAGGAATACCATCTAAAAGGGCACCAGGAGGTAGGGCAAGGCTCACAGCTAGAGGTGATGGGAGCCTGAGGCCTGAGTCTTACCTAGGTTCTCTCCCACCAACCAACATCTCACCCCATCCCTCACCCACAACACCAGCTTTTGACTTTTATCTCAACAGCAGCCCTGAGTGGAAGTAGCACAAGCCCTCTGTGACTCAACCTACAAAAGAAAACTGTTTTATTTTTCTCTAATTATTGCTACTCTACAGTGCACACAATAATTCTTGATTCGGTGCTCCAGCCATCTATTTGGGTAGAAAAGGCAAATGAAAAAAAAAAAAAAAAAAAAAAAAAAAAAAAAGCAGAGAAAACCATCAAATTTATTTTTGTCTCAGGAGTTTTACAAATAAATGATTTTTTTCCTTCACACTTTCTAATTTTTTTGGCATGGCAATCAAAGGTGGAGACTTATTGCCAAGCTTCTTTTAATCTTTTAAAAGCATCCTTTAATCTCAGTACCTGCCCCTCCTATACACACACACACACACAAACACACACACACACACACACACACACACACACACACACACACACACCTCCTGCCTTATTGCAGAGACCACACTACAGTGTTAAGTGACTTCTCCTCCTCTGGAAAATTTAGGAAGCACACACAAAAGATGAACTCTCTCTCAAAGCAATCAGGATGAGTACAGTAAAAAGCCAGGTCATTTTAACATCACTAGCAGATTCATAGTTAGCCCTTTCTACATCAGCAACATAAGGAAGTAGCTGAGTGAAAAACGTAAGGAGCTAGACATGGTGACTGCAATAATATTAAGAATAAACAGGGACTTGGTGAGGAAGAGTAGGGAAATAAGGGGAAAGTGTGTGTCATATATATATAAAATGATCACAGAATAAATTATTTTTAAATTTTTTAAATATTTTATTAATTTATTCATATTACATCTCAATTGTTAGCCCATCCCTTGTATTTTAAAATTTTTAATTCTAAATAAACTGGTAATCACTAATATTTGTAGACTACTTAGCATGTGATAATCCTTTGTCTAAGCTTTTGTGGGCACTTTACTAATGAGAAAAAACAAGGCCCGGGGGCTTACCTTGTCGAGGTAAGATAAGGTGGACTTAGAATCACAAACAAAAGATAACATGGAGTCAGAAATACAAACAAAGGAAAAGCACCTTGAACATAGTACTAAAAATGTGCACCAATGACAACTGCTCCGGAGCAGTTGCCAAACAACCCGCTCTTGAGTAAGAGCTACAGTTAGCCTTACTATGTAAACAGCACCTATCAGTTTTGGCAATTTTCCTCTCATATAAAAAGTAATCACACAATTTTTAAAATTCATATAAACACTTGACAAGTGATCGGTAATGCCTGTAAAATTTCACAATGCTCACCCTAAAAATCAGAAAGCCATCCCTACCTTGTATATATCACAATGATAAGTGCCTCTCAAAGTAGTGATAACCAGGTGGTGAGAGTGTGTGGTCAGCAAACACCTGGGAAAGAGTTGATTTTGCACATCTTTTAGAGTCAACTTGATAATGAATGTCAAAACCCTGAAAGTAGTTTATCTCGTCACTTGTACTTTCTTAAACTTAGCTACCAATTCCTTGGTGCTCCTTCTATGAACTGATGAGACTCTGTTTCCCTTCCTGAACACAGGGGCACAGTGACTGCTTTGGTGTTAAAGTGGCACGGTGGCATTACATGACCTCCAATGGCGCCTTACGAAGCCCCCAAACCTCTGCCTTACTGTCACACTGGAATATTCATTCTCAGTGCACTACATTGAGTGCGTTTACACTGAAGTCATGAGGCTGGAGGGGCTGCCTGTGGAAAGTGAGCCCCATAGTCCACACCATGCCCAGGGAAAGAATCAACTCAGCAAGGTTCAAGCACAGCCCCTCATCTCTCCGTGTCATTCACCAAAGCATCAGTTACAATGACAAGACATCATTAAATCTATGTAATTTATCAGTATTCTTACTGAAGACCCAAGCTCAAGTTCCAGAAAGTTTTACCTTAGTGTGTTTAGAAATACCATTTCTCTACATCTTAATTTCCTCTCTATAAAAGCAAATAACAACAAGTAATGTCCATTAGGTTAGACAAAGTTAAATAAACTGAATAGGCCTGGTGAGGATCAATACAGCTATAAGGCATTTCATAAATGTTTTTATTAAACATAATGATAAGCATGTTGTGTACTTTCCTAATGCAACGATAATGGGTGGCTGAATTAAACACCCAGACCTCTCAAGTGAGCAACAAAAAGTTATTTGGTCTTCTGTCTCCCCACTCATCAAAACAAGAGGGATTTGATGAAAATGCAAACCACCTCTTCCCACCAAATACAAGCAGGGATGGTAGGCATGCCTGAAGCTTTCCAGCTGCAAAAGGCAAATGGAAAAGAACTACCTGGGGTAAACTAAGCAAATCATTCACTAATGGATTTTTGTCTCTGGATGTGAAAGTCATTCTGATATAAATTGTATCTGTCTCCAGCATTGCCATGAAACAGGTTTTACATCCACGGCTTTCCGGGAAACTGAGAAGTACCCTTTCTGCCTTCCTAGCCCACCCTCTCATTGCCAGCCACATGCACACCCTTGAAAAGAGCTTGAAAGCACTGAGAGCCCCTCTGTCCGGTGCTGCAAAACACTCACACTGACTCTCCCATCTTCACCACAAAGCTACAAGGCAAGTACTAGAACCAAGCTTGCTGTCAACTGTGTTGTTTCTCATGTGGGAATCTGAGACCAAAAAGCTATTAGTTTACCCATGATTCCTCTAGTAGAAAGCACAGAAATAAGCCCAGTCAAGCTTCAGGGCTTTGCTATCTATTCACATGTTCTCCCTATCTCTCATTTACATTGTTCTTCTTAATTAATGCAACTACAATGTCCATTGTACAAATCTTGGCATGGGAAGAATACTAGATACTTCAACCTGTCAGCCTGACCCAAGTGCTTCTCATTAAGTTACATATTATCCACAGAGGAAATGAAAAAAAAGACAATATCTTCCTCCTGGACTACTATTTTGACCTCTTTCTACTGCTCTGTGATACCCTAAGTATGAACCATAGCTCTCCGAGTATAGTATATTCATGTTGCATCTTCTATACCTAGTTATACATCTGAGGAAATAAAAATCATCAACCTAAATGAACAGTCTCTACTTTATTCCTGCCTTCTAAGATGATCTCTTCAGAAGAAACAGAGAGAGACACACACACAGAGAGACAGAGAGACAGAGAGACAGAGACAGACAGAGAGACAGAGACACAGAGACAGAGACACAGACAGAGACACAGAGAGAGAGAGACAGAGACACAGAGACAGAGACAAAGAATGAACATAACGCATGTAACATGGGGTAGACTGGGTCTAGAGTCAATGCCTTACTTAACAAACCCTAAGATGCAGGGTTTGTGAATGAGTTGAAAACTATAAATAATATCCCCATTCTTGACCTAGCCTTCCATAAATTGAGAGATAAAATAAGATACAGACTGTATCTAGAATATGCTATCTCCATTTACCTGATATTGGAAGATGATACTTATATTTGGGGGTCAATGCACTTCACAACCTTAAATGTTCTGGTGAGATGCATGCACTCAGTTCTAGGGCATGATATCCTCTGATAGGACATCTCAGACTCTTCGAGAGCATGTTCACTGAGGGAGGGCAGAGCCATTTCTCCTTCCAGCTCATAAATAAAAGTAGCTTACTTTCCCTCCCCCAGAGAATAGAAAGTGAGAGGACTGAGAAAAGCAATAGGATTTGGCTCTTGACCTCTTATTACTTGAGTAAATGACAGCCTGCAAGTAGTGAAGATTTGGTAGGACTGATGCCATGACTACAAGTTATTTACAATCTCTTTGCACACTTACCTGTATGATGTATATACTGCAGTTGACCCTCAATAGCCATAACTTCCACATCCTCGGATCAAGCCACTGTGGACCATGACTACCTGAAAAAATAAAACCACATGTGTACTGAACAGATGCAGACATTTTCTTGTCTTTATTCCCTTGGCAAGTCAGTATAAAAATTACTCAAATAACATTTACATTGTATTGGACGTTGTAAGCTGCCTAGAAATGATTAAAGTTTGCAAGATGTACAGACATTATGTGCTAACCATTATGTGCTATGCCATTTTACATAAGTGACTTGAACATACAGATGTTGATTTCCATAGGTGGCCCTGAAACCAATCCCTAACAGACATCAGGGGACTACAAAATACTGCATTTAATATAAACTATTTAAAATGTTTGGTTTAATGCTTGTTCTGTAAACCCAGAACTATCAGAAGAGCAGTGTTTTAAATTTTCAACTATACTTACTGTATAATAGAGTGCTGACGTAGGCTTCAAGCTCCTTCAAAATACAGATTCTTACACTATCTGCCACTGGCTTCCTTAGAATGCAGTAGTCATTAATTTACAAATGCTTGCCTACTGACCTATTTGTGAAGGAAGAAACAGTAAAGAAAATCCACTACACTGCCCTTCTAACTTAGGAGTCAGAGAATAGGTCAACCTTGGTTCTACACTGTGGCCACAATATTTAGCAGACACAATTTAAGGGAGCAGAGACTTCTTTTGATTGATGGTTTTAGAGACTTTCAGTCCATCATGTTGAGGAAAGCAGGATTAAGCATCTCAGTTTATGGCAGTGGAAGTATGTGGTGGAGCCAGGAAGCAGGGACTAGGTATGACCTTTGCCACAGTTTCCTTTATGTTGCTGTGGTAAGACATCCTGTCTAAGAATAGCTTGGAGAGGAGAGGCTTTATTTGGCTTATAGTCGAAGTCACAGTTCTTCACCAAGAGAAGTCAAGCCAAGAACTCAAGTGGGAAGCTGGAGACAGGAAGTTATACAGAGATCATAAAGGAAAGCTGCTTACTGGCTTGCTCATCATAGCTTACTCAACTTGCTTTCTTATACAATACAGTAGGCTTGGTACCCTCATACCAATTATTAACAAAGAAAATGCCCTAAGACTTGCCTATAGGCCAATCTGATGGAGGCAAAATTTTCGTAACCTTGACTGACCTGGAACTCTGTAGACCAGGTTTGGCCTCGATCTCAGAGATCTGTCTGCCTCTGACATTTTCTTTCTTAGTTTTTTTTTGTTGGTTGGTTGGTTGGTTGGGTTTTTGTTGTTTTTTGAGACAGGGTTTTTCTGTGTATCCTTGGCAGTTCTGGACTTGCTTTGTAGACCAGGCTGGCCTCGAACTCACAGAGATCTACCTGCCTCTGCCTCCCTGCATGCTGGGATTAGAGGTGTGAGCCACCATGCCCAGTTCTCTGGCATTTTACTAATTAAGGTTTCTTTTTGTAGATGATCCTAGCTCATGCCAAATTGATAAAAAGCTTAAAAGGCTGCCACCTAGTGACCTGTTTCCAGCAGCTGGGCCCCACCTCCTGAGGTTTCACAATTTCCCAAAATAGTGCCACCAGCTATAGAACACTGTTAGATTCCAGCTGTAACAGGAGATAAGAAAAAAAGGTTTTCCATAAAGGATCTACAAGGTGGATCCAAAACAAACAAACAGCAGCAGCAACAAAAACACCCTAGAAGAAAATCCACCTGTGGCTAGGGTAGCCTATCTCCTGTGAGATACAGTCACTGACAAGCAAAGCCATAATAAGCCTACGCTGACCAGCCTAGCATCTGCTGTAGGGACTAAAAGCACACTAAGGTGAGTCAGGCCTCAGTTTCAAGGCTATCTTGGGGGTAGAACCCACTCATAAACCCTATAAAACATGTTAACATCTACCCTTATGCATACTGATCATCATACGTTTACCCTATGCTGAACTCAGGTTAAGCACTTTACACGGAACTTATCATTTTAATTTCCAATAAAAATCTTCTTGGAAACCGAGACACAATTAAGCTAAGTGTACTGGCTTCTCAGACTACTCAGATGTCTTTCCATGATGGGTCTGTGGCACAGCTGGGCAGTGCTGCTGGCAGACAGCCCTCAGTTCGGGCTGCTTCAGGATGCCTCCATCGATCTAGCTACTCCTCTCATCAGAGAAGCTGCTCAGTGTGAAGGTCCCTCCTACATGTAAACGTTACTTGTTCTCTGTTTGCTGCTGCCTCTGTGCCATCTCTCCTTAAGGTATCAGGCCACAGGCACTACCAACGAAATTATCTACATGTTAGCTCATCTCAGAAAAGTTAGCATGGAATTCTAAGGACCCAGAAGCAATCATGAGACTTTAGACCCAAGTCTGACAGTAGCCCAAATCCTTGCTGTGTGCCTCAAGGCCATCTCCCACTACTAAACATTCCCAGCTCCCTACCCCAAGACTTCTATCACGATCTGCACCCTCCCTTCTGTCTCGACTGTCCCTCCTTCGACACTGAAAAGATGATTCAAATGAAGAGTCTGCTTCTACACATCCACAGAATCCCACACAAACCAGGCAAGGCAAGCAGCCCTCTGCCTGTGGACAACAGATCTCAAGTCAATAGCATCTCTTCTACTCCATGTCTTTCTCCTTTTCCAAAGCATTTTCAGAAGTGGACACAGTAAATAGTTACAATTTCCTGATGCCTCAAACTGAAGATGTGAAGTCTGTAGAGCAAGCTTTCTTATGGCTGAAATCCTCACCTTTTTGTTGTTGCTGGTTTTGTTTATACTATTTAGTTTTGGTTTGTTTTTTTTTTTTTTTTTTTTTTGCCTGTAAGTGGTTTTCCAACCAACTTACTCTTTAGAAGACAAGCTATTTTTCTTAAACACCAATTTCTCTAATGTGCAAGCTAACGCATGTAACATTAGCCTTTTCTTCCATTCTGCTGTTATCTTCATTTTAAATAGTGAATCCAGTTTCCACACGATAAAAGCCTCAAATTGCCTCTTTGTTTAGACAACTATGGCTTCTTAGGATAACCCCTTGTTTTGACTTCATTTCCTTCACGTTTCTGCACTAGGATTTTAGGTCCCTCTTCCCCAGTACATTTCGTTTACAAATGTGTTATACTGCCCACATTTAACCTACATAGCAAAGTAGAGCACTCGGTCCTCAGGGCATTTCTCTACACCCCAGTACTCAGCCTCAATGCTCTCTATTGTCAAACAAAGCTATTTGGAAACAACAACAGTAACAACAAAACTTTGATTGGCTAAATGAAGTTTTATCTTGGCCTCAGAACACATAGCCAGCTATCCTCCATTTCCCAGCATCTGCATTTTCAGGGGCCTCCTCTCTTAATAAGAGTATAGCAGGCTTTATCTACACCCCCAGAGCCACTCCCAGAGTGACCCAGCCTTCTGGTCCACTTTTTGCTATGTTGGCAACCAGGAAGATCGCTACTGTAAATTCCATCCCAAGTGTGTGGCTGCCCTGTGAAGCTGTGCTGCTCAGTCATCACGCATGCATCTCCTCCTTGCTTCTGGTTGCTCTGCTCATGTCAGAGATGTAGCTTTGACACAGAAGTGGCATTGGAGTTGGTCAGGATGGGGCAGAAAGAAAGGCACAGGATCAACAGCTCAGCGCCTTTGAAAGTCTTGATTTTATTGAACCCAAAACAAGCCTCCTCTTCCTTCTTCAGACACTGCTGATCACATTAATTCTAGATAAAAAGACAGTTGTAGGGTTTTCCCCCGTCATATTGGCAAAGTTTTTTCTACAGGGAACCTGTAAAGGAAAGCTGTCTCTTAGTGCTCCTAGGCAAAGCATTGAAGTACAATCCCACTGAAATCAAAGCGACAGCTAGAAGGCACCTGTAATCCCCAGCTCCGTGAGTTCTTTCAGGTCTTGAATACAACTGTCAATTATCATGGTCTCTTTGTAGGCCAGACAAGCAACAATGGATTCAAGGTCCAAGTCAAACGTGCCCAAAGACATAGCCACTTAAAACATTTGTGTGTGTGTGTGTGTGTGTGTGTGTGTGTGTGTGTGTGTGTATGTAATACTCAGTAACAGATTTAACAACCAATAGAACATGAAGTTTCCAGGAAAGGAAAATCAGAAAAAAAAAAAAAAACTATAAAAATAACCATAAAATAAGATGTGCTATGTTAAACACAAGTTAACATGGCCTTGGTTCTCATGCTTTTCAAAAGACAAAAACAAACTAAGAATTCATGCAGTATAGAGACTTGCTTAAAAAGTAATCTACTAATTCTCAGATAAAGTGGTGATTAAAACATGCAAAGCCCTGCCTCATAGAAGTTGTAATCTAGTAAAACAGACAAAACCTAGTAAGTGCTGTAAAGACAATGGTCACCAGCATATCCCTTAATCCCCTTTACAGTAAAATCACAACTATGTCATTGAAAAGTGGTAAGGATTGGACCAATCAATGCTCACATTCATCAGTTCCACCATTTCCTTGGTGGGAGGTGGGGGTGTGGTGTGAAGGAACTCAGCCTCCTCAAGACTGATTGAGTGACAGGGCTAATGATATATCAACCCAGTCTCCTTTAACATCAAAGCACATCTAGACCACTCTAATTAATATGTTTTACTTTTAATAACTCTCGTGGTATTCAAAGGGCATTGGGTCTCGATAGACAAGAAAAAAGGCCGAATGAAATCTTTTGGACCTGTCACCTGAACTGGAGGCCAGAGAGAATAATGAAAACATATTTAAACACACGAAAGGAACCTAAGTTTCTCTATATTTATCTAAAACTACGTGTAATACATATAAGTGTATATGTATACAGGTGTATAATATGAAGTTTCTCCCCTGGGGTGATAATGCTCCTACTAAGAGCCATAGACTATTTAACAAAAACCACAGTAATAAACATGAGAAGCCGCATTTCAAGCCGCTGGTCAGGAGAGTCTAAAAAACCCCTAAAACAATATAGGCTATTGCTGTTGCCCCAGGTTTGCTCCCAAAGTTAAAAGGAAGTCTTTATGGCTGAAGACACCATACCAAACATTTCAGACACAGGTCTCAAAATAATGGAGCTACATCTGACCCAAAGGTTCTCCCCGAGGACTAGTTTTCATAATACTGGAAGATGCTATGCAAGTTGCCGAGGAAAGGAAGCATTCAATAATTCTAACCAACTGTAATGCCTATGAGCCACAATACACAGTGTGGCAAAATACCCCGAACGGTGCGAAAGTCTCACTTATCTTAGTGGCAACCAATAGCTTTCTAATTGGACTCAAAGCCAATTAGATGTATGATGGAAATTATGCCTGGTCCTGGAGACCTGGCCAACCACCCATGGCTAGTAAGGTCACAGATCTCAAGGGAGAACCTACTACTGCCATTTTCCTAACTGCATTCCAACTGCATTCTACTCTCAGATATGTGCAGCTCTCACACCTCATCAAAACAGTTTCTCCTCACAGTGGATGGAGACCGTTATAGAAAACCACAACTAGTCAAAATGCAGAGAACAACTGAGCACAGACTGATCCATGTCCAGCACAACTCGTACACTGAATGCTTAGAACGCATCCCAGAAGAGACAGGCAGAAAAATTTAAGAGGTAGAGGACCAGGAAATCTGATGGAAATCTGATGCAAAATATGGCACAGAAGCTACACCCATGAAATCTCAAAACTATGGCTGCTTAAACAAGACCTGAATAATGACAACGCCAGCTGATATGCCTATGAGGATGGGGGAAGTCAGGTGGGGGAAATCACGTGTGCCCCACCTCTAAATGAAGAGCTATAGTCAAGTAGCGTCTGTAGAGGGAGGAAGTGAGTAGTCTTCCCAAGAGATGAGGCCCTTAAATAGCTATCAATGGCAAGTGACCAGCCCTGAAAACACACATACAAGCAACATCAAATGGATCGAGCAGGTGCAGTTACAGAAACTGAAACCAATCCCCATAGACAACCAACCATGAGGTGAAGAACGCAAGACTCAAGGCTCATTCTTCTCCATGTACTGAGGAAAATGCCATGAAATAGGAAATGGTCTTCAGGTGAAGTGTTCCTTTTGGGATGATATGAGGCATATACATCTCAGAAGAGGGAAGAGATCAGAGTGCGGGATGTTTCCTGCAGACAGACTGGCAGGAATTACTCAATACAAAGAACTCCACAAGCTTCTCTGACCCAGAGGAAGGAAGAAGTAGGAGGCTGTGCAGCAGTGAACACTTGAAACTCTGTTTCCTGTACTTTGTTTGTTCTGTGACCTCTGCCGCTCTGGCTGCATATGTGGGCACTGGTCCTTTACATGCAAATGCAACTCTGAGGCTGTGTCCTTTCTGTAGAGTTGGATAATGAATCCTGTTCCAAAGTGACCGCAAGAGCCTAAGACATCGCTTCCTTTCTGTTTATGCCAATGAAACAGAAATTGATGAATTGCTCTTTGTATAACTTTGGGTTTCAGTCTCAATTGGGTCTCTCGTGACAAGGACAAATAGGTCTGTAGGGTTTGTCTTCTATCCTTGCCTGTGACAGTGATTTCAAGACAGGCTAGTGACAACCAGCAAACCACATTTCTCTCTGACTCATTCGCAATTACTCCAAAGTGACAAAGTATTGCATAAGCTAAAAAATCACATGACAAAGATGAGAAAATATTTTGTGTTTAATATCACACAAAAATGTATAAACATGGAAATGACTATCTTAGACAGTCATGGTTAGGCACGTAAATAAACTAGATACTCTAGGAATAGAGGCAGGAGGCCAGCGAGGCTTATAACGCTAGACCCCCTTCTCCAAACAAATTTTGTTAATTTTTTATTACTATTTAAAATGTAGATTGGTGGTAAAGCACTTGTTTGACCTAGCTTTGAGTCTCAGCAACATGAAAGAAAAGAAAAGAAGCAAAGCATGATTTCCAGGGCATTCTTGGGTTGCTAGTCACTCCATTGTCCAGATCACTAATAATTTTGCACTCTTAACCACTTCTGTTCTTTGAGAAGTTGACACAGAGTAATGTTTCACTGTGTGTTCTTGGAGAAAGAGGAAGCTCCCCACAGGAATTCTGTCATCTCTTTTCTGAACTTAAATGACAAACCAAATTTGCACATTGTTGATCCAAAACCCAAGTCTTTAACCTAAGTATAATGCAATCCCATTAGGAGACATGCCAGTCCAAACACCATGGCAACCGAGCCAGTATTGCTTGCAATCTCAGCTATTTGTTCACCTTTCCTCAGCCCAAAATCATCTGCACTTCACCTGTCCCCACATCAAATTATCCTATAATTGTCTTTCACATTACTGAGTTATATCAGCAGCATCAATGGTACCAACCAGTTCGCGGACCTCAAGGATATAGAACTGACTGTTCTTTTTCCTCCCCTTGCATGCTCTGGTCAGTGTTCACAGAATTATTTAAGAGAAAGGAAAAAATGTATCCTTAGGAAGAGATGTCCTAAGGAGATCGTGCAGTGGGTGCATTCTTCAGTATAAGGTGTTCCGCAAAGTCACAAAAGGTAAAAGTACCAAGCTGGCATGCTGTTGATAAAATACGCCTGCATGCTTGGCTTCTCACTTTCTGAGGGAGAATGCCAAACTTACACAAAGGTCTTCACACATCATACTGAAGATCTGTAAGCTAATTGAAAATTAAAAGCAACTTTCAAATTGTCCCCCCCAAATGGACTGGATATGGTGATAAACTATTAAAGAAGACCAACTCCTCGGCTCAGAAATATTGTTTGCTTTCTATCACTTTCTGAAAGAAATTTTTATGTCTATTTCCCACTTGTTTGTCTATCTGGGTCTTTTTGTGGCAGGGCTGCCCATGACAATTGTTCCCCCATAATGTTGGGAAGGAAGAATAATTCCTTCTTTATTCCTTTTCTTACATAGGGTCTTGCTAGCAGCACAGGCTGCCTTGACCTCTTCTTCCTCCTGCCTCTGCCTCAAGCACACACCAACACACCCAGCTTAGTTCTCATTTTAGTGATGAGGGAATTCAAGTTCACAGGAGTCAATGTTACCCAAGGTCATGGGACTTTAAAGGGGTCAAAATGAGGGTGGCTGATCAAATGTGTACCCATCAATGGGCTGCATTTATGAACTACTGTATTATGGACCCCTGAAGTCTTGAGAGTCAGTTAAAAGAAGGGCACATCCATACATTTGAATTATTTTCTGCAAAATTTTAAATTATTTGTTCAACATGAAAAGGTAGCCACAAATTGATTTTTATGCAATCTCTTGTTATAAAATCAAATCAGATCAGCCTTTGGCTTAAAGGCTGCCAAGGTAGGAATTCACAAACAGCCAAAGGTAATACATGAAAGCTTTCTAAGTCAAAGGTTTTAAACTTGCTCTTAGTGGTTAAGCAGGTTGATATATTTGAACCACAAACTTAGGAGTCAAAAGCATCAATCTGGTTGGTCTGTTAGTGTCATCAAATTCAAGTACTGTTTGAAGAATGAATCTTTTTTTCAGACTATAAATTCTGCTTTCATTTGTGTTTAAGATATAGTCTTGTTATGGTCACCTTGCTGGTCTCCAACCTCCAAGCTTAATGATCCTTTTTCCTGAGTCTCAGGAGTGAAGAACACGTATGTGACTCAGACCCATCTCAGAATCCTATAGCCTGTTCATTTCTTTGATTGATTTATTGGTTGGTTGTTGAATGGATTGACTGATTTTTTTTTCTATGTTGGTTGTTTTGGTTTGATTTTCTCCATGTGGGAGTAATTTTTAGTGTTTAGTTTTGTTTTTGTTTTAGAGTCACAGTCTGGCTATGTTGGTCTAGCTCTTGAGCCTCCTGCCTCAGCCTTCCATGTACTGGAATTATTGATGTGCCACTATGCCCAGATATATAGCAAACATCTTATAAAGACTACAAAAACAATGTTTGAAATAGTTTATCCTTCAGCAAATAAGTCGCAAAAACACATAGAAATGAAAGCCAGAAGAAGAAGAAATAGACTATAGATTCAGACTTATAAACATTTTACATATTAAAATTATCAAGCCACATGATAAAATAATCAATGTCTCGAGACATAAAACAAAGTAGTCATGGACCACATAATGGCATTATTGACAATATTGGATTCAGATACAACAGTGGCCCCCACATGACCATCAAACCTGCTGAGCTCATAACCATCAAAATAATGTCATAGCACATGTATTACTAATGAGTTAATTCTTACATCATCAAGTCCATTGTGTTTCTGATTATACAAAAATATAATACATTATATAATACTTGATAATATTAAGAGGTTATTATCTTTCTTGCTTATGTATATGCTATAATATGCTTTTTGTAATTTTAAAAATTTTATTTGAATGTGGCCCAGGCTGGCTTCAAGTTTGCTCAGGTGAGGACACCCTTAACCTTTCGATCCTTCTGTCCCCATTTCCCAAATGCAAGGATTACAAATACATATATGCCATAAAATATGGTATCATGCAATACTATGGATTGAACTCATGGCTTCCTGCATGTTAGGCAAGCACCCTACCAACTGGGCTACATCCGCAGTTCCTATAGTTATTTTATAATATCTTCTTTATATATATAAACTAAGAGTAGACAACTAAACAGTAAGCCATGCTATACCAGCAACAGTTTTATATATCTTGAGTCATATATTTCTTGACTGTTTAACTTTCTCTTGTACTTAATTTAATTTCTTGTTGTTTTGCTCTTTGTGGATAATATACTGGTAATGTTAGCCAACAAAAATTCAACAGATATTTTGTAAAACAACTATTTACAATGACAACAAAATTACCAGAAATAAATGCAATAAAATAGGTTAAGCACCTTGTGTAATAGCAAAGAAAATTTATTTTAAAAACTAATGAAGCTCTAAATAAAAATATAATACATTCACGTAAAAATACTTAAGCTTATTATTTTTAAAAAAAAAAACTCTTCTTTTAAACTGATATTTTAAAATTCTGACAAAAATTGCAGAGAATAAAACTTTATAAGATATACGTAAAATTGATATAAAAGGCAACATATCAAAAATAATTAAAACTTGACCTTATAGAAGTTCAGAGGAAGTCCATATTGCTGAAAACACTAGGTACTTTGGACCCGGAATGCAGAAGATTCAAGCTGAATCTGACCTAAAGCCTCCAACCCAAGGACTGATAGGTCATAGTACCAGAATATGCTGCCAAAAGACGGAAGTAATCAATAGTTCCACCCAGCTGCGATGCATAAGAGCCACAGAAATGATCACGATGACAAGGAATCACTAAAGGTGCAATAGTGACATTCATATCTTGGCAGTAACCAACAGTAGTCTAGTTAAACTTAAGGCTAACTCAAAGAAAACAAAATCACGTCTGGTACTTGAAACCTAACCAACTACCTGAGACTAGTGAGGTTATAGATCTTAGCAGAAAACTACTGTTGCCACTTTACTAAATCAGCATAATTTACTGGTTATGCTTAAAATATAAATTTAACTAAACTAAACTGTATTCTAAACATGTATCTCATGGTGATAGATAAACATCACTATCACCCTTCATCATAGAAGCTCTCTTTGCAGCAGATGGAGATGATTATGGAAAACCACAACTTGTCAAAGTACAGATATTGTGTGGTACCCAGCTCCAGATGATAAATTAATAACACAACCCCTGAACCTAAGGCTCAGGAAACATAAAAAAGGGAGCAGAAAGAAGAGTCAGAGAATTCACAGGGAGTCTACTATGAGATTGTGTCTTCTAGAAACGACAGAGAATCTTCATCCATGATACATCAACAGTATGACTGCCTAAACAAGAACCAAGCAATGACAACACTAACACATATGCTAACATGGGACTGGGGAAATATTATAGTCCCATAACCCTAAACAAAGAACTACAAGCAACCAACAATTGCTGAGAGAGGAAGGATGAGTCTTCCCCAGGGACGACTCCCCCAAAGGTCAGCCCTGAAATTATATACATACAAGCAACACTAAATGGACTCATTAGGTTGTACCTATATATTCATGTATTTATGTGTGTGTGTGTGTGTGTGTGTGTGTGTGTGTGTGTTATAATCAAACAAAGGGGAGCCATTAATTTAAGAGGGTGAAAGAGTTGGAAGAAGGAAAGAGAAGATGAAATTATTTCTATTTTATTTAAATTTTATTGTTTTATTATTGATATCATTTAAATATTTTAAGTTATAATATTAAAATAGTTTTTAATTAAAATAAAATCTATTAAGGGAAAGTAAAGAATAAATAAACAAACGTTAAATATAACCAAGAAATGCTTAAAGAAAGATGCCTTGGCAGTTAACAGTATTACAAAAAGAAAATATGACCTTAGGAGTAAAAGAATTTCTTTAAACTACAACTCACAAAAGAAAAGATCAATATATTTGTGTAACTTAAAAATTGGTAGCTTTTGCTGACAGAAAGTTTCATAAATGAAATTAAATAAAAATATACAAACTGAAAGAAAAATTGCAACATAGAGAATTTACCAGAGATTGCTATCCATAATACATAGATAGCTTCTACACATAAACTAGAAAAATGCAAAAAGAGTGCTGTACACATGAGGACCTGAAAAGATGCTCAACCTTACTAAATGCAAACTGGCACCAAAGATATTATCCAGATTGATAAAAAAAAAACAAAATTACGCAACACTGACAGTAAGGTTGTGGAACAATATAAAATGTAATGGTGTGAGAGTATAAATCTATGCAGTTGCTCCAGGAAACAATTCAGTATCTGTGTACATATGTATATTCTACGACCCAGCCATATCCCCATGCATATCTCCATATAGTTCAGTTATATATAGCTACAACTAGTGGCCCATGCTGGGATTCATAATAACATATTTGTTATGTGGATGACAGTAATTATAGCTTGGAAGGCAGACTGCAGAATTTTCTTTTCTCTCCCTCATTTCTGGAAGGTGAAAGTGGTCAGCAGGTCTGGTGTGTCATAGATAAGCCTCCTCCTGGGACAACTACCTTCATGATTATGGTATCTCCCTTACTGTAGGGTAAGTATTAGGCTGTGGAATGTTCAGTCAGTGAAAGGCCTCACAGAAGTAGAACATGACAACAAATAGCCCTGTCGACCTGAGGAAACCTTAGAAAATACAAAGCTCAAAGTATAAGTCAAGATGACTACACAGAATATAATATATGTGTCACATATAAATTCAAAACTCTAAAAACCAAACACAAATTCTTATATATTAAAATAAAATGAGGCAATAATAGACACAAGATTAAACAGAAGGCAAACAAGAGGGGAATAGGTCCTTTGATCAGCCTTCAAAGCTACTAGAAATATTCCATTTTTATACTAAATAGTTCCCACCCACACAGTTACTGTAGGGTCACATTTCATATCGCCTACATATATTGTAGTATCCCTTTGTACCCATTCAGTATTCAACACAACTATTTTATTGCAATTTTGTTTTCTCATCTTCATGTAGGGATACTTCAATATTGTCTGGTGATGCTGGAGAGCAACTTTATAAGGTGAAAACTCTTAACAATATATATTAAGTATAAACATATAAAAGCACATATCAAACATTGCAAGTATAATAATAATGGTAGTAGAAATAATAATGTGTTTCATCATTTGTGATGATTTGACATAAAGAAGGATAGCTCTGGTCAGGAATAAAATGATGGGTTAAAGTGTGGCCACTGAGCCTGGGAAGTTTCTAGGAGTGACCTTGCTGTACAAAGGACATCAGATGTGCCATGGAGGAAGGTCATGAACATCCCAGAGTAAGATCAGACCATCTTACAAGTTGGGTCAAGGAAAAGGTGGAGCCAGAAAGGTGTTCTAAGGCATTCTACAGAGCTCCTGTATGTTAGTTATCTGTTGCTCCTTAAATCATTGGCTGTTGCAGAGCTACATGAGAACATAAAATAGAAAACATATTTTTAAAAATTCTATATTAAGGCTATAATATGAAAAATAAAATAAAATAAAATAAAATAAAGACATCATATGCTAGTACCCGTGCCCATAGATATATTCTGGTTGTTCAGAAAAAGACATTAAAATGAATTAATTTTAAAAACTCAGATATAGACTAGTCTATGTAGTGGTTAATTAGAAGCATCTAAGAGACAAGATTCTGACCATGAGTAGTAAGGATTATCTTTTTTTTTTTTTTTTGGTTTTTCAAGACAGGGTTTCTCTGTGTAGCCTTGGCTGTCCTAGACTCACTCTGTAAACTAGGCTGGCCTCGAACTCACAGAGATCTGCCTGCCTCTGCCTCCCAAGCGCTGGGATTAAAGTCGTGGGGCACCACGCCCAGCAGGAAGGATTATCTTAATCAGATTAACTGAAGTAGAAAAACCCACTCTAACTGTACTGGCACCATTGCAGGGGCTGGGATGCTAGACTTAATGAAAAGGAGATAGGGAGTTTGCAAAGGCACTCATCTCTTTCTGCTTCCTGACTGGCTGCAGTGTGACCAGTCACTTCAAGCTCCTGTTGCCATGCCTTTTCTACCACAAAGAATTGCTCAAACTGTGAGCCAAAAGAAGCCCTGCCTACTTTAAGTTGCTTTGTCAGAGCAATGTATAAAGTGACAAGTATTGTCACCACCATTGAAAATCCAAAGACATGGAAATATGGGACCTACATTGCAGACCCTGTAGGAACAATGAAACTCCTGATTGGCTTTGGTGTGGTAGATCTTCTAGTGTTTACTGAAGTTCCAGGCTGGTGGCCCCACTTAGCAATTGTTATCCACCATCTAAGTTGTCACCTGATTTGATATGCTGTTTGGTGTTTCAGTCTCTAAGAGGACAATAGCTAGGGCCATACTTAGAAGAGTGAACCTCCTGAGGTAAGTGCATTAGAAGGAGTGGAAGATAACAGTTCACTCTAAAAATAGAAGTGTAAAACAGCTCTCTGCAATTCGTCAAAATTATCTGGTGAATTTAATTTTACGAGCATACATCTGTCATTTCTGAACCAATGAGAAGAGTGAGAAAAAAAAAACTTTGATTACATAAAAGTTTCATTTTGTGAAGTTCAATGACCTCTCTAAATGTTTCGTCTTTCTTATTATTTTTCCTGACCTTCCTAACATCTGAGCTGAGTCAGCTCTTTGGGGAGCCGTTTTGGGTGACCACAAGCTGGTGACCAAGCACAAAAGAACATAGGCAAAGGCTTGTCCAACAAATAGCCAAAACACTAAAAATGTAACAGTTATATAATTCCTGACTGTGTCATGGTTCTTCTTGTTATAGGTAGTTTATTGTATACATGTGTAATAATATAAATGCATATGTAAAAAATAAAGAATATTTAATAAATATTTTTTATTTTAAAGCCAGGCCAGTCTAGAAAGCATCCAGGAAGATGGGAGAGGGTCCTAAAGTTAAGTGAAGGGCTACAACTGACCATGGCTGCAAACTAAGTAGAGCTGTGGACGAAGCATGCAGTCATGTTTGCGTCTCCTAGATGCATGAATACACCCAGCAGCCCCTGCCCCTGGAACAAGAAAGAAATAGGGTCCTACAGAATATCAAATTGAATAGGCCTCTTTAAAGAACCATTTGGGGCAAAAGACGGAAAAGGAATACAGCAAGTAGGTACACACTATCAGGCCTTGTTCATACCTATTCCTCGAAGTTGTACATCAGAAGAAGCCCAATTACGGATGGCTTGAGTCCTAATAGCACTGTTGATCAGGTGCTAGCATTTCAGTCAAGATTCTCCTTCTAAGAGGATCTCAGCTTTTCCCACTGGGACCCAAACCCAGGGCAGAAAAAAAATGTTGTAAAACAGAAGAGAACAAACTAAGATTCTTCATGGTTATAGCTAGGTGACTGGAGGAGCTGCCACCTCAGTACTGATGCAAGGAGCATCCTGGTTTAGAGCAATGCCAAGCCCCCATTCTGCTTCTGCTGTGTGCTGCTCCCGTCAGAAGTTAGAAGCAGTACACTTCCATATACTACAGGATAGAGAAAGAAAAGATGGGTGAGAAAATGATTGCCACGCGCTTGACCCATTTCCCCTGCATCCTCCGTTTGGAAGGATGGCCTCTAAGCACTGTGAGATGAGGGAAAACAACAACGGCTATCAAGAGAGACTTGTAATCTACAGCCTTCCGCTGCTCAGTAACCAAATGGCCTTGAACAAGTCACTTCAACCTCCTAACTTCAAAGCAAGCACCTACCAAATGAGCATAAAGAAAATTGAGCCACGCAGCTCCTCAGAGGTGAAGAATCTAATAAGGCACTGCACAAGAACACATTCTTACAGGCTGTAAGATGCTCTCCCACGCAGAAGAAGAATGCGAGTGGGCAGCTCCATAAATGCACAGTGCTTACGTCAGAATCTCTACAGCTGTTTGTCAGGAAAAGTATGCAACAGGCGCAGAAAAAGAATGACAGAGTCAGTTGTCCTCGGGAGAGTCGTAGTCATAGCATGGGCAGCACTCAAACCCTGGGCGGTCCATTTGAAACCGAGGAGAAAGGAGGAGAATGGAAAGTCATGTTTCATGAAGAAACTAGCCATAGCTGGAACTATCCCTGCTCAGCATTAGTAACTCGGAGCAAGAAAGAACTCCTCTTGCCCCATCTCCTACCATACAAACCCCAGCACACACCTGCATATCTAATAAATGCCATGAGAAGTATTTCTAAAATGAATTTTTAGTTCTAGTGCTCTGAATGAGATCTCTTGGGTTGTAAAGACTCTGAAGCCTGAAGCTTGGTGTGAAATGAATAGCAATCAGATATCCTGTCTGCAACCCAGTGTGGAACAGTTTAGAAGGCTGTGTTCCTTGGCACGAGCACTTGCAATGCAGCCTCTAGCCAGACTGCACACTAAAAGGAATCATTAGTTGAAAAGACAAAAGGGATCTTATAAAAGTGCTTGCCAGTCTGATGCTGGCTTTGAAGGTATGATGTGCTTTTGGCCAAGTGTGAAAATCTTGAATGATCCTTATTCTCGGGTCTTTGTTGCATCTGGTAACTTAACTTTTAAATATTCTCTCCTAATACTTGAAACACATGGAAGATCAAACTTAAAATAGATATACTGTGAAGTGTGATATCAAAAAGGGCCTACCTCAGTCGGCCAACTGAAAACCTCAAACCTGTTTTAGTAATGGAAATAGAACAAAATTGATCTTACAATGCCTAAAGACATTATTCCTGATAGAGGATACAGAGTATGTTACAAAGCATGTAAAAGTAGCTTTCTCTTGCCCACCTTTCCCCTCTTTATTTCTTACAGCACTAAAACAAATAAGTAAAGTATGTTTTTTAACACACTTTTTAAATGTAAGTCAAAGGGAAGGCTCTCTGTTTGGTTGCATTCAGACACTAGTAATGGACCAGTTGATAAGATATCACTGGAAGGGAACCCATATCAGGCAAAATATTTTCTACCTTCACATATTAAGAAACATAAATAAATTCTTAACTGAGGACACACACCTCAAATCTGGTATCTTCACGTTTCAATAGCAGGAACTTAGAATCAGCCTAGAAATAGGTAACTCGCTCAGGCATCAGTTTTAAATTCTTTGACTTAGTGTACAAACTACTTTCTAAAAGAGGCCCTGATATAGCTTGCACACTTGGATGATTTGCAGGCACACCCCTCACTCTGCATTCACTCAGTCTGCTCTCAACCATAGGAAGCGGCTTTGCTGGGTATATTTGCATGAAGTCCTCAGAGCGTATACTGTGCTCTCAGTGGCTCCGTCCTGTGGCTTAGCTGCATCTCAGCTTCTGGCTTTCACTGTGAAGGTCTATCCTGGCCTCATGGATACAGAGCTTCTCTGCATTGGCAGATCCAGAATAGCACAGGCAAAAGTCAAGCTGTGAGACCCAGAAGAGAACTGTCACCTTCCAACTTTCCAAATTCCTCAGCAGAAATGTCAGGGAAGTAAATTGGGTAAAGTCCGAGGACCATCCCGTTCCAAATGAACTATGATGCCCAACTTTTTGTTTTTCCCTTGAGAGTGTGGGGAAAAGAAGCTCCCTGCCCATGCCCACCACTACCTACACGTTCCAGCATCTCCTGAGCTAATCTTTTACTTTCCAAGATTCTTGAGCATCTGTATATTTTCTGTAGAATTTGAAATTAATATTCCTCCAACTTAGATTAATCTTTCAACAAAAAGGAGAGTAAGGCAAAACTCCTAAGTCATTCTGATCCCTGCTTCTCCTGAAGAGACTCAAAGTTGATCTCTTCACATAGTGTGTCTACTCAGCCACCTCCACAGCCTCTCCATAAGGCACAAGCACTTTACACAAAGTCTTGTATTAGAAGATAGTTAAATAGAGCTGCTTCGCTTTCCATTCTCTCTAGAGCCTCCCCCATTCCTTTCTCTCTCCACGCCTGATCCCCACCCCCTCTCCCATCCAGTTCCCTTCCTCCATTTACTTCAGATGTCTATTTTATTTCCTGTTCAGGATGAGATTCAGCATCTTCCCTTGGGCCCTCCCCAGTTTCTTTGGGTCTGTGGGTTATGGCATGGCTATCCCATAATTTATAGCTAACATCCACTTACAAGTAAAGAAATGCCAAGCCTGTCTCACTGGGTCTGGGTTAGCTCACTAAGGGTGATATTTTCTAGTTCCATCCATTTGCCTGCAAATTGCATATTGTCAATTTTTTAAGAGCTGAGTAGTATTCCATTGTATAAATATACCACAATTTCTTTATCCATTCTTCAGTTGAAGAACATCTAGACTGTTTCCAGATGTTGGCAATTATGAATAAAGCTGCTATGAACATAGTTGAGTGAGTGTCCTTTGGTATGGCGGAGCATCTTTTGGGTATATGCCCAGGTATAGCTGGGTCCTGAGGTAAGAGACTCACAGGAATACATGGGGATGACCCTAGCTAAGACTCTTAGCAGCTGGGATTAAGGAGCCTGAAGTCACCACCTCTTGTAGCCAGGTGGGACTCCCAGTGGGGGAAGGGAAATACAAACCCACCCATAAAACCTTTGACCCAAAATTTGTCTTTCATACAAGAAGTGTAAGAATAAAAATGGAGCAGAGATTGAAGGAATGGAAAACCAATTTCTGGTCCAACTTTAGACCCATCCCATGCAAGAGAGCCAGCCCCTGTCACTATTAATGATACTCTACTGAGATTGAAGACAGGAGGCTCGCATAACTGTCTTCTGTGAGGCTTCATTCAGAAGCTGATGGAACCAGATGCAGAGATCCATAGTCAAACAATAGGTTGAGCTGTGAGAATTCTGTAGAAGAGTTGGGGGAAAGATAGAGGAAGCTAAAGGGGTCAAGGCCACCACAAGAAGACCTACAGAGTAAACTAACCTGGGCCCATGACAAGAGAATGCATGGGCTGGACTTAGACCCACTACACATATGTAGCAGATGTGCCTTGTGGTCAGCATGTGGATCGCCTAACAATAGGAGTAGGGGCTATCCCTGACTGTATCACCTGCCTCTGGGTCCCTTTCCCCTACATGGGCTGCCTTGTCAGGACGATAAGAGAGGGTGTGCTTAGTCCTGCTCTGCTTTGAGATGCCAAAGTGAGGTGACCTTTCTTCTCTGAGAAGGAGAAAAGGGGAGGGATAAGGACTGGGAGGAGAGGAGGGAGGGGCCTGAGGTCAGGCTGTAATGAGATCAAGTAAATGCATAAACAAAAAAAGAAAAGAAAACAGCTAATTACCCTCCATATTCTCTCATTTTAATTATTTTTATCCTACTAAGAAACTGACTCTTGAGCATAATCTTAGAGGTGCTGTGAAGCGTCTCCTGTGGATTCACAGGTATGAACACTTGGTTGACAGTTGGTAGTACTCTTCCTGACCTTCGGAGGGTGAAACTTCGTTCAGGAAGTCTACCACTTTAGCATCCCCTCCTCCTCGAGTGTAGATAAAATGTGGTCTCACTGTTTCCTGGCTCCCAGCCCCACCTCAGGCCTCCGCTGCTAAGCCTTCCCTACCACAACAGACTCTATCCCTCTAGACTGTAAGACAAAATAAATTCTTTCATCACTAAATTGCTTTTGATCGTAGTATTTTATCACAGCAACAGAAAAGTAACTACTTCTGATGTCAACCATTTATCTCAATAAACACCTTTAAACAGGATACAGCAAAACAAGTGTTAGTCACCATTTGAAAAGTAGGTTTGCTTACAAAAGTTCTACCTCAGTACTTACGAGTAACATATGTTATTCCAGTGAAATTCAAATGTCTTCTTCCTCTTCTACAGATTCATCCTCACCTCAGGTGAGAACCTTAGGACATATAGCAGGGTGTGGAGACAGACCCAGATACCCACACAATCATGAGCCTCTGCCTGTCTGCTTGCCTGCCTGCCTGCTTGCCTGTCTGTCTGCCTGCCTGTCTGCCTGCCTGCCTACCTGCCTACTTGCTTGCCTGCCTGCTTGCCTGCCTGCCTGCTTGCCTGCCGGCCTACCTGCCTGCCTACCTGCCTGCCTACCTGCCTGCCTGCTTGCCTGTCTGCCTGCCTGCCTGCCTGCCTGCCTGCTTGCCTGCCTGCTTGTCTGCTGCCATCCTCCCTGTCATGATGATCCTTGACTCTCTCTCTCTGAAACTGTAAATCCCCAATGAACACTTTCTTCTATAAGTTGCCTTGGTCATGGAGTCTTATCACAGCAATAGAAAGGTAACTAAGGCAATCATCCTAAAATTGCAAGATGACCCAGCGGTTCCACCCGTTGCTGGGTTTATATTCAAGAGAAGTGAAAGTACATGCTTATACAAAAGTATGTACAAAAATGTTCATAACAAGATTAACGATAATACTTAGATGTATAAATACAAATTCCCATCAAGTCATACCTGAGCAAGTCCAATGTGCTATATCTGTACAATTTGAAACTATTTGGCAATAAAAATAAGCAGGATGCTTATACATGCTATTACATGGATAGACTTGAAACATTATGCAAACTAAAAGAAGTCAGTCACAAAGGATTCAGTTTAAATGAGCTGCCTATCATAGGTGAACGCATAATAGCAAAAGTACATCCGTGGTTGCTTAGAAACAAGGGAATGGGGAGTTTGGGAAATACAAGGTGGAGAGTATGGAGAAATAAAAACACTCCCATAGGTCAATGCTTAGTCTGTGAATGTGCTAAAGCTGTTAGTTGTATATTCTCAATGAGTGAATTGTATGATATTAATAATATTTCATTACATATAATTCTTAAAGATGCAAAACAAAATGAAGCCAATAGTTTGGTTGGTCATGAGTACTCAAGAAAGAGAGTATTGGGGCACATATTGGAAAAGCTAAAGGAAACAAATAATTGTTTGCAAAGTTCTCCTGTTTCTAGGAAGTTGGAAATAAGGCATCCTGCACACTAGGAAAAGCCTACTCAGTATTGATATGACCTAAGGACCTTCTATATCAGTGATGCAAGTTAGCTTTCATCTCAAAACTGAGGTTGGAGATTACTTGCCACCAAGGCTTGGACATTAAATAATGAAGACAGAAAGCAGCTGATGAACTGACCCATACACTAGGGTACATTTTCTCTGAAACCTAAGCTCAGCACCCTTACTACAGTTGAGTTTAATGTCACTTGCCACAAATTAGAATCACTTGAAATGGGAGCCTCACCTGAAGAGCTTTCCTGACTAATGGCTTTGATTCATGTGGCTGGGAAGGCTCACCTCTACTGTAGGCTGCACTTTCAGGTAGCGTCCCAGATATGACTCTTCCTCGGGAAGGCAGGTTATTCCTGCCTTTTGCTGCCTTGGCCTTCCCTCTTGCTACTCAAGTTGATTTGCTGTGCTGCTGCTGTTGACTCCTTCACTGACCAGTACTTACAAATTTTCATTATGGAATAGGAACCCACAGCTCTTTAGAAGTTCTCTAGACTCCTAGCACCAGATTTGAACTACTGGGGAGCCTTATCTTGTGGAGTGAGTAATTACCAGTTGTGCCCCCAACACCCCAGCTTCAGTGAGAGATAGCTATTTCTAGAGTGATCCAACTGTTAAGGCAGCCAGCCTTAAAGACTGAGTAACTGCAGGATTCTCAACATCTTAGGTGTGACTTGGCTATCACTATTTTTAAACTCATTTAATGAATCCTAAGATATATATTAGGTGTGGATCCAGAGAAACAGAATGGTAAGATGAGTTTCCCTAATGGGATTAGTGGTATATGGAGCCACTTCTCTAGCTGTATAGAACCTACCATCAGCAAGGCCCCTCAGACAGTATGCTAAGCACTGAAAAATCCATGGAACTCAAAATCCTTCTGCCATGGCCTCCTGAGTACTGGAATCACAGATGTGGGCCACCATGCCTGTCCCAAGACGTCATAATCATTTCCTACCTAATCTGACAATATAGAAGTCTACCATCCTGGCGTTCACGACAGAGAAGTAAGTAAGCATGGAGCACAGGAACAGTTTGAATCTGTCATGGGGTAGCAGGAACTGTCTCCTACAGTAGTGTTCCATTTAGTCATGCATTCTAAAATTTAAATTTAGAAGTTTAGAGATTTACATTAAACTCAAAATGGATCAAAGGGCCAGATGTTGCAGGCAGGATGACTAATCAAACAGCGCCAGCTCAATGGGAAGCAATTACTCTAGCATTAGCTTTACAGTGTTTAAACAACCATTTCATTATATTTTTTTTTACACTGATTAAATTTTCTCGGCATTTCTAATGCATCATTACATCTGCCTTGCATTTAGATAACACACAGCATTGCTATCCATTAAAAAGTCCCTTTTCTCTTTCATCACCTTAATAAATCTGATTTGGCTTTATTTGCATAAAGTTTGATAAAGAGCGATTAGTTCTCTTGTGAATAGCATACCTTGGATGGAAGCATGTCATCTATCACTTGACTACAGCCAGCTATTCACAAAGGAATAAGTAGACCCCCAAGAATAGCTACTAAAATAGTACGGCGACAAAGATTTGTCGCATAAATGTCACTATAGAATTACTGTCTTTCCAAGACTGGTGAAGAGTGGATACAATAACCATGGAACCATCTAAGGCACTTTCTCTCTTGTTCCTAAATATATAGCCCAAGGAATTATAGCATAGAACAACATCAAGAATAATAAACTCTATTTCAGCCCACACTTTCAATATTCACATTTGCCCTCAACACATACAGATTAAGGACACTGTAGCTCCTGCTCAAGTAAATGGACTGTAAAGCAATCTCTGGAAGAGATTAGCTGAGATGAAAAGTGGTATGAGGGTATCAAATATGCCAGGCAATCACTTATAGAAACTAAAACTCTGCTAAGTTCTCTGGGGAACTCTTTTTAAGCATTAAAAACAAATGGATCTTATTGGTGAAACCTTACCAGTGACACTGATCTTACCTTTTGAACTTAGGGTTTTGATAACTGAAACTCAAAACCATTGAACAAGTGCCCTTAGAGATAAGAAAAGGAGGGTATGAGTTTAAAGAGGAAGAGACTATCAGCCGAGGTCAACTGACTGTACTCTGTTTCCAAGACACATGCTGATATGTGGGGGTAGAATGGCAAGAAGAAGCCCTCTGTTGGCTCATGATAGAATGAAGCACTGGGCACTCCCCTGTGAGTTAGTAACTGACTATCAGAGTCTGCACTGCTATTCCTTCCCTTAAACACAAGCCACCCGTTTTTGTTTTTGCCGTGGGGGAAGATGCCATGCATTATGAAACTTACTAAATCCAAGTTCAAAGTCTTGCATTCCACAGCCATGAAACTTTACCTCCTACACATTTCCTTCTTTTGTTCTCCCTCTCTTCTACTTCCTCTGTCCCTGGAGACCATCATGGAGTGAGTCTTGGTCTACAACACACTTCTGAGTGCCAGGCTACCCCCTCTACTTTATCCCACGCTCGTTGAATAACGTGTGACTCATAATCTAGTGGTGGAAATCATTGTCTCAGTCTCTGCCAGGCTCATGGCTACAGATGGGAAGGGAATCAAAAGCAACCCGTGTGCTCTCAAAAATAAGAACTTTGTATGAAGAGAAGTTTGGCTCAAAAAGTAGCCAACTAAATAGCTAATTATGGTTTCTTACAGGTGTTAGAAGTGTAAGAATCATGGGGATAATGTAATAATGTTTTCTTTCATTTCAGGGTAGAAGACTTAGGGATGCTATTAGCTTGCTATGGTTGATTGCTCCTTCACTCCCCTGACTCTAGCTACTGTGTGATTAAAGGCTCTGATTTCATATCTTATTTTCTTAACTCTCTTCTCCCTACTAGAATTATCTTTTGTTATTAAAAAAAATCTTTTCTTTGCTCCAGCATGCTAGTGTTACAGATGTTGCATTTGTTCTTGCTCAAATTATCTAGTGCTCAAAACCCTCATTTCAGCACAATTGCACTCATCTACCTGTGAAGAGGAAATTAACAGGGAGCCAGAAGTGGGAGTGACTGATGGTGCAATGAGTGTTTGTTCTTGTTCAGGAAAACCAGCCCTCCAAAAATGCCCGGGTTCAGAAGCTTTCCTCTGAGCCTCTTTTACCTGCGTGCAGCCACATTTTCAGATATACTTTCTGATAAGCAAGACCATCAACTGAATCCCTTTATTTGACTTTTATTTTGCCTTTTTTATTTTGAGTTTTAGTGTGTTGTATACATAGATTTTTCAATAATAATAATAATAATAATAATAATAATAATAATAATAATAATGAAGAAGCTTGAAAAATTCCAACTTTTTACATAGTATATGACTATTTCACACATTTAAATATTTTAGGAGAAAATCATTCATGACACTCCTCCATTTAAATGATTTCCTCAACTCTCAAATGGGCCTCCAGTATTAACCAACTTAATACTAGTGGCTTCAAACACGTGCGCGCGTGCGCGTGCACATACACACACACACACACACACACACACACACACACACACACACACACACACTCCTAAAAATAAATAATAAAAAACTTCAAAAACATTATCCCTAGAGGTATATGGAAGTGTTAGGAGGAAGGAAACAAAGGGGAGACATGAATTTTGTAAATAAAATTAAAATTTTAAAATGTCATCCTAATGTATTTCTAGTTTTCCCACACTTGGATCTTAATTCATAACCCTAAAAAGTAAGTCATGTCTACTCAGAACACTCTTTGCTTCTTTAAGTTACAGATAACACATTCTAATAATGTTAAAATAAGCACCAAATAAAATATTTTGTACGTATATGTAACAAATTCTCATTCTTTACTTCTTCAGAAAGCAAACCTCAAAGAGAAAAAAATTCGTGATCAGAAAAATCTTAAAGAATTAGCATTAAATTGCATCTTGAGTCATGAAAAGAGTTTCAAAAAGAAATAATAGGTAAAGATACAAAGAACAGCACAGGGCTGGGAAGGTGGACCTGTGGGTAAAATGCTGTCTATGCGAGTGTGAGGGCCTGAATTCACTTCCCCCATAGCCTGTAAAGTCTGGGCATGGTAGCAGAGTTGAGCAAGTGTCCTTGTGGTATGATGGAGCATCTTTTGGGTGTATGTCCAGGAGTTGTACAGCTGGATCTTGAGGTGGAACTATTCCCAATTTTTTGAGAAAGGTCCAGATTGATTTCTACTAACTCTGTCTGACAGAAGGAAAATATCCAAAATATATAAAACTGTTCCTCAACCAAAGAATAGATTTTTTTAAGTGTGGTACATTTATACAATGGAATATCATTTGGCTTTTGAAAACAAGGAAATCATGAAATTTGCAGGCAAATGGATGGAACTAGAAAATATCATCCTGGATGAGGTAACCAAAATGCAGAAAGACACACTTGGTATGGACTCATTTGTAGGTGGATTTTAGCCATATAGTACGGGATAATTATAGTACAAGCCACAGATGCAAAGAAGCTAAGTTATGAGAAGGGCCCAAGGGAGGATGCTTGAATACCATTCAAAAGGGGAAATAGAATAGAATCAG
Source organism: Acomys russatus (assembly GCF_903995435.1). Taxonomy (NCBI): domain Eukaryota; kingdom Metazoa; phylum Chordata; class Mammalia; order Rodentia; family Muridae; genus Acomys; species Acomys russatus. The sequence continues at coordinate 37,100,444 of NC_067156.1, forward strand.
CAGTGGACTAAGTGTGGGAACTGGGTTGGAGAGGGTGTAGGTAGGGGAATGAGGGTGGGAATCAGATGTGGGAGGAGAGGGCGTGAGATATGTGAGGGCTGGAAGAGAAAAGGGAAACCAACCTGGGGCATCTCTAGGACAAGCTGGAGACCTGATATAGGATACAACCCTGGGAGGATATGGGAGTGACTCTAGCTGAGACGCCTAACAGCAGGGGACATGGAAACTGAAGTGGCCACCTCATAGCCAGGCAGGATATCAGTGGAGGGAGGGGGACATCAAGCCACCCAAAAAACCTCTAACCCAAAATTTACCCCTCCTATAAGAAATGCAGGGATAAAGATGGCGCAGATATTGAGGGAATGGACCACCAATGACTTCTCCAACCTGAGGCCCATCCTGTAAGAGAAAGCCAACCCCTGACACTATTAATGATACACTGTTATACTTGCAGACAGGAGCCTAGCATAACTGTCCTCTGAGAGGCCCTACACAGTAGTGGATTGTAATGGATGCTGAGACCTACAACAAACATTAGGCAGAACTCGGGGAGTCTTGCTGAAGAGTTGGGGGAAGAATAGAAGGACTTGATACCCTATGAGCATATACAGGGGGAGGTAATCCCCCTCAGGAACAGTCATAGGGGAGGGGAATAATGGGAAAATGGGAGGAAGAGAAGAATGGGAGGATACAAGGGGTGGGATAACCATTGAGATGTAACAAGAATAAATTAATAAAAAAATTTAAAAACACACACACAAAAAAAAAGAATAGAAGGATCCAGAAGGGACAAGAACCCCACAAGAAGACCAACAGAGCCAACTAACCTAGGCCCATAGGGGCTTATAGAGACAGAAGCACCAACAATAGAGCAGGCACAAACTAAACCTAGGCCCCTATACATATGTCACTGATGGGCAGCCTGGTCTTCATGTGGGTCCCCTAGCAAGTAAAGCAGGGCTGTCTCTGACATGGACTTTGGTACCTGCTTTTAGATCCCTTGCCCTTAGCTGGGTGGCCTTGTCTGTCCTTAGTGGAAGAGGATGCAATTAGTCCTGAAGTGACGGGATATGCCAGAGTGGGTTGGGGGGCTCCTTTTATCTGAGAAGAAGGGGGTGGAAGGGGAAAGGGGGTGGGAGGGTGGAACCAGGTAGAGAGAAGGGAGGTGGTGTGCTCAGGATGTAAATGAATAGAGAAATAAAATATTAGAAAAAGAATGGTGAGTTCAGCTTTGTGACACTTGGCTCAGTCCTGAGTAGTCAATAAATATTTATTGATTGGTTAAATAAAACAAGTTTTGGGCTCTGACTAGATGGAATTTTCGACATTTGCATTTCAGTATGTCACAATCCCCTGACTGAATGTTTACATTTTTTATGTGAATCCTGAAAGCTCAGTCGTCATTTAAAAAGACCAAGCCAGACAAACAACAGCAGTTTTCCCTCTGGCTTTTGCTCTGACTTCCGTTCCCCTGGAAATGTGGGGGAAGAACTCATATATTGTAGTGGAATGTCAAGAAGCGTAATGAATAGAGAGACATTGCTACAGAGTTGCTGAGATAAACCACTAAGACTAGAAAAACATTCATGTTTCAATACTGAAGGAAGGGAATTCTGGACCGAAGTGCTTCCTTCTCAGAACAGAAGTATGACATCAATAGCTGAAACTGGCATCCAGAAACATCATCAACAAAGAGCCTTAGAGTTCACCAACTATGGCTATCAGTAGATTTTTAAGCTGAAGAAGGAGTATTGAGAATTCTAAAACAGACTGGGCCGAATAGCCAGAACTTTCTAAAGAAAAAGAAGAAGAAGAAGAAGAAGAAGAAGAAGAAGAAGAAGAAGAAGAAGAAGAAGAAGAAGAAGAAGAAGAAGAAGAAGAAGAAGAAGAAGAGGAAGAAGAGGAAGAAGAGGAAGAAGAGGAAGAAGAGGAAGAGGAGGAGGAAGAGGAGGAGGAGGGGAAAGGAAGAGGTAATAGGAGAGTAAATGGGAGAAAACATAGGAGAGAGGAGGGGATGTGATGGAAATGGAGAGGTGTGAGAAAACAAAAAGGGAGGGGATGTTTTATAGCTATGGTACTTGATGGTTGAATTTTAATTTATATATTCTTATCTCACCTAGAGTAATTTGAATTGATAGGAAGGTCAAAATAACATCATTAATCATGAAATATGTTCTAGTTAGAGAGGTCTTACTGGGAAGAGCATGGGAAGTGGTAAGAGAGAAAAGGAGAAAGGAAACAATAGAGGGGGAGAAAGAAAGGGACAGAAGGAGGGAGAAAAGGAAAGAAGGAGGAGATGGGGAGGAGTTGGGGAAACTTCATAATGTGTTGACTACAATATTTTCCAACCATTTTTATTTTCATGTTCTCTCTTTATGCATAACTGTCTTTTCTAACATCTTTATGGATAGCTACATCTCCTAACAAACAATCCGCTCATTTAAAATGTACAAGGAAATGGTTTTAGTGTGCACACACATGTACAATTTCACTACGGCCACTTTGAAACACTTCCACTACACCCAAAGGAAATTCAGCACACATTTGCAGTTACTCCCTTGACGTTTTTAAGTATACAGGTATCTCAAATGTGATGAAGATTAATGTAAAATAAATCAAAGGTGTCAACTTCCAACTAGGTCTCCACCTGCTGATGGTTCTGTGTCAAAGTCTCCTCCTCCTCCTCCTGAGGAAAAGACTGAGAATAAAGGGCTTCAGACAAGCCTCCACTGGAGTTTCATCCTCAAAGAAACCAGAATAATTTTAAAAGAATTGAACTAGAAATAGGTATTTCAAAAATGGTGCTGTAATTTCTATGCAGGTTCCCAAGCCCTCAGTCAATTCCGGTTGTATATGTTTTACCACTTGAGCATTGTGCTAGCTGCTGTCAAAACAGGTTTGATCTAGAAAGGCTTGGATTGCTAACCAGCCAGTAAAGGAATACAAAATCTTTACTGTCTATTGATATTATTGACTATCCATTCACAATCCCACCCAGCAAATGTACCTTACCAAGCCACACTGATTTCCTCTTTCTGTATGTAGAAGTCTCCTCAGCCCACCACCACAATTCTTTCTCTATTCACCATCTTATCCATGGATCTTGTCTTTTTGTTAAAAATTATTTATTTATTCACTTTACATCCTAATTTCAGTCCCTCTCCTCCCTTCCCAGTCTCCCCTCATGTGTCCCTCCTTTCTCCCCTCTCCTTCTTCTCAGAAAAGGGAGAGGGCCCCCCATGGGTACCAACCCACCCTGGCACATTGTCTCTGCAGAACCAAGCCCATCCTCTTTCTCTGAGGCCAGACAAGGCAGCCCAGTTAAGGGAATTGGGATCCAAAGACAGGCATCAGAGTCAGAGCGGGCCCCTGCTTCAGTTGTTGAAGGATCCACATGAAGACCAAGTTGCACATCTACTAAATGTATGCAAGGGATCTAGGATCAGTCCATATATGCTCTTTGGTTGTTGGTTCAGTCTCTATGAACCCCATGCCCCAGGACAGATGACTCTGTAGGTCTCCCTTAATCGTTCCCCCAACTCTTCCATAGGACTCCCCAGGCTCTGTCTAATGTTTGGCTGTGGGTCTCTGCATCTGTTTCCATCAGCTGCTAAGTGAGGCCTCTCTGAGGAGTGATTCCTGTGGTTCCTGTCTTCAAGCATTAGTAACATTAATAGTGTCAAGGATTGGTTCTCTTCCATGGGATGGGTCTTAAGTAGGGCCAGTCTTCGCTTGGCCATTCCTTCAATCTTTGCTCCATCTTTGTCCCTGAACATCTTGTCAGCAGGACAAACTTTGGGTTGAAGGTTTTATGAGTGAGTTGGTGTCTTGAAGTCCTGCCTGATTATAGGAGGTAGCCACTTCAAGTTCCATATGCCTCAGTGTTAGGAATCTCAGCTAGTGCAACCTCATAGACTTTCTGGGGCCTCTCTTATCCCAGGTTTTTGGCAAATCCCAGAGATGCCTCTACCTCTGATTTCAGTTCTCTCATCTGGCCCTCTCTCCCTTGCTCTCCCTTATGCCTAATCCCTACCACTGCTAAGCTCCCCATCCCCTCTCCTACCCAGTTCCTTCCTTCTATCCACCTGCAATGCCTATTTTATTATCCTTTCTGAGTGAGATTCCAATCCAACAGAAGGCTAATTAATATCTGAAATATATAAAGAATTCAAGAAATTAGACAACAAGAAACTAAATAATACACTTCTTAAAAGGCGGTACAGGCCTAAACAAAGAATCCTCAACAAAGGAATCTTGAATGGCTGATAAACATGCAAAGAAATGTTCAGCATCCTTAGTCAACAAGGAAATGCAAATCAAAATGACCCTCAGATTCCATCCTCCACCTGTCAGTATGGCTGTGATCAAAACCTCAAGAAATAGCACATGCTGGCAATGTTGTAGAGAAAAGAGAACACTCTTCCATTGCTGGTGGGAGTGCATATTTGTACAACCATGGTGGAAATTAATCTGGAGGTTTCTCAGAAAGTTGGGAATAGCTCTATTTCAAGACCCAGTTATACCACTCCTGGACATATACCCAAAAGATGTTCCACCATACCACAAGGACACTTGCTCAACTATGTTCATTGCAGCCTTATTCATAATAGCCAGAAATTGGAAACAATGTACATGTCCCTCAACTGAAGAATAGATAAAAGAAAATGTGGTACATTTACACAATGGACTACTATTCAGCTATTAAAAACAAGGAAATCTTGTAACTTGCAGGAAAATGGATACAACTAGAGAAAAATTCTGAATGAGATAACCCAGACTCAAAAAGATATGCATGGAATGTACTCACTTACAAGTGGATATTATCCAGAAAGTACAGGATAACCATGCTATAATCCACAAACAAGAAGGATGCATAGATCTTTTCTTAAAGAATAAAAAATTTGGATTACAATGGCTGTTGGTAAGTCAAATCTTCTATAATGTTCCTGGATACCCTCAGCAGTCACCAACAGGTTTATTTGGTCCTCATGGTGCTGAGTGCAAAAGACACCAGAGGGTTGCATCACACATTTTCTTTCCTCATGGATTTTAAGATCACACCCATACATTCCCTTTCCTGTGTGATGAATGGTAGTTCCATGGCACCTTGTAAGTTTCCTGAACACTAGCCAACAGTAGGGATCTGATTAGAGTATTCTTCCACACTTGTATGGGTAAAATCTAGACTTTCATAGTTCAGATGTGTGTGTGTATATTAAGGCCTAAACCATTTGCATGCACCTGATTAATGATCACAGGTTCCCTGATCAAAACCCATTCATAGAACTAGAGGCATCTTGCCAATGGTATTGTTGCCATGGGTATTATGGAAACTGGCAAAGACATGGGTAGGAAAAAACAACTCTCCATCCTAACAGATGAGTCTTTCCTCACAAAACTGATGAGTTTAGAGCACCTTCTCTGTTGGGCTCATAACGGGGAAAGGACAGGGGATTTGGTGAAAAATAACTGCTTCAGAATTCACTTTTAGGTAGCTTTTAACACCTTGAACCCTCTAAAGTATTGCACAAACTCCTGCCTTTCCAACTAAGATCATGCCCAAAAAGTAGCATATATAATTAGTTGTAGAGATCTATTATCTATATGCAACAGGGTTTATTTGAGGCAACATCTTCTAATCTCAAAAACAAGTTTCTACTTTAGCTTTTCTTTGGAATTTCCAAAAGAATGTGTACTTTAATATAAATTTAAAATGTAAAAGTGGGCATGAGGTACATGCCTGTGATACCAGCAGGATTCCTTCCTGAAGCAGGAATATTGAAAGCTCAATGGCCATCTTAAACTACACAGTGGGCCTGGTTTCTAAAGCAAAAGCAAAAATTAAATAACTAAATAAAATATTTGAAATGAAATATAGGAATAGGCAAAGACTTGTAGAAACTGTTCAAGAGGGCTGCTGGGTGTGGGACTTTTATTCCTCTCCTGTATCAAACCATCCATGTCTCTAGTTCTTTCTCCAACTCCTGAATGAGGAAAGAGAAACCTCTAAAAACTAATTGAGTATGAGATAAATAATGCGAATGGCATCCAAGATAGCTTCTTTTTACCTAGTGTCTTAGTGGCTCTTGATAATACAAGAATATACCTGAAATATGTTTATCTTTATATATAAATTTCTTTCTACCAGTTTGCTCACTTTGGAGTCATAGTTGACATTGTGAAGTGTACAAACGAATCAAAATGTGATAGACAGTAGAAATATGTTCCTTGGATGCACAACAATATAAACATGAGCTAAGTATCATATGTGGCCTTAATGCTATAGCTTGTCTTAGTAAAATATGATTTAGGAACCAATTTGTTTCTGTAGTATGATCAGATACCACTGGCAAACTTAGAGGGGAAAACAGTGGTATTTTTGCTATCAACTTATATGCCCTTTAGCAGCCAACATAACAGTCATTCTGGAGTTTCTGAGTGTCTCCTTGTACTATCTACCATCCACAGAACCTAAATTTCAAGTTTAAGATAATTTGTGGTTCCGTTTTAATGTCATCTCCCAACTATTTACAACTCAGCATTGATTGCTATTTTCCAACATGCATGTCCAATCCATTCACATAAGTCAAATTTCTCTAGTTTTTAACTTTTTCTTTAAAATTAACTTATGCCAGACCTAATGAAAACTCACATCAAAGTAGGGCACTAAGTTCTGGTTACTACCACGTGATGAAGCTCTTTAAAACTCTGCCTTCTCGAGTGTATGCTAGCTGATAACACAGAAAGCCGAGATGTTAGCAATTTCCGTGTTAGAAGAAATTCCAAGAAGGAGGCCAACTACTAGAGATTTGGAGCACAAGCCCAAGTAACGGCAAAGACCTCAAACTCTGAGCATGATTACAACTCATATTTCATTTTCAATTGCTTGAAACATTCCTGTATTGTTATCAGTTGCACACTCTCATGACTTTTACAAGTATTGGGTCTTTTGATTTTCTTGCCAAAAATGTCATATTTTTCTTCCCACAAACAAAGTACCAAGAACCATAAATTAGATACTGAATTTCTCTTCCTTGATGCCTAGTTTACAACTTTTTCCTCGTATAAGACCTAATAAAATCCATCCATCTGACCTGCCCAGTTCAGCCATTCCTAACTAGATAGAGAAGGGTGCTTAAGCTTCTGTGGCCCCACATCCACTGGAATCTTCTGGGCAGGAAGCCAATCTGGGTTTTCTTGGGAATCTTGATTCCCAGAAGGGGCAGCCCCATGTCTCCACCATGTCAGCCAAGGGAGGATCCCAGCAGCAGTTTAATATATTTACACAAGATGATTCTTTCAAAAGAGAGGTTTTGGCTCAGGATCAAAGCACAGTCACAACTGAAGACCCACAGTCTTTAAGTTTTGAAACAAGCCATGCTTAAGAAATCAAAAAGACTACCATGAGAGAGGGGTATTCATGAGAGACCAGTACATTAGAAAGTCAGGGGGCGGACAGCCAGAGGAAGCAAAATCAAATGCACACAGTAGGCTTGAAATAAACAGGAAGAACCACTGAGTGAGTCTTGATCTGGGCCAGTTACTCAATTCTAGAGAAAGGGCATTGACTGCCTTCTTGGGGCCCGCTATGTTTTTGTCGGCTGGACTGGCAACAGTCAAGCATAATGCTCCGACCCTTTTTTCAGACTAAATGTCCTACACATCTTACCTGACTCTCGCTTCTTTCAGCCGGTATGAAAACCCTAGGCCAGTAGCAGCATTTGCCTATTGAGAATCTGGGGATAAAATAAAGGACATAGGCTGGTGAAGACTCAGCAGGTGGAGACACTTGTGCACAGGCCTGACAACCTAAATTCAATCCCCAGACCACACCAATGGGAGGGGGCAAGTGACTCCCCAAAAGCTGACTTCTGCCATCTGTACCTGTCTCTTCTCTCCTTTCCTCTCCTTCTCCCACTGCTATTTCTCTCTCTCTCTCTCTCTCTCTCTCTCTGTGTGTGTGTGTGTGTGTGTGTGTCTCTCTCTCCCTCTCCCCCATACTTCTGTCTCTCTCCCTCTCTGCTTCCCTGCAAAGACCAGCTGCAAACCTGGGCTAAATAAGTGTTGATTCTATGCAAAGAAAGAGCTCATCGGCATGATCCAGGAAGGAAGAACTAAGCGAATCTAGTAACTTGACATATAAGAACTCAAAGTCTTGGACACTAAACAGCTCTGGTTAGCTCTTGATGCCTCTGCTTTTTCAAATGCATACTAAAAAATGATGTTTATCTGTCAGGAGAAGGGGATACATTTAGGGTAGTAGTAACAGAGAGAAAGAAACAAGTGCCTTCAGGTGTTGAAATGTATATAGTTTTATGTGGATGAGCGATCTGGCTGTGAGCCTGAGTCCACCTTGATGTCCAGAACTGAGAAGAAGGGCCCAGCTCTACCCAGCTCACCCCTTTGTCCCCTGTCACCCTTTTCTCATCTTCTGTTCTAAAGCATGTTGGTGTCAGGATCTCCTTCTATCCCTTTATGTCATGACTTCCTTTGTTTCCTCTCCTCTCCTTTTGTGTTTCCATTCCTTCCTTTTTCTCCCCACTCTGCTCTCACTTCTCTTTACTATAAATCTCATCAATATTTACTTATAACAAGTTAGGTAATGAAAAATGTAAGAAACTATAGAAGGGACAAATGAAAAGATAATCTTAAAAGATAATTTACAATTATAGACATGTTATATATAATGTATTGAAATATAATTTGTGCTATGCCAATATATGATTTTTAAACTATGAAATTAGAATATACTTCTCCACTCACCATCCAGGTAAAACTCATTACTGTGAAAAACACCCTTAGAATGAAACAACAGCAACCCACCCCACAACCCAGATGACGTGCAAATCACACCTGTCACAGATCATCCTATCAGAGAGCCAACTGAGCAAATCAAACAGCTTTCTTTGTTTCATTTCTTATGTTGCCTTCAAGCTTAGGAATTCATCCCATTAGCTTAATAATAAACTGCACTTCTCTATGTGTTCATGTTTAACACTTGACTCTGACATAGCTGAGATTCATTTTGATATTTGACATGAAGTGAAAAGAAACTAATTAATTTCCCCAATACTATTTAAGAAATAATCTATAATTATTTCTTAGTAAGGTTCCATTACCATCTTTTAAACTTTATTATGTGAGGTCATACTAATACACCTGTAAAAATATGCATCACACTTAGGTTTCTATTGCTGTGACAAAACACCATGACCAAAAGCAACTTGAGGAGGAAAGAACTTATTTCAGCTTGCAGTTGGTTCCACATCACAGCATACCATGAAGAGAAGTCGGAGTAGGAGTCTGGAGGCAGGAGCTCATGCAGAGGTTGGAGGAATCCTGCTCACTGACTTGCTCCTCCTGGCTTGCTCGGCCTGCTTTGGCATAGCACCCAGGACCACCAGGCCAGAGGTGCCATCATCCACACTGAGCTGGGATGGGACATTCCACATCAATCATCAATCAAGAAAATATACCACAGGCTTTTCCACAGTCCAATCTAGTGGGGGCACTTTCTCAATTGAGATTCCCTCTTTCAAAATGATTATAGTTTGCATGAAGTCGACATAAACTTAGCCAGGACAGAGTAGTACTTAAAGATCCCTTCTCTGTAATGACTTGAAAACAATAAGAAATCCAGGGGTGAGGACAGTTTCCTCTGGGACTAACATCTCATAACTTATAGAATTTATCACTATGCCTAGCAAGATGAATAAAGAATAGTATCCTCATGAGGAGTCGTGCCTACTCTCAATAACAAGAGATAAGTTGCTATAAACTGAATCCAGAACCCTATCGTTTGATATCTGGGTCTTGTGGTCTCATAAAGAACCCAAACCAGGTGTCTGTGCTTCTGGAAAACAGAGGATTTCACTCTGCAGCACTTGTGTTCTTTGAAGGAGACACACAGCTGATCCCTGTGTGTAGGCTTTGTTTGCATTGTTCATTTCCTCTACATTCTGTGGCTTAAAGAAGACAAATCAAATTCTGTCAGGGGAGTTGTGCTCAGCCACAACATGGTGCTAATTTCAGTTAAATGGGCAGCAATCATCTGTCAGGACCCTCTCAGTAAGACTTTTACTGTCTGGGTCTACCAAAAACGCAACAGGATGTCTAAAGACCAAGAATCTAAAACCATGTTACATGTATGAAAAAATTAGTCATCACAGAAAACAAAATGAGTATCAAAAAGAAAAGAGAGCTTCAGACTGTGTAAGGATTAAACGAGCTTGCCAACACAGTTTTTGTGTTCTTACTAGAAACATGACTGTGCTCTGGCAGAGAGACAAGTCAGAAAAATAGTCTTTGACTTTTAACAAACTCCCCTGGGTAGATGGAACACAGGTTACCAAACACAAAGTGATGATGCTAACTGTTCTGGAACAATGTTGACTCATAGAAGATTCAAAGGTGAGGTTTCTCTTACTTTTTTTAAAAAAAACTAGCTACCAGCTATATCTAGAGACAAAACCATGCCCAAATGGTTCCTATCAAGATCTGTACATTGTTTTGCCAATTACAACTTTACTCTTCCATCTTCCTTTCCTCAGTCCCTTTCTGTACTCTGAATTACTTAATCCTCTTTTCAACACTTCACATGGAAGAATAATTTGAGGTATATTTGTGTTGCCTTTCTACGTACACCAAAGAAAAAGACTTTGGGATTAGTCAATGCAGGTTATTGGGAGAAGGTATTGTCCCATGTAGTATACATTCCATTAATAAATCACCATGTGCTGTTCAGGCTTGTTGAAAGCAGCCCCTAAGAATGAAGAGCTCCTCTGCGACGCAAGCATGTTCATGTCAAGTGTCCCTCGAAACCCCTTGTCCTGAGTCAGGCTGCCCCGTAAGAGGATGGAAAGCAGCAAGCAGCTAAGGACATTGATGCCCTGCGTCCTTGAGAACTGCTGCAAGTAAATGGCTCCCCACAACCATCACTGTTGTTCATCTCATGACATAAAACTGCCTACAGTGAGCACAAGAAACTCAACACCCATTGGGATCCCCAGCCTAACGACTCAACTTCCGCAGTTGCTGTCTGCTGCATGTGTGTAAGCCCCTGATTTGATGGTATTGCTTTCTCTCTCTCTCTCTCTCTCTCTCTCTCTCTCTCTCTCTCTCTCTCTCTCTCTCTCTCTCTCTCCCCTCCCTTCATCTCTGCTGATGTTATAAATTCCAGATTCAGTAATGTTTTGCCATCTATCTGCTGTTTCTATCTGTCCCCTGTTTGCTATCTGTTGTTTTGCTTGCTGTTTCCTCTGTATGTAATAAACCCACTCATTTGAAACTGCAAGAATGGCTATCGTAAACCATTATCCAGCCCTTACAGAATGCCAGAATACAAACAAAGACCCCAAAAGAGAACAGAATCTCTTATTAGAGAGAGATGCTCTGTAAACTCCAACCTCACAAAACAGATAAGAATTGTGGTTATTCATCCTGCAAGATTGGAGAGAGTGGATGTTCTCTCTAGAAATCTCACTGCTAGTTTCCTTTACATAAAAATTCACCTTGTAGACAATTCATGCAGAGAACCTAGACCCCCTGTTCAGATCTAGCAAATGGTCAACTCATTCTCCATGGTTGTCAGAGCAGGGACTGCCTCTGACATGAATTCTGATGCTCCCAATTATATCATTTCCCCTTGGTGGGGAGGCCCAACAGGCACACAGAAGAAGGGGATGCAGGCTATCCAGATGAGACTTGATAAGCTATGGTCATATGGTAGGGGAGGAGGATCCTCACCCTGTCAGAGTTCTAAGGGAGAGGAATAGGCAGAAGAGGGAGAGAGGATGGAAACAGGAAGATACAAGCAAACAGATAACAACTGGGATGTAATATGAATAAATTACAATAAATAAATAAATACAAAACAGAAAAATACAAACAGAAAAATAATCCCCTTGTAACATTGCAAACATGTTTACATTTACAAAAAAGACTCAAGTGATAAATAATTTTTCATATCACAGCTGCTGTCCTCCTTGTGAGGCGACCTCTTCGTGTATTCATCTTCAATCCATATCACTTGGGCTATGGAGTGCTAAACATCTGAGATACAACACTTTCAAAAGGAGAGTTCATCTTGGAGAGAGGTTTGGTGGGAAAGTCCTGGTCAGCTGAACAAAGTAGAAGATGGCGGTATGAGGAACCAGCTCAGGTGGCTTTGGATAACTAGTAAAAGGCAAGGTTGTCGTTTCTAAACTACCTTAGAGAGATACTGAGTCTATAGTCTGGTAGTGCAGAGCAGACTGGCAGGGGATAGTACCTGGATACGACTAACTCAGAACAAACCTCATTCACATAAACAGAAGTAACTCAAGACTGAAGGCCAGCAATGCTGTGAAAATGGGCATAGAAAAAGCAATAGGTTCTGCCATGGACAAATGCATCTGTTAGGAACATTCAAAGGCAGCATCCTAATGGAAGGCAATGCCTTCACTCAGCACAATGGATTGTTGGTTCTGCAGGCTCAATTACCTAATAGATAATCTAATAACCTCATTATTATTTGTCATTTTGGATGAGTGTCCCAAAATTTTAGCCAACATACACAATGCCAGAGGAGAATGCAGGATTCAGGAGGCAGGTGGTATTAAAGAAGTCTGCCTTTCTGGATTTCATGGAGAAACGGAGAAAGGTCTGGTTGGCATAGCAAAGCACCTTGCAACAGTTGCAATGCATGACCACAGGGCTAATTGTAGTAAATCACAACATGGCATGTGTAGGCTTGAGAACAAAGCGCAAGAGACATAATAGTCAACATGTCTAGTTAACATCAAAGAAGCGAGTGCCTGCTTCTCAAAACTACAGACGTGTGGGATACAGAAGTAAGCAACTAGAATACACAAAAAAGCAATGGTGCTGGGGGAGTCCATGGGAAGAAAGCATATTTACACATCTGGCTCTTAGAGCCCTGAATGTAGCCCACTCAACTTCACTTTTCAAATCCAGCATCTGGATTTAAAGCTGAATCAATTATTCGTAAAGTGCATTGCTAGTGTGGTCTCTCGTTTCCAGCCTCTCCCAAGAGGCTGGTCCTCTTTAAAATCTGAGTGCTGTGGGATAAAGACCATAGTCCTTCATTCTACTTTCAGACTGGGAGATGGAGGATTTCTGTGCTTAAAGATCAGGGGCATAAAGCAGCAACTTACAGACTCAGAGTATACGGTGTGATTTTTTTTTTCCAAATCAATATTCAGTTTCACAACCAGGAATCCATAAAGAGAGAACAAAGCATGGAAAAACAAACCAATTTACAGCTATCGAGATGACACAAGTTCCTGGATATTTTTTCTAAAAACAATCAATTTTAAGGACAAACAAGTTAAAGCTAGTTCAAACATTGAGACGGAATATTAAAAGAAAAAAAAAAGATATGGCAGCAAACCAAAAGAGTGTATTAGGTCTTGAATAACTAAAGCAATCATTTTAAGTAATGGAAGAAGGTGTGTTTTAACAACTGTGTGCACTCCCCACCACTGCCTTAACCCTGACTGTGCCAGCTCCCCAGGAGAAGGTGCTGTGGGCATAGTTCTTGACATTTAGGGAAGCCCCTTACGTACAATGCCTACCAAAATCACAAAATCCATGCCTATTGAATTGAACATATGGTACAAATTCTTCAGTTTCTCTCTGAATTGGAAATTATTTTAAAAAGTGGTCAAGCTAACATTCTATACTACAGAATTTGTAAAAACAATGTCTGACAGGTAAGGAATTTAAATTCAATGCCCCACACAAGCCTTGGCTCAAAGGACTATCATCACACCATGTGTCATGTATGTGCACAAACATGAGCAATGAAACATTTACTTCTGGAAGCAATTTCAACTAGGGGTGACCCTAGAGAAGGAGGGAACAGATCTCTCCACCAGCAGGCTCCAGCCAAGAGCCTCAACCCCTTCAGTGGCAATAATCTATACAAAGGTGAATTCACATTTTTACAAGACTGTTAGGCTAGTGGGCTCATTATTTTTCTGTTACTGTAATAAAACAGCATGACAAAGGCAACTTAGTGTAGAAAGAATTTCTTTGGGGTTAGGATCTGTGACGGCAGGGAAGCAAGCAGCAAGCGTCTGACATGGCAGCTGGAGAAGGAAGCTTGAAAACATATCTTGAACCACAAGCACGAGAGTAAGAGAATAAACTTCAAGTGGACAGGCTTTAAGCTCTCATGTCTGGTCCCCAGTGACAAACTATCGCCACCTCCTCAACTTCCCCCGAAAGGCACCACCAACTGTAGAGACCAAGCAGTCACATGCCCAAGACCATGGAGGACATTTCTCGTTCAAACTGCCATAGCCAGTTTTTTTTTTTAAATTGCCAACTTCCTGCTAGTAAGAATTTTTTAGCTGGCTCAATGCCAGTATCCACATTTTTTTTTAAATCTGAGTAACCAATGCTAACAATTTTGTCCTGAGCATGTGGTCTTAGTCATTGAGATGGGAGATCCCTTTTACTGCAACCATTTTTAATACCCAAACAGAATGAACAGAATCCCTATGTCCTTTACAAAGCTAAGCACTCAGCCTTTTAGATCAAGCAGAAAATTCCAAATTGGTCATTTGCCTACAACTGACCAAAAGCATAAGGGAGTTATCCCATCAGGGCCCTTCTCCTATCAGTTGGAGCTACTGACCCACTCCTGTCTTGTGACAGTTTCTGCCTCCAGCTCCTGACAACAGGCTCCTCTATTTTGTCCTGAAATCATGTTTCCCAGTGTCTTTTGGGAACTTCACTTCCCACCAATCTTTCATACATGAAAGATTGGGGGTGGGGGTCTCTGTGACCTTGTCCCACTACCCCAGAGACTTTTCTACTCCCATCTCCTCAACCCTCCTATCCCTGGAAGGACCCAGAACTTTTTTTTTTAATTTTCTGTAACCAAAATGCCTATTAGGAAAGTCAGATTTGCATTCACTCAATCAGTCGTTGAGTTCCGCGTCACACAGCTTCACATTCTTAATTTCTAAGAGTTTGCAACCTTGCTAACAACGTCCCTGAATGAGTCTTCAGTGCTGTAGGGTCCTAATGCTTAATGGTGGCTCTTAAACAAACATCCCATTAGAATATCCTCTGGGAGACCCTATAGCAATGCAATAAAATGAACTCCAGCAGAAATTTTTGTTTAAATTCAAGGTGTTTGGTCTGTATCAGCAATGTTTAATATTCTCCTATTTCAATTTCTACCCAAAAAAAAGTATATAATAAAATTAATTGCTAGGGCTGAACTGAGAAACGATCTGAGAAAAATATTGCTATACGGACTTCTGTGCACTTGTGTGTGTGCATGTGTGTATGTGTGTGTTGGAGTGTGGTTGTGAGTGTGTGTCTGTGTGTACATGTGTGTGTGTGTGAGTATGTGAATCATGTTTGTGTGTGTGTGTGTGTGTGTGTATGTGTGTGTTGGAGTGTGGTTGTGAGTGTGTGTCTGTGTGTACATGTGTGTGTGTGTGAGTATGTGAATCATGTTTGTGTGTGTGTGTGTGTGTGTGTGTGTGTGTTGGAGTGTGGTTGTGAGTGTGTGTCTGTGTGTACATGTGTGTGTGTGTGAGTATGTGAATCATGTGTGTGTGTGTGTGTGTGTGTGTGTGTGTGTGTGTGTGTTATATACACAAATAAATGAAGTAAGAAGCAGGTCAGGAATTAATTAGTGTCATAGAACAATAAAGAAATGTTGTGGTATAATACCCAATGTTTCAGTCATACATGGAAGAGAGAAAGAGTGGACTTGTGATTTTCCCCAAGGGTTGGACTTAGCATCACCCCACTTCTTGCCATGCCTTCTCCCCAGTAAGCCATGGTTTTTAAAATGACCCAAACATATGAAGGTCATAGCAATGAGGCCCTTGGGAATTGGGGACCCTGTCAGAAGGGCATTTATGCTCTCAATATTGTCTCCCTCCCACACGGCGGGTTCTCCCTTCAGCATCCTACACACACTGACGATGGGAAGCAGACATTTGAAAGAAGAGCTGTGAGGAAGGAAAGCTCACACTTCTCCCTGATAAGCTTGGAAGGACTCAAACCACGCTCTCCAGAGGAGGGAAGACAGCTGCTGAGAGGAGCGAAGCTTTAAGCCAAGCTCTTGAAGCCTTAGAGTCATGAAATCACCACAGGATGAGGAAGGGGCTGCGCTTGAAATCACATTTGGTGATACATGCCTGGGTGTGAAACACATTAAAATTTGAAAAAGTGATGACAGATTAAAGGTTAAGAGAAAGTATACCAAATTATTTCATTAGAAAGTTTCTCTAAAACACTCTATTTAAACATAGTGATGGTATTTTTTCACATAACTAATGCTCAACTTTTCCTAACAATTTATGTGTGAATATTCATGTATGTATGTGGGAGTGCATGTGTGTGTGTGCATATTTGTGTCTATTTATATATTTGTGTGTGTGTTTACTCAGAGATGCCAGGGAGAAAGACAGGGACACACAGAAAACAGCATTTCCAAATGGATAATGAGGAATTTGCTTTAAAGATTTATTTGTTGCAGGGATCATGAAAACTGAAGAGGCCACCCTCTAACTAGACAAGATGCCTAGTGAAGGGAAGGGGAATGCCCACCCACTCACAAAACTTTGACCCCAAATTTACCCTACATACAAGATGTGCAGGGATAAAAATAATGAGGGAATGACCAACCAAAGCCTGGCCCAACCTGAGACCCACCCACTGGAGACAGCCAACCTTTGGCATTATCAATAATGCTTTGCTATACTTACAGACTGGAGCCTGGCATAGCTGTCCCCTGAGAGGCTCCACCCAGAAGTCAATGGAAACAGATGCCGTGACTTACAGCCAAACATTGGGTGGAGCACAGGGAGACTTGTGGAAGAGTGGGGGAAAGGATAGAAAGACTCAGAGGGAACAGAAGCTCCACAAGAAGACCAACAGAGCCAACTAACCAGGGCTCAAAGGGCCTTTCAGGGCCTGAAGCACCAACCATGGACCATGCATGGACTGGACCTAGGCTCTCGACACACACGCAGCCAATGGGCAGCTTGGTCTTCATATGGATCCCCTAGCAAGGCGATCAGAGCCTGTTTCTGACATGGACTGTGTTGCCTGTTTTTCAATCGCATCCCCCTGGTTGGGCTGCCTTCACAGTGGGAAATGGCGTGCTTAGTCCTGATATGACTTGATGTGCGAGGGTGAGTTGGTGGGAGGGGCTCCCCTTTTCTGAAGACCAGGAGAGAGGGGATGGGGAAAAGGGAGGGAGAGTGGGTTCTGGAGGAGAGAAGAGGGGCCTATGATCTGGATGTAAAGTGAATTAATTAATTAATTAAAAATACTTTTTACCTATATGTGAATGTGTATGTGTGTGTCTATGTGTATGACTGGGTGTGTATGTGTGGTTGTATATAAGTGTGTGTGTATGTGTGCCTATATGTGAGAGACTGTGTGTGAGTATGTGTGCCTGTGTGTGTGTATGTGCATGTGTGTGTGTGTGTGTGCGTCTGTGTGATTTCATATGTACCATGTATGTTGATGTCTGTTTTAATCAAAAGAAGACATTGGATCCCCTGGAACTGGAGTTACAGGAAGTGTGAACCCGGGTCCTCTGCAAGAGCAGCAATCACTTACTTACCTACTGAACCATCTGAAAGTTTAGCTTCTTTAGAAGGGAAAAGTGAATCTTTTTTTTTTTTTTTTTTTTTTTTTTTTTTTGAAGCACATGAGAAAAATTTTACGTTATAAAAAAGCTCAGCCATTATTATAACAAGGAGATTAATAATTATGCATTTATCCTATATAGCTATAAATTTCTATAACCACACCATAACTATATATAGTTACTTGTAACCGTATGTATAAATATGTGTAACTAAATGTGATCACAATGTACTTACAGTTCCTTTCCAGCCTCCGCCTCGGTCCCTGCAGCCACCGCGATGTTGACGCCCAAGAAGAACCGGATTGCCGTCTACGAACTCCTCTTTAAGGAAGGAGTGATGGTTGCCAAGAAAGATGTCCATATGCCCAAACACCCCGAGCTAGCTGACAAAAATGTGCCCAACCTTCACGTGATAAAGGCCGTGCAGTCTCTCAAATCTCGAAGCTACGTAAAGGAGCAGTTTGCCTGGAGACATTTCTATCGGTACCTCACCACCGAGGGCATCCAGTATCTCTGAGATTACTTCCACCTACCTCCGGAGATTGTGCCCGCCACCCTGCGCCGCAGCCGTCCCGAGACTGGCAGGCCTCGGCCCAAAGGTCCAGAGGGTGAGCGGCCTGCAAGATTCACAAGAGGGGAGGCAGACAGAGACACCTACAGAAGGAGTGCCGTGCTTCCTGGTGCTGACAAGAAAGCCGAGGCTAGGGCCGGCTCAGCGACAGAATTCCAGTTTAGAGGCGGCTTCGGTCATGGACGTGGTCAGCCACCACAGTGAGGTTGGAGAACGTGTTGTGGTGAATAAACTTTAAAGAAGACAAAAAAAATGAGCTAGAAATGATCATAATGAGTGAGTTAACCCAGAAGCAGAAAGAATCAAATGATATATACTCACTTATATCTGCATACTAGCCCAAGGGGCATGTCCCACAAAAGCCTTCACTTACCAGGAAACTGGGACAGAGGGGAAGGCATCCTATTGTGACTCTAAATGAGAGACGCATGGGAGAATAGCAAAGTAGAAGGATCCAGAGGGTCCTAGAAATTTACAAGTAGAACAATATGATAGGCAGATTTGGGCCCAGGGGTCCCGCTCAAACTAAGGCACCAGCCAAGGACAATACAGGAGGTAAACTTTAAACCCCTTCCCAGATCTAGCCAATGGTCAGAATATTCTCCACAGTTGAGTGGAGAGTGGGATATGACTTTCTCACATACTATGGTGCCTCACATTTGACCATGTCCCCTGGAGGGGGAGACCGGGTGGCACTCAGAGGAAGGGCAGCAGGTAGCCAAGAAGAGACTTGATACCCTATGAGAATATATAGGGGGAGGTAATCCCCCTCAGGAACAGTCATAGGGGAGGGGAATAATGGGAAAATGGGGGGGGGAGGAATGGGAGGATACAAGGGATGGGATAAACATTGAGATGTAACAAGAATAAATTAATAAAAAAGAAAAAGAAAAAGAAAAGGAAACTACAGTTTGGGCAATAAACATTTTCCCAATTACATGAACCAATGTCTTCACAATAAAAATATAAAAATAAAATAAAATAAAATAAAATAGTTGTTTTTTGAAAAAAATGAAAAAAAAAATGTACTTACAAAGTAAGAAGAAAGTAAATGTTTGGACTCTGCCTGAACTCATGCTCTGATTTCTCAGTGGAGGACAACAAACCACTAGATGAGAGAACCAGTGAATTGCTCTGTGATTAGCTGACATTCTGTCCAACGGTCCAGAGTCCATTTAGTCCTCTGTGCAGGCAGGCGGAACCGGATCACTTATACTCCACATGAGTTAAAGTCAACTCTCCTTCTAGAACAGCACCCCCCCCCGGCCAGTACATACCATGTGCTTTGAGAGCTAATGTTTTAAACTCTGCCGGTGTGAGTGAAAGCACACTTTTACATCAGCGCGCAGAGTCAGCCTGTGAGGCTCAATCTCCTCAACGTACTTTACCAGCCCTCAGACTCGACAGTTTCAAGTTAAACTAGACTCAACCACTTCCTCTAAAGACTCTCTTCCAAATCCAAGCAGGAACTCCTCCTCTCCATCCAGCCCTGCTTGCTTCATTCTCCATCCTGGGATCTTCTCGGCAATGGCTCGATTAAGCAATGGCTTCTCCTCTCTCCCCTTTTCTAGGCTTCCGACTTCACCTTCCATATTCCAATCTGGCCAGGGTTCCTTAAATCTCACCCCAAATCCTCTACTTTTTTTCTGGTATCAATGCATAAATTTAATTATCATTCAGAGGATGTTTCATCCGACAAAAAGCAGAGCACCACCTTCTCAAACTAAAAATAGAAATGACAACAACATCTTTCCTGCCTTGGTGCATCTAAAGTTCTGAATGTAAATCAATATCTATCGTATCCTGTCATTATCAACTTAAAACATCTATCTAGACCTAAAAATATCTTAACCCCCTAGACAACTAAGCTTAATTGTAAAACTAAACTATCTGGTCTTCAACCCCATCAGAGACTTGAGAAGGAATAAAATTGATTACTTGCGTATACCAGAAGTGCAGGTTAGCAGCTTTCCAAATGAGAAGATGACAGAGACAGTTTGCTGCCTGAACAGTCACCCTAAACTCTCTATAATGCTGGAGCATCATCTTCAACCTTCTGGCCCAATATATCTGACATATTTGTGAGGCAGGAACTATTGAGAACTTGCTTACCCTGTCTTGGCAGAGTTTGGCCTTTGACTCTGCCTGCATCCAAGCTTGCCCATTTTTAGGCAGAATTCTTTTTGAGGTACAAACAAGGACATTTTGTCCAGAGGCTTCTTTGCCACATTCGAAGCCATCTCCATATGGAGGTTCTTTGAGTCTTATCATCTTCTTTGAGGTAGGCTGGGTGTTACCAGGAGTTAACTTGTCTCATTGTCAGTGAGTCTTTAAAATAATAAAAACATTGTAAATGCCATATTTTTTTACATCTCTAAGGTTTTTGAAGACCTTCTCTAACTATTTTACCTTATCTTTCTATAGAATCATATCTATCTGTTGCACCTACAAACAGCCAAAACACTAAGAATGTAACATTTATATAACTTCTGATTGTGTCATGGCTCTAGTTGCTATAGGTAGTTTATTGTATATATGTGTAATAATATAAATGTATATGTAAAAAATAAAAAATATTTAATAAAGTAAAAACACCAAAACAAAAAAAAATTTTTAAATAAAAATAGAAGTGACCCAAAAAACACACTGCTAGAACACAATGGAATTAAATTAGAAATGAGTAATAGAAAAACAATTGGAAAATCCCAAAATATTTAGCACTTATACCACATGTCTAAATAGCATATAGGTTAGAACAGCCTTGAGAAAAGTTTATCATATTACCGGGATTCCAAGATTACAATCAAACACAATATTTATAGCCCTCGAACTAACAAGTGGCCAAGGACATAGTGACTTCATGATGAGGAAGATGGTTTTAGTGAATAAAGGCATCACCTAGTAAGGTCTTCATGGAATAAATGAAACCACAGAAGCATAACATTTAGAAATATGAAAGTAATGCCAGAAGAAATAGCTATAAAAGTTGCCAGGGATGGTTGTGACAAATACCTGGGAAGACAAGGAACAGAGTAGTGACCAGGCCATAAATGGAGATGAATTTAGTATTACCCATAATCCTTTAGTTTTACAAGCTACATATAATTATTGATATCAGTAAAATATGTAGAAGTAGACAATATGTGCAAATATGTTAAGTTTCACCTAGAGAAATCACATCTAACACAATACTCTATAACTTGAGAAAACTATACAGAATTAATACTGAATAATACCCAATATGAACTGACATGTGAAAAAACAAGAGTATTGGAATGTCTCAAAACTAGTTTGTTATATCCATTAAAAATTTAAACACAGTTTGCATATATATTCTAGAAACATCAATGTCATTTTCCAAATTTAATCTACTTTTTTAGACCTCTACCCTTACCCACCCTCTGAGAGCAATGCTATGAATGTAACCGATTCATCTCAACAAGTTCTGCCAGCCAACTTTCATTCTATGGGGCCATTTAACATTAATAACCAATGTCAGCACTATCATCCTAATAGATAAAATTGTTCTCAAACATTTCAGGAAATCTGCCATACCAAAAAAGATTTCAAAGTCCAATGGAAAAGAATGCCTCCCCTTGGACATTGTCACTAACAGCCAACATCACCACAGCCCATAGCATCAGAAAAGCGGGTCACTTGTCTGCTGCTGCGTTTCATGTCTGCCTCTGTCAGTGCTGCTGTGCTGTTTACAAGGTGCAAGATGCTTAAGACCAAATGTCTACTCCTCAAACCTGCTGCTTTTGGCAAGGTTTTCAGTAAAACCTAAGGGTACCACTTGGGGCCACCTTCGCTCTATGTAAGTTCACACAGGGCTGCTCTCTAACTGTGCAGCCTCTCATTTCTCCAAGAAATGTTGACTTCTTTCCAGCCTTGGTGCAGCCAGAGGACACAAAACTTTGTCATGTCTGTTCTTTCTGGGCCTCCAATTAAACCACTCCCTTACACACTATATGCAGTAATGTGCTGTGCTTCTTTCAGTGGTAGAAGGTGAGCTCCAAAGACAGCAAGCATTTATGTTCTCTGACTAGTTCCACTGACATGTGATAGTACCTGGTACCAAATCCAAATTTAATAAGTATATAGTGCACTTATGAAGTAATTAACCTCTGGTCATAAAAGTTCATCCTAAATATTTTGACATGTAGGTTACAATGAGATGTACATCTTGAGAGAGCACACATAGGCTTTAATTGTTAAGTAAAAAGGGAAACAAACATTCCATTCTTCACTAATATTATGAGTTACTCCTGAACAGTTGAGAGACAACATTTCTTCACATTCCAAATCTTATCAATTCAGTTAGAGTGCATTCATATAAAGCTACTTTTTAAGAAAGCCAATAAAAGTCCCCCCCCCTTTTTTTTTTTACTCCTACACCTTCAATTCTTTCAAACAAGAAACACAAATCTAAATCTATGAGGTTAGGAAAAATGAGGCTGAGGTTGGTATTGTTTTAATCATGGAGTAAATAGACAGCTAATAATCAGTTAATGGCTCCACCATCTTCTCCTCTCTCCATCTCATGCTCAACCACAGGGACATTCACTGACATTCCCAAGATGGAGGTATCCAGTGTCTGACCTACATGGGTCATCTTCTCTGACATGCACAGAGCCATTGCTTTTCTGCCGATAAGGGCTCTAGAACTTCCTGAAATGATGGTTCTAGATTGCTGTTCTACGTTTCAAGTGTCAGCCAATACCACAGTACCACAGTTTGCATAAGAGCTGTCCACTGAGGACGTGAATGTCAAAAAATTAGTCCTGACTCTAAGGTTCAAAGCGAGAGCTTTTATAAAGCAATTGGATTGTGTAGACTCTGACCTAATCAATGGAATAATCTTTTGATACATTCATAATTGAGTTGATTATCATCAGGTAGCATAAATTATTGGAGATGTGGTATGACTGAAGGAAAACAGTTACTAGGGGCATGCCTTTGAAAGATATCTTTTCTCATCTCTCTCTTCTATCACTTCCTCTCTCTCGTTCCTAGCTGCCATTAAATTAGTAGCTTCCCCATAATATTTTCTTTACCATGATGTTTTTTGCCATACCATAGCTAACCATGGTCTGAAATCCTTGAAATTTGGGCTTAAACAAATCTTTCCTCCCTAAATTGTTTTTTGAAAATATTAGTCACAAAAACATAAAGTGACTAACCTGACCAGAATTCCTTTCATTTCCCTCTTGTGCCCTCTGGTTTAATACAAAAAAAAAAAAAATGAAGAAGGTAAAAGAGGACTAAAACAACAACTACTCAAAAAATTCCAATTTTATTCACACCTGTGTTAACTTTTTCTTACAATGATGCACAATCACGATTTTTTATTCTAGTTTTTAGACATATTTCAGACATTTGACACAAAATAAGTTACTTCTCCTAGGAAAAATAGAAACTTCAACTTTTATGATATTTTGTGTAGCGGAAAATAAACTATTTTATAAAATAAAGGAAAGCTAGAACTAGGTTAAGCTACTTACACCACAGGTCCCAAAACTATTACCTGAAAGCAACTCTCAGACTTCATCTCTAATGTGTCACACACCTTAGGAGGTCACTTCACATCTTAGACTTTGGCCATATACTCACAAGCAAAAATGAGAGGAGCTTAAAAGCGCATAGAGACTTTTTTGAATTACCTATGGATGCTGCCATCTTCCACTATGTTTCATTGGCTAGTACACAGTCACACAGTACACAGATGGCTTACAAGGGAATAGAAAAAATGTAGTACTTATGGTATATGGCCAACTTAGATATTGGGAAAGGCAGCTAGCACTGAATATTATAAACTCTCTTCTTTCATGATAAATTAGCAACAGTGAAAATTTTAAAAGTAAAACTCAAAGTTCCCTCAGTAGGGGACTACAGAAATGGGTAGACATTTATCAGTTAAGAGCAATCCCTGATCTTTCAGGGGATTCAGGTTTGATGCCAAGCACCCACATGGCAGGTCACAACAGTTCAGAATTTCAGTTCCAGGGGATCTAGCCCTGACTCCCTCTTCTGACCTCTTGAGGCATCAGGCAGGAATGTGGTACATATACATACATGCATTCAAAATACTCGTGCACGTAAGATAATAAATAAAGCTTTCTTTAAAAAGCTTTAATTTGGAGGGAGAAAAGGAGAAGGAGAGAGAGAGAGAGGAGATTCCTCTATAGGCCCCCCTAGTGCATTAAAATGTTAATAAATAATTCAGTGTCCCAAGTTTAATTGCTGTCTTTGTCATCACTTTGGATCAAGGCTAAGGATGAAATAAATTGCTTTGCAAGGGCTCTCATGGTTCTTTTTTCATCTGCCTTGGCTTCAGATATATAACATTCACCAAGTAAGAAGTGAAGGAGGTGAAGTCTAGAGGCAGGCTTAACTTCAGTTCTGTGGAGGTTAGGTATGAGGCATTGAAGAACTGGAGTAATTGATATAATTGTGTCCCTGTCTTAGTTACTTCTCTATCTCTGTGTAGAGAAGCCATGACCGAGACAACTGTTGAAAGAATGGATTGGGGGCTTGGTTACAGGTTCGGAGGGTTAGTCCATGATCATCGGGGCAGGGAGCATGGCAGCAGGTAGGCAGGCATAGTACGCGAACTATAGCTGAAAGCTTCTATCTCATCTGGAAGTTGGGGGTAGAAAGAGCTGAATGGGCAGAGTGTGGACTTAGGATACCTCAAAGCCCATCCCCAGTTACACACCTCCTCCAGTAGGGTCACACCCCTCAATTCTTCCCAAAACAGTCCCACCAAGTGGTCAAACATGAACCACTGGGGGCCATTCTTACCAAACCACCACAGTCCCCACCCCTTGTATCGCAAAGTAATATGCTTGAAGAGTCTTAATTACTGGTTTCTATCTCCAATAGTCTTCTTTGTAACCCGCACATGACTTCACTGCACTGAGTTGAACTGGTAAAGGAAAATAAGTACTGACGTGAAGAGAAGGCAAAATGGAGTTAGACACTACAAGAAAGAACACTGCCCCCAAAAGTATGCCTAAGTTCTACCATTCTCCTGTCTACTTATTGCTATTTTGTCTTGTTTCATCATACCAAAAATGGACATTATTATTTTATCCCTTCTTTAAGGTTTAGTATTAATTACGAAGTGTTATACGGGGTATACTGTTTGTATGCCTCTAAGAACTACCCAGTAAGTATACCAGATTGATGTGTCTTTGCAACTTGAGAGATTGACAAAACAAAAAGACAGGGGAAAGTGAGCTGAGGTGAAGAGTCAAGTCGCTGGATAACCCAACAGTGGGACTCCCTGCAGCAATAAAGATAAAGACCAGCAGCAACCACAAATCTCTCAGGGAAGGCCCTTCTGTGGCAGCTGCAAGATGCCCTGCCTTGGATCAGCACCTCTCACCCCGCTCATATCTGCTTCCCGCATCTGCCATGAACTGGACAATGAACAGAGCTGTGCTTAGCCAGTTCGACCGGCCATGAGTCCTCACAAATAGCACTCTGATTGCAAACACCTTCCAAACACACGCAAACATACCAGTTACACACACACCCACAGAGAGAGACAGAGACAGAGACAGAGACAGAGACAGAGACAGAGAGACACAGAGACAGAGACAGAGAGACACAGAGACAGAGACAGAGACAGACAAACAGACAGAGAGGCAGACAGAGAGGCAGATACAGAGACAGAGAGTCAGGATCTTGCTAAATGTTTTTTGTAAAAATCACTACAACTGTTATGATCATAATTCAGATGCTATTCTAAACTAGGAAGAAGGCAACTGTCACTTCTGGGAAGTAAATTATGGTGATAGTACACTATATTTATTGACCTTCCAAGGAAAATAATCAAATTTAGGAAAGGTTCCTCAGGAAAAAAAAAAAACATTTCATATGCATTTGAAGAACTGGAATTATCAAATATAGGGAAGAGGGAGAGCTTTTCAGACCAAGGGAATAGTGGATGTGAGGCCCCTGTGGTAGGAAAGAGCACAGGTGACTCATGGGAGCAGCAGGGGGGCGTGAAGAAGAGAGGAGAGCAGAAGACATGGTGAGGGTTTCTTCAGCCCTGAACACTGAGGCCTACCCTGCCTTGCTTGATGACTTAAAGAGAACTGTATGCGTCTCGTAAATGGTGTGTGCTCATAGGAGTTAGTGCCATCAAGTCACCGAGGTAGACCAGAATGACACGATTTGAAGGGATCTGAGGGGATCCTGGGAACTGAAAGGGAGGACGTAGCAAGATTTGGGGAAGTCTTGTAAAAACTTAAAAAATGAATGAGTTCAAGGTCAAAGAGGGATCCTTCCTTCTTTTTCCTTTAATGTTTTATCAGCATATATTAATTACACATAATGAGTTTTACTGTGACAGCTTCATGCATTGATATGATGTATTTTTATTATATTCACATACCCTTTACCCTTTCTTGTCCCCCACTCCACTAACCCTGTTTAAGAGAGCTCTTTCAAGAATTAGGAAGTCCAAATAAAAGGGAGGTTGAGTAAGCCAGAGACAAGGGATACCGTGTCCAAGCTTTCCTACTTCAGCAAATGAGTTACAGCCCACAGAGCAGAACAGCTTTCAGCAAGGAAAACCAACATTTCTGCTCCAGCAAGGAGGAAGACAGAGGAGGCACCATGCAGAGAAGCCCATTTTTGACGATTCTAAACAAACGCTTCTCAACTGATGGTTTCCAACTTGTCTTCAAAAAAGCCTTATTTTCTGAGACAGCTAGAAAGAACTATGAAGAAAGCAGAGGAAATTTTAAGTGTCGCTGGGGAGAGTGGGAGAACAGGGGACAGGAAACATGGCAGCACTCAATATGTTTGGGGTCCTGTATTATTAGATATAATTCTGATATCATGGTCCAAGAACATTCCTTTGGCCAATAATGACTTACGTTTTCACCATAAACACAAAGTAGGTGCTTAATATGATGCCGTTGTAGATCTTCAAGCCCAGGTACATTTGTGCCTCTCTTAATTTGCTACATGGTTTGTTAAGAGCTCCCCAAGGTCTATAGTATTTAATTCCATGTTTTGAAATGTGCAGCTAATACTTAAGTCCACTTAAGACAAAGTGTACAGGTTATCATGGTACACATTTGGCTAGAATCATTATTCTGAATTTACCGACTTGATTTATTTGTAGTTTCTCTTTTCTTCATCTTATTCCTTATTATCATATTTCACTGGGCATAATGAATAATCTTGATTGCCACCTTAATATACCTGGAAATAGGGAGCCTCAACTGAGGAGCTATCAGCAGACTGGCCTGTGATCATGTCTCTGGGGAATTTTTTGAGTACTAATGGATGTAGCAGGGTCCAGTCCACTGTGAACAGGTGTGTCTGGGCTGTATAGTAAAGGCTGTTGAATATGAGCATGGAAGCAAGCCAGAAAGCAACATTCTCGTGTGGTCTCCATTTCAGTTCCTGCTTCCAGGTTCCTGCTTGAGTTCCTGCCTTTAATGGAGAACTGTGACCTTGAAGTGTAAGTCAAATGAGCCATCCCGCCCTGGAGTGACTGTCAATTATAGTATTTATCATAGTAAGAGAAAGCAAGCTAGAATACAAGGTTCATATATTTTAGCTCCCTTGAGTTCCTTTTGTAGGAAGAAAATAAAAGTACTAAGAAAATAGAGGTTCAAATACTTCATTTGTGAATTACATTAATTTTTAAATGTTAGTATAAATATAGATACGTACATTTGTTCATGAAAATGGATGTGGAAATGGAACTAAGAAATGAAAACCCCAAATGAGTTTCTAATGTGAGAGACAGACAAGAAGCACCTACTTTTTATGTGGACAGGGAAAGGACTATGAAATGGTGTCCAAGGAAAGTTGTTAAGATGGTGAATTGGAGAGGACAGTTATTTCTTACAAACAGTGCATTGTTGCTACATAAAAGTAAAGAGAAATATTTCAAATGATAAGTCTCAACTTAAATTACTTTGGCATTTGGGAGGCAGAGGCAGGCGGATCTCGGTGAGTTCAAGGCCAGCCTGGTCTACAAAGTGAATCTAGGCGAGCCAGGGTTATTACACAGGTAAACCTTGTGTCAAAAAACCATAAATAAGTAAGTAAATAAATAAATAAGTAAATTGGAGCCAACAAGATGGTTATCCTCAAGTTGATTTTTTGTTTGTTTTTTCTTTTCTTCTTCTTTCTTTGTCTTCTTCTTCTTCTTCTTTTTTTTTTTTTTTTTTTTTTTTTTTTTTTTTTTTTTTTTTTTGGTTATTCAAGACAGGGTTTCTCTATGTCCTGGCTATCCTGGACACTCTCTTTTGTAAACCAGGCTGGCCTCGAACTCACAGAGACCCACTTATCTCTGCCTCCCGAGTGCTGGGATTAAAGGTGTGTGCCACCACACCTGGCCTTCAAGTTGTATTTTAACCTCCACACATACACAATGGTAAGCATGTGTGCGTACACACACAGAGACACACAAATTAATATAAAAAAATTAACTACTTTAAAGAAAATTACTTTTAAAAAAGTACTGTAAACTTAAGGCTTATACTATAAGAGTTAATATTTTCCATGTACTTGAATAGGTAATATCAGTGCCCTCCTGACTTTGATTTACTACATCACAGTGACAGAGGAAGCATTATTAACCCTGGCTTACACCCAGCATCTCCCAAATAAATAAATGAATGAATAAAAATAAACACACTTCAAAAAGAGCTTGTTAAATTTTTCACTTACAACCCCCTTTTGTCCAAGAAATGTTTAAATGACCCAAATACATAGGTGAATGAAAAATAAGTATACAAATCAAACATTTACTGATAACAAATCAGGAGGTTTACTTTCAAATAATTGTTTTCTATATATAATTTTGCCATTTGTTAAAGATGAAAACAATCTGCAAGCTAATGAGATGGGTGAGCTTGTTTTTGCATGAAGAATTAAACTTGGCTGAATATTGATACTGCCAAACATAAAACAACCTCAGTATCCTTCAGAACTGACTGACATTTTGATTTTATAATTGTTAATGCTTTGCATAAATGCACAGCACAAAATGGCAGAAGTATGTTTAGAAACATTTCAAGAATGCTTTTAAAAATTCTGTCCCAATCCTAAAATAAAGATTCACTTAACAATCTGAAGAAACTCAAGCCAATAACTCAAAAGAAATCACATTTTAAAGCCAAACATCCCAGCTCCATGTAATCCAAAA
Organism: Acomys russatus; assembly: GCF_903995435.1. NCBI lineage: Eukaryota > Metazoa > Chordata > Mammalia > Rodentia > Muridae > Acomys > Acomys russatus. Next base: position 37,129,826 of record NC_067156.1, read on the forward strand.
ATATGTTTGAATTCTTAGATACTGAGAAATGACATGAGAAAAATATTGAGTCTTCTTTTCCATAATTAAACCAATAGGAAAGCAGAAAACATGGCACAATAAAAACACTTCAGTTCATAACAGGGAATAACCTTGAATCTGAGCCAAGGTGTCTCAATATCATTCACTGAAACTACACAGTACAATAGTTTGCCCCGTGCAAGGTGTGCAAGTACTTACCAGTGCACAGTGTTCAGAACCAAGGCTGCAGTAAAGGCGAGGGACACGATGTGGGCAATTACTTCAGACTTGTCCTATTTGGTGTTGAATTAATTTTTGACTGTTTGTGCATTCAGAAAACTTTTATTGCTACCAATTCTTCGAATACCTCAACACTCAGTTATACAACACCACATGTGGTCATTACCACCAAGCTCATGAAGCTGGATTGTCCTTTAGGATCAAGATGGCATAATGGCTAAGGCTATACAGTTATGTCTCAGTTCCACCTTTCTCTGCCTGCTTGACCCAGCATGAGGACCTCATCACAGGATGTATTTATATTACCACAAGAACTCGGTGACTTTATATGGAGAATGTGCTTTACAAAGAACTGGGTTGCAGCTAGTGCGGGGCAAGTGTTCCCTGGTGCTGCTACTGCTGTTCATCACCATCGTCATAGTATAAAAGATGTCAACGCTATCTGCTGAGATGTGTCTCAATGCCCCTAGAAACTTAACATATTGTTGCCACATAGTTCTAGTGATAATGAGCGAGATTAGTGAGTCTGGTCTTTTGGCTTTAAGGTATCTTGTCATTATCGTAACGGTCATAAGAAAGTACAAAACTTCCTTTGTTCTCAAATCAGTTCTATGTGGAGGAGATTCAGACTGGCCTACTAGGCAGAGCAGCATCCTTGGAAAGTCTCAAGAAAAATATGAGGGAACCACCATTCCATTCCCTGACTGTTTCATAGTCTCACTACAGGTCATGAGAACGGACAAATCTCAACCAAGGCTTATCTGTCTTGCAGTTCAAGTCCCTTCTCCAAGATATCAAGCTCGAGTTCTCAAATAATATGCAAGCCCACTTCTAGACGCTGTGCTGGTCCCCAGCAATGCCCTCCCTAGTCTACTGGGAGTACTGAGATGCCTTCATGTATTCTGGACATGTTGGAAATGCGTATAATTGAAAACCAAAGAATGGATGCAGCTTGCCACTCAAACAGGGAATTTTACAACTTCTCAGACTTTCTGAACCCTAGATTCCTTAGCTGTAAAAACAGAGGCAACAGAGAAACAGCTTATAATGTCCAGGGGTACAGCATCTGGCTGCTCTCATTCTGATGACCTTAGCATATTATCCTGTGCTCCCTAACTCAAATCATCCTGAAAACCCAACCCAGATACCACAACTGTTCTCCTATATACCACATGGAATCTAGCTATCACAGCAGGACTCACTGAAACAGTCGTTGTGGTGTTGATAGTATTGTTCCTGATAGCAATCCTCTTTGTGCTATTCCAGGCCTCTGAATTTCAATTTTTAATGTAACATAATGTGATAGAGAAATATAATTAATAAACAGAAATGTCTTGTACATTCTAAAGCCCTGGTCAATTATTAAACAAAATAACAGCCAAATGACAAAAAGAATCGAATCCTTTATTGAAGTACAAGACCAGCTTTTAAGGATGTGACTGGTAACAGCCCAGGGAAGGGACGCCTACCTTCACTAGTGAGTGCAGTGACAAGCCCAGGGAAGGGACGCCTACCTTCACTAGTGAGTACAGTGACAAGCCTTGGGATTTTTTTCTTTTAATTTATGTGATAACGTGCTGTTTCTTGTTGACCAAGTTCTTAATAGCTACCAACATCATTTCTATAAAGTTAATTTTCTAGTGTTTGTTTTTAACATCTGTATTTTTTAACTTGAATGACACATCAATCCTGAAACACATGTTAACACAATTTACTAACTTTTAGTTAACCTTGGCAGGCTAAGCTTCTTATAAGCTCGTCATAAGTTTTGGTTCCAAATTTGATAAACAAAAAACGATAATAGTTTGGAGTTAATTAAATTGTGGCAATTATTTCTGTTAGATTCATTTTATAAGCTGCAAGATCTAATCATGTTCTTTCTGGAGAAGAAAGATTCTTACATCAGTGGTTGCCCATCACTGACCTCATAGCAGTGGCCCCTAAAATTTAAAAAAAATTAATAAAAAAGCATAATAAATTAATTTAATGTATTTTATATGACATGAGAGGTTTTATAAATGAAGATTGAAAGAAGCAGAGAAACCTATAGATTTTTAAATACAGAAATCCAGAGAAAACCAAGGCTGTATGATATAATGGTAAAATCTTAAAGGGAATTCAACAGGCCTTTTTAATTAGATTGTCCTCTTCTTGGTGAATGAGGTGAATAGGCACCTAGCAATGAAGGTCTTATGATTTGCTTCAGAGATAGGACAATAATTTTCATGGCCTGAGTCACAGCAGAAGAGTGCTGAGAAATCTCTGCTTCTGAGGTTTTTCTCCAGTGTCAAAGTGCAGTATTTTGAGGGCAATATTTCCTAGATCCTGTAGGCTAAGCTGTATGCACTGACAGCTTAAAAATGTAAAGATACCTTAATAGTTTTAATATTCTGATATCAGAGAAGGAAAAACCAAAAAAGTTATTGTGATAGATTATATAATTTTTATTCTTTAAGTTACATGTCATTAATTAATATATGTCATAAGTGTATGTATACAATCACTTACTTCTTGTTTTAAGTGAAAACTACAAGTGGTATGACTGTCCTGGGAGTAACCACCTGCTCTCAGATTAGCTCTATCACCTACTTCAGTTTCGTGCAAGCATGATTTGCTCCTCTTCACGCCTGAGTGGCACCCCACAGTGCATATGTGCTGTAACTTTCTATATTCACCCATCCACAGATGGGGACCTAGGCATTTTCACAGTTTGGTCACTGTAAATGTGGCCCCAGTAAACATGGATAAGTAGGTATGTTTATAGCAACCTATGAATTCTGATTCCTTTAGGTACAATCTAGGACTAAGAGAACCAGTTTTATTTTTAGATTCTGAGGAAATCTCTGTACTGACTTCCATAGCAGCTATAACAATTTACCTCCCCATCTACAGCGCGCTGAGGTTCCTCTCTCTCCACATCCTTGCCAGCATTTTCTCTTGCTTGTTTTCTTGATGGTGACTATTCTGATGGAAGTGAGATTAAATTTCAACATAGTTTCTACTTCCATCTCCTTGATAATGAAAAATGTTGAATACTTTTTCATTTGAAAAATGTTTTGTTAACAAAAAAAAACCAGAATACCTGAAACAATCTTGTACAATAAAAGATCCTCCGGAGGAATCTCCATACCTGATCTCAAACTGTACTATAAAGCAATAGTAATTAAAACAGCATGGCACTGGCACAGCAACAGGCTCGTTGATCGGTGGAATTGAATCAAAGACCCAGATATGAATCCACACACATATGGCCACTTGATTTTTGAAAAAGAAGCCAAATTCATTCAATGGAAAAAGGATAGCATCTTCAACAAATGGTGCTGGTCTAACTGGAGGTCTATGTGTAAAACAATGCAACTGGACCCATATTTGTCACTTTGCACAAAACTCAAATCCGAGTGGATCAAAGACCTCAACATAAAACCAGAGACACTAAGTCAGTTAGAAGAAAAAGTGGGGAGGAGCCTGGAACATATTGGCACAGGAGACAACTTCCTGAACAGAACACCAACAGCCCAGGCCTTAATGTCAACCATTAATAAATGGGACCTCATGAGGCTGAGAAGCTTCTGTAAGGCAGGAGACACTGTCAAGAGAACAAAGTGACAGCCTACAGACTGGGAAAAGATCTTCACCAACCCTACATCTGACAAAGGTCTAATATCCAAAATATATAAAGAACTCAAGAAATTAAACACCACCAAACCAAATAACCCAATTGAGAAATGGGGCTTGGAACTAAACAGAAAATTCTCAACAGAGGAATATCAAAGGGCTGAGAAACACTTAAAGAAATGCTCACAACAGGGACATATGCTCAACCATGTTCATAGCTGCCTTATTCATAATAGCCAGAACATGGAAACAGCCTCAGTGTCCCTCAGTAGAAGAATGGATAAAGAAACTGTGGTACATTTACACTATGGAATACTACTCAGCTATTAAAAACAAGGAATTTCTGAAATTTGTGGACAAAGAGATTGAATTAGAAATTATCATAATGAGTGAGCTCACCCAGAAGCTAAAAGAGTTAAATGGTATATACTCACTTATATCAAGACACAGGGGGCAGCAGCGGCAGAGGCAGCAGCACCAGCAACACCAGCAGCGGTGGCTGAGGTTTGCAGCTCATAGCCTTCCGGTGGAGGCGATTGGTGTGGTGGCTGGTGGGAATTGCTGCGGGAGAGGGGACTCGGGGCAGGATTTGGGTCGCGTGGAGCCTTTGGACCCAGACTGGACTCGGCGGACAGTGCGGCCCCAGAGTCCCGGGTATTGGCCCGGCCCAGCAAACAATTCTGCCTGAGGCACTAACTCAGCGTGGCCATAGCTCCCCTGCTGTGGCGCAGGCTTAGTTGAGCACGCTGCTCCACACTAGGCACCACCTCAGCTCAGCGGCAGCTCCCCTGCGGTGACACAGTCTGGGCGGAGCACTTGGTTTCACCACAGGCACTAACTCAGAGCAGCCCCAGTTCTCCTGCTGTGGCGCAGGCTTGGTGACGTGCTCGGTTCCATCCTAGGCACCACCTCAGCTCAGCGGCAGCTCCCCTGCGGTGACACAGTCCGGGCGGAGCACTTGTTCCACCACTGGCGCTAACTCAGAGCAGCCGCAGTTCTCCTGCTGTGGCGCAGGCTTGGTGACGTGCTCGGTTCCATCCTAGGCACCACCTCAGCTCAGCGGCGGCTCCCCTGCGGTGGCGCAGTCCGGGCGGAGCACTTGTTCCACCACTGGCACTGACTCAGAGCGGCCGCAGTTCTCCTGCTGTGGCACAGGCTGGACAGAGCTCTCGGTTCCACCAGCTCTAAGACTCTGGTTGGACACAGTGTGCAGTTTGAATCCAGAATTCCTGGCTGAGATTGGTGGTCAGTTCGGGCCCTGAGTCAATAACTGACCACAGCACGCACTTTGGGCCAAAAGGCCCTAGTGAAGCTTGGTGCGTAGTCCCAGCCCAAAAATTCTGGCTGGACCCTGTGTGCATTTTGGGCCCAAAATCCCTAGCTGAGCTTGGCAGACGGTTCAGGCCCTGAGAATCTAGCTGAGTTCTGCTCGTGGTTCGGTCCCAGTGCTCCTGGCTGGACTTGGCAGGGAACACAGAAGGCTGTGGATACCTTGGCCTGACCCAACGCTCATTCAGAGACCCAGAACAATTGCAGGATCCACAGCAGAGGGGGACTGAGGATCACTGGTTGTGAGAGACCAGAACAACAGGGCTAACCTTCTAACATCCACACCAGTGAAGCTTTGAGCTCGCAGCCTAGGGAAATCGTAAGAAAACAAGTGAATCTATCGTCAGACACCCTCCATTCAACTCTGGAAGCTACCCAACAAAAACAAAGACGGCAAGATGTCTAAAGGACAACGAAAAAGCATACGCAAAAAACCCCAAAACAACATGGCGTCTCCAGTTTCCAGCTATCCCAAAGAAAACCACCCAGAGAACTTAAATACAACGGAAATACAAGAAAATGACCTCAAATCCTTAGTAATGAGGATGATAATGGAGGAAACAAATAAAATTCGTAATCAAATGCAGGAAGACGCAGACAAACAGGTGAGAGACATAAAAGAAGCACATAGAGTGGAACTGGAAAAATTGCAGGAAAATGCAAACAACCAGATGAAAGAAATAAGTAAAACGGTTCAAGCTCTGAAGACCTATAAAGAGGCAATGGAAGAAACTCAGGAATATACAAAAAATCAGATGAAAGAAATCAAAAAATCAGTTCAAGATCTGAAAATGAAAATGGATTCAATGATAAACACACAGACAGAAGAAAAACGAGAACGTGAGACCTCAGAGAAGAAGGCGAGCAACACAGAGGTAAGCTTTTCTAACAGAATCCAAGAGATGGAAGAACGAATCTCAGGGCTAGAAGATACAATCACAGATATTGAATCAACCATTAAAGAAAATGCCAAATCTGGAAAACTCCTGACACAAAACATCCAAGAAATTAAGGACACCATGAAAAGAAGAAATTTGCGGATAATAGGCATTGAAGAAAGAGAAGACATCAGACTCCAAGGCCCAGAAACTATTCTCAACAAAATCATAGAAGAAAATTTCCCCAATCTAAAGAAAGAGATGCCTATAAACATACAAGAGGCCTACAGAACACCAAATAGAATTGACCAGAAAAGAAAAACTGCCCGCCACATAATAATCAAAACACAAAACATGCAGAACAAAGAAAAAATATTAAAAGCTGCAAGGGAAAAGGGCCAAATAACATTTAATGGTAAACCTATCAGAATTACACCTGACTTCTCAGCAGAGACCATAAAAGCCAGAAGGGCCTGGACAGAGATCCTGCAAACCCTAAGAGATCACAGATGCCAGGCCAGACTACTTTACCCAGCAAAATTATCAATAACCATTGATGGAGAAAACAAAATATTCCATGACAAAAACAAATTCAAACAGTACCTATCCACAAACCCAGCTTTACAGAAGGTAATAGAAGGAAAACTCCATCCCAAAGGGTCAAGCTACAACCAAAACTACCCAGGAAATAGATAACTATCCCATGGCAAAAACACAACTACACAAACGCTCGACTGGAAACAACATCAAAATTAAGACTCTTAAAAGTCACTGGTCATTAATATCTCTCAACATCAATGGCCTCAATTCTCCAATAAAAAGACACAGACTAACTGAATGGGTACATAAACAAGACCCAACATTCTTCTGCATCCAAGAAACACATCTCACCCATAATGAAAGGCATTACCTCAGGGTAAAAGGTTGGAAAAAAATATTCCAAGCAAATGGTCACAAGAAGCAAGCAGGTGTAGCCATTTTAGTATCGAACAAAATAGACTTTCAACCAAAATTAATCAAAAGGGATGAGGAAGGACACTTCATACTCATCAAAGGTAAAGTCAACCAAGATGACATCACAATTCTGAACATCTATGCTCCCAATACAAGGGCACCCACATTTGTAAAAGATCTCCTAAAAAAGCTTAAAGCACACATCGATCCCCACACAATAATAGTGGGAGACTTCAACACCCCACTCTCACTGAAGGATAAGTCATTGAAACAGAAACTAAGCCGAGAAATAACATCATTAACCAATACCATGGGTCAAATGGATCTAACAGATATCTATAGAACCTTTCACCCAAACAAGAAAGAATACACCTTCTTCTCTGCACCCCATGGAACCTTCTCCAAAATTGATCACATCGTAGGTCACAAAGCAAGCCTCAACAGATACAAGAGGATTGAAATAATACCTTGTATCCTATCAGATCACCATGCTCTTAGGCTGCAATTCAACAACAACAGAAATAATAAAAAGCCTACACGTTTGTGGAAACTAAACAACTCTCTGCTAAATGACACCTGGGTCAGGGAAGAAATAAAGAAAGAAATCAAGGAGTTTCTGAAATTCAATGAAAATGAAGAAACAACATACCCAAATTTGTGGGATACATTGAAAGCAGTGCTAAGAGGAAAATTCATAGCACTAAGTGCCTTTAAAAAGAAATTGGAAACATCGCACATAAGCATCTTAACAACACAACTGGAAGCCCTAGAAAAAAAAGAAGCAGAAACACCCAAGAGGAGTAGACGCCTGGAAATAATCAAACTCAGGGCTGAAATTAACAAATTAGAAACTAAGAAAACAGTCCAAAGAATCAACAAAACCAAAAGCTGGTTCTTTGAGAAAATCAACAAGATAGACAGACCATTAGCCAAACTAACTAAAAGGTGGAGAGACAGTATTGAAATCAACAAAATCAGAAATGAAAAGGGAGACATAACAACAGACACTGAAGAAATTCAAAGAATCATAAGATCCTACTTTGAAGGTATATACGCCACAAAATTTGAAAATCTAAGGGAAATGGACGATTTTCTTGATCAAGTTCACTTGCCAAAGTTGAATGAAGAACAGATAAACAAGTTAAATAGTCCCATTTCCCCTACAGAAATAGAAGCAATCATCGATGGTCTCCCAACCAAAAAAAGCCCAGGGCCAGATGGTTTCAGTGCAGAATTCTACCAGACCTTTAAGGGCGAGCTAATACCGATACTCTTCAAGCTACTCCAAAAGATAGAAATGGATGGAAAATTACCAAATTCATTCTATGAGGCCATAGTCTCATTGATACCTAAACCTCACAAAGACTCAACAAAGAAAGAGAATTTCAGACCAATTTCTCTTATGAACATAGATGCAAAAATACTAAATAAAATACTTGCAAAACGAATACAGGAGCACATCAAAGATATCATTCATCATGACCAAGTAGGCTTCATTCCAGGCATGCAGGGATGGTTTAATATACGGAAATCCATCAATGTAATCCACCATATAAACAAACTGAAAATAAAAAACCACATGATCATCTCCTTGGATGCAGAGAAAGCATTTGATAAAATTCAACACCCATTCATGTTTAAAGTTTTAGAGAGATCGGGGATACAAGGCACTTTCCTCAACATAATAAAGGCTATATACAGCAAGCCAATAGCCAAAATCAAAGTAAATGGTGAGATACTCAAGGAAATTCCTCTCAAATCGGGAACAAGGCAAGGCTGCCCACTCTCTCCATATCTCTTCAATATAGTACTCGAAGTTCTAGCCAGAGCAATAAGACAACAAAAGGAGATCAAGGGTATCCAAATGGGAAAGGAGGAAGTCAAATTATCCCTCTTTGCAGATGATATGATAGTGTACATAAGTAACCCTCAAAACTCCACCAGAGAACTCCTAAAGCTGATAAACACCTTCAGCAAATTGGCTGGATACAAAATTAACTCAAAAAAGTCTGTAGCCTTCCTATACACAAATGACAAGCTTGCAGAGGAAGAAATTAGGAAAACCACACCCTTCACATTAGCCACAAGCAATATAAAATATCTAGGAGTTACCCTAACTAAGCAAGTGAAGGACTTGTATGAAAAAAATTTCAAAACTCTGAAGAAAGAGATTGAAGATGACCTGAGAAGATGGCGTGATCTTCCTTGCTCATGGATCGGGAGAATTAACATAGCAAAAATGGCCATCCTACCAAAAGCAATCTACAGATTCAATGCAATCCCTATCAAAATACCTACACAATTTTTTAAAGACATTGAAAGTTCAATTCTGAACTTCATATGGAAAAACAAAAAACCCAGAATAGCTAAAACAATCTTGTACAATAAAAGATGCTCCGGAGGAATCTCCATACCTGATCTCAAACTGTACTATAAAGCAATAGTACTTAAAACAGCATGGTACTGGCACAGCAACAGGCTGGTTGATCAGTGGAATCGAATCGAAGACCCAGATATGAATCCACACACATATGGTCACTTGATTTTTGACAAAGAAGCCAAATCCATTCAATGGAAAAAGGATAGCATCTTCAACAAATGGTGCTGGTCTAACTGGAGGTCTATGTGTAAAAAAATGAAACTGGACCCATATTTGTCACCTTGCACAAAACTCAAATCCAAGTGGATTAAAGACCTCAACATAAAACCAGAGACACTAAGCCACTTAGAAGAAAAAGTGGGAAAGAGCCTGGAACATATTGGCACAGGAGACAACTTCCTGAACAGAACACCAATGGCCCAGGCCTTAATGTCAACCATTAATAAATGGGACCTCATGAGGCTGAGAAGCTTCTGTAAGGCAGGAGACACTGTCAAGAGAACAAAGCGACAGCCTACAGACTGGGAAAAAATCTTCACCAACCCTACATCTGACAAAGGTCTAATATCCAAAATATATAAAGAACTCAAGAAATTAAACACCACCAATCCGAATAACCCAATTGAGAAATGGGGATTGGAACTAAACAGAGAATTCTCAACAGAGGAGTATCAAATGGCTGAGAAACACTTAAAGAAATGCTCAACCTCCTTAGTCATCAGGGAAATGCAAATCAAAACAACTCTGAGATTCCATCTTACACCCATCAGAATGGCTAAGATCAAAAATTCAAGCGACACCACATGCTGGCGAGGATGTGGGGAGAGAGGAACACTCCTTCATTGCTGGTGGGAATGCAAACTAGTACAGCCACTTTGGAAATCTATCTGGTGCTATCTCAGAAAAATGGGAATAGGGCTTCCTCAAGACCCAGCTATTCCACTCCTTGGAATATACCCAGAAGATGCTCCAGCACACAACAAGAAAATTTGCTCAACCATGTTCATAGCAGCCTTATTCATAATAGCCAGAACATGGAAACAGCCTAAGTGTCCCTCAGTAGAAGAGTGGATAAAGAAACTGTGGTACATATACACTATGGAATACTACTCAGCTATTAAAAACAAGGAATTCCCGAAATTTGTGGATAAATGGATTGAGCTAGAAATGATCATAATGAGTGAGTTAACCCAGAAGCAGAAAGAATCAAATGGTATATACTCACTTATATCTGCATACTAGCCCAAGGGGCATGTCCCACGAAAGCCTTCACTTACCAGGAAACTGGGACAGAGGGGAAGGCATCCTATTGGGACTCTAAATGAGAGACGCATGGGAGAACAGCAAAATAAAAGGATCCAGAGGGTCCTAGAAATCTACAAGTAGAACAATATGATAGGCAGATTTGGGCCCAGGGGTCCCGCTCAAACTAAGGCACCAGCCAAGGACAATTCAGGAGGTAAACTTTAAACCCCTTCCCAGATCTAGCCAATGGTCAGAATATTCTCCACAGTTGAGTGGAGAGTGTGATACGACTTTCTCACGTACTCTGGTGCCTCACATTTGACCATGTCCCCTGGAGGGGGAGACCTGGTGGCACTCAGAGGAAGGACAGCAAGTAGCCAAGAAGAGACTTGATACCCTATGAGAATATATAGGGGGACGTAATCCCCCTCAAGAACAGTCATAGGGGAGGGGAATAATGGGAAAATGGGGGGGGGGGAGGAATGGGAGGATACAAGGGATGGGATAAACATTGAGATGTAACAAGAATAAATTAATAAAAAAAAAAAAAAGACACAGGGTATGTCCCCATGAAAAACTTTACCTATCAGGAAAGTGGGTCAGAGGGGAGGACATCCTATTGAGACTTTAGGTGTGAGAAGCTTGGGAGAATGAGGAAATAGAAGGATCCAGAGGGTCCTGGAAAACTACAGGCAGGTCTGGGCCCTGGGGTCCTCCTCAAACTATGACACCAGTCAAGGAAAATATAGGCAGTAAACTTCGAACCCCTACCCAGACTAGCCGATGGACAGGACATTCTCCACCGTTAAGTGGAGAAGGAGATCTGACTTTCACACAAACTCTGGTGCCCCATATTTTACCATGTCCCTTGGATGGAGATGCCTGGTGGCACTCAGAGGAAGGATAATAGGTCATCAAGAAGAGACTCGATACCCTATGAGCATATACAGGGAGAGGAGGTCTCCCTCAGTCACAGACATAGGGGAGGGGAAGGGGGAGAAGTGGGAGCGAGGGAGGAATGGGAGAATACAAGGGATGGGCTAGCAACTGAGATGTAATTTGAAGAAATTAATAATAAAAAAAGGAAAAAAGGAGAAAAAAAAAAGAAATGCTTAACCTCCTTAGTCATCAGGAAAATACAAATCAAAACAACTCTGAGATTCCATCTTCCACCCATCAGAATGGCTAAAATAAAAAATTCAAGCGACACCACATGCTGGCGAGGATGTGGAGAGAAAGGAACACTCCTTCATTGCTGGTGGGGAGGCAAACTAGTGCAGCCACTTTGGAAATCTATCTGGCGCTATCTCAGAAAACTGGGAATAAGGCTTCCTCAAACCCAGCTATTCCACTCTTTGGAATATACCCAGAAGATGCTCCAGCACACAACAAGAAAATTTGCTCAACCATGTTCATAGCAGCCTTATTCATAATAGCCAGAACACGGAAACAGCCTAAGTGTTCCTCAGTAGAAAAATGGATAATGAAACTGTGGTACATTTACACTATGGAATACTACTCAGCTATTAAAAACAAGGAATTCCCGAAATTTGTGGACAAATGGATTGAACTAGAAATAATCATAATGAGTGAGCTAACCAGAAGCAGAAAGACTCAAATGGTATATACTCACTTATATCTGCATACTAGCCCAAGAGGCATGTCCCACGAAAGCCCTTCACTTACCAGGAAACTGGGACAGAGGGGAGGACATCCTATTGGGACTCTAGATGAGAGAAGCATGGGAGAATAGCAAAATAGAAGGATCCAGAGGGTCCTAAAAACCTACAAGTAGAACATTATGATAGGCAGATTTGGGCCCAGGGGTCCCACTCAAACTATGGCACCAGCCACGGATAATACAGGCCATAAACTTCAAACCCCTACCCAGATCTAGCCAGTGGACAGGACATTCTTCACAGTTGAGTGGAGAGTGGGGTATGACTTTCACACGTACTCTGGTGTCCCATATTTGACCACCTCCCCTGGATGGGGAGGCCTGGTGGCACTCAGAGGAAGGATAGCAGGCTACCAAGAAGAGACTTGATACCCTATGAGCATATACAGGGGGAGGAAGTCCCCCTCAGTCACAGTCATAGGGGAGGGAAGTAAGGGGAAAATAAGAGGGAGGGAGGAATGGGAGGATACAAAAGAGGGGATAACCATTGAGATGTAATATGAATAAATTAATAAAATAAAATTTAAAAATTATTAAAAAAAGAAAAATGTTTTGTTAATTTGCCCATTTGTATTAATTTATTTGTTCTTCTGGTGATTTTTTTTTTTTTTTTTTTTTTACTTTTTCATAACTTCTGGATACTAATCCCTTGACAAATAAGTGTATTTCCATCCACTCTACAGGTTGTCCCTTCACTCTAGCAATAGTTCCTTTTGCTGAAAAAAAAAATGCTTTCAATTCCATGTTATATCTCATTTGTCAAGTCCCAATGCTATTTCCTAAATATAAAATGTAAAATCTCATATGTTTTGTTGAAAATCAGATGTCTGTGGTTACATGGGTTGATCTTTGAGTCTTACATTATATCCCTTAAGTCTACACATCTGTAGTAATGTTAGCACCATGCTGTCTACAGGATAGCTGCTCACTGGCTTGCTCCCCTTGGCTTGCTCAATCCACTTTCCCATACAACTCAGTTCCACCAGTTGGGGTAGTGCTTCCCATAGTGGGCTGGGCCCTCCCACATCAATCATTCATCAAAACCTTACCCTACAGGACAGTGCAATGGAAGCATTTTACCAGTTGAGGTCTTATCTTCCCAGATGACCTGAGCTTGTATAAAGTTGACCAAAAAAAAAAAAAAAAAAAAAAAAAAAAAAAAAAAAAAATCAGCACAATTGGATTTACTCCTTGGGTTTTGTTTTTTGTATTGTTTTGGGGTCTGTTGGTTTGCTGAGCCATGAGAATGTGATTATTTCCTGATTTCTTTCCAACATTGTCAGTGGTTGCCAGAGTAATATGGTACCTGAGGCCCCAGTGTTATGCATGTGTAAAATGTGCCACTGTACCCCTAGTTTCCAATGGAAAACTTTTCCTTAAAGAAGATAAAGTATGTAAGGCATCAGGAGTTGATTTTTCTAAATCTCCTCACTTTAAAAGCTCACAGAGGTGCACACAGCTATGCACATGCAAACACACACACACACACACACACACACACACAAATAAAACTGTAGTCCCTAAAACCCAGTATCCAAAGACCAGTAGGAACACAGTTATGTTTATTGACTGACAGAAGCAGGTCAATCTACAAACTCATCAAAAGATAAGAGGTGGGAGGCATTATAGGAAGGCAAGCAGTTATTTCACTGTTTAATGGTTTTGGTAGACTTTCCTCAAAACCTGTAAAACTAGGCCATGCTAGAAATATCAGTGACTGTGGAGCACATGTCCATGGAGAGCTTCTGTCACACTTATATATCATCCTGACTGACATGCAATTCTAAGGAGTCTGGAGTTGCAAAGGTTTGAACTCATGACTTGTGTGCTCTGCACCGTGGCTGGCTCTGGAGGTTTGTCTGTGTAGTAAGACAGGTGCATTGTGAGGTTATTGTTTTCCAATTTGAGATTCTGGGCTGTGGTACAAACACAAGATGGCAGGGACTTGTGTCCTTATAGGCATAAGGTTATTATGTAGTTTAAATTCTGATTTCCCATCTAAATGTTGTGTAAACTCTGTTCCCCAACTGTCTCCCTGATATGTCAATAAAGCAGCTCACAGCCAACTGATGAGCAGGGGAGAGAATAGGGCTGGACTTCCTGCCAGACAGGGGAGGAGGAGTTAGGAGACTCACCCAGGATTCAGCCATGGGAGAGGTCCAAGGAAGATCAGGAGGAAGGAGCTGGAGCCTAGGAAAACTACAAAGTGCAAGTGTTGCTGGGAGTAAGACAAAATAGCATAGAGGGCTAAGAACAGACTTAGCTCCTCAGATTGCGTTGGGAAGCCTTGAATTATAAAAGAGTCTCAATTATTTGTGTGATAGCTGGGTTAAAAAATAAGCTAAGAGAAACAAACATTTTATAAAAATAACTTCAACATGTCCCTAAATTATCACAGGAAATATAGTGTTATATAACTAAAATGTGGTGGCTAATTCATTGTACCAGCTTTTTCCCTAAGAAGAGCAAAAGTTTACATTAGAAGGCAGCAGGACGTCATGAAGGACACAACAATGCACATGTGGAAAAGATCGGTTCACACCCTAAGCAGGGAAGAGCCTGGAGAGATGGCTCAGAGGTTAAGAGCACTGGCCCTTCTTCCAAAGGTCCCTAGTTCAATTCCCAGCAACCACATGGTGGCTCAAAACCATCTATGATGAGTTCTGGTACCCTCTTCTGGTGGGTAGGCACAGGCAACAGGAATACTGTATGAATAATGAATAAATCTTAAAACAAAACAAAACAAACAAACAAACAAAAACACCTAAGCAGGGAAGAAAGCTCGGCATTGATAACAGAAGCAGGCAGTACCAACTGTGGTATAAGCATCCCAACATTTCCACAGGTAGTAATAAAATAGCTTTCTCCTCTGTTTCCTTTTACGAATGTAAATGCAGTTCTATAAGCATTTTGAGTATCTACTATAGAAAAGCTGGAAGGAAATTGAAAAATGAGTAAATCATGTTCTCAGCCTTCGAGGGGCTTCTGGTTCAGGAGAATAGATGCAGTGAAAGCAATTAGATTTAGGATGAGAAAGTTGTGGAGATGGACAGTAGACTAGGCTGCACAGGCAAATACAATTACTCACACTGAAACGGGCACTTAAAAAGTTGAAAGAGTGTATTTTAACACACACATAAACACAAAGAGAGAGACACACACACACAGAGAAAGAAAACTAGGAACTTTCATTTCTCCTATCAGAGAAATAATAAATACAAATCAATCAATCAGAGCCAGCCATGGTGGTAAATGCCTTTAATCCCCAGAACTTGAAACACAGAAGTATACAGATCTCTGTGAGCTCAAGGCCAGTGTCATCTAAACAGAGAATTCCAAGACAGCGAAGGCTACATAGTGACACCTTGCCTTAAGAAAACAAAAATCAGTGGTACCAACACCATCCCTAAAAACAAGAAAGAAGAATTAGAGCCTGGAGCATTTCCTTGTTTGGGATGCTGTCAAACCCACATAGATGGCCATGGCTCAAGTGAATCCCTGCCCATCTGAGCTGTGTGTTCCCGTAGGGCAGAATCACAATCACTCCACTAGGTAAGTGTTTCTCCTTGGAGATGTGCATGACTACAGTGACCCTAAGGAAAATTAATGACTTTGAAAGTACCTTACCCTTCCAGGTACAATGGTTCAGGTACAATGGTTCAGATAGGGATGAGGGTCCCGCACAAAGGGGCATGCCACGGGTATGTGAGAAGTGATAGATTTTTAAGGGGTGAAGCCTACTAGAAGGAGGGTCCTTGGGTCACTAGGGGGTGTGGTTCTCTCAAAAGAGATTAAGGCTAGTCTGTTAGGATTTAAAAACAAATAGAATAACATACAACAGATATGATAATGAGAGAGATATTTGGGGAGAAGGGAAGTGGAGAGGAGTTGGAACCCGAGTGGGTCATGAGGGTAGAGAGAGAGATGGAAAGACAGGAAGACAGAGAAGGAGAGAGAAAAAACAGAAGAAGCCCTTAGAGAAAGTACCAGAATAAGAGAAACAAAGTAACAAACTAAGCAACAGGTGGAGAAAGGTGCCAGGTTTTTCCTTTCATATCCTGGGACCACACCTGGTGGCAGGCAGGAAATGACGTCAGAGGTAGCTAGTAACCACTTATATACAACAGTCTCATGAGATCCTGGTTAATTAACTCTTGTGAGAAGACTGTTAGGAAAAACTGCTTCCTCATGCTATCTTTCCACACAAGATCTCTCTGGCTTCTTGTCTGGGGATGTGATTTCTTCCTCCCATGTGTGAGCCCACCTCTGCCGTCTGCCATTAAGTAAGTGATGTGGCCCTGGATAAGCCCTCACCGGAGCCTGTACCATCCTCCTATGAACTTTCACCTTATAGAACAGCGAGTGTAAACAAATTGTCCTTCTTTCTAAAGTTAACTTTCTTGGAGTGCTTCAGTGCAGTAGTGAAAAACAGGCTACTTAAAACAGGTGACACAAAGAAGGCAACAGCAGCAGGGCTCCAGTTCTCACAAAAGGGCAACACTAGCTGAATGGGCACGAACACGTCACCCACAGAGGGTCCCATGCTGAGGGTGGCCTCCTGTGTTTGGCTTCATGCTGTGATGAGAATTATCAAAGCATTCTTATTTATAGATTTTAAGGTTTGATATTTGGTGTGTGTGTGTGTGTGTGTGTGTGTGTGTGTGTGTGTGTGTGTGTGTGTGTGTACCACGCAGGAAACCACGCAGTTCAAAAGATGGTATCAGATCCTCCGAAACTGGAGTACGTAGTGGTTGTGGGCCATCATGTGGGGGCTAGGAACATAGCCCAGCCCTCTGCAAAAGCAGTAAGTACTCTTAACCACTGAGCTATCCCTCCAGCCCCTCATATATATATATATATATATATATATATATATATATATATATATATATATATATATATATATATATTTTTTTTTTTTTTTTTCATAGAGGATCCCACACTGATATTTTACACAAGACCAAGAAACTTGAAAGGTAGCCAACCAGCCCTGCAGGGGTGAGAGGAGGCAGCCTTTTGCTCCAGAGCTTTTGTGGAAAGCAGAGAATGGTGATGTCGTGGAGGATACAAGAAGCACTTCTTCTGAGTGCAGCGGCGTACATGTTTAATCTCAGCACTCAGGAGGCAGATGCAGGCAGATCTCTCTGGGTTAAAGGCCAGACTGGTCTACATAGTGACACTGCCTGGCCCCCAACCCCAAATTAAAAAACAACAACAACAAATAAGCAAAAAACAGAATAGGTCAAGAGAAAAAACTCTTCATGAGAATAGCATAGGTGATGTTACCAAAACAAGAGATCCCAGAAAGGGGTTGCAGGAAGCTTGGTGGGCACCTGCATTACAGACATAACACAGCTTGAAATGTCTTGTGTTAGGGTACGAGGAAACCGAGCTCATTAGAAACGTGACTTCTAGCAAATTTTGGGAGCTTTACGTGTGTATAGGCTGACATTAAAATGAGCTGTGGGTGCCATCTGGAGGCTAAGGGGACAGCATGGGAAAGAAAGCTTTGGTCATTCCTTCTGAGCCCTGGCTTCTGGAGGTACTCATGCCAGTTTCTCCATCACCCTCAACCTTCAGGAGGCATTCTGCAGTTAAAGAGACTCCCAGGAGCCATGTGAAGATGACCCTATTGAAGAGGAAACATCTCAAGGCCTCCCACCTTCCTGTCCCCAATAGCTAGACAAGGAAGCAATGCCGTTATTGTATAACTAACATCTCTGCTTAGAATCTTGATCATAGTTATACATAATACTGGCTGGCTGAAGCCAATCAACTCATCGTTAGCTAAATCTGATGTTTGGGGGTTGTGAATAGCTATTTCTACCTAAATTATCTAAGTAATGCTTTTCTTAGCATCATCTTGATCCTATCACTAAAGGTTCAGATGTTTTGACTTACCCAAACAATACTCTTGGCATTTTTTTGAGACTGTGGCTGTGTCTCTCCACATAGCCCAGACTGTCCTAGAACTCATTTTGTAGACCAGGATGTTCTTTAATTCACAGAGATCTGCCTGTCTCTGCCTCCTTAGTGCTGGGATTAAAGGCATATGCCACCATGTCTAGCGCTCTCTGTATTTCTATGACTCCATTATATTTACTTTTTAAAAAAATCTTCAGCAGGGCATTGTGGCACATGCCTATAATCCCAGGACACAGAGGCAGAGGCAGGTGGATCTCTGTGAATTTGAGGCCAGCCTGTCTACAAAGCAAGACCAGGACAGCCAAAGCTACACAGAGAAACCTTGTCTCAAAATAGCAAAAACAAAACAAAACCTTCAATATTTAGTTTGTCTCTTTTTTACCCCACCCCCCAAAGAGGCCAAAGCTTAGATATGATTAACTAAAATGTTGAAGTGGGCACATGCTCCAACTCGTACATCTCTCCTTTGCCTCACTTGGAACTGCTTCCTGTTAGAGAAGAGTTGGCTAAGCAGAAAAAAAAACAAACCACCCTTCTATCTGGGCCAGTGTAGTCTGATCCCGGCATCAATTGTTCTTTCCACTCATAGTGTAGCCCTCAGGGTGGCTGGCAAGAATAGAAGATTGCTCCAACAGCACAAACTGGTAAAAAGCTCAGTTCCTTGGAAAAGCAGACATTGCCTCCCCAAAGGATGAGAAATGACAATGAGCTTATTGAAGGAAGATCTTTCCTTTTTTCACAGGAATTCTTTTGCGGGGGATGGAGGGGGGGGGGGTGGGGGCCGGGGCACCTACATTTGGTTTTAGGAAGAGAAGATACGATCTCCGCAAAGATGTGTTGGGTGATATCACCTCCCGTTGTCTTGTGTTGATCCGTAGAACTGGTTGTATTTTCATCTTAACCCTGAGTGGAGGTGCCTGAACCTCTTGTTGGTTCTGCTCAGAAGCTAGAAGGTAGGAATTATCCCTTATTCTAGACTATGCCTTCTAGACCACCATTGTCAACTCACGCAGGGTACCTCTGACCAAGCAGCAAAATCATCTTTCAGCTTAAAACTCTTTTAGACATAGCTTTAAAATGAGAAGATTTCCACACAGCTTATTTATACACCCTTATGTTTGATTAACATACCTCCCACCTCTGATATCCCATATCCCCTTTTCCACACGCTTACCTAAACCCTTAACCTGAAGCATTCCTCCCTATTCCTTCATATCCCATCTAATTATATGTTTAAAACTGGGTTGCAAGATCATAGGTTTCCACATAGCTTTTTATACACTTCCATTAGTTAGCCTTGCTCTACACACTCACTTCCCCACCCCCAAGCCCTCCATGTTTGAGCCTTTCTGTCCCCTGATATTTCCCCATCTGTACTTCCACTTTACCTACAGTTTTCTATTTCCTCTTCCTTAATGGATGCATTGCAAAGACTCATTTCTAATTTCCTGACTTCTACATGAACTTCAAGTTAAATATAAAAAGGGAAATGTCTGGAAGGTAGAATCGCCATAAGAGAAAGGACCATCTACCCATAGTCCTAGTACTTAGGAAGCAGAAGCAGAAAAATTCAGTGCAAAGACATCCCAGGCTACGTGGGAAGGCCTTGTACCTATTTGGACTCAGGAACTATTAATTATATATATATATTTTTTTTTTTTTTTAAATGATGTCAAGAAGAAGACAAGTTAGTGTGTCCAAAGGCAGTTGGAGGGAACTCTTGGCATATGAGTAATACCAAAACATGCTGTATACATGTGTGAAATTTTCAAACGATATATAAAAATATTATTTGGAGAAAGAAGAAAGCATTGCTACAAACCTGCTTTCATAAACTGCAAATTAATTCTGAGGGAAACTGATTTGTCAGAAAGAAAACTCTGGAGCAACGGCACAGACATAAAGTAAAGCAAGTTGCTAGAGACCTGAGAAGCAAATAGCATCAGGGTGTTTAATGTACTCTGTGGGGTAAATCTTCTAACAGATTTGTCTTCTAAAACTTTTCATGGTAAGCAACCCAGGAAGCTAAGCTCCTGTGATTAGCTTGCCTCTTTTTTTTTTTTTTTTTTTCAGTTCTTTGCTATAGTCCAGAGCATTAAAGCTGATAAGCAGAGGCAGAACAACACAAGACTCCTGATAAACAGCAACTGGGGGAGGGGTGCAGAATTCAGAATTCAGGCCCAGGCAGAAATCTCTACATGCACACATAAAGCCTACAACAGGGCTCCAAAATAATGCAAAAAGGCATTTGGTTGGTTCCTTTAAATACATTTCCCATAGGTTAGTGGCACAAGAACATTTTGAAATTCCATTTCCGGCTGGACTTAGTCACTCTCAATGGTTTGCACATACAAATGACAATTTGGAAACTCTCCAAGCAGCACATAAATACCAAGGGAGGCAAGGAAAGTAGGAGAGAAGGAAAAGGCCAGAGAGGGGGGTGCGGGGGGGAGCAATTCACTCCTTTATGTTCCCCACTTGTTAAACAGGCTGTAATCAAAATTACTACTCATTTGGTTGTAGCTAAGGTGAGTGAACAAGGCTGATGGCATCATGAGGAAAGCTGACTCTGAGGTTAAAACACTACCTGTGAAATGTGGAAAGTGACCTAGAGTTCTTAGATATGCCCTTGGTTAATGACACACACCTCACTACTGGTAGCCCATTGCCTACTGTGTCATTTCTCTAAACATAGCTCTCTTCAGTAAAATAGGAACGATGCAGCCACTGCCACGCTGTGAAGAAAGGCTCGAGGTCTAATATAGCCCTTTATAAATACCTCCTAAGAAGCCACAGAGCAGGCTGGCCCACAGGAAAACAGCCTCAACACTGTCTACAAATGTATTTTTTAAAATCCTCAATGATGAGTCATGCTTTAGATTTACTGAATGAATCAGAGTTGGCTTTTACAGGAGCATGCAGGTGTCATAAATAGTGAGACGAAAGTCTGAGGTCAATGTCTAGAACCATGCTGCTGACCGGCACCTACCTATATTTATCCATTATGAGACACATGCAGTATTTGGATATGAGCATTGAAAGTGTAAACAGTCATTTGACCTGAGTGTCTGAAAGGTGGAGACTTTCAATAGCAATAGACTTTGGGGCCTCTGTGGTAGGTTGGACGTAGCAAAAGCTGCTTCCGGTTGTAGACAGAGGGAACAGCTATCACTGTAGTAGATTTTAAAAGCAAAGAGGAAGAAGGAGATTTTTGTCCCAGTTTCTGCAAAATGTGACTTGAAGGCAGGGCTTCACCTTTCCCATGAAGGACCAAAGAGTGGGCTTGCTGGGTTTCTCCCGAGTCACGTGCAGCTTTTAGGAGCGTTTTAAGTAAGCACTTTTACTACTAAAACTATATAGACAGGGTTACTTATTCATGAGGAGCCCATTGTTAGGTAAAGGCAGAAGTGACTGCTGTATATTAAATCTATACAGAGACTATTAAAAGCCTTAAGAAGCAAAAGGCTTGGCTAGGAGGAAAATACCATCCTCGCTCCACACCTTTGGAACAGTCCCAAGTTGGTGAAGAAAGCTGGGAGAGCAGCTGCTAAACACACAAGGGCTCGGATTTCCCAGAGAATTTGGGGCTATTTGTGTTAAAGCTTCAAAGAATAGAAAGCAAACCTCAACAAACAAATCTTTCCTGCCTTTGAGTTTACTCTAAATAACAACAGAGGAAAAAGAGGCTCCAGTGGTTGGAGTAAAAGCACACTACACACACACACACACACACACACACACACACACACACACACACACACACACACACACACACTGTAATATGGTGTTAACAAAACCTTTGTTGTTTCACTTTGAGACAGTTGGAAGTGAACAAATGCAGCATCCATTACCTAAACTTCTGCAACAACTTAGACATACTACTAGTGCCACCTGCTGGTCACTGAGTGCATTGCATGCCCTTTGTATTGGACCTTATTTTTCTCAGTTAAAAATGTGTGTTGTAGAATCATGGCACCTTAGAGAAAGAGAAATGATAGGTTATGTAGACATTGTCACACATTATAGAGAGCCCATATGAAGTGGCCTTTGAACTCACTTTTAAAGTACCCATACTTCTTTGGGTTAACTGTTTCTCCAAAAGCCCAGAACTTTTTTTTGGGCACCAAAAGCTTGAGATTTCCATCAAAATTGAAGATGTGACTAGGGTGTGAATCTATTGCAGTGGTAGAGCACTTACCTAGCATTCCCAAGACCCTAAATCCTATGGATGATGGGGAGAAACCATATACAGCTGACCTTTACTCCCTTCCATTTCAACCCACGCAAGCTCCAGGCAGGGGCAGCTCGTGAGCAAAACCAGGGTGAAGCCAAATTGGGAACCACTTTGTCCCAGGACAAAAAGGAAACCAAGCGCACTCAACCTGGGTTTGGGCCAAGGTTCCCTTAGCCAGATTGCTTTGTTCCTCATGGGATATTTCAGGGAGCCAAAAGCTGGGAGCAAAACTAGTTGCTGTTATGTTTTGTGACACTTGCTGTAGAAACTATATTGTGAGTAAACAGACCGAGAGCACATGTGATCCACTAACAAAAGCCTTCCACATGGAATAGAATCCTCCTTCTCAGACCAGGCGCTCCGTGCTTTCTCTGCCTGTAGTCCAGTCACACAAAGGACAGAACAGCACCTGGGGCATGCCTGAGAGGATTAGAGGAGGAGGAACGGGGCAGGAAGGCTTAAAGTCTGACATGGAGGTGGAGACCAATGGGACACACATGAATGCCTGTGGAGAAAGGGAAGGAATAGCTGTCTCTCCCTGACAGAAATGTGGGTCCCACCTCCCCGTACTAAATCCTTTCTGATTTGAAAAACCTTTGGCTTCCTGAAAATTGACGTCAACAAAACACACAAAGGGAGTCTCCACTGGTCTCCCTGGACCCAGTCATGATGCCAATGAAACAAGGACCTTGGATCCTTGCAGGGAGGGACAGAAGTCTATTCCTGAGCTCCTCCGGGGTCTGTCAGGAAGAATAAGAAATGCATCTCTCTGAGGACAAAAGAGACGTGTCTCAAAACAAATGGCATATTGTAGGCAAAATGCATATTTTATGAAGCCAATCAATGGTGCAGTGAACAAAATGCTTTCTGTTTGGAGTATTAGTGAGAATATTTTTAACTTAGAAGATGCCTTATTATATACCTTATTATTATTATTACTATAGCAGGGACTTAATGAACATTGTTTTTTTGGGTCACGTGGACATTTTTACCCCTGTTTTCCTGGTGATGAAGCTGAAGTTCAGAAAAGCTTAGAGACTTTTGCATCATTAAAAAAAAGACTCAAATGGTATATACTCACTTATATCTGCATACTAGCCCAAGGGGCATGTCCCATGAAAGCCTTCACTTACCAGGAAACTGGGACAGAGGGGAGGACATCCTATTGGGACTCTAGATGAGAGAAGCATAGGAGAATAGCAAAATAGAAGGATCCAGAGGGTCCTAGAAACCTACGAGAAGAACATTATGATAGGCAGATTTGGGCCCAGGGGTTCCGCTCAAACTAAGGCACCAGCCAAGTACAATATAGGTGGTAAACTTTAAACCCCTACCCAGATCTAGCCAATGGACAGAACATTCTCCACAGTTGAGTGGAGAGTTGCGTATGACTTTCACACGAACTCTGGTGCCTCATATTTGACCATGTCCCCTGGAGGGGGAGACCTGGTGGCACTCAGAAGAAGGATAGCAAGTTACCAAGAAGAGACTTGATACCCTATGAGCATATACAGGGGGAGGAAATCCCCCTCAGGAACAGTCATAGGGGAGGGGAATAATGGGAAAATGGGGGGAGATGGGAGGATACAAGGGATGGGATAAACATTGAGATGTAACAAGAATAAATTAATAAAAAGAAAAAAGAAAAAAATATTTAAAAAAATAAAATAATAAAATAAAAAAAATTCTATAAACATTGCAAAACATTCTTTTGGCCTGGAACAGGAACTCAAATAATAAAGATTTATTTGGGAGAAAAAAGAAAAGAAAAAAAGTACTTTTTGAAGTCTATTCCCTTGCTCTGTTCTATATCCTAATTCCATTATTCACAACATCTATAGATCAATGAAGACAGTGAGGGGTTCTGGGAGGTAAAAAGCCAGAACCAGACTTATGGGAGTATCAAAACTAGGAATCCTGGGAGAACCAGCGAGCCCAAGAGGAGTTAATATTCACATTAGTCCAGCCATGGCTTCTCTGGTGCAAGCCCAAATGGAAGGCAAAGGGTTCTGTCCCAAATAAGCGGAGAAAATGCGGCTTTCAGATGGTCAAGAGGACAGAGACAACAAGAGAACCAAACCTGAAGCAGGTCTGTGTTCCAAGGAAATCATTCTAGGAGCTGGTGTCAACTGTGAATGCACTCAAGCCCTGGATACAGACCCAGCATCCAGCGGCCCTGGCTATGAAGGGGTTGTCCCATACCCCACTGAAAGAGCAAGACAAAGAGTAAAGAAGAACGGACAAGGCAAGGTCTTCCTGGAGGAAAAACTAGCCCCTTCACTACAACATAACAGACTCACCTAAAAGTTCACCTTAGCATGGTCACTTCTTTGCATTAAACATAAGTGTTCCTTATCAACACCTTACATCCTTGGAAAAAGCTATTAAAACATATTCATTGATTGATGAGAGCTAAACTCCAGAAATAGTATTTATTTCCAGTAGTGGCAGCTAGCCATGGTCCATGCCACAGGATCCAAAACTACATTGCTCCCTTAAAATGGCTGACTGCTTCAAAATCTTCAAGAATTCAAATTAAAGCTAAAAGCTCACCATTAAGGCTCAGTTGCTAGGAAAAGAATGAGAATAAGTGAATGATTTAGACAAACTTACCTCCAGGTATGTCTCACAAACTTTACTATTCTTTGTTGTCACCCTTCTTTCTTCCAGTACCTGAATTTATTTATACCTGGGCACATCAGTTGTTAAATGTTGAACAGCGAACTAAAGTTTCACACTGGTAACTGTGCTACACTCTGCCAGTTAAAAAAAAAAAAAAAAAAGTAGGGCACCTTAACATGCCATGAAAATTCACAAATAGAAAGAGAAAATTGCTATAAGAATAACATGGTTTGCTGGTATGGTGCCTAAAACCCTTAATCCCAGCACTTGAAAGGTAGAGGCAGAAGAATCATGTGTCCATGGTCATCCTCAGTTACATAGTGAATTCAAAACCAGCATGTCTTAAAAGAGAGAGAGAGAGAGTCAGAGACAGAGACAGAAACAGAGAGACACAGAGAGAGAGACAGAGAGACCAGAGAGAGACGGCTTATCAGATACAGTCTGACAACCTGAGTTCAGCCCCCAGAACCCACACATTGTCCTCTAAGATCCTCAAATGGCCACTATGGTATGAGGGCAGGCGCGCACACACACACACACACACACACACACACACACCATGCACTCACTCACATGTATGCACTCACATGTATGCATGCATGCACACACACAGCAACAGAGGGAGAGCAAGTAAAAGACAGAGAGAATAAATGGACTAATAAATATTGAGGTTCAAAAACAGTAGCAAAGGATCAAAAAAAGTCACCCACCTGACAAATGTCTTTCATAGTCTCCCTCAGATATAAAGCCAAGAGTTAGGGTGAGGAAGCACAGAGACCCTCTCCAAACAAATGAGGTCTTCTAATCCCATCTCACCTCCCAGAACTGGACCCTGACCCAGTTATTCCTTACAAAGAAGTTGTCCCCTGAATACTTGTTATTTCCCCAAATCTGCTCATTGAAATATTAACACCCAAGTCAGTGGTATAAGGAGATGGCCCTTCCGAAATGTGACTAGATGGTGAGGGCAGGGCCTTCCTATGCGGGACTAGGGTTCGTATAAAATAAACCCCAACAGGCTCCTTTGTCACTCCCACCCATTAGGATGCAGCTAGAAGATGCCACATATGAGGCAGGAAATGAACCCTTACCAGACAGCAAAGTTACCCTTGCCTTGATCTTGGCTTCCCAGCCTCCAGTACTGTAACAGAAGTATGTTGCTTATAGCCATAGTAACCACATCGGTGCGTGGAATCTTATATTTTTATAGCATCCCTGATGGAGTCAAGATAGAGCAGTAAAATCTGCCCCACATATAAAAAGGTCATTCCACCACGCCTAGTGTGCTCGCGTCAAAGGCACACCGAACTGGGTACCGCCTGTGAGATATCTACCGCATTCCTAGGACTGAGATCTGAAAGAAACAGGATGGGAAGTGAACTTCCTAATTAATATATTCCCTCTTAAAATACGTTTCTGCATACAGAAAATGCTGTATGCACAGGGGGTTAAATATGGCTACCCTCATTGAGGTCAGCATAGAAATTTGAAAATCTGTAAGTATTAAGAACGTTCAATTTTATCGGCCCTTCCTCACGGAGTCAATAATAAAACATTGATTCCTTTTTAATCATCTGTTTTAAAAGACAGGGTAATTAGCAAGGCCTCGGGGTATAAGTGTGCCTCTATTTTCAACACTCTGCAGCTTCAGAAAGGAAGGTCTTGAGTTTGAGACACCCTAGGCTACCTAGAAAAAAACCTATCACACCCCCCCCAAGGAAAAAAAAGTTACTTTTTCATGTAGCTTCACATGAGCTCACATTTAGTATATGTGGTAGACTATGGTAGACATTGTTAGTCCTTTTCTCTTTCCATTATAACTTCTTGTTTTCAGGGCCCGTAGCATTACACACTTTCGCCAAGTGCTGTGCTAGTCAAAGATACATCCCTAACCTCCTTTTTCACTATCTTTTTATTTTGAGGCAGAGTCTCACAAAATTACTCAGGCTAGCCTTGAACTTGAATATACCACCACGTCCAACATCGTTGACTTCCTGTTCCTTTGATTTTCATTTGATGTTTTTCTCTTCCTTTCAGACCGTGGGTGGTTCTAATGACCCCTACCCTTCCCCCAGAGCCTGTGACCATAAATTAGGGGAAGAGATCCCCCTCGGATATGGACAGAAGGAAGGGTAATAAGGTGGGGGTGGGAGGGTAGGAGGAATAGAAGGATACGAGTGATGGGAGAACAATTGAATTGTAATCTGAATAAATTAGTTTTTTTTTTTAAAAAGGACAACAGAAAAAAAGAAACAGTCAATGGCCTAGGCTTGCTTAATTCAGCCAATACCTAGCATTCCCCTATCTTACAGTTAATTTTCTAGGGGGAGTGAAACCATAGAAAGGTCAATATAGCCGTGTGACTGTATGACAGGGACAGCACTAGTGACCATGGAGAATTCAAAGCAGAGGAAGCAGGAGCAATAATGAGGAGACCCCGGAGCCTGGTGATTCTGCCTGAACCAGTTAATCAAATAGCCTACTTGTACCTTCTCCTTTCAACAGTCATTAAATTCTCCTCCTGTTCAGGCCAACTCTGCTGGGTTTTCTACTAATAACCACAAAATCTCAAACTGTAATGATTTTTGGTAAGTGAGATGTGATGTGATGGACAAATGAGGACTCAATGTAATTATTCACCAGAAACACTTTTCACTTGTGTCTCCAGATCCTCTTCCCTTCTGTGCTAAACTTCAGGAATCACAGATCCCTCCTGCAACCAGGACTTCTATAGCCGCAGCCTGAGGCACATCGCACTGTTTCCTCAAGTCTTTTTTCGACCCCAACATAGGGTTTGATTTGGTTTTCCTCACTGAAATTGCCTATTTTTTTTCTCACTAAAATTCCCCTTAATTTTTTTCTTAAAATTTTATGTATTTTTTTTTTAACTGAAGCCACTACATATACAACAGTCTTCTAGAATAAAATTTTACGTGGGGTGGGGGTGGGCTAGAGCAATAGCTCACTGGTAAAGAGCATTTGCTGCTCTTGCAGGGGACCAGAGTTCAATTTCTAACAGCCACTTTGGTCAGCTCACAGTTGCTATTAACTACCGGAGATCTGATGTTCCCAGTCCATGGCCTTTTGGGGCATTTTCACACACATGGCATACACTCCCACAAAAACACACACATACATATTGATAGACTAAAGTAATTCCATTTTGCTTAAAACTTTCATTTCTGCATTTGGATGACTTACTCTTGAACTCCAGATCTTGAAATACCCACAAAGATACACTTGGCACAGAGATATAGAGTGACCAATCAGCTGGAAAACAGGAAAGTACTAAAAGTCCAGATGTTCCCCCAGATCTCCCAAAAAGTTATTCCTTAGAAGTTAATCATCCGTGGTTTGGCACCGGACTCGTACCAATCAGTTTAAAGGGCAATATTCCCCCACAAATGTCATCCAATCATATACTATAAAACCCATTCCTTTGTCTAAAACTTATAAAGCCCATACACTTTCTAAGTTCAGGGCTCCCATTTCCATTCCACTGCGTAAGTGAGGGAGGGAGTCTCTGCCCCAGGCTTGAATAAACAACTCTCATGCACTTGCATCAGATGTAGCCCCTGAGTAGTCTTTTGGGACCTTGAGATCTGGGCATAACAATATAAATAAAAACAAAAATATATATTTTTAAAATTCATAAATATTGTAGTGAATGAAAACAATTTAAAATATCAGATAATTAACAATTTTTTAGGGATCTTTAGGGATAAGTCTAAGGGACTACTAACATTACATTTGGTGTGTATTTCACAAAATAAACTATGTATTAAATATATAGATTCAATTTCAAAGTGATGGTGGACTCAAGCAAAAGGAAATTAACTACCCATGAATAAAAAAAATCCACTCACCTACCAATGTGAGTCTACTATGAAGGGTCACTCAGAAATGGGCACATTTTAGGTTGTCATCTGCAAACAGTAGCTGAGGTCATCTACAAAGGTTAGCCTCACTTCCCTTGAAGCAATCAGGGCTGATTTCTTCTTTCTGCATAGCCTTTCTCACACACCCTGAGGACAAAACTTTCAGTGTCTCCTTTTGAATGAACATCAAGTACCTATTACATCCAAGAATGTCTCCTCCTTTTGGTATAGATGTCACCAGTTACCCCACTCCCCAGGGGTAGAGGCCATACCTGAAGCTGAGGAATGTTATTCAGCAGTTATAAGAAATGAGAAATGCACACAATTCATGTGGAGACCAGTGTTTGTATCTAAGTTGATTAGCCACTCCTGCCCCAGAGGGCACAGAAGAGTTGCAGAGAGGGAAACCAGGTCCATCTCTTCTGAGGAGGGGAACCTTGGGGTCTCCCAGAGGACTCTGCTGTAAGCCCCATTTCATTTCAAATGACTTCACAGAGGCTGGTTTAAAGGAGGTCACAGGTATTTACCTTTCTTCCCTGTCTGTTTCAATTTGGTTTATGAAGGAGAGAAAATGCCATTCCTCTGAGGCCACAATGCATTCATTCTGAACATTGTTTTTATGGTAGGGTAAACTTTAACCCAATAGAAAATGTCACTGGAATAGACAAAAGATTTGTTCAGATAGACAGATTTCTTTCTTCAGCAACACTGGGTTATATCCTCCAATCTTGCCATGTTTTGTGTGTGATGCTTTGAAAGAACAGGGTACAAAAGCACTGATGCCTTAACGTGTGTGTGTGTGTGTGTGTGTGTGTGTGTAACTCAGGCTGGCCTTGAACTCCATTTATAGCTGAAGATGACCTTAAACATCTAACTCTCCTGCCCCTACCTCTCAAGTGCTAGGATTACTAGTGTGCACCACCACACCCAGTCATGCGGTTGTAGTCATGAACCCAGAGCTTAACACATGTTAGGCATGCAAGTATTCTACAAACAGAGCCCCAGCCCCAGCCTAGTATAATGTTAAATAAGGTGCAGCCATGTCATGCTGTAACACTGATCACGTAACAGCAACTTCACAGGGGTGAGAAGACTAGACTGAACTTTATAGATGTAGTTATTTAACTATTAGAAAAACATGGGCACAGTATAAATAATCCTAAAAAGTGGATGTACCAAAATCTATCTATACTTGCCCTTCCTTATTTATATATTTCAGTGTGGCCATTAATTAGCCACATTAAATTTATAATAAATATTTTAATTAAGCCACATACATTTGTAATAAATATTAACTGTATACTCTATGTTGCCACTGGGTGAGTTCCTAAATATGGAAAAATGAAGAAATAATTGCCTTGAAAGGCTTCACCTTTTGCTGAGAAAAATACAAAAGTGTAAAATATTTTGTAGTCAGTACCAAAGATTTCTTAGGAAGATGTAACATGCCCATACATTCAAATGTGTATGTTACCAAAATGGGTCAGAAAACCAACCACCACGAAGCTTCTTAGGCAAGCCTTCATGAACCACATGTGTGTCCTACACTCCCTGGAAAACAGCAATGGGATTTGTGTCAACACACAGCACCAATCTATCTCTGGGGCATTGTTTAACTTATCTGATGCAGGACAAAGAATTCTAATGAGCTAGTTCTTGTGTTGAGATGACACAGCCAGCTCTAGCTACCTATGCTCCCAGGTTCATCTGTACTCAGAAGAGTACCTGTGCAGGATAAAAACTAGAAGATGTATTTGAAATCAACACGTGTCTGGTGTCTTCAAGCTATTGTAGCTTACCGTATTGATCTCAGCACTGAAGACACCAGGTGAGGACACTTAAGTAATTAACAGTATACTTATCCTGACCCTAACCAAGACAATGGGACACTTTCCCAGCTGACAATTAACATATTCAAGGTTTTAGGGTGTCTCTTTTTTGTGTGTGCAAGTATTTTTCTAACTGTGGGGAAATTAACAAAATAAAAATACCTACAATTATCTCATATTTTTTAAATTATTTCCTCCAATCTAATACAATTGTAAAAACTAATGGCTAGGAGTGCTGTGTGTGTGTGTGTGTGTGTGTGTGTGTGTGTGTGTGTGTGTAAAATAAGCAAGGAGAAGAATGTCTGAATACTTTGACTTTCAACAAAATAAGTCACAACCTTCCTTAAGAGCATATTCTTGAAAGAAATGGGTGATTTTCAGGCAATTAGCTCCTCTATCATGCCAAGCCAAAGCCTTAGCTGTCTGGTCCCCTGAACTCACAGCTCCTGCTGCTGAACTCATCTCTCTGAAATTGCCAGGCATGAGTGCTGCCTGACGCACGCGTCTTTCTTTACTCAAATACATTGTGCTAAATTTAATTTTTCTAAAGTCATATACAGGTATATTTATGACTCTGACAACAATGTTTTGTGTCAACACCGTGTCAGATTCAAAGATATTTCAGCTCAACATTTAAAGTAATTGAAAGTAACTTACATATTTCTAACAGTCTTTTACCAAAAAGAAAATGATAATGTGGAAATGTATTTAACAGAAAAATTCAAAAGCCCTTTAACTTTGTTTGACTTATTCTCTCTAGTCTCATACCTATAATTATCCCCCAGTAAAAGAACACCTCCTCCCACACAGTCCCTTCAAAATAACAGTCTCTTATATTTCCTTTCCTTCTTAGTCTTTCTCTAAGGCAAATCTACCCAGAGTCTCAATTGGAGTCAGCACTGATGAGCACGGAGCTTCTTCCTCTCTAATCCAGCAGCCACAACTGAGTCGTCTTCCCTTCCACTGACTCCCAGGATCAAGCCGACTTTGCCCTTCAGAATTGTTGGTCACTAAAAACACAACACACACACACACACACACACACACACACACACACACCTGCCCATACCAAAAGTTTATATATTGAATTAATCTTTATCTCTTTGAATCACTTATATTTTACACTATGGACAATTTCAAATCATTATACTTTCATCCCATAAAGCACTTATTGGTTCTATAATATTCCATTATAGACCTGTTCCATGATTCTGTATGCCTGTCTGTATACTTTTTCACTTTTGTCTGTGCAAACACGGATGCAGTAAACATCTTTGTATATGATGCTCTCTTACTATTCCTTTCAAATGATTTTCTCGAGCTGGAATTGCTGGATTTGACTCTACATGAACTTTCTGAGATTTCAATACATACCACCAAATTGCTTTACAGAACAGATGCAACCATCTCATTTGTACTTCCTATAAGAATGTCCTCCCTGAACCCATCACAGCACACAGCACTGGGTTTTGTTTTGTTTTGTTTTTATCTTTTCCAAATTGGAATTTGCAAAACAATGTATTTATTTCTAACATATCAGTATTGTGAACAATCACAGATCTGAGCCATGAGGCAACGTTTATTAAATTCTGTATGTTGTTCAGTTAAAGGTTCCAAGGTGACCTCTGCTCTCTATTTCCAGGTTGTGCCTTAAAGTGTCTTGGTACAAGATAAGGTATAGATGAATTGACAAAGTTCTTGATGAGCACAGCAAAGGCAATGGATTTTCCCATGTGCAATAAAAACTATGAAAAACTATAAAGAGAAGTGAGAAACTTTCTGGAGAAAAAAAAAATAACAAAAATATTTTGAATGAATGTTATATAACAGATGAATGAGCAAGTTCATGAACTACACCAGTGGCCCTGAAATGCACACTGTCATCTAAACCCTCCTATAGTCCCCTCTCACACTGAATCTGAGTCTGGCCAATATGGCCTGCTTTGGCTAAGGAAACTTCAGCAAGCTTGACACAATAGAAACTTAATGAACAGCTTGACACAGGGATGTGCCCACCATTGTGTGAAGACCAGGAAAAGGGCCACAAGGAGGGAAAGGTGCCATCGCCCTAACTGCTCTAATTGAGCCGAGATAGCAGATACATGAGCAAGGTCCCATCACATCATCAAGCCCCAAGGTAGCTCCTGAAGCTCAAATGAGACTGGTAGAGATAGGTTTGTTTCACCCATACATTTGGGTGGTTTGTTCTTCAGAAAGCTATAACTGGTCTAACAATGTGGTTGGCATAGGAATGATCTCCACAGACTCATATATTTTTGAATGTCTCGTCATTGGGGTATGGCTTTGTTGGGGTAGGTGTGGCCTTGTTGGAGGAAGTGTGTCACTAGGGATGGACTCTGAGGTTTCAAAAGCCCAAGGCACTCCCAGAGTCCCTCTGCTCCTGCCTTCTGTGGATACAGATATGGAACTCTCAGCTACTTCTCCAGTGCCATGTCTGCCTACATGCCACCATGCTCCCTGCAATGATGATAATAGACCATCAAATACTTTCTTTTACAAGAGTTGCCACGGGGCTGGAGAGATGGCTCAGAGGTTAAGAGCACTGTCTGCTCTTCCAAAGGTCCTGAGTTCAATTCCCAGCAACCACAGGGTGACCCACAACCATCTATAATGAGATCTGGTGCCCTCTTCTGGCATGCAGGCATACATATAGGCAGAACATGGTATACATAGTAAATAAATAAATCTTTGAAAAAAACAAAAAACATAAGAGTTGCCATGGTCATGGTGTCTCTTTGTAACTATAGATCACTGACTAAAATAAACACATTCTAGGCTTTCACTGAATGTTTATCTGGTGCCTAGTGTCTAAAATCCTGAGCAAATGCCTTGCATGTTAGTGACGGTAACTGTGAGTTTAAGAACTCTGATTTGGTATAATATCTGATAGTGAGCCAGAGCAAAGACTTTTCTACTTTGGTTATTCCGAGGATACATGGGAAAGAACATGCATGAGTTTTGTCTTGAAAGATAACCTGACGAACCAAGAAGAAAGAGTCTAGGAATTAAAGGCAATAATAAAGCTATAGAGGCTAAAAAGTCAAACGGCTGCTTAGGAGCCTGTACCAGGTAGTCTATAAGAAAAGGCAGTTCCTGGGGATAAAGCAAAACCGTCAAGCTCTTAGTTTCCCACTTTGAGATGTTTTATGGGAGAGTCAGGAAGGAGCCTGTGCTGGACACACACTAACCATCCTGACTCCTTAGAATGTCTAATACATGTGTGTAGCATGTGATCATAGTATTCTGTAAGCAGCACATTTCCATTTGATCATAGGTGATAGGGGGTAGGGAGAAACTTTCACAGTGTCCGATGATATTACAATCTAGACAGCGTGTTCAGCACATCACTCATCCAGAGGTAAATTCCTCTCTGTGTGTGTTTAATAATATATCTAATAACTAACCCATTAAATAATTCAACAAATTTTCAAAATACTATCCTTACTGCTACAACAATTGATATGACTTAATAACATTTGGGCAATGGGTATAGAGATCTCAATAGCATCCAACCCAAAAAAAAAAAAAAAAAAAAAAAAAAAGTGAAGCCAAAAGCAATGGCCTTTGAGAAGTTTTACAATTTTTCACACAAATTGAAGAATTTGATCCAAAGTTAATATTTTAAGAAAGACACTTGTCTTAGTTACGATTTCTAATGCTGTGAAGAGAACATGACCACGGCAGCTCTTATGAAGTAAAGTATTTAATTGGTGCTCACTCACAGTTCAGAGGTTTAATGCATTATCATCATGGCAGAAGCATGGCAGTGTGTAGGCAGACATGGTGGTGGAGAGGTAGCTAAGAGTTCTATAGCCTGATCAGCAGCCAGCAGGAAGAGAGTAAGGTACCACATCTGGCTTGAGCATCTGAGATGTCAAAGCCCACCCCGAGAGGCACACTTCCTCCAACAAGGCCACACCTCCTAATAGTGCCACTCCTTAGGGACCTAAGGGGCTATTTTCATTCAAATCACCACAACACTAGATACTTAAATATTAAGAGTAAGCTGAGGCAGTAGCATCTGATTCTTACCTTGCAAGACCAATTTAACCAATCGATCTCCATTTCCACATAGAGCAGCATTTTGGAGAGACCAAAATCAAATTTTAATTTGTAGATATCTGTGCCGGTGTAGACTGTGAAACTATCTGTGCTGTCAACTTGCAGTCTGGGCTTGAAAAACATAGCTAGCAAGCCCCAAGCCTGGCCCTGCACACAGAGGTGCATTATGAACTGACCCCAGAAGAGACTGAGACCCCTTCAAGCTTACCAGGTGTTGATATCTACAGAGCTGTCTTTTGTTTCAGATAAGGAATGATATACCAATCCACATAATTAGTGCTAGTCAACAGAACAAGAGTCAGGACCTGATCAGTAACAGAAAGGAAGGTATCAGTGAGAGGAGACAAGCCCAGTTTTTGTCAGGACAGTCAAATGCCTGTCTTGTGTAAACTCAGTAAGTTGACTGTCCCACTCTCCCTAAGTGACTACTGTTCATGTGTTTATAAGCCTAAATTGTCCACAAAAAAAAAAAAAAAAGGACCACCGATTATACTACTAAAGCCAGATGTCTAAGCACTTTCATGCCACTTGAAAGGCAGCCCAGTGAAATGGATTGATTTTGTTCTCTTAACTTGTGACCCCCCCCACTTTTGCCCAAGAAATTTTTATGCAATCGTAGGTATATAAGTATATAAAATAGACATATAAATCAAATGCTTATTGATGATAAATTATAAATAAATCTATTTTATAACAATTTTGGAGTACATATAAATTTACCATTTATTAAATATTAAAATAATTTTGCATATTAATGAGTTGGATGTGCTTCCTTCATTTTACATTAAAGAGCTAAATCTTGGCTGATTATTTAATACTGGAGGATGTACAGCATTTTCAAGAGTTTTCAGACTGGTATTTATATTTTATAATCAATTTTGTGCATGTTTCTTCATATAAATATATAGTACAAAAAATGGCAGGAATGTGATTCAGATTGTTTCAGAACCTGGTGGAAAACTTTTTCTAATTCCAAGCCAGCAATCACTTAATGAAGTTTTATGAAATTCAAACAGTATTTGTAATGTTTTTATTTATTGTTTGAAAACTTTATAGCATGTCTTTTGATCTTAACTGTCTACCACCACAGCTCCCTCCATCTCCTCATTACCTCCACTCTAACTCCCTCCCAGCCTTCCTGTTGCTATCAATAATCTCGTGAGTCCAATTAGTGCTTTTCATATGGGCATGCGTGTGAGGCCATCCAAAGGGCCATGGGCAACCTCCCATGAGCCACATCCCTCCCTCGGCAGCCACTGACTGCCAATAGCTTCTCAGCTATAGGTGGGACCTCGGGGATCCCTCCCCACTTCCATGCTGCAATTTGGGCTGGCTTGATCTTGTGCAAGTCTCATGCTGGTGGCACAGCTACTGTGAGTATCCTGGTTTAGAATAATACAACATGAGCAGGCACTGGCAGAAGCACCTCAGATTCATTACGTGTTTGATTTTGAATTAAATTTTTTTGTCCCTACCCATGCAAAACTTTTACTATTGCATATTTTGTCTTGGCCTGAGATTCAATCACAAGCCCATATGAAGTGCAACCTATAGTTTAAGAAGCTGGGTTTGCTAGCAACATGGACCCTATTTCAAATGTTAGAATATTAGCTTTATGAGGAACTTAAAACTACATAGTCCAATATGTTACCCTGAAAAGAAGCTTCATGTCCAGAATTCCTCAAAATCAAACATTAAAATTTAATGCAAGAAAGAGGGTTAAAATGTTGTCAAAGGTTTAAAATCACAAATCAACATATTTCATTTTGGAATATTTCTAATTACAAGAAATTTTCCTCAAAGTTGATGCTAAATATGATTTATAAAATATCTTTCTAGAAATTCATGTGATTAATCTGGTGTGCTTGTTTTTGTTTTGTTGTGTTTTGTTCCTGCAAATTTTTGATATTACTTATTTAAGGAAGACTTAACTTTAATTCTTGTCTTCATATGCAACAGTTTTTTCAGAAATCTAATAATACATCACTGAAAATAGTAGTTCCAACCTGCCCATGATCCAGTGTCTCACTCAATAGCATTTTAAGAATTCCTTCAAACATTTGTATATTTATGAAATGCAAGAATTCATATAAATATTTTCATATTGCAAGTTACATACAAGAGTGACAGAAAAAGATTTAAGCAATCTTGCCTGCTGTGAGGAGGTGATAATAGGAGAAATGAAACAGTCAGAGGAGTAAGTCAATTTGCAACTGAGATTTGTGAGAAAGAATTTGCAATAGGAGGCACTAAAAGTTTGCTGATGCCTGGAAGTATGCAGATTAGCTGAGGAGTTTACCTTCATTACACATAGCTAAAATATGTCCCTCACACCACAACCTAATGACAACCCTGGCAGAAGACCAGAAGTTTACTTACTAGGATGCCTCACAGGGTTGAGTGAGTTAAGGGAGTAAAACAAGAGTAAATTGAATTCCACAATGAGAAAGGTGAAGCCATTAGCCCCTATCCTCAACTCGGCCAACACAGTAACATCTGTCAAGTTTACTCCACCCTGCATGAGGTAAAACTCCTCTCAAGGGACACGGAGCTGCTCATAAGAAGTTACATGGTTTTACTGCTCTCGACCTTACTAACTTAAAATAAGGCTCTCCAGCAGAAAAGCTGCACGTGCGGAGACATTTCCTGAAGCCTTTTAGAGGAATATTACTTACTCACTTGCTCTTTGTGGCTTGCACAGTTGCTTTTTTATACAACTCAGGACCACGTGCCCCAAGGTGACACCACCCCTAATGGTGTGGGCCTCAATAATTAATCAAGAAAATGCCCCCACAATCCAATCTGATGGAGACCGTTCCTCAAGTGAGCCTTCCTCTTTCCAGAGGGACTTTAGTTTGTGTCAAATTGACAAACATGGATCAGCACAGTTAGTGAAAAAGCCTTTGGTAGAGATGGAAGTTGTGCATGTGTGTGCAGGGAAGCATGCATGTGTGTGTACATATGTATGGACAACAGAAGTAAAACTCTGGTGTCATCCCTCAGGGTGGTTGTTTATTATTATCATTATTATTATCATTATTATTGTTATGATTTTTTTATTAATTTCTTTACTTTATCCCAATCACACCTTCCCCTTCCTCCTCCCCTCCCAGTCTTTCCCTCTTACTTCCCCTTTCCTCAACCCCCCTTCCTTTCTCCTCAGAGAAGGGGAGACCTCCCAAGGATACCAAACCACTTTAGCCTATCAAGTTGCAATAGGAATAGATGCATCTTCTCCTATTGAGCCTATACAAGGCAGCCCAGTTAGGGGTAAGGGATCCAAAGGTAGGCATCAGAGTCAGAGACAGCCCCTGCTCCAGTTCTTAGGGGACCCACATGAAAACCAAGCTGTACATCTGTGCCTCAGGGTGTTTTTAAAGGCAGGGTCTCTCAGTCAGCCCTACGTCTTGCTATTTGCTACATTGGTTGGACAGTGAATCTGGAGCATCCTCCTGCCTCTGCTCTCTCCCCCATTTCTGGGTTTTATATGCAAATACCACCAAGCTTATCTTTTTACGTGGATGATGAAATATCAAGCTCAGTCCTCGCACTCATATGAAAAGCACTTCACTGACATGACTGAGCTATTCTCCCAGCTTCTATATAGTACTGTTGAAGAAATGTAAGATACAAACCCATGACAAAAAACAAAATTAATATATGGAAAATGTCAAACTAAAAACTACCTGCATATCCAGGGAAATAGTCAACAAAGCAAAAAGGCAGCCCATAGACTGAGAAAAATATTTTCCAAGTGCATATCTCATAAGAGATTAATATTCACAATTTATAAAGGGCTTATACAACTCAACAAGAAAGCATAACTCAATTAAAAAGTAGGTAAAGCATCTAAATAGAATGGCCTCCAAAGATGAATTAGGATGGCCAACAAGTACATGAAACATCACCAATCAGAAAAATGCATGTCAAAACCACTACAAGACATTACTACATGCCTGTCAAGATAGATACCATCAAAAAAGACAAGAACAACAAGAATGTGGATGACTGGAATCCTTGTCCAACATGGATAAGAACTTAGTTTAGTATAGCTATTATGGAAAATAATATGGACATTCTTAATGAAAATTTTTTAAATAGAACTTTCTTATGACCTAGCAATACCTGTTATCAGAGTACACTAAAGAAATAAAATCACAGCAGGTTACCAAGAAGAGACTTGATACCCTATGAGCATATACAGGGGGAGGTAATCCCCCTCAGGAACAGTCATAGGGGAGGGGAATAAGGGGGAAATGGGAAGGAGGGAAGAATGGGAGGATACAAGGGATGGGATAACCATTGAGATGTAACAAGAATAAATTAATAAAAAATTTTTTTGAAAAAGAAATAAAATCACTATGTCACAATATCTGCATTAATACGTGGTTATTTAGCATCATTATCTCAATAGCCAAGATATAGAAATAACCTTAATGTTCCTATTATTAGATAAATAGATAAAGAAACTATGGTAAATATATAAAATGGAAAAGTATTTGGCTTTTAAAAAGGAAATATGCTATTTGATAACATATCAGAGACAGAGAGAGAGAGAGAGAGATTAGAGACTTTAACTCTGAAATAAGACAGCCATAGGAAAAAGTATTGCATAATTTTATATGTACATGGAATAATAATAAAAGTCAAATTACAGTTTTAAGTTGTATCATAGAGCTATAGTAATAAAAATATCAGGGTATTGACATTAAAAAAAAAAACCACACATGTATTGATCAGTAGAACAGATTTGAAGACCAAGACTTAGGTTCACACAATGTAATCACCCAATTTTTGAAAAGAAGCCAAAATACACAAGTAAAAACACAGAATCTTCAACAAATGGTGCTGTTCAATCTGGATAGCTACATGTAGAAAAATGAATAATACATCTGTATCTATCACCCTGCACAAGGATGAATCAAGGACCTCAACATAAAGCCATGTGAACCTGAGAGAAGATACAATAGGGTATAGACTTGCACTCATTGGCACATGAAAGATCTTTCTGAACAGGACACTGATAGCACAGACACTAAGACCAATAATTAATAAATAGACCCTCATGAATCTAAAAAGCCTCTGTATAGCAAAGAACACCATCATTTGAGAAAAGAAGCAGTGTACAGAATGGAGAAAAAAACTCTACCAGTTATACACCTGTTATATGGTTAAAATCTAGGATACTTAAAAAAAACTTTAAGAAACGAACATCAAGAAAACAACCAAGTTTTTAAAATAGGGCATAAAACTAAGCAGAAAATTCTCAAAAGATGAAACAAGTGGCCAAGAAACACTTAAAGAAATGTCACCAGGCATGGTGACACACACCTTTAATCCCAGCACTCCGGAGGCAGAGGCAAGCAGATTGCTGTGAGTTTGAGGCCAGCCAGGTCTACAAAGTGAGTCCAGGACATCCAAGGCTACACAGAGAAACCCTGTCTCGAAAAACAAAAACAAAAGAGAAGAAAAAAAGAAAGAAAAAAGAAAAAAAGAAAAAAAGAAATGATCAACATCTTTAGCCACCAGGGAAATGCAAATTCAAACTATTTTGAGATGTCATCTGATAATGGTCAAGAGCAGTAAAACAAGTAACTTCATGCTGGTGAGGAGGTCGGGAAAGGAAAACACTTATTCATTGCTGGTGGGGGGAGCGGACTTGTACATCCACCATGGAAATCAGTGTGGAGGTTCTTCAGGAAACTGGGAATGGATCTACCTGAAGAAGAACCCCACCTGTCAGAGGTCTAGGAGAGGGAAATAGGGCAAAAAAGGGTGGGAACAGGAAGATAAGAGCACGGGGATTATAATCGGGATGTAATGTTAATAAATTATAATAAAAAAAGAAATACCAAAAAAAGAAACAAACAAACAAAAAAGATCCAGCTCTACCACTCTTGGGCATATGCTTAAGGGAAGCTTCTTCCCTTGAAGAACTTGATCAACCATGTTTACTGCTGCTGTACTCAAAATAGCCAGAAACTATCAATATTAGGTGTGAAGTCTCCATAAACATAGTCTGGCATCTGTGAGACCTATGTGTCTAGCATACCTTCTTTTCAAGGGCCCACATTTAGACTAGAAATTTTTGTTAAAGATTGGTATCTAGTTGTCCTAATTATATGCTTTTTATTTGTCCCCAAAATACTTGATTTGATATATATAATTTCCCCTTTTCTACCAATGTCTTGTTGATACTTTAGTTTGTTTTTTGATTAACCAAATAAACTAGGGTGGTGGTCTGAGTGAAATTGACTCCCATAGGTGCCAGCGACCAGTGCTGGCAGGGTTCTGAAACCTGCAGACAGAGGTGTGGTGTCAGCAAAGGTGAAGACACTGACTACCTGTTGACTTCAATTTTATTTATGCAATCACAAGCCTGAGCAGTCACATCACCGATTATTTTATTAAAGAAATCATAATATCAGCACTACACAAGCCCCCTCATTACAAAAAGCCCCCAACAGTTTCCCTTCCTCCTTCCCCTTTCCCGCTGGGTCAATCAATCCCCAAACGTATTTTGTACTACAAAGCACAATTTCAGCAAGCCAAAAATAAATGTCTAGCCAGGTGTGTCCTGTAGACATGAGCACATACCCAGCTGGCAGCAAATGAGGCTACCCAGTTTTGCAAGGTGAGAGAGAGATTAACCATTTGTGGGTATAAGTGCATTCCTCAAAGAGTACCCCTCTGTCACAATATTTTTTAAATTGCAGACAGAGACATGCTCATTGTACCAAGCAACCTTTCCTGATATGCACCTATCAATTTCTGATACCATCTTTCCATGAGCCATTTTTTAAAAGTTTCTATTGATTAGACACAGCTTCCACATTTTTCAAGTCTCTGTTGATCAGAAACAGCTTCCTTAGAACAGTTATGCAAGCAGGACCCATTGCTCTCCACAACTGCCACAGGCTTACTCAGTGTAAATGTAGCTATTTCTCTGGGGACATGATTACATGTCCCAAAATACCCAAGATTAATGGCCACATCTGGAGGATCGATAGAGACAGAGGAGAATCATCCACAGGGCTTTCAGCCTGCGTGATCCCAACCTTGCCCACGACCGACAAAGAGGAACTAAATATTGCTGAGTATAAACAGCATAGCGAAAGCAAAGAGAGCTTGTAGCACACACAATCTTTGTAATAAGCATAGGAACCAGAAAAATTCATTACTGGCCCTTCCCAAGTGGGAAGCGGTTTCCACGGGCTTTGCTGCGATAGAGTCTCGTCAGTAAAGCGCTCATACACCGTTCCCTGCAGATGCTGCATGGCTGCCCCACATAGGCTCAGAAGGAGAGGCTCTATTTGAAAGGATTAGGACATATGGTCTGGTTGGAGTAGATGCAGCCTTGCTGGAGGAAGGATGTCACCGAGGATGGGCTTTGAGGTTTCAAGGGCCCAAGCCAGGCCCAGTGGTGCTCTCTCTCCTTTCTGCCTGCTTATCCAGATGTTGAACTCTCAGTTACCTCTTCAGCATCACGGCTGGCTGCCAGCTGCCATGCCTCCCAATACGATGACAATAGACTAAACCTTTGAACTGTAAGTCAGCCCAATTAAATGTTTTCCTTTTCAAATAAAGTTGTGTGGTCATGGTGTCTCTTCATAGCAACAGAAACTCTAAGACAGCTTAGCTAGTATATTTTCATATCATCAAATTATACCTGAGGGTATTTTTAAAAATTAATCATTTT
The DNA here is from genome assembly GCF_903995435.1 of Acomys russatus. NCBI lineage: Eukaryota > Metazoa > Chordata > Mammalia > Rodentia > Muridae > Acomys > Acomys russatus. Next base: position 37,172,415 of record NC_067156.1, read on the forward strand.
AGACCATTTCAAAAGGAATCAAGTTACACCTGAGGATATTTTGTAATAATCATTTTAGACTGTCCCAAAGGGAAAACCTGCACGAGTTCAAAGTAGAATAATTTCATCATAGAAGGCAGCTGATGATTCCAAAACGCAACACGACTTAACAATCTGTTTGAGATTGGAAACTGGAAGCAAATAGTACTCCCATGCCCGTGTGCCCACTTGGGCAGATGCTGTAATGACCGCACAGGCTGAGAGTCACTTCCCTATAGGCTATTAGAAGCTCAACCCCACTTGTCTCCCGGGCACCACTTCATATTCAGACAAAGTCTTCAAAAGGTCAATGAAAATGATATGTCCAATCATCTGGATGTTCCACACTGATTAGATCAATTGCCTAACATTAAAATTCCTTTCAAGACAATCAAAACTACAAATGCCAGTCAAGGTGGTACATGTGTCTAAGTGTAGGCAGGAGGGACCTTTGGTATTTCAACTCTATATACAGTCGAGTCTCTCAGGTACCAGTCCCATCTGAATTCTTGCCCCCAGATACACACATGTCTTTTTCCCTCTGCCTCCCCTTTGCTGATCCATATTAAGGCTCCATGCTTTCCAGAGAAGCCACTTAGTACTTTCATCACCTTCGTTTTCTAAAATTATAACTTGCTAGATGCTCACTTCTAAGGTTTGCTTTTAATACATGTCTGAACTTGTGAGAGAAAAAAAAAAAGGAAAAAGAAACCATCAAAATCTCCCATAAGGGCTATTTCAATTTACCAGAGGGCACTGGGAATGCAACTGCATTTTGTTAGTCTAGCGAGGATCTTCAGTATCTGCCTTGATGCTCCACTTCCCCACCCATCGCAGTGCGATCCTCAGAGGGGAAGCAAAAGGCCTGAACAGCCGGGAGAAGAAGAGAACCTCAGGCAGTTATAAAAAGAGCAGGCCTCCCAGAGATAGCAACGGAACACAGCATAACAAGATACAGTAAGACTAGGCACAAATGGTCATATCGAGGCTGGACAAAGGAAACCCAGTAGGAAGGAAAATGTCCCAAAAGCAAGCAAAAGAGTCAGAGACACTCCCACTCCCACTGTTAAGAATCCCCCAAAAACAACCATAACACTTATGCAGAGGACATAGTGTAGACCCATGCTGTTTACAGCTATGTGAGCTCCTATGAGTCCTGCTTAGTAGATTCTTGTATCCTTGACCCCTCAGACTCCTACAGTTCTTCCTCTCCCTCTTCTGTGGAGTTCTTCGAGCTCCACCTAATGTTTGGCTGTGGGGCTCTGAATGTGCTCCTATCAGCTGCTGGAGGAAGCCTCTCTCATGACGATGGGCTAGGCACCAATCTATGAGTATAGTGGAATATCATCAGGAATCATCTCCTTGAGGGTTTTTTTTCTGGCAGTCACGTTTGGTTCTAGCCTAGGTCTCTGAGCCCTCCAGCATCTGGATCCTGGCCATCTAGGCAGCATTGACATAGGCTCCCTCTCATGGTGTGGGCCTAAAGTGAGACCAGTCATTAGTTAGACACTCCCACAGTCTCTGAGCCAACACTGCACCAGGACATCTTGCAGTCAGGACAGATTGGAGGTCGAAGGGTTTGTGGCTGGGTTGGTGTCTCAGACCCACCACTAGAAGCCTTGCCTGGTTACAGAAGATGGCATGTTTTGGTTCTGTATCCTCCATTACTAGGAATCCTTGCTAGGGTCACTCCCATCGATTCCAGGAGATTTCCACTGCACTACAATAGGTTTCCACATCATCCCTCAAATGCCCCCTAATTCCAGTTGGATCTCCATGTACTCGCTCCCTTTGTCCCTCCCTCCTCCACCTGATCCCTCCTGTTCCCATCCCCACTTGCCCCCAGTCTACGTATAAATCTATTTCCCTTTCCCGGATAGATCCATGCACCTACCACAACCCCCACCCCATCGCCTTCCTTGGTACTTAGTCCCACTTATAAATAAGTACATATCATGTTTGTCTTTATAGGCCTCAGCTGCCCCACTCAGAATGATTTTTTTTCAATTTCAATCCATTTCATGATGACATTGTTTTTAATAGCTGAACAATACTCATTGTGTCAATGAATCACATTTTCTGTATCTATTCTTTGATTGAGGGACATCTAGGTTGCTTCTATTTTTTGGCCATCACAAGTAAAGCTGCTATGAACAGTTGATCAAGCATCCTTGTGATAGGATAGAGCAGGCAAGGTGGGCAGTAAGTAGAGTATCGTTCCAGGGTGGGACGATGAATTCACTGCACCTGGGTTTTCTTAACTCAAGCTATAGTTCACCACATTTTCCCAGTAAAAATTCATTTCCTTTTCTTATTGTTTTGAATAAATCTAAACAAACAATCAAGATATCACCTTTTTTTGCCTATAATATGGGGAAATTGTGGTCTGGATTCTGGGTGACATTACAGAGAGAGTCTCAAAACACTGTAGGGTGTACCACAACCTCCCAGTCTCATTGCTGTGGTGGAGACCTTGCTGCCTGGGGAGTCAATAGACAAATGCACTTCCTGAAAACACTTTAATGATTTCTCTAAGATTTTCTGCCATGAGTATTTCATGAAGGACTCTGACTCAGGAAGAGACTAGCTATTCTGTAGACCAGCTGTTGAGGCAACATCCAAAAGCACTAGAGCCTTCCCTGTCTGAGCTACCTTTATGTCCCTGTGACCTATGAGGCGTTTTGTACCTTGTTTCACTTTTACAATTCATGTAGTTCCGAGATTTATTTTTTTAAAAAGTAAAAAACAGTTCTGTTAGATACACAATGACAAAAAATGAATAATCACTGGTATGGATTTTTATATATAAGACAATTTTCTCCTGCATATTATAAGCGTTTAAAGCCTCTGACATAATTTTGAAAGGTTTCCTTACAAGTTTCTTTATGTATTTGTGACCAAGCATGCTGATTCAAAAATATATAAGCTGTTTAGAGCAAAGATCTAAATATTAGCCTTGGAAAAACATGCCCCTTCCTTTAGTTTATGTGTGCTCATGTAAGGAGGAGTCCTTGCTGCCAGAAAGCATATGTTTGACTTTACTTTTGGGGGAAACTCTGCATTCATATCAAATGATGCTGGCACAAGTACAGACAACAAGCACTTGAGATCCTTCCCCTTCTGTTTTAAAAGAACTAGTTTTGACAGCTCTAATTATGGCTTAGAGAAATGCCAGTCAGGTAGCTGAACTTATGTTTCAAAGACTAGCCCTCGGGACTGGGCTTATCAAATATTAAATAGAAACATTAAGAATAGCGTACATTTTTACATAGAATACTTTAGTTCCTACATGATTTCCTCACTGGAATAATTGGTCAGTCCGATCCTTTGCTACTCTTACCTGAATTATGCACTAAGCAAGGCACATTCCTGTACAAATCAGCCAGCTAACCGGAACAGCTTCTCTGCAGTCAGACCTTGTCAACATAAAAGCACTTCCTAAACTATAGTCTGTTGCTATTTGGTGAAGCCGACTAAGAACACAGAATGTGAAGCTGTGTTTCACATCTGACAGAGAGTCCCTGTACATAGAGAATAGTTTTCTGGCCTCAGAAAGAGAAAAGACATCCTATTCCCCATGCAAGGAAGGTGTGGATGTGACCTGGTTTCTAAAGCAATAAGTTAGGGAAGTGACTACTAGATCAAAAGCGTGGAGATGAGCCTTTCAGCCTAACAAGCGGGTACAAACTCTTACTGTTGATGAACCCTTCGTTATGAAGGCCCAGATAGGATTAAAGGATTTTTCTAAGGAGCAGTGATGCAACAGCCATGATCTCAAAGTGAAAGAGGAAAAAAAAAAAAAAAAAAAGATCACTAGCAAAGAGGCAACACTCTCGTTTACTTTTCTTAGATATTAGAAGTAGAAAAAGCGTTCTACTAGATGCTTGGGTTGAACAAATTGCTTTTCCTTTTTGAAAAAATATACATGTGATTTTCAGATTAAGTATCTATGTGATTCTTATCCTTCCACTAGTTTTCCTACCTAAAGTACAAAGTATTACAAAATCACAATATTAAGTTGGTATAATACGAACAATTATAGAAACAATGGTGCTGATGACCCTGAAACAGTGTGCCTGCTTTCTCAAATGTAATTTCAATTGGAAAGACATAATTGGTTACTAATATCCACTTACAAGTGACAATGCATGTCTTTTTCAGCTTGGGTTACCTCACTCAAATGACTTTTTCTAGTTCCATCCATTTGCCTGCAAATTTCAAGATTTCCTTGTTTTTAATAGCTGAGTAGTATTCCATTGTGTGAATGTACCACATTTTTTAAAATTCATTTTTCATTTGAGGAACATCTGTGTTGTTTCCACTTTCTTGCTATTATGAATATAGCTGCTATGAACATAGTTAAACAAGTGCCCTTGTGGTACAATCAAGCATCTTTTGGGTATATGCCCAGGAGTGGTATAGCTGAATCTTGAGGTAAAGCTATTCCCAATTTTCTGAGAAAGAGCTGGATTGATTTCCACAGTGGTTTGTACAAGTTTGTACTCCCACCAACAATGGAGAAGTGCTCCCCTTTCTCCACAACCTCGCCACCACATGCTGTCACTTGAGTTTTTGATCATAGTCATCCTGATCAATGTAAGATGTAGTCTCAGTGTCATTTTGATTTGCATTTCCCTGATTACTAACAATGTTGAACATTTCTTTAAGGGTTCCTCATCCATTTTCCATATCCAGGATTTGCATTTCCCTGATTACTAAGGACGTTGAACATTTCTTTAAGGGTTCCTCGTCCATTTTCCATATCCAGGATCCAGTTTATTTTTTTCTCTATTGTTTCTATTTTTATTTTCAGGTCTTGAACCATTTTATTTATTTCCTTCACTTATTTGATTGTATTTTCCTGTGTATCTTTAAGGGATTTATTCATGTTTCTTGATGGATTTTTTCCTTTGATGAGTATGAAGTGTCCTTCCTCATATCTTTTAATTAATTTTGCTTAAAAGTCTATTATTTTTAAATATTAGAATAGCTACTCCAGCTTGCTTCTTAGGTTTGTTTGCTTGGAAAACCTTTTTCCAGCCCTTTATTCTGAGGTAATGTCTATCTTTCTTGCTCAGGTATTTCTCGTATGTAACAGAATGATGGATCCTGTCAGTCGTCTTCTTATGCTGGCCTTCAGCCACCTGGTTGTCCCTGGTGTTGGTTGGGCGTTTCAGCTGCTTGCAGGACTCCTTAGGAAGGCAGGTAGAGCTCTGGGCTAGAGGCTGGATGTTCTTGAGGTCCAGCAGCCCTCCTCAGTAAGGCAAGTAAGACCATGGGCCAGAGACTGGATCTGTATGTCCCTAGGGCCCAGGCAGGCTTCTGTAGGAAGACAAGTAGAGCCATGGGCCTGAGGCTGGAACTCAGGGGATGGCTCACAGCTCTCCTCTGCTAGCTGTGTCCCAGTTAGGCCCCCAGGCAGAAAATGGTAGTAGGGATATCTAACCTGGATGATTCTGGGGTTCAATCCAGCAAGTCTCCTCAGGAAAATGAGTAGAGCCCTGGGCCAGAGGCTTGGAATTTCTGGGGTCCGACAGCCCTCCTCGTTAAGATGTGTAGCCAATTTATCTCTTGAGACACAGATGTCAGGGGTCTTGTTCACAACACCGACGAGCTCATGAAGGTAGAGTTTAGTCATCTCTGTACTTTAACACTCAGCTGACCTCATAACTTGCATGAATATTATATAGTAGGAATTATACTGTGTGGATTCTAGGACCCAGCCTACAAGAGGCATATAAGCTTTTGCCTTCACTCTTCAGGGAGCCTTAAGCACCATGTCTAATATTGCTTCCCAAACTGGCACATGGGAAAAGGCCCAGAATGTCTTACTCAGTCACACTAACGTGAAAGACATACAGATAAACCCATCTTGAATCATCTAGAAATGGTAATGCCTCTCAATTACTACAGATGCAGGACCAGTACCAGGACACTAACCGAAACAGTATCTCCTCAAGGCAATTCTAGCTGAGCCTAGCAAAATCATGAGCATCAGGTTTGTGTCGATTTGTCGTGAAGCAGTTCATAACTAAATGTGTGCCTCAAGAGAAGGATCTTGGGTAGACAGGATGGCACAGTGTGCGGTGTTAGTGTTCTTATCACTTCACTATGCTAACAGTTCACAAGGATGCAAGTTACGCACGGCTCATCAACATCAGTTTCCATTTGCTGACAATAGTCACTGTTGATAGCCCCAAAAGTCAACTACAGAAATTAAGGGAGCCCAGCACCATTTCCTGCCCAAACCAGCCATCTGTGTAGTGCCAGATTGATCATAATCGACCATTCCTATCAAAGAAATGCAACAGTATATGCATTACCACAAACATATATTTGTCTGTCCTGCTCACAGAGCTTCTGTCAACACTAAAATCTAAGGACTTAGAGAAATGCCAATTCCCCAACATGACACAGCATCATCGTTTAGGACTAAGTAACTCATTTTAAGCAAATAAAGGCTGGAAGCAGGCCCTTGTATACATGGAATTAATGCACTGGGGCTACACTTTTCATCACTCTGAAGCAGCTGGTCTGATAAGATGTTCGGCATTTGAAAACTCATTTTGGCATACTGTTGGGTAACTAGAGGGCTAAGATAATGTCCTCTAGGACGCGGCACACATTCTGAATGAGCAGTTAGTATATGGTGACAACACCTCCTATGCTTATGAGTCATAGCTCTGGAAATCAGGGAGTAGAAATGGGAGTCATTCCTCTTTTAAGACTTATCAACAAGCAAAATTTTTGTTTCCTGTCCCAGTGGTCCTAGAAACAGCAGATACAGAGATCTGTTTGTTTCTAAAGCAGAAATGCATCCAGCAAGGAAAACAAGAGTGGTTCATTAAATTGGAAGCTGAGACTTCCACACAGCTATTTTGGCTCCTCACACCAGGAAAACAACAAGCAGACAGGAGGGCTATGCTACTGACTAACTAATCCTGCTCATCAAGGGAAAGTGGGTTGCCAAGCACAAAGTGAGGCTGCAAAGTCTGACTAACATGAATGCCATCCTGAGGTGCTTCTGGTATTTTCCATGGGTCCATGAGAAAAGATGATGGAAGACTACAAGAAACCAACAGGAGTCAGTCTGCTGGTGTCATAGATTAAAATAATGAGCAAGTAAATGGTGGTTGCTTTAGGGCACCAGTTTGAGGTGTTTTGTTAGGAAGCAGTTCATAACTAAACATGAAGCTTTTTGTGAATTATCCCCAAAAGCAACATGAACAGAGGGATCTCAGTAACTGAGCAAACGAGATGACTCAATTTACAGATATTAGTCCTTGTCTCATGTTACCTCCCCAAGGTGACAACCCGCCTCAGCAAGAAGAGCTGTGACCCAACTCAAGAACTAAAGTCCATCTCACCATGGGAAAAATATGAATGGCTTAGTGCTTGCTGAAGGCAGATAACATGTTGAATGTTTAGGAGGGGAACATAAATAAAGCTGTATGCTCAGTTACACAAGTGAGTACGATCATAGTTACAGAAAGAAGAACTACAACTATTACGTTGGTTTGATATAAGGATACAGCTTTTCTCCCATTTTTATCAAATGGAAGCTACCCTCACAGTGATTTATTACATACTCTAATACTTCAGTGGTGCAGTTACAGAAGATAAAGGTTAACCAAGAGACCTGGCTGAGGGAGACCATGTGAAGACAGATAACTGACACAGGTACGTTGTATATACTACTGCAGGAAGGAGTTAACACATCTTCAGCTGTTCTATAGATATCTACACTACAGTGGGCAGAAACATGGTTTACTGTTGCCCATAATAGAAAGTTACATTTGGTTAAAAGACACATGTAGGGGATGCCTAGTAGGAGGGAAGTGTACATGGCTACTGTAGTGTTGACTTGATTAAACTGGAAACTATTTCCCAGAAATCTGTTTTGCTGTTGAATCCATGTTGAGATTGGCCCTAAGGAGGATGCTGAGAGCTGAGGTGGAAATAAAGGAGCACCTTCCACCCTCTGAAGCACCATCATGCATCCCTCAGCTGGAGTGCAGCCTGGTAGCCTCTGACTTCTCCTACCTCTCGCTCTTCTTCCTGCATTCTAGCCTACTTGCCAGCCACTACAGATGGCTGACTGAGGACACTCACACAGTGCCACTCAGAAGCAATGCTGCCTCGGAGGTTTCTCACCACATTGTTACATAGGTGGCCAAGTGTGCCTGTCCTCTCAGATATCCATTTCAAGACTTTCCTTACCAACTTGGTTGGCACTGGTAGGCCAGTACTTCAGGAAGACTAAATGGTAACTCCCTTTCTGATCCTTCATGCTTTCAGTTCCATTCATAATTGTACAATTATATTTACACAATTGTGTAATCATGTTATTATGATTCATCTCTTTTCCATAACACGTGTACCGGTCTGATTCTGTGCCTAAACCTAATACAAGGTCAAGGTCCAGAATACGCCCTCCTGATTTTTGTATTGTTAGAACAGAATACCATAGGTACAGTGATTTATTTTTAAAAATAACTTGTATGCTTATTCCTTTACAAATAAAAACTAGAGAATCCCCTACCAGTGGGGTGGTATCCAGCAGTCTTCCTTTTCCATCGTCCTGTGGAAGATGAAGGAGTAAAGCTTAAGGAGGTGAAATGCCCTTTCTATAATGATACCCACGCCACCCACAAGGAAGGAGCTATAATGCCCAAGCATGTGTTGAAGGGTCCATCCCAATATTACTACGACCACCATGCAAGTTAAACAAGTTTTGGAGTGTCCATCCATACTGAATCATATCATTTCTTTCATGCATTTCTAACATAAAAATTTTCAGCTACAGATTTCCCTTTAAGGATTGCCTTAACCAAATCTCATAGAAATTTTCATTGTGGCTTATCAGATAAACTTACTAATTTTCCTTGTGATTTTACTGACCCTGAAATTATTTGACGTGCCCTTCTTGTGAATAATAATTTCTAATTAAATTCTAATATATTCAGGAACATATTCTATAGACTTTCAATCCCTCATTGATATTTATTGGGAATTCTATTAAGACTTGGAAATGGTCTACCTTACTGTCCCATGTGAACTCGAACATCTGCATGCTATCAGTTTTGCAGGATAATGCACCACAAAGTTAACTGTGTCAAAGTTGTGAACTGTGGTGTTCAAAACAACTACAGCCTTACTAATTCTTTTACCAAGTACTGAAGGAGTGATGTAGACCTAACAAGTTAAAGTTTTGAATTTTTCCCTGGGTTCTAGAAATTTTGTTTAACTTGTTTAGAAACATATCTCAATGATATGATAGGCTTGATAATCTGTTTGAAATCTATTTTATGTGCTATTAGTACAGATATACCATTTTTCTTTTGGTTTATATGGAATCTTTTCCATTTCTCTTACTTTCAAGTTGTTTTCTCTATATCTGGTCCCTGCTCTAAACTGTACACAGTTGAAACTCAGTTTTTTAGCACAACCTGACAAATCCTGTCCTTCAATGGATCACTTATATTATTACATATAATAGCTAGGTGTGAAGGCTAATCTCAATCATCAAATGGATTGGCTTAACAACACCTAGGACAGTGGTCCCCAACCTTCCTGATGCTACAACTCCTTAATACGGTTCCTCATGTTGTGAGAGCCCCCATCCATAAAATTATTTTCATTACTACTTCATAACTGTAATTTTCTGTTATGAATCATAACATAAATATCTGATATGCAGGGTATCTGATATGCAACCCCTTGTGAAAGGGTTGTTCAACCCCCAAAGGGTCGCAACCCACAGGTTGAGAACCTTTGACTTAGGGGATCAGTGAAGCACAGCACTGGGGATATCAAGAAGGCATCTTCAGGGAGGATAACATCATGAGCACTGGTGTTTATCCCTTGAACCTGGGTAGTGATTTTCTCCAAGACTAAGCATTATTTTTTTTTAATATATGTGTGTTTGGGTGTTCTGCCTGCACATGTATCTGTATACCAAGTGTGGGCAATTTGCAATGCCCACAGGGGGGAGAGAGGGCATCAGTTCCTTTGGAACCAGAGTTAAAACTGGTCGAGGGTTACCACATGGACACTGGGAACAGAACCTGGGTCCTCTGGAAGAGCAGTCAGTCCTCTTTAAGCACTGAGCCATCTCTCCCACTCCATTGTTTCCTCTAAGATTGATACCTTCTGTTTTGGAGGGAAACTTAAGACACAGGATGTTTACAGAGAGGAAGAACAACAGGATGATCTAAGGGGAGGTGAGTCATGCCATCCTCAGGGAAGCACATTAAGCTCAAGCAGCAAACACTCAAAGGCTTTAGGAAGTTCCTGACGTCACTGGCCCCACCCTCAACTCCATCTCCAAGCATATATAAGCAGTAGGGACACTGGATACAAGCGGAGCTGCCTGCAAACGACACCCCAGCCTGTTGAGCGGCCTGCACGCTGTTCAGTGTGCTCCGGGTTCCTAGATTCCGTGAGCTGTCATCAATGCTTGGGGGAGGGGGGGGCGGAATGATGTAACTGTCCTTAGTCATTTCTGCTCCTGTAAGTAATCCCTCAGCCATATTCCTGAAAGTAATCTCCGAGCCATGTACCTTTAAGTGACCCCAATAAAACACACTGGCTCACCAAGCTGGAATCTGGCAGAATCCAGCCTCTGGTCGGTTACTTGGTCCCTGTCTGGCTTGAGTGGATGTTTATTCCCTTTTCCTTGGGAATAGTGTCACACAGCACTTAATAGGTTGATAACACTGTAGCATTACTGGAAGGTGGTAAAGATAAAAGGTGGAGCCCAATTGGAGAAAATGTCACTTAGAGCATGCCCCTGGGAGATGTGTCTTATCTTGGCCTCTTCTGTAGTCGTCTCTCTGGTACAAAATGAAGTTACAACCTCCAATGCACGCTCTGCTGCCGTGATTCTCCGCATAATTGTATGGGACCACACAACCATAGATTCAATTCTCTGAGACCATGAGCCTGTTTTCTTATACAATTAAGGACCATTTACCCAGTGGAAGAACTGTCCACACTAGGATACATGCTCCCATATCAGTTATTAATCAAGAAAATGCCCCCCACAGACATGTCCACACGCCAAGACGACGAGGCAGTTCCTCCGCTGAGGTTACCTCTTCTTCCCAGGTGACGCTAGTTTGTGTCAGGTTGACAAAAACAAAGCCCTTTAGAGTTGCACATTGTACACATCTGCTCATGAATTCTCATTTGTCCCACTAAAAAGTGTCCTTATTTTGTCTTTATTTTTACAATATATTTTTGATGTAGTTAGGGGGAATGATCATGGTGAATTTGAGGGTGCCCTCATGTGAGTAAGTAACAGTGAATGGAGATTCTGTAAGATAAGATTCTTCCACAGGAAGAAGAGTGGAAGAACGTAAAACATCACCAAAGGGCCGCTTTTCCTTCAATTGTTAGAGAAACCAAGGTTGGGGGGGGGGTGTACAGGAGGGGCTGGAGAGACGAAAGGTGTAGGGTAAAATTATGTAAATATATTTACATTTAAAATCTTTTTTAAAAATTAAAGAGAAAGGGTGTGGAGAGATGGCTCAGAGGTTAAGAGCACTGACTGCTCTTCCAGAGGTCCTGAGTTCAATTCCCAGCAACCACATGGTGGCTCACAACAATCTATAGTGAGATTTGGTGTCCTCTTCTGGCCTGCTGGCACGCATACAGGCAGAACATTGTATACATAATAAATTTTTAAAAATTAAAGAGAAAGGATATGAAGCTGTAAGTCTGGGAGGCATTAAGGTGAAAAGTAGGAGCAAATATGATCACAATGCATTTTATGAAATTCTCAGACAATTAATAAAAATATTTTTGAGAACAACAACAACAAAAACAGAATCACTAAGTGGGTAAGAGGATGGCAGGAAATAAAAGGGCAACCCAGTGTCCTAGCTATATGGGACCAGAAAGGGGAAGCAGAAGACTCATTCAAATGGGAAGCCTGGTGATCCTGCTTGAAGCATTGCCATCCCTGCACACAGGACAAGTCCATGGTTCTTGCAGGCCATTATTCATGGTGGAGGGCTCAGGTAAGACAGCGACTCCTTCTGTGTGTGATGAGTCGGTAGTGAAGGGGCAATTGATTTTTTTTTATTTCCCATATTGCAGAGGGCTATGGCTGGGTGTCATCTTGAGATGAAAACTGTCATTATAGACTGAACTATTCTGGGAAATCAATACTAAGAAAGAAGTACAATTCAGGAAGCCTGGAATTCACTTGACACAGCCTGAAGGAGAGATGCGGTTATGGAGGCAGTAGTGGAGATGGAGAGGGCTGGACAGTGGCACGTGAAGAGTTCACATGACATGAGACTCAACTTGAGTAGCAAAAGAGTACAAAGAAAGCCAGGTGGTGGTGGGGCGCACCTGTAATCCCAGCACTATGGAGGCAGAGGCAGGCAAACTCTGTGAGTTTGAGGTCAGCCTGGTCTACAGCCTGAGTTCCAGGACAGCCAAGGCAACATAGAGAGACCCTGTTGGGGGCTGTGCAGGAGGAACAGCAAAACAGCTCTAGAACTCATGGAATGTGGCCCACCAGTTAGCAGACCCACGATGGGTGTGTCTCAGCCAGGCATAACCCTGAGAACTACGTGTCCTGAGGACTTCATGCTGTTATGGAGCATAGCTCTGCTTGCTATTCTTGAGGTCCTCATAATCCCCTTAATATATGAATTAAGTGAATACTATAGTGAGGGCTTCCAGCCCCTCACTGGCTGTATCATTGGTATTCACAATAACAATGCTTGATCTCTTTCAGGCATTGCTGCTGGAGCAGATTATGATTCAACCACCATCCTTGAAAAGAACCTGCAGATGTAGATTGTTGACAATCAATCTTAGAAAGAACTTGGAAAAATAGATTGTTTAACAAGGTTACATAGGGATCTTTTTTGCTAGTGACTCTGACGTAAAAAATCTTAAGAGAAAAACAGATTATTTAGCATGGTTAGGTAAAGATGTTTTTACTGTTGGCCCTGATACAGAAAATATTAACGAACAATTTAAAGTTAAGAAAAAGTACACTTTTACTAGTAAAGCTTGGGACTTTTTGAGGTTGGTGAGCAAAGACAATAAATACCCAAATTAGCACCAGCTGACATGACTCTCACTGAAGCTGGACTTCAAGATGACTAATTTCTTTTTTCTTTCTTTCTTTCTTTCTTTCTTTTTTTTTTCTTTTTTTTTTTTTTTTTTTTTTTTTTTTTGTTGTTGTTGTTGTTTCTTTGTATAACCTTGGCTGTCTGGGACTCACTTTGTAGACCACGCTGGCCTCGAACTCACATCGATCTGCCTGCCTCTGCCTCACAAGTGCTGGGATTAAAGGCATGTGCCACCACCGCCCAGCTTTACTTCTTATACTTATTTTTGCCCTCAGCTTCCTGGTTTAATAAAATTATTAATGAGTAGATTAGCACCTTTAGGATTTAAAGTAGAAATGGCTGATTGCTTTTTTATATAGAACTCTAGATTTGTGATAAAGATCTTTATAATTACCTTTTAAGATAATTGATTCTTTCTTCTGCAACCTGCCAGTAAATAGAGGCTGGCTTAAAGATTACCTTGCCTGCTTATACTCTGTTAATATATAGCAAGTTGCATAGTACAAAGGTAACTTGTTTTTCATGTTTGTTTCTTACCTATAATACGTAAAACATTTGATCAAGTGAAGGTATTGAGGAATATGTTTTTCCTACATATACTCATTTTAATCCTTCATTTAAAGAGAAATAGAATGTAAACACATTGGGATTTTTGTACTGCTTGAACGATCTTAATGGGATATATAAGCTCTGGGAGAAATAATGTTGTTAGAATCTTTATCCATCCACAAAGATGTGTGCATGAGTACATGTATGTGTATAAGGTTGTGGGATCTTTTTACATCCACAAAGATGTGTGTGTGTGTGTGTGTGTGTGTGTGTGTGTATGTGTGTCTATAAGGTTGTTGGAGCTCACTCTTTGGATTCTGTTCCATCCACCAAAGTATGTATGTATATATACAATAGCTGGTTGGGCTGGAACCTGCTCTTCATAGTTCCATCTACCAGTGTGTGTGTGTGTGTGTGTGTGTGTGTGTGTGTGTGTGTGTGTGTGTGTGTGTATAAATGTGTAAAGTAAGAGAAACTTGAAAGAATCTTATTGAAACCTACCTGCTGGAGTCTGTCTTACTTCATCAAGTGTGGGGTGTGGTGTGTGTGTGTGTGTGTGTGTGTGTGTGTGTGTGTGTGTGTGTTTCTTTTCTCTCCTTCTTTCGCTTTCTTTTTTAGATGCTTTGCCACTATAAGTGGAAGCCCTCGCTAGGAGCCATCAGCCCTAGCCCCCACTTGCACCATCAGTGGAAGCCATTGCCAGTACCAGTTCTGGCCTTGAAGTTTGCCCTCAAAGAAAGTCTGCAGGGTCACCAGCCAGCCTCAGGATCTACACCCCGGCTCAGTTATATCAGATGATATCAAAGCTGGACTTCAATAAAAGCCTGTCTTGGGAAAAAAAGGCGGGGAGTTAAAAAGAGCAACAGTGAGGCCAGTGTCTGGGAGACCTGTATCTCACCTGAGTCTACCTGTCAAAGCATGATAGCCTAGGCCTGACAGCCACCTCTCTACTCTGAGGGTTTAGTTTTTAATTAGCCTAACTACTATCTAGTTCCCTTATGACTTAAAAAAAAAAAAAAGATTAGTTTTGGTTGACATCACCCCCTCCCTTCCTCTCTTCCACATCTGCCTTCTTGAAAACAACCAGTTCTCTTGTTCTCATAATCCAATCTGTATCTTTGAGTTGGAGATTGAAGACCATTTATAGTTAGCATTATTGAGAAAGACAAGCTGACACATATATAAACCTTTTCTGCTTCATTCAAATACTGTGTTCCTTCCTTCTCACTTACGCATGTGAGGGGCTCTCTTGTTTGCTGGGCTGAACGTGTGTGGCTCTTTCCTAAATCTCATTGCTCACCTATTGACGAAATTTCCTTCCTCAAAGAATGTTCGTGACTCTTTCTTCCTCCTCTGTATGGAGGGTTCCTACCCTAGTTTTCTGCAATATTTACTTATGTTCATGAAATGCCTTAGCCTGCTTATGTTGGAAGGTCTTTATTTCTACATTGACTTAAATAGGTAACTTTGCTGGATATTATTTGGGCAACTTTGGTTGGCAGATATTTACCCTCAGGACTTGAAATATCATGTGTGTCCTACTTTGAGGGTTTCTGCTGAGAGGTCTAACGTAACTTGCTGAGTTTGCCTTTGGAAACTGGCACTTCTCTTTTGCAGTTTGCAGGCTTCTTTCTAGTATATACAGCATTTTAACTCTGTGACTTAGTGCTTTTTTTTTTTTTTTTTTCCACTTCTATTTCAGTTCTAAATGCTTTCCCTATATTTCAGGAATTTTCTTCTAATTTCATAATGTAGGCCTTCTATGCTTTCAGTTTATATCTCAACTCTTCGTTTTACAGATTGATTCTTATGTTTCATGTCTTAATCGTGCTCCCAAGAGCCCTTGAGAGTTGTATTCATGGTTGCTGGTTTTGTTTGTTGTTCTTTATTGCTAAATGAATGTCTTTTACATTTATTGGGAGGGGCTTGGATGTGTATGCAAATACATGCCAAACATAGGTATAGAGTTCAGAGGAAAAATTGTGGGACTCACCTCGTATGGAGTCTAGAACCACACCCAAATGACAAGTGCATTTAGCTGCTGAGCTGTCCCACTGGCCCTCTACTGAAAGTTTTAGTTGACTTATAGAGCTTTTCATTTTTAAAACTTCTGCTACTATTGTTGCTGATCTTTTTTTATTATTTAAATTTAATTTTGGCATTTGTGTCTTTGCTGGTTTTCTCATCCATTTCTTGAATTAAATTCCTTGTT
The DNA here is from genome assembly GCF_903995435.1 of Acomys russatus. Classification (NCBI taxonomy): domain Eukaryota; kingdom Metazoa; phylum Chordata; class Mammalia; order Rodentia; family Muridae; genus Acomys; species Acomys russatus. The sequence continues at coordinate 37,188,288 of NC_067156.1, forward strand.
TCATTTATTAGAATCCTACTTTAGATACTGCTCGGGGTTTTTGTCCATTTGTTTGTTAATTTTTAATTCTTTGTTCAACACTAGAATAATCTCCTTACCTTTAGACTGGTTATTTAAAAGTTATAGACTTTAGGAGAAGCCGTGTAGTCCTTGTGTTTCTAACTTATAAATATATGTACTTTTTTATAGGTGTTTTCTTGGTGGGCAGCCTTCTCTTGGGATCTCAATCCCCAATACAGATTAGAGGGGGAAATGCAGACAGTACTAATAGCAAGTTTTTGTTTTTTTTAGCTAGATATTCAAATATTCAAATGTAGGGAGGAAAGAATTGGAGCAAGGATATTGGGGAAGAAGGATGAGGGAAGTGAAGGAGGTTAGGGTAAAAATCAACCAAAACTAATGGTAGATTATTTTTAAAATGATACGGAAACCATATAATAGGAAGGCTAATTAAAAACTAAAAAAGCAAAATAACAAAACTAGAGCTGCCTTGTTAGAAAGGATAAGGCTGCTTCTAGAAGCCATAGCATATTAATGAAAACCAGGTAGCCAGGAGTGGGCTACCTTCCTGTGAGCTCTCTGATCCCCCCAAAAATACAGAATATGATTGCTACTGCTGTTGGTTGCCCAACAGAACTGGATGGTAAGACCCAATTGCTGGCGTTACTGGGTGGTTTGGCTGCATGACACAGAGATATGAAGTTGGAACTAAGGTGGAAACTTCCTCCTGACAGGCAACCCTCACAGTGCCAGTAAATACTTGGCACAATGCTCAGGGAGAACTGCCTTAGGTATGGTGTTATGTGGCATGATACTGACCAGCCAGGTAAATGCACCTTAAATGCAATAGAGGCAAATCTATTATAGGAGTAGCCAATCACATTCTCACTGGAATTAAGGCCTACTCCTTAGGGGAGAAATCCTTTCGGGTACTGGTCAAAAGCCTGTGGCTGAAGAGATCCTAAGTCGGCGGGAAGCTATAGCTGCTGTTTTACTAAGCGGACATGCTTTCATCATGTGTCCACAGATTTGTTGTTTTAAATGAAAATCCCAATCATTCTATTTTAACAATAAAGACTCAGGAGACAGACACTGGGGTGAAAACATGCTAGCTCAGAGAGGCAGAGAAAGCACCCAGCTGACCTTCCTACTCAGCTCACTTCCTGATGGAAAAGGCCCAAAAGGCTCACGAGGTCAGCTGACAGCCCAGGAGGAAAAAGCCAAAAAACTCAAAGCCAAAGCTTGTTAGCTCAAAGCTCAAAAAGCCAAAGGCCAAGGAGCTGAAGAGCTCAAAAGCTAAAAGAGCTAAAAGCTAAAAGCCTCTGACTTCTACAGGCTGTCTTAAGTATCCCCTCAACTCAAAGTTCTCCCACCCTGTCAGCTGGTTTCTTGCTCTGCTCTTAACCTAGGGTTAACTTTATTAAATCCTGTGTACAGAAAGCTCTTGGATTAAAGGTGTGTGCTAGGGCTGGCTGAACCTCACCTTAATCCCATATTTACAATAAACATTCAGTTCTTAGATTAAAGGTGTGTGTTTGGGCTCAACCACACCAAACAAAAGACAGGTTCTTACAGTTCACATTCTCTGGGATCAAATATCCTGCAGCACAGATTAGTGCTGATATCGGCTTAGTCAGAAGAGCTTCTTTTGTTTGCTTTTGAGACAAGGTTTCTCTGTGTAGCTCTGGCTGTCCCGGACTCCGCTTGTAGACCAGGATGGTCTCGAACTCACAGACATCCACCTGCTTCTGCCTGAGGAGCTTCCCTTTTAAGTGAGTGACAGTGACTACAGACTCTTAACTGGTCAAAGTGCTGATGATAAATGACCATTTAATGTTCAACCGCAAGTGGGACGTCTGTAACAGCCCCTCCGAGGCTCAGAGAACATTGCAGAACGTAAAAGCCAGAGAAAGAGTGGGCACAATGTGGAATGCTGACTCCTAGGTCAGGCACAGACATTTCTATGCAAATACAATGCTAATCCAAATAATATTAAGGTTAAATATATTCTCCTTGGTTGGCCTGAAAAGGTAGAATGCTTTTTCATGCCCAAAATCAATGTTGGGTCTCAATCATGTTCCATCTTTTTTTTTTTCTCCCCCAAAAGAAGAGTCTCACAGGACCAAAAGCATACCAATTCTGCTAGTCTGTCTAGCCAGCAAGCTACAAGGATCATTCTCTGCTTCCCCTCTCCAATGCTAGGATTGCAGGCATAGAGCATACTCCTCACCTGTTCTCTTTTCCTCATTTTTTTTTATCAGCTCTTTAAGAATTTCATACAATGTACTGTCATCATATTAACCTATTTGCCTCAACTTCTCCAAGATCTACCCCTCTTTATTACTCACTTACCACTGTGTAATTAAAAAAAAAAAATCCATTGAGTCTATTTATGCTGCCCATATACTCTTGAATGTATGGTCACCCACTGGAGTGTGATGGACTTGCCAGGAGCCACACAAAGAAAAATGAAATTTGCATCTCCTAGAAGTGATCAATTGTAAAGAGCTCTTCAGTTAGGGCTGAGTCTTTGTGCCCATCTCCCCTCTCTATGCTTGGATTTGGTCTGGCTTAAGCTTTCACAAGCTTTATACATACTGTCACAACTACTGCAAGCTCCAACTTTCAACAACCATGCTGTATCTGGAAAACACTGAATCCACTATCTCTGGCTCTTACAATCTTTCTGCCTCCTCTTCCGCAATGAACTCTAAGCCTTGGATGGAGGGTGTGTGATACAGATGTGCCATTTAGGGGTAAGCATTCTGCAATCCCGTATTCTCTGTGCCTTGATCAGTTACGGTTTTGCACCTTCAACTGTGGTTTTCTTTGTCTCTTAATTCTCACTGAGTTTATTTTAAATTACTTTATCAAAAAATCAAGAATTAGGAAAAGAGTATGTGCCCACAATGACAACAGGAAATTAGCAATCCTACAAGCCGTAGACATACCAGTCTCGCTCCTACCTGCTCATAGCCACACACAGGTAATCTCCCTCTCTCAAACTCAGGCTGCCTTTCCTAGTGTAATCATCTCCCACTTTCCTCCAAACACAACCAGCAAATGGTACTGTACTAAAGGTTCATGAACCTATATCCAAGCTACAGCCAGTCTCTGATTCTCAGAGCGGTCACTCACTCAGCCTGGAGGACTTTTGGGCCTGAGGACAAAAGAATGCAGAGGTTTTCTTGACCAAAAGGTCTGACCACAAGACTTCTCCTAAGATGATCCCAAAGTACCAGTGTGCACACTAAGGAGGAGGTGGGCTCTTCTCCCCTGTCTGCTTGTGGTGCAAATGTAGACTGCACACTGCAGGTATCCACCTTAAAGTACATTTCTGAAAAATACCATTGGCATGCTACCGTTGGGTCCATTTTTTTTCTACAAATCTACACCTCTGGTTTTCTGGATTTGCCTCCTATCTGTCTGCTGCTGCACTCCTGACTTTCCATGTCACTCTCCACTCCCTATAGCCATGCACCTAATGCTTTTTTGGATTCACAGATGCAGCAAAATGCCAACTGTCTCAAATCTGTCATCTTTCTTCTACCTAGATATATCTTCTTTTAAGTATTCAATATCTTTAAAACAAAAAGGTTATTGTAAATGGTAAACACAAACTGATGTTTGGAAAAATAAATAGTATCATTTGTCAGATTTTTCTTAAAGAGTAATCCCAACACTCAAAAGATTTTGCAGCATTTAATTCCAACATAAAAAAAATTATGGGAAGATTGCTTTAAGTCATTCCTTAGAAATCATTATACAGTATACTATTTTTCATTATTATACAAATAATAAATTAACACTAGACATTTGGTTATTAAAAACCAACTTGTTTTTAAATGCAAACATAAGTAAGTAATTGAAGACAAATTTAGTTTTAATATTTTTACATAATTTGACACATACTTGTTAGCATTCTAATTGGGACCAGCCAATTGATGAGTGTTTAATGTGGGCCAATAATAAACATGAAAATCATCAGAAACCGGTGTATATTCATGTCACACTCAGAGATTTATCAAAATCACAGTTAAAAGGCATTATGGTTTTCCCTTCCAATTTAACACTGGATTCAGGAAACTCTAGTAATTATGAGCAAAAGTCAAAATGAAACACCTTGATCTTGCTAAAGTGTTTGCTTACCTGTAAGATAGATATAAATATATAGCATATAAATCCTCTTATTCTATATAAAATATCAATAAGTATTCTCCTAATAAGGTGAGGAAATTTTATCTTTCACATTGAACGTTTTTTCTCTTTTAAAAGAGTTTAAGTAGAGCTACTTATAGAAATACGTTCTTAAATGACAGCTGTATTATGCTGTATTCAGTCATCTCCACATAGAAACATCACTAAATACCTCTTATCACCAGTTAACTTGTTCAATGAACACTGAAAAACTGAAACTTATGCAAAGCAATTCCCAATGAGAATTTAGGCTATTTCAAAATTAAATGGATGCACTCCATAAGAATCCAGACAGTAAGAGATGATGTTTTAAATCACACTCACTGAGTCCCATTTCAACCCTAAACAGCAAAGTTTCCTTGTTCCTTTATACTATTTAATGAAATAAACAACCCACTTTCGTCACTGATTTCTCACTCTGAAGTTCATTTACAAGGCTGCGGCATTAGTTCTTAGGACGTAAGCCATCACTGTGCTACACCACAGCATCCACACACACTGACGGAAACAACATGCTCCCAGGCACAGTTTTCTTCATTTGATAAATAAGTCCTTACTCTAGGCTAAAAACTAATACAGAATAGGTCTTTTGTAAAAATGTATTAAAATCACATCTTTTAAAACAAATACAATAGTTGGATGAAGGAGGTACATGCCCTTTAATCCCAGCACTCCGGAGGCAGAGGAAGACAGAGCTGAGTTCGAGGCCAGCCTGGTCTACAGGCTACATCCAGAAACATTGTCTTGAAAAAACAAAACAAAAGCAACAAAAACACAAAGACAGCGTGAAACCGCTTTTCACAGTCAGTGGAAGTGTGCCGTGTGATGCCGCCGCCAAGCAGACCGCGCTGCTCAGCACGAGAGCCTGCCAGTGTTCCCTCTTCAGAGCCCCCAAGCCTAAACTGGGAAGATTTAACACAGTCTCGTCAGCTAAAGCAGGTAAATGAGCACCACGGGGACAACTCCGCTAAATTTTGACACTGTTCATTAAGAGCTCCATCTTCCTGAGTTTGCGTTTGTTCTTTGGCATTGGCTTGGGATACAATCCATTCTTCAGAAGATACTCCTTGCTGAGGCGAATCTGAGCACCATGCTGAAGCTGGAAAGAACACAGTGCTTGAAGAGGCCGAAGCAGAGTCTGTTGAGGAAAAAAGACACTAAACGTGTGACAACTTGTATTCCATCTACATCTCTCCTTCCAACAGAGACATGTATGTGCCCTTTCTTACTATTGCCTTTAACTGTGAAGAGCAATGGCTATTCTAAACTCACATTCTAATAAAAAGGTTTTATACTGATTTCACATACAGGTAATAGAGTCTGAATTAAGTTTCATACATTAATTTATTTAAATAACATGAAAATTTGTCATTATAATAATTTAATCTGTTAACAAGATGTTTAAAAAGAAACATTCGGATACAAATATAGGCACATCAAATTAGTTGAGTTTCAGTCACAAATTAGTATACCTCACTGACACAAACAAGGCCATGATGGCACAGGATCACAGTGGTCCATAGAAGACACAGAGCTGACATTTGAAATACCCTGTCTAAAGTCAAATACCTGCAGAGCCAAGCATGTAACAGTAATGTGTTACTTGGATATACATGTAAGCTAACAGAGGCGGTGAAGGCTGTCATACAATAGGAACACATGTTCTACATGAGGTTACCCAAGATCAAAAACTAAAACAAAATTATATCGTATTTTAAACACATTTTTTTGGTCATAGTCTTTGGATGTAAGGGTTCTTATCAAAACTATTTAAATAACAATAGCAAAGGTTTAGGTTGAAAAAGCCATTAATCAATCATTTTTAAAAAGAAAAAAAAATAATAGAAAAATTTCCAAATGTCTGTAAGAAAATTTATTCTCCCACATACACAAAATACATGGTAGAACCGGGCACGGTGGCACGTGCCTATGATTTCAGCACTCAGGGAGGCAGAGGCAGGCGGATCTCTGTGAGTTCAAGGCCAGCCAAAACAAGTCCAGGACAGCCAAGGCTACACAGAGAAACCCTGTCTTGGGGTGTGGGGAGAAAACATGGTAGAAGAAGCTTTGCTTTACAACAGAGTGTTAAACTCTATGGCGGTAATTGCTTCCCTGTCCATTTTTATCCTTATTAACAGAACCCAAATTGTATTCATGAGGGTTCTGCACCCATCTATTAATAAAACAATGAGTGATGACAGGTGAATGACAGACTTGGAATAGGGCTTTCAGAGGCACTCAAAAGATTTAGGTACCATAAGGGGTTTTCTGGGTTTTGGGGTTGTTTGGTTTTGTACCCTTTTCCTGGCAGAACATGATTGTTAGAGGTGAGACAACTATCATGATCAGCCAGCAATAAACATGAAGATGAAAGCCGAACACAAAGGATGACATACAGACAGAAGAAACGTGCTTTTTGTGTTTATTCACATGTATGAGTATTGTATGTCTGTGCACCACAGGCATTCAGTGCCTTCAGGACAAGAAGATGTCATTAGATTCCTGGGATAGAAGGTCCAGACAGTTGCGCTGTTGTGTAGACACTGGGAATTAAAGCTGGATCCTCTAGGAGAATATCCAGTGCTCTTAACTGCTGAATCATCTCGTCAGCCCCCAAACCCGAGTTCTTAATACCCTTTGCAAGCTGCATTCCTAACTCAGGACTGCCCATTTCAACATGGCTGAACATACTAGGCAAGTGCTCGTTCACGGAGCTACAGCCCCATTTTTATATATGTTTGAAAGGAAAATCAAGTACAAAGAGAGATTATACCATCTGCCCCACCAAGCTTGCTGACAACAGGTGGTAAAGCTGCAATTCAAAACAACTTCAACACCCATACTATGCTCCTTCAGGGAGCCACACTCTCAGAGCCTCTCACTTCCTGCTACTTCCTGTGTTTGATCATTGCTCAATCATAAAGTATGGGGATAAGCGAAAAGATTGAAAATCAATGTTACGTCAAGTTTGTTTATTCTTAGGAGCCTGACGTCTATGGAATAAAGCCACACAATATTTTGCTGGTTTCCATGATCTTGAAGTTTTCTAGGAGAAACATACCACAGATTTCCGCGTCCTGCCCCCCCCCACCCCCTGCAAGGAAGAAAGCAATATACCCTTTGTCACAGAAGACAATAAGAAGGGTCTTATTTATTTTTGTGTAACTAATTTTTAACAGATTGGCCTTAGGGTTCACTTGCCAAGAAAACAGCTTATACTATAAGCTGGGAGCAAATATGTTTTCTATAATAAATAACTTGAGATGTTTCCTTAGACATGTCTCCCTTCATGCTCTCACCGACCATATTAGAGTCACCCAGATCATGGGTGTGCATGTCAGACACTCTTTCTCTACTCCTGGCCACTGTGATTTGATTATTCCTCAAGGCCAAAGTAAGCACAATCAGCGCGCCAGGCCCTCACTGTTACTAAGAAAGCTTGTGTTCCACCCACCCATGAGGAGTAACGAAAGCTCAGGATACGTGGGGTCCTGTCACAACCCGGTATGTTACCGGTGCTTACTCTCAGATATTACACTTAGGACCTGAGTCTTCTGTGGTCAAGATAGGATTCCTCTTTTATTTTTAGGATATCATATCATAAACCATCACATCTAATCTAGCAGGAATCAGTGTCAGTTATTACGTTTTTGTCATCCATGAATGTTTCCGGCTTTATCAAGAAGGAAAAGTGAACAGATGTAAATAAAGTTACACAGATAGAGGAAGGTGACAGGTAACGAAGAAAGGTAAGAACTAGGATTGCTGTTAACGCTCTTCTCAAAGACAACATGAGAGAATGAAACTGGTTCACTGCAACAGTCTACAGACAGACTCAAGGGAAGCCGCATCATGAGACAAGACTTCCATCAAAAGAAGAAAGCCTCCACCTCTCACTCTCCGTAACTCAGGCCCAGGAAGGGCAAAGCACTCAATCCTGGCTCCCAGCACTCTTGACTCTTCTGCCTCTGGAAATCTCTTTTAGTTTTGTTTTGTTTTCTTCAAAGTTAATACCTCTGTGACTTCAGCTACTCTGAATTACATTTTATTCAATGCTGGGATTTTATTCATGATGAAGGCATTGTCACTTAACAGTAGTGACGCTCTACAATGAGAGAAAGAAGAGGCAGGAAGAGTATGTGTGTGAATGCATGCATGCGCATGCCTGTGTGGGAGCATGTGTGTTGGAGGGGTTCATCAACTCTATTTCCTTATTTCTGTCACCCTTTGACATTTTTGTCGTAAGTAAAAAAATAATAGTTCACTTATTTTTCATAGCTCACCTTAAAAGTATTTATTTACTATTCTTTTCTTTTGTTATAAATGCAAAGTTTCTAACAAGTGCCAAAAAGTTGAGATATTACTAAGCTCATTGAAATGTTATTCTCTGCTGATAATTATACATATATATATACATACATATGTATATATACACACACATAATCATTACAATTTCATGGTAATTAAGTATACTATGGATTGTAGGTTTAAATCCTTTTCATATTCTATGGGCATTTATATCAATACAACTACCTATTTTATACTTTAAGCAAGTTTAATAAAGTAAGCAGAATGTTAGCACATCTCAAATAAAGGCACCAATGTAAATAAGTTATGTGGCTGGAAGATGTTCTTTTAATTAAAAAGAAAAAAAGTTGATCATAAGAGAATACAAACTAGTACTGAAAAAAAGAAGTAGAAAATAGTAAAGAAAAAAAATCCAGCCAAAAAAACTCTATTGAATGTTGTGCTACTTACATGCAATTTAGCATATTAAAAATGCTGTTTGCACAGGTTAGTGGGAATATTTAAATAGTGCAATCTGGAATGCTAACACAGTAAAATGCCAGAGGGGGAGAAGATTATGAAAGTTCATAAATATTGACTGTAGATACACTCCACTCTCACCTGACGTACACAGTTCACAAGCTATGCATGTCTAAGTCTGTGACTTCCACATACCTCTTGTATGCACTGGTTTTCCTCCAAGATGGAAAGAGCAATGGCAGCACACTCCAGGGTAGAAAGGCACCTGCTTGTTGGTTGCATCCGTATTACATACTGACTACAAATGCTAGTTTTTAACTGCACCTAAAACCAAGAGCAAAGTAATAAAATTTAAATTTACCTTAAACTTAAAATTATGAATTTCCATTTAAACACTATTCACCTTCTTCCTAAAATTGCAAGTTTCGAAATATCAAGCATATCCGTATTTTTGCACGCATGTTTAGTTCTTACTATTGAATAGCAGAAGAGTCTAGGTACACAAAGATATCTGCCAAAAAAAGATATCCAGAATACATTCGAATTTCTATATACCCCAAATAAACACCAGTAACACCCTCCAGTAAGGAAGAGAATGAATACACATTCCACAACGGGAAGCAGAAGAACAGCAAACAGGTACACGGGGAAGTGTTCAAATGACTCATTAAATAGATTAAACTAGGAAAAAAAAAAAAAAAACCTAGCATGAGGCTGGGATACAGTCAAGTGGTGGCGCCCCTGCTGGACATGTAGGAAGCCCTCAACTCAATCTTGAGCACTGCCTTCTCCTTAACTTCCCCTCCCCCCAAAAACTGACATCATTATATCCCAATACAGAGGCAGCCAATACAGCCAGACAATATACAAAGAGTATGAGAGACCTTGGAACACTCAGCCCTAAACGAGATATCTCCATCAAATCCCTCCCCTGAGGATGAGGAGGCAGAAAGAGTGTAAGGGCCAGAGGGTACAGAGGACACCAGTGAAACAAGGCCTTTCAAATCAATAGAACATATGAACTCAAAGACCGAGCCAGCATGCATGGCCCTGCACCGCAGAGAGTCCTAGAGCTGAAAGAAGTGGAGACATGGCCCCACTGTTAACCCAGAAGCTATCTCCAATCAATAACTACTTGCAAATGAAAATTTAATTTTCTCCAAGGGAGTCTCACTGGCCAGTGAACTACTTGTAAGTGCAGGCTGCACGCCTGGTGGTGGATGGCCAACAGAAAATGAACCTCATGGCCTCTTCGGAGGACAGCTGTCTTGTACTATATTAGAGCATTTTTAATCTTTTTTTTTTTTAAATAAAAACTTTCACTTTTATTTTATTTATCCAGTTTCTCTCTTTTTACCCTATAGATCCTTTGCATTTTTATTATGGTTTTCATTTAAGTGTTTTGGGGGGATTCCTAAGTGTATGGATGAGTGGGTCTCTATATCTATATCTGTTTCTTGTCTCAGGCTCTTTTCCATCTGTATGTTTTGTCCTATTCCAATGTGTTAGTTTGTTGTGTCTTTTTATATTTTATATTTTATTACTATTCCTTAGAAGCCTGTTTGTTTTCTACAAAGAGACAGAAAGGGGATAGACCTGGATGGGAGAGATGAGGAGGAGGAAATGGGAGCAGAAGGAGGGGAACCGTAATCAGTATGTATTATATAAGGAGAAAAAAATCTATTTTCAAAAAAGGAAAACATAAAAAGTATGAGTTTAAATGTAAAATAAAGAAGAAACTGTAAACTTTAAAAATATGATGCATATATATGTGTGTGTATGTATAATGAAATTGTATGCAGTTCTAAAGAAAAAATGGAAAAGTGCCATTCATAGGAAAACAGATGTAAATGAAAAGCATTATGTTAAGCAAAAAACAAAACAAAACAAAAAACATGTTTTCTCCCATGTGCAGAACAAAGATTTAAAGTTCTCTGTGTGTGTGTGTGTGTGGTGTGTGTGTGTGTGTGTGTGTGTGTGGTGGGTGTGTGTGTGTGTGTGTGTGTGTGTGTGTGTGTTTGTGTGTGTGATGGAGGGGGACCAGAAAAACTGTCAAAAAACAAAAACATACACACATTACTTCTTTGACAAAATTAATACATCATACTAGCAAAATTCCGTGTAGAAAAAGAAAGTAACTATTAAACATGAATCTGTTCAGGCATTTTAACATAAAAATTTTGTTCCTTGAATATTTTTAACTATGTGGCATCATTTGGAAAATCATAGGAAAATCACGAGATTGAGATTTTTCACTTTGAAAATCTCTTTCCTGAGGGGAGGAAGTGACGGTATTTATATTAACTGCATGAATATATTTGAGGACTTTCATATAAGTTTTAGCCTCTCAGTTTGAGGGAAGAGATCTTGCATTGTCAACTTGCATGAATATGCTCTGTGTTTACATGTTCAAAATAAGTTTAATTCATTTGTGAACAGTTCTCAGTTGGAGATAGCTTCTGGGTTAGTGACGTGGACTTAAGACTCCTCCTCTCAGTGCTGGGACCCCGTCTGATGCTGAACCCTAAGGCTCTGTGCATTCTGCCTCAGTCTCAAATTCACATGTGCATCTGTCCTGCTGTATTTAGAGGGCATTGGCTCCTTGGTGTATTTCATCTCCTCTGGCTCCTATAATCCTTCCTCTTCCTTTTCCACAGGGTTCCCTGAGCCCTGGGTGGAAGAATTTGATGAAGACGCCTTGTTTAATGCTGAGTGTCCCAAGGTCTCTCGTTCTCTGCATATTGTCTGGCTGTGGGTCTCTGTAATTTATTCCCATCTACTGCAGGAAGAAGCTTCTCTGATGACAGCTGAGCAAGGCATTGATCTATGCCCATAGCAGAATGTCATTAGGAGTCATTTTATGGCTACATTCCTTTGCCAGAACAGTGCTATTTGGTTTTCCTTTAGGTCCCGGCCCTATCTTGTCTCAGGTTCTTGACCTGTTGGGGATGTGCTCCATGTCATGTAGTGGACCTTAAATCCACTAAGATATTGGCTATGCCCGTAAGCTTTGTGCCACTATTATACCAATATATCTTGTAGGCAAATCATTCCTGTAGGTCACAGGTTTTGTAGTTGGATTGGTGTCTGCCTTTCTCCTTTGGTAGCATAGTACTTTCAGTACTATGAATACTCTGCAGGAGTGACAGCTCTAGGTAGGCACCAGCTTCACTTCTCCATGTCCAGTTAGTTGTGTAGGTGTTGTCTTCAGGGAACAGGGCCTCGGCATCAGTTATTGAAGAGCAACCAATTGTCTTGGCAATAGCCTAAGCTGCTTGGGGCCCCTTGGGCTAACAACCCAATTATGTGCAATCCATTCCTGGTACTGGGAGCTTCATTTGGTGATGAGAAATGTCCAGCTGGGGTTCTGTCTCTCCTTCTATCACATACATACATACATACATACATACATACATACATACATACATACACACACACACACACACACACACACAAATACACTTGAGAAAGCTTCTGATATATTAGATTTTCATACAACCTTTCTGATGGCCCTTAGTTTTAGCTGTTCCTTCTTGTATTCTGTAGTGAGAATTCTGGTGTTGTAAAAACGCAGTTATTTTATGGTATGGCAGCACTGGGTTCTCAGTAAGAAAGCCTAGGCTTCCCAGCATTTGTAGACATTGTGGTAAAGGGCGTCACTGGACTAACGAGTGCAGGTACAGGAGGGACATACAAGATAATTTCTTGACATCAGGAAGCAGCTTTGGAGCCCTAGGTTGAGGTTCCGCAGCAAAAAGTATACGCTGTTTCAACAAGTACAGCTGAGAGTTACCAAGTTATAGAAATAAACTTGACCCCTGATGTATTTAGTTCATTGATAATGTCTCTGTTTATAACTTCTCACTAAACACAGCACAAATATTGGGATAAAACCAAAAGTGGGAAATATAGTGAGAATTTTGGTGTCTTTAAAAACCTAGTTATATTACGTAAACATGTTTTTGTTTTAATCCCAGGTGTGTGATACGGTGTTGCTTCAGACTGTCCACGGCAGCTCCCTGTTTGCCTCATGCATGCTCCGGCAGGGGCATGATTCCACCAGCTGAAGATAGTCTAATTCTGGGGACTCTAGAGAGGATATAGAGGAGGGGTGGCTGTTCCTCCTGTTGCTGCTGCTGGTTTGTCAATTGGTGGAGAGAAAAGAGGCAAGAAGAAGAAATTGGAGATTTCCATATTTTTATTAGACTAGTAGTAAATTGCAAATTATGGTGTGAGATCTTTTACTGCCTGCTACTTAACAACAACACAACAATAATGAAGTAAAGTCATGTCCGTTTATTTCGGCCTTTAAAGGAAGTAAAGGTGTAAATACGGGAAACGATAGTCAAATCCGGCAGCACAATTGGCATTTCTACACACCTTTTGATCATTTATACCATCAATATGTTTACTGATAGCCAGCGATGGCTGAATTCCTTCTTCAGCTGTCCTGTGACACATGTTTAATCACTGTTTTAGATTCTTTGTTTGCTTGCTTTTTCAAGACAGGGTTTCTCCGTGTAGCCTTGACTGTCCTGGACTCACTTTGTAAACCAGGCTGGCCTCGAACTCACAGAGATCTGGCTGCATCTGCCTCCTCAAGTGCTAAGATTACAGGCATGTGCCACCACCCCCGGCTCTTCTTTGAATTCTTTGTGTCTATGTTTCATCTTACTTTTTTGGCTGGTACATTACTAAATCCATGAGAAGAACTGTGGTCTTGTTGTATTGTCTTTAATAAATATTTATTTGCATTGCTTGGAATTGAGTCTAAGATCTTCCCCAGGCTGGACAACTGTTACACCGCTGAGAGATATTTTTGGCCTCTTCACAAAACCCTTTACCAGCAGTAGTAAACTGATGCTGCATACTGCTCATCGTGATGCTGTGAGAGCAGAACACAGACTGGGTAATGGGCAACAAGCAGAACTTTCTTCGTTCATAATTAATTGGGATTGAAAAGTGCAGTAACAGTTTTTCAAAAGTTGGGCCATTTTCACTCCAAGACAGTGTTTGTCTTTTGCGTTAGAAGGTGAGGAAGCAGAGAAAGAACAAGAGGGAAAAACTACTTCTTTAGCCTTTGTACTGCATGATTGTATCTATTCCTGAGGACAATGCCTAGCCACACCCCATTAGCCAGTTTGGACCCATTTCCCAGTGCTGTCATGTCACACTGACCATTGTTTAATAAAGGAATACTGTGGGACACAAAGATAAAACCACAAAGGCTACCAAACTACCATAAACATGTCTATATCTAATTGGAAGTTAGATCTGAGGACAGCCAAGTCAAGCATTCAGCATAAAAACAAAAAGGCATAATAATAGTTATTTAATTTATATGTACATATATATGTATAAATTTTATACACACACACACACACACACACACACACGTGACAAGGTTTCTCTGTGTAACCCTGGTTATCCTGGAGCTCACTCTGTACACCAGGCTGGCCTCAAATTCAGATAACTACCTGCTTCTGTCTCCTGAGTGTTACGATTAAAGGCATGTGCCACCACCTCCAGTCTTGGCTTGTACCTTTTTAATGCTCTCTTGCTTTTTATCTTCGTATAAAATAATATATCTGTATTTAGCAGCCCAATTGGCAGTTTATGTTGGTCATGTTATTGTGGTTTCATTAAATTTATAATCATTAAATTATTATTGTGTAGCATCCTTTGCATAATTACAATTACATTGTTTTATAATTGTATTCTCTACAGACATTTAAATTATGCTTAAATTAATTTTGTGTTCACTATTAAGTTAGTTGCTTTTGTGTTTCTGTCACAAGACACCTGACTTACACCAGGGTAAAATGATTTATTCCAGTCGTTGGCTGTCTGGCTCCATTACTGTAGGCCTGGGAGGCTGAGCATCATCATAGCAGGTGCATGGAGAAGACTGGCTAGTAAGAAATTACCTTTTAAATTATGTAATGTTATTAGTAGCATGAAAATAGCATAGGTTCACCTAGGAGACTACAATTAAGAATTAATTTTCAAACATTAATTTTACTGAGGTTTTCTGTAGTGATGTGTATTTCAAAAAGAATATTGCTTACACTTTTTAATTTGATACTGGTTTCTGTGAATTGCTTTTAGTTTTCTCACATGAGTGTTACAAACGCTGTTTTGTGATTGGCTCTGCCCATGTGGTTCTTACCAATGCCTGTGTTAGTGACAGCTGTCTGGTTTGCAGAGAGCACCTGACACAGCAGAACTGAGACTGCTCAGAAACACTTATGGAAAGCTTCCTCAAGAGCGAGTGGCACACTGTGCTCTAACTGCTAGTGGTCACGGTGTGCTGTAAGATGTGCACCAGTTTGACTCTGGGAGTCTGACATTTGGCATGTGTGAGGCAGAAGGTGCCTACGTGACTAGCCCCCAGTAAGAACTGGGACACTGTATCTCTGAGAAGCTTCCCTGGGGCCAACACCACACACCATCACAATTCGCTGCTGGAGGGCTTGCCTGCATCTTGTGCTTTTCTTATTATCACTGGTAGAAGCATCTAGGAGCATCATGTGTGCTTTCACTGGGACCAGGTCTTTTTGTTGCTTTTGCTTTCATTTCTTTTGCTGTAATAATTCTTAGTCATAACTTTGACTTTGGATGGTTTTTTTTAGTCCTGGCAAGTCACTGAATCTGGGGACTTGCATTGTAAGGACACTCAGAACACTGTACAGTAGACTCCACCAAAACTTCGTATCTCAAAGCACCAGCTGTTTTACAGTATCTCACAATCCAGTCACAGTTCCTATGCTATTGACACAGATGACATTGAGATTTTCATCATATGGTTGGCCTGGACTAGAGGGGTCAAGGTAGCTTCTGCAAATACCTGCATACTGGCAGGTATGGCTGGAAGGTGGACTCAGACTGTTGGCTGGGACACATGCATATAGCTTTTATGATATTAGCATCCTAAATGCCAAATAAGAAATCAGATTACCCTGACCAGACAGATCAATTATTCTTTGATTTTATATCCTGGACTACCTTGTATTTTTATTATTAGGAAGAAAAATTGTAGTACTAAATTCCCTATATTCACAAGCATATATGCTGTATGTAAGCTGATTATGATAAGCTAGAGCACAGTGAAACCACTGACCTGGACCACTCCCTGAGTAGAAAGGAAGGTTTATTGACAGATCAAACTGTTTATTAGGGTGTGGTGGAAATCAGAGAAAAGAGCAAAATGGTGGAAAAGCAAGCAGATGCTCTGTGACAGTCAGCAGGGTTGTGGGCTGTGAGCTCATCCAGATTATTCCGATTGCCCAGGGGAACTAGATGCCCTGGCCTGACGCACGCTGACCATTGTGGGTGAATAAGGGAGACGGTGTTTTCCTGATAAAAGCAGAAACCCACCTTTAGGCTTCTGTTTACCCAATAGCAATCCTTCTGTTGACCTGGTCAGAGTCCTTCCACTTAAGACACTGCCTTTGGGGGGCCCTATTTGGACCTAACAGTAATTCCTTTCATTTCTTCCCCAGCTAACTTTTTCAAATCTTAAGGGACATCTTTTCATTCTTTGAATGATGCTGTGTGCATGTTATTTATACCGCTGGCTGTCTTATTTCTATAACATCCTCTCTGGCTCGGATATCTATAAGATAAGCAATGCTCTGATTATATACTCACTTTAGAGTACTTATTCTTCATTTTTTTACATCTCAACATTTTCATTTTTTTATTTGGAAATAAAAGTCGGTCCAGTATGTAGAATCAAGGGCTAAGATGTACAGTAAGTTTTGTTTTCTAGGACAACTACTGAGGAAAGAATTCTACTTATAGGAACTATTACAGGTTCTATTCTATGACTAGAAAATACTTTTACTTAATATAGAAACATTTTCAACATATAATAAGAAATACTTCTTGTTTACTCACTCTTGCCACCCTTCCCTCTGATTAGCATGAAGAATCTTCAAGTCTTATCTACGTATAATTTAATCTTTTCATGTACAGATTCATTCAGTGTTCTTATGTGAGTGTTTATTTATATTTAATACTTGTGTGTAAAAGTAACTTTTATTCTCCTGGCTCAATTGTTGTCTGGGAGGCTTACTACCTCCTTCTGCTGGACTAGGCCTAGTCCTGGAAGCTTCTAGCCTCTGTATAATCTAACCTAGGCCTAGAATGTCTTCAGCCTCTGATATTTAACTGCCTAATGAGCTCGCTCTTGTTCTTTCTGAGCTCGGAGCTGGCTGGTTCAACTCAGCTGTTGTTGCTCAAACTCCTCTCCCAACAGACTTATTTAATCTATCTTCTCTCACCTCAGAATTGCTCTGGTTGGCCTCAAACTAACTCAGCAATCTGCTCTTGTCTTCTGGCTTCTTCTCATTTTCTGGCTCATTCCATCTTTCCCTGCAGTTCTCTCTCTCTCTCTCTGCAACCCATCTCTCTTTTACTGTCCTGGTAAAACTGCCTGCTATCTCCATAAAATTGTCTCTTAAGTAGCTTCCCTTTCCATTCTCTTTTCGTGAGAGTTGGGTGTATCCTATTCTGTCAAATATTCTGATTTGTCAAGCTTTCTGCCACTCAATTAGACATCACTTTCAAACATGGGTGCTTCCTTCTACAACTAACTTTACCTTCATTTAGGATTAAAGGCATGTATCACCATACCTGGACCTAAGCTTTTCTTTACCTGATACTTGCTCTATACCAGGCTGGCCTTGAATTCAGATCTGTTTGCCTCTGTCTCATGGATTAAAGGCATGGTTTGTATTCCAGCTGGATTGCACAGACCTAGAGCTTTGGACGTGATCTCTTGCCAACCAGATCACATAGACCTAGAAGGTCTTTGGATGTGATCTCTTTCCAGAACAGCCATGCTCTGAATTAACTAACATTCCTCTACATTTGTATTTGCATCTTAGTATTTATTTTTAAAATGACAACTTTATGGAGGCATTACATGTTAGAAAATAAATTTGCATAAATTTTATTTCATCTTTACAAATTGAGATGTAAATAAATACTACTACTGATTTCATGTAATTATGAACTGAAACTCAGGGTACTTAGCAACTTTGAGAAAGGAAGAGAGGAAGAAAGAGATGGGAAGAGGGGTCTTCTGACTTTGTCTTTTTGCTGCTCTTCATCTTTCCTAGGTGCCTCTGGGTACAGGGACAGGTATGGGTCCATCTCTGTCCAGACATTAAATTTGTTTCCTTCTTTCCTTCATCCAATTTTTCTTTGTCTTGACTGAATCAGCAAGACATAAGGTGAACCATAACACTCGTGGTCGAATTTGTGTTCCTTCACTTGTAATACTCTGCTTAGATTAGCTAACTTTAGCCTTGGATTCTGAGTTCAAAATCTTCTTACTGAAACAGGACCTAGACTCTGCCTTCAGTCTCTTGTGTTCTCAGCTTTGCTCTCATACAATGGATCACAGTGCTCCAACCACTAGTTCCAAAAGAACCCCAATGGACTGACTCCCTCTAACTGTTACCTGTCCTTGTCACTACATAGAGTGTTTTTAGTTGACTACTGTTTTGGTACCACTCAAGTTTTGGGGAAGGTATGGGGGGAGCTGGGAGAAGTGAAGGGAGGGAAAGCTGTGGTCTGGTTGTGTTGTATGAGAGAACAGTCTATTTTCAATTTAAAAAAGAAAATAAAACACCTTTTCAAATTAAAAAAAAAAAAGCTTTGGTCACCTGATTTGGGTATAAGCTTACAATTGTATTCATTCATTCCCACTCCTTCCTTTTCCACATTAGTGTGTACTGACATTGAAATTCTTAATGCCCTTTTCACTTGTGTATGTCACTTCATTATGGTAATCCTAAATTATTAATTAGGTATAGAATTATTTGAACATAATATGTTTTCATTCAGGTTTTTTTTTTTTTTTTTTTTTTTTTTTTTTTTTTTTTTGCACTATTCTTGTTTAAACAGCACTGACAATTCAGAATCTCTTTAAAATAATAAATTCTCAATCTTGAGTTTGAAGGAGTGGTTAGGACCTGCCAGTCATTTCCAGATAGATAGTGAGTTAAGTGAGGATGTGACTATTATTATCTAGAATGAGAGCATAGCTTAAAATAAAGAGGGAGGAGGTTGGGAATTTTGCTTAGTGGTAGCAAGCACAAGGCCCTAGGTTCAGTCCTCAGTGTTGAAAAAAGGAGGTATTTATGATTGGATTTGAGAAACCAAAGGGTTTAATTTTGGAGTTGGGAGGTTTGGGGGGTGGGGTGGTATACTCTGAACAAGCAGACTAAATGTGCAGCCTGATGTGCAGAAGGAAAACCAGGGAGTCTGGTGTCCTGGCAGCAGAGCAATAGGGTTGCATCACAACTGAACACTGTAGCCGGTCAGTTAAGGCAAGGACAGAAGCGCCCATCAGTTTCAGTGATATGATAGTTGTCGCAGTGCTACTTTTCATAAGAGAAATTTTAATGGAGTGCAGAGATGGAAACCAGACAGCCTGGCTTAAGGGGCAACTGGACACAAGCTAGGAAGGGTTTAGTTAAAAGAGATCAATGTAACAACAAGGATGTTTAATAACATGATAGTATGTTTCTCAGACAGTAGAAAGGATGAACGAGGGTACTTTGAACCTTCTTTCTCAAGTTTTTTGGGTTACGTGATTTCGTTTGTCTTGAATAAACAAATACCTACAAGTGGACTTTGTCTCTTATTTAACCTTGTTCTTGGTTTCAGCCATTCTAACTGTAGTAGTTTGTATCTCATTGTTATATATTTGTATTTGTATCCCCTTAGGATCATTGCTGCCAAGCATCCTTTTGTGTTTTGTCATTTGAATTTCAAGTATTTGTTCTTTCCTACTTGGGAAAGAATTTTTATTATTGAAGTGCAAGATTTTAAAATATATCTACAAAGTCTTTGTCAGATTTATGTATCACAAATATTTATTTCAATCTCCACCTTGCTTTGCATTTATTAATGTTGGTTTTGAAGAACAAGTTTTTTTTACTTTAATAAACACCAGTTTGCCCTGTTTTTATGGTTTATATTATGACAATGTATTTTTATTAGCACTAAGCTGTTTTGCATTCCTGCTTATATAACATTTGTAAATAATTTTGTGTCTCTGTGTGTGTGTGTGTGTGTGTGTGTGTGTGTGTGTGTGTGTGTACACATACATGTTGTGTCACTGTGTATATGTAGAGATAAGAAGAAACCTGTAAGAGTTGGTTTCTTCCCTCTACAATGTCCTGGCGTCCTGGGCATTGGACACAGGGTATTAGGCTTGGCAGCAAGTTTCATTTATTATTTAATAAGCCGTTTTGTTAGTCATATTTTGTTTATTTATAGTATTAGTGCCTTGATCCCATATCTTTTGAACTGAAGTCATGTCTGAAAGGATCTGGTAATGTGAGTTGACTTGGTATTTGTTTTGAATCAATGACTGCAACTGACAAGAGTCAAATTATTTTCTGGGGATGAATACGTCTCTAACTGTGTAAATTTTTTTGGAGAAGTACATTATTCAGAAATGTGTTGCATATGCACAATGAAAGTAGGCCGTGCACAGCAGTGTACGCACTGTAGACTTCCATGCAACAGCTGTCACAGTTGGCAAAGTCATCCTAGAGAAGTGCTGTATTAAATTGGTCCAGTGGACACAATTAATTCAGAAAAAGGAGCTGTTTGCATGACAGGCATGCTTGGCATAGTTAGGCAGCTGGTTTAATTATGTACCTCAATTATGGGGCATGGTGGATAAAAACTGTCTCTGCTTATGAAAAGATGAGGAGTGCATGATATGAGCAGATGGCCAAGAACACTTGACTTTCTAATACCTTGCCACATTACTAGTAATTTTTAAAAGATTTTTTAATATAATTTGAGAAATACCCTGCATACAATTTAGATAAACTGAATTGGAAGTAAGACAACATTAAAATGTGTTTCATTGTTTTTAGAAGTTACTAATGAATTTCATTGTTGGTTGTAATTGTTATATAAACATGTAAGCAACATTTGCATTCCGTAACTTTAATGCTGTTTATTATAAAATACAGCATTTTAAGTAAATTGCCTTTTCAGAACATCCATGCACTTGTACACACATCTTCATGTATTACATGTGCAAATGCAGCCCATTTAAGCTATGACATTTCATGTACTTTTTCCTGGTTCTTAGCTACTTCTTAGGATGTTATGAGGCTACTAACGGTTCTCACTAAGTATGGTGGACCAAATCAAGCCGAGGTGACTCTTACTTTTATTGAAGCAAAAGCAGATAAGTTATAATCTATGGAATAATTAAAAAGTTACCATTTCCATTTTCTAAAGGTTTAGTCTGAATTCGTGAGATAAAATTAGACCATTTTGTGTCTCATCAGTATTGTAGCATCTGCTTGAAAGTGATCAGCATTTCTAGCCTAGATTAAAGGTAGTGAAGGAATGTTTATTCTTAAATTCAAATTCAGATCCAAATGTACTTCAGAAATTATAAATGGTCAAGAATGGGTGTGTGTTAGGCTGAGATGAATAGCTTGGGGACAGAAAGGGATATATGTAAACTTTCATTAGCACTATAGGGAAGCCATGGGTCTTGGAGGAGAACCTATAACCATCACTTTACTAAGCCAGCGCAATCCCTAACTACCCACAGCACAGTTTGTGGGTGTGTTCTCACCAAAAAAACCAATCACTGTTTGAAGAAATGTTCTCAGTACAAAGAAACAACAAACACTTGAGGTAATGCCACCCAACACACTAAATTGATCATTAAGCAATATATACATGTCCCAGAGAACCATAGGTACTCCATAAACATATCCAAGTATTATGTTAATTAAAAATACAACTGAAGAATTGATCAAGATAAAAATTAGTGAAGTAAAAACAAAATATAAAAGCAATTATAAACAATATAAAAGCTCATAAAATAGAGAAACCTGTGAAGTGTAAAGAGAAAAAGGTGTGTGTGTGTGTGTTTGTGTATGTGTGTGTGTATGTGTGGGTATGGGTATATCTTTGTCTGTCTAGTGTGGATCTGAGTATATATTATTCTAAACAAGAAAGAACACACTGGGAACAAGTTTAACAACTTATATTACTGCTCACTTGGAGGAGGGAATTTCTAGAGAAATACAGAAAGAAAGGCCAAATGTAACTAGAAAGCTTGAAGTGACCACAGAAAGGTTAGGAGGGATTTAAAAGCTACTTTTTTAAGTGGCCAGAGCAGACGGCTTTACCAATGCATTCCATCTCTATTTTATAGAGGACCTAATTCTAGGCCATAAAAAAAAATATTTCTTCAATTTACCCTGTGAAGTTGGAATACTCTTAGTCCGCAAACTCGCCAGGTAGAAGCATGGAAACCTGTGCATCACAGTTCATCACACAAAATACGAGCTCCAGCTGCACAGGGAATGTCAACAATCAGGAGAGTTCACCCCAGGAACACAAGCATGGCCCAACGCTTCAAATCTCATGATCACAACGAATCCGACTAAATTTAAAGAGCAGAAATGGCTCAGAAGGTAAGGGCACTTGCCACCAAGCCTGACATCCTGAATTCGATTCCCAGGACCCACAAGCTGTATGTACGTATGTACATATGTACGTACACACACACACACACAATAAATGTTTTAAAAAACTGAAAAATGAAGGATGAAACATATGATAATGACTACCCCAAAAATACCTTGCAAAAAGATTAATCATTACCAATAAGAACTAAGTAACTATGTATTTAAGTGTAATATTTCTCTCTATATAAACAGATATATTTAATGCATATTCATATATATCAATACCACCTAATTCATATATTAAAGTATATCTTTTTTCAGCAAAAACCTATATAGTATGTAATTATACAATTGTGCTTACTCTTTGTTAAGTTTACCTGTTTGGGAAGTCGGAACAAGGGGTTCTTATAGAAAATGTCCTTAGCTTGGCTCCATGTACCATCAATGAGGATGATTGTAGAAGGACAAACAGGAGAATCTAATAGAAATTCTTCCAAATTAGTAGCTTCAGCGCCTGGATATAATATTAATGTTCCAGAGTCCCGGCAAACAGTTGCAAGTTCAACATCTCTACAACAATAATTTTTAAGATATCTTTATTAGGTGTGGGGAAAACAAAAGTTTTATTGTAGTAGTGAATGCCTAAGCAAAGCTCCCCTCTCACCGTCCAGCTGAATGGAAACACCCGTTCAAGGGTCAATGAGAAGCCTCACATTCTGGTGTCTGACACAGTGTCCCCTCCAGCTACAGTTCTTCCACTACCAAGGCTAGACTTGTCTAGCAAAGGGCCAGTGACATGATTTTCAACCCTCCCATAGAAACACCTTTGCAGAAAAGAACTACTCCCAACCGCCCAGCCAGTCAGCCCGCTTACCGCTCCTCGTTGAAGCGGCGGCCAATTGTTACTGTGCATTTCTCTGGGGGAAGGCATGCTGCTAGCAGAGGGACTGTGCGCAACACTTTGCTTTCCTTTAACAAAAAAAGTAAAGCATAAAGTTATGATCTATAAACACTTTCAAAACTTATGATGGAACTCAGTGATAAAGTGCTTGCTCGGCAGGTACAAGGACCTGAGTGTCAACCTCAGCAACGGCATAAAGAAAAACTTTCCTGAGAAACATTTGGTTTCTAGCTTAATATATTTTTACAAGTCTTTTACTCAAGATCAGAGTTGAAGAAGCAATAACATTTCTCTAATTTATCAGTATTAAGTATAACACAAGCACATTTTTAAACCTATTTAGATATATTTACAGGCTAACAGTTAGAATTATAAATTATAGGGGAAAATACTTTATAAATATGTATTCAAATGCCATAAGGAAACCCAACATTATATATAATAAATCTTAATAATAAGCTAAATAAATTATAAATGCACATAATTTGTGTTAAACTGAATAATTTATTCTGATAAGCTTTTTATTTCAACAGTAATTACATTTTGAACACGTCAGCTTGTCGATGATAGCCTGTATCTCTATACCATTAGAGCAGCAAAATGCTCAAAGATAAAGCAAAGGACATGCCAAGTGACAGAGCCACAAATTTGGGACTTGTTAATGGCCAAACAGAACAATTTAAGCAACAAAACAAATACGAGACTCTAAACCAAAAAAGGGAAGTAGCTTTCTTACACAATTCTAAGTTGCTGGTGAAAACACAGACCACTCCAGAAAGCCTATTCTCTACTCCCATGGAAGTGGGCTGCACTTACAGGATCCAAAAGACCCAACAAAACACTTACCACCCTCAGTAGATTTCTTTGGCATCCTAGCTTCCACTGCTAAGAACAAACATTCTGCTCTATGGAGGTAGGAAGTCAGCCACTGTGCCCTAGGTGGGGCTAGGAAATTTTCCAGTGTTTATAGAATGTTCCTCCCTCCTTATCACTATGGAGAACTTTGATTTCCAAGCTTTTCTCAAAATAATACATTTATAAATTAAGTAGTGACAAAGATTTAAAATGCTGTAACTTTCCCAGATGTACGCCACAGTACCAGTACCACTTCTAAGAAACAATCACTTTAATTCTTAGCTTCTTCTTCTGAGAATTATTTCCATATTTTCTATAGTGTCTGTGGCAATTTTGATTTTTCAATTTTACATATTACTTATAAACTACATATGATCATTATCATAGCTAACATCAACATACACAATCCAAGTGTGGTATATTGATTTAATTCCCATTTACTTTTCACAACAAACCAGTAAAGAAACGAAATTTTTATTACATCTATCTTACCAATGAGTAGACTGAAACGCAGACAGATGTATTAACTTGTACAAGGTTATGGATTTAGCACCCGAAACTCAGGCAATCTTGCTCTAAAACCTACAACTCTTAAACTTTACAAGGACAGCCTCTCATGACAAGTTAGCATTCTGAACTCTCGCCTTGTAGCTAACTCTCATATCCGATAATGGTTTTAGCTAAATCAATAAACAGTATTTATATCATTATGGCTAAATGTACAGAGTTCACAAGGCCATGCAATTTAGTGTAACACTTCTCCCTTCTATATATTTGTTTCTTATTTTTGTGATAACTCCTTGTTTTTAAGCACTGTTTATATTCATGTACCGAGTCTTGAAATGCCCATCACATCACTTTCATGCAATCCTCTCTACCACATCTTTCCCCACATCTCCCTCCTGGAACCCACCCATGATTTCAATCTCATGTCTATGGGAGACTCATGAAACTGTCAAATGCGCTTAAGCAAAGTTGTGTGCTAAAGCTACATACAAGCAGTCTAGTGTTAGTGAACTATTTGAAGACCAGAGGTTTCTCTGCTGAAAGGGAAATTCAACTGGGATATACTTGTCTATCCAAAAAAAAACATCCATAGTGGACACAGTTAAGTCATCTAAACTAAGGATTAATTTTGGGTATTTTTTAAAGCTGTAAAATATTTCAAAATACAAAAATCACCACAAACTAACTTTTATAAAACTACACTTTAAAGGCTTCCATAATGCCTTAGGACAACAATGGAAAAGTACCATATTTGTACCAAAACTCTGGTCTTAACTTTCTCTGACCAGAGAGCTATTGTTTTCTGTAAATATAAGTTACACAATGTTACAATGTTAACTGCAGAAAAAGAGTCCAGTGGCAAAGCAGCCAGGGCCACAATGGCCTGCAGTCAAGTCAGGAAAAGGAGCTGCCAACCAACAACTTGCAATAAAGAAACAGTATTCCTCATTCAGAAAACAGAAAAGGCTAATTTAATTTACACCTTAGTTTTATCTTTGAATAGGCTGTGAATTTTAAAAAATAATAATCATTTCTTTGTTAAAGACTGCTTGGACACAAGCGGTCCTGAGTTCTAAATACTAAAAGAGTTAACATTAAATCCATTTGCATTATTCACTGACTAGTTTTGTACTGGCTAATTTATAATTTTCTATGGTTTCCTTACGTCCCTTCATCACAAATCAAAACTCACAAACATAAACACATACCGGCACATGTCTAATTCTAAACAGAGCAGAAGAGTGTTAAGTAAAAGATGGCATAGTACAAAGTAAATGTGTTTGCTCTAGCATCTAAAAGACAGAAAATTTTACTTACAAATCCATCTTGTAAGAGTAAAATGCCAAAGTCAGCATCTACTCCAGCAAAAAAAGACATCAGGGAGCAAAGGCTATGATCAAAGCTTTAAAATCAGTAATTTCTCTGAGTTCTTCATTCACAAAATTACACCTTTATATCACACAGACCTGCTGGAGCTGTACAGTTCTACCCTGTAACAGCAGAATTATATGAAACATTGTCTCAAGCATGTGACTCTCTACTATCAGATAAAACGTTCTTCCTTAAAGAGTAAACACTTAGCATCAATAACAGTTATTCTGGAACACTGCAGAGCCGTGAGACGTGCGTGTTTCCTCTGCGGAACTCAGGCTTCCCCTGGAAACATCCTTGACAAACTTGAACTCACCTCTGCGGGATGCTGAATTATGTACAAATGGGTGGAGATCTTGAGTGGCTGCGCTGGTAGGTAAGGACACAAGCACACTTTCTGGGGACGGCTAAAGAGTAAAAACAAAAACAAAACAAAGAAAACCAGCGGAGTTTTAAAATGTGATAGAACATCACCGTAATACGCCAACATCCTGCCATTTTTATAACTAAAGAGGTTTGCTGAAGCTACATATTTTCAAAGTGAAAGTATATATTAATGAATTTAATAAGACACATTAGACATGAGAATTATTAAAGAGATTAAAGCAAATTCTTCCCCACCCATAGAGATTCTGGGCTTAGCAGTAACTACAATTCAGTGATACAACATTTGTTTAGCACTTACAAGCCCATAGATGTAATCCACCACAAGACAAATTTAGTTTGTTAACATTATAGAACTTCAACAAATCTTAGTTGTCTTTAGTGGAAAAAGTCACTAGGTCATCCTGCAGGGCCTTTTCATTCATGAAGCAATATTTCTTTCATTTAACATGACAAAACTCATGACAAAAAGAAAAAAGAAAAAGAAAAGAAAAGCTTGGGCCCAGAGGCAGAAAGAAATATCATCTGAGATCCTAAGAGGACAGGAAATAAATCTCAGGAGAGGAAAGATAAACAGAGAAAATCTGGGAAGGCCACTTGTCTATAACAATAAACAAGGAAACCTCTAAGCTTAGCAGGTGAGAAAATAAAAAACAATAATCTGGCCAAGCAAAGGAAACAAAGAAACAACCAGCAAGTTACAGCACTCAGTAGACATCTCTCAGTAAGAGCTGCCATGTAAATGCATTCAACTCACCAGTGAAGTGACACAGCCAGGAGGCTGTATCAAAAGACTACAGGTAACCATCTGTTGTCTCAAGACACATATTCCACTGGAAAGTCACCCATAGACTGAGAGGGAAGGGATTAAAACACTATCAAGAGAACAGAAGCCAAAAACATGGCTGATATCTGGTAAAAGAAGGCCCAAACCAAAATCAGCCAGAAGAGTTTAAAGCCACCACATATTAATAAAGAAAGCAATTTATTAAGTAGACAGAGCAATTGTAAACATATACACACTAAACATTGAGAGTACACAGAACTAGAAGAAAAAAAAATCCTAATATTCATAAAACAACTCAAATAACCACAGCAGTCTTTTAGATTTATATATTTTGTATGAGTTTTTTTTTTTTTTTTTGCCTGCTTGCATGTATGTGACCCACATGGTGCCTGATGAGGCCAGAAAAGAGTGTTGGCTCCTCTGGCACTGGAGTTACAGTTTTCAGTCCTCATGTAGGTTCTGGGAATTGAACCTGGGTCCTCCACAAGAATAAGTACTCTCAACTGCTGAGCCATCTCTTCAGTCCCAACCACAGAAGTCTTAAAGGGAAAAGATAACATCAAAGGTATCAAAACCCTAGGCCTCAAACTATATTACAAAGCCACAGTAGTAGAATCAGATTGTAATGGCACAAAAACAGACAGGGACCAACAGAACAGAGAACTCATAGATAAACCCCATACATCAAAGACCCTCATTAAATCTTACTAGGGCCCTCTGGAATGGACTCAACTAGCACCAGGCATGACCCAAGAACTGACAACTGGGATTACATAAAAGTAAAAAGCTTCTCTACAGCAAAGGAAATGGTGAGCAGAATGAAGAGTGAGACTCCAGAGCAAATCCCTAACAAGTAAACACGTGACAGGGAATTAATATCTACAAGCTATAAAGAACTCCAAGTTTAAAAAAAAAAAAACAAATCATTCATGCTGGGCAGTGGTGACGCACACCTTTAATGCCAGCACTTGGGAGGCAGAGGCAGACGGATTGCTGTGAGTTCGAGGCCAGCCTGGTCTACAAAGTGAGACCAGGACAGTCAAGGCTACACAAAGAGACCCTGTCTCGAAAACACACAAACAAACACAAAAAATAATAAACAAAACCAAACCATCCAATAAGCAAAAGGACAGAATGAGTTGAATAAACAATTTTCAAAGAAGAAATACAAAAGACCAACAAATACTCGAAGAGTGTTTATAGCCATAATGGCAGGTGACATCTGCTGAGTTATAGCAATACACAAGTGAATTCTCATCAGTATACTTACCACTACAGGGCTGACCACTGTCAAATCTTACTCTACTTAGGTGTAATGTAGCCCAAGCTAAAAAATGCTTATATAAACTAGAGTGTGAGTAACTGGTTGAAATAGCTATTACAGCAGCCAAGTGCTTCTTCTTAGTTAGGTGTCAGTTAGGGTTTCTATTGCTGCAACAAAACACCATGATCAAAAGGCAAATTTCCACATTGCAGTTCATCACCAAAGAAAGTCAGGACAGGAACTCAAACAGAGACAAAAATACATGATCCTGGGCTGGAGAACTGGCTCAGTGGTTAAGAGCACTTGTTACTCTTGAAGAAAACCCAAATTCAATCCCCACTACCCATATGGTAGCTCACAATCATCCATAACTATAGTACCAGGAGCTCTGATACCCTCTTCCAGGCATGTAAGGGGTTCACAGACATACATTCAGGCAAAACAGTCACCCACATAAAATAATAAGAAACATAAATCTTTTTTTAAAAAAAGATGATGCTAGCCTTTTCCCCTCAATGAACCGTAAGTAGACTAATAATCCAATGTATTCTCTAGCTCCTTTTTAGATCTGGTATGACTGTCCTGCCACACATTGAATGTCCTATGACTAACAACAGATTTATCGGATGACATGATTTTTGTGTGTGCTTAGTAGAGTAAAGCACAGAAGAGTGGTAGACAGACATTAATGAATCTGAGTATACTAAGAAATGTACATCAAGGTCTTGTAGTGGAAGGTTTGGTTTCTTTAAAAACTCAGTTATGTTATGTAAACAGGTTTTGGCTTTAATCCCAAGTGTGGGATATGGAGCTGCTTTTAGTTTGTCCACAGCTGATAGCTGCCTCATGCAGCTCGGAAAGAGGCGTGGTCTTTGCCAGCTGCTAACACCCTCCTGCGACTTGGAGAGGGGGGTGATCTTTGCTAATTGCAATTAGTTTATTCTGAGGACTCTGAGAGGGCATAAATACCAGAGCACAAAGGGAGAGACACGGACCCTTGGAGGACTCTGGGAGAAGGACAGAGAAAGAAGGCTGCTGCTCCATTTGCTGGCTTGCTGGATATCCTGACTGAGATTGATGTTTTCCCAAGGAACCCTATGACTCTAGCCAGCAAGAGCTAAGTCTAAAGAGATCTACATGCCCTGTCCCTTCCAACCTTCTTTCTTTCCTACCTAAGGGAGCTGGAAGGGAGGTAGAGGCATTAAGGAACCCCAAATAAAACAGAGTTTAAAAGTAGTACCTACAAGGTCTGCTATAAGAAAGAACTTTCTGTAAAGGAAACATAGGGTAACATTAAAATTCTAAAATGTTGGACTGAAGAGATGGCTCTGAGGTTAAGAGCACTGCCTGCTCTTCCAAAGGTCCTGAGTTCAATTCCCAGTAACCACACGGTGGCTCACAAGATCTGGTGCTGTCAAAACACTGTATACTTAATAAATAAATAAATCTTTAAAAACATTCTAAAAAGCTTAAGATTATAATGAAATTTATCAAAAGCATAAACTAAGATAATCACAGAAAAAAAAATCAAATACAATTTTTTCTCTAGCATAACACCCAGCAATTTAAAATTAGACTCTAACCATACTCCTATAGGCAGAAATCAATTTGAAATTTTTAAATAAACATATGCAAATTTTGGCCAAAGAACAGCTATGGTTCTATAAATATAACTTTAATGTTTTATAGATCAAAGTCCTAATATTATAGTACCCTGTGCTAGCACAGTAGTGAATTTTATTTCAAACCTTTAGTAGATGAACCACCAATTACACTACAGTTTTATAATTATCATTCACCAGCTGTGTTTTGCAGCATATGTTATTAGGTTTCATTTCAATTCTTATGGGTATTTTTAGAACTTTAAAAACCTTGGTATGACTAAAACTCCCTAGTGGCATTGCAAAATCAATTTTCACAAACTGCCCTTTTAAATACCCCCTCCGTAGACTCAATGAAAATGCTTCATGAGACTAATTTTATACAAAAATAAATTGAACCAAAATATTGTAGTGTTTTTAAAACTCAGCTTTGAAAAACTGAATATGAAATACAACTAAGTACAAAAATCAAGTTATCTTCCTATCTAGGAACCATTAAGAACATTTGCCAAGTACACTTAGAAGTCTATTTATTTATTTATGTTTTTTCGAGACAGAGTTTCTCTGTGTAGCCTTGGCTGTCCTGTACTCACTTTGTAGATCAGGCTGACCTCGAACTCAGAGAAATCCGCCTGCCTCTGCCTCCCAGAGTGCTGGGATTACAGGCGTGCATGCCCACCAGGCCAGGCTAGAAGTCCATTAATAGGATTGGTTCTGGTCTGGTGGATAGCCAAAGTACTTGCGTCATGTCGGCCGGCGTTGGTGGTGGCCCCTGGAGGAGCACTTGAGTCCCTCTCTGCAGAGGCTTACGTTGCTGAAAGCCTATCTCCTTTATACACAGGGCTGCCGCTCAGCTCTTGTCTCCTAGTGGGCAAGTTTCCCCTTCAATCTTTCCTCTCCGGCTTCATCTTTTGTGTAGCCAGCTTCATCCTAGCGATTTGCTTGAGAACACAGATCAACCCCCCAGAACAAGGCGGGGCATCTCTCCAGTGCGAGCCTTCGCTGACTCTGCCAGCACCATCCTGCACCTTGTCGTCAGGAACTCCTCCGGTTGACCTGCTCGCATTTCCTTAGTTGTGGGGTTGGAGCCGTTCACTGTTTGCCATGCCCTGGGTAAACAATTTGTCGAACACTGGTTCTTCAGATTGTGCTCAGCTATGACTTTCACTGGGTGGGTATGAGGTGGGGAGTCCAGACAACTCCCTCCGCTCTGTCAGACCAACTTCACAGTACAAGGCAGTTAACACGGAACCTGCCTTTCCAAATTAAAAAAAAAGTTTCTCTGCCACTCCCTGCCCTTACACCCCCTACACACACACACACACACACACACACACACACACACACACACACACACACACACAGAAAGCAGTTCTCTGGAACTGGTGAGATTCTGACCAGTTTAACCCATCAGTCTGTACAGACTTAATATATTATTTCAAGGATGGTGCCTAGCCAGAACCACGTGTTTATGCTCTAGAACACTTTTCTTCCTGTTTGCAACTACTTACACTTCCTTACATTTTTATACTTCTATAATAATTGAGACTGTGATGTGGCTACAAGACTATGGGGGTGAGCCGGGCGGTGGTGGCGCGCGCCTTTAATCCCAGCACTCGGGAGGCAGAGGCAGGCGGATCTCTGTGAGTTCTAGGCCAGCCTGGTCCACAAAGCGAGTCTAGGACAGCCAAGGCTAACACAGAGAGACCCTGTCTCAAGAACAAAAGCAAACAAACAAACAAACAGACTATGGGGGCCAGGAAGTAGAATGTGGTAGTTTGAAATGAGATGTCCCCTCCCATAAGTCTTAGACATTTGAAAATTTGGTCCCTAGCTGATGGCTGTCTGAGAGATTAGGAGATATGTCTTGTTGGAGATAGTATCTTGTTGAGGGTGGGCTTTGAGTATGCTCTGTTTCCTGCTTGGTATTTGTGATGTCACTGTCACCTAAGAGGCTCATTAAGCTAAATTGCTGAGCCTAACCATCACCTCACCAAGCTTCTGACAGTGATTGGTGTTATCTGACAGTTATTGGGAGTTAGTGCTTCTGACAAGTTGGTGGGTGATACTGATGCTGCAGGTGGGGATGGGTAACAGAGGACAGTCTCAGATAAGCATTTCTCTATAAGCATGCACCCTACAGAATTTTCTTTCCCAAAGAATGACTTAAATTCATTCCTTTCTAATGCTGCCTACTTATCCATTCCTGCATCTAAAGACTGCCAAAGTCTTCTGAATTTTTAAAGTAGTTACCAAAGAACAAACAACAGAACAGAAAACGAACAAGCCAGTGAAACCATTTTCTCTTCATGAAAATATGACCTTTCCTAGCCAACCAATCCAGTTGCCCTGTCAACTCTATCACTAGGCAACCCCGCATATGATTAAAACAACCCACAACTGACAGTGTGCATATTGCCTGGGAAGCTATAAAGACCTGATCAGGACCCTATACTTTGGGCTTCCCTAAAATGGAGCCCTACAACTTGCTAGAATTAGGAGACGTTAGCCCCTGTGGGTATGGAACTATCGTCTATAGCTGCACTGTGTGGAGTACATCACCTTGCAGCTGAGCCAGGCTGCTATGCTAGGCTGCCACAAAGACATGGTAGAAAAGAAGCATTTAATGCAAGCTGTCACCTTAGCCTGTATGTTTCTGGTATCAAGAGTGGCCCATAGCCAGGCAGTGGTACAGCAGGTCTTTAATGCAGCACTTTGGAGGCAGAGGCCGGTGGATCTCAGAGTTCAGGGCAAGCCTGCTTTGTAGAGTGAGTTTCAGACAGCCAGGGCTACAGAGGAATCTCAGAAAGCAAAAGGAAGGCGGGGAAGTGTGTCCTGTGGTTGTCTGTTTTCTACAAGGTCTCAGCAACCCCAACCCTCTGCAGGATTCTTTGTCTAACCTTTCCAACATACCTTTCTAAAATAACCCACCTATTCTCCTACTATTACTTTCCAGCATCTTATCCTAATTTCCATCCACATATTTGATCACCACTGGAGATCATATTAACAGAATGCAGGAGGTTTGTTTGTTTTTTGTTTTGTTTTGTTTTTCCGTTTTTTGTTTTGTTTTGTTTTGTTTTTTTTGTTTTGCTATAGTGGCAGCTACAGGACAAGGTCTGGCCTCCCTCTTTGTTGCTATGTTTCTAACCCGGGCAAAGCAGGACCTCCAACACTGCTGTGTATGAAACAGCTCTGCATTCCCTCTGACCTCCACAAAGGGATGCTTTTCTCCTCCTACACCATTTCCTATGCCGTCCCTTCGCTTAATTATACATCACATTTCATACCTCCTTCATGTTCTCTACAGGACTTAAATAATTCATTTCTACTATAAGTGAAACCCAGTATTTCTGGTCTCCACTTGAATATTCTGTGGCCAACTTAAAAAGTAGTAGGATATAAGAGGCAAAACTGTTACTAAGGAAAACTGCTAAGCACTTTGAGTAAACACCATAAGTAAGCTAAAATTAATTGCTTTGTCTCATGCTTTGATACCTCATAAAACATAGTTACCTACGTATTTACCCTAAGTCTCTAGTAACCTAATTCTAGTTACAATTACTAAAATTATAGTTCTTTGGTGTGAATGTGTGAGCACATATGTGTGCAAGTGCACATGCAAGTGACATGTGCATATGGAGGCAACTGACAACGTAAGGCATCATTCCTCAGGAGCTGTCCAGACTGTTTTTTGAGACATGGTCTCTACTGGTTTGCACCTTGCCACATAGGCTTTGCTTACTTGCTTGCTTCCTTGCTTCCTTGCTTTCCTCTCGTCTGTTTTGACACATGGTTGATATATGTAGTCTTGGGTGTCCCAGAACTCTCTATGTAGACGGAGCTTGCTTCAGACTCACAGAGATCCGCCTGCCTCTGCCTCTGCCTCAGGGGCACTGTAATTAAAGCTGAGCACCACCATTCCCAGCTGGCTTTTCATAGGGCCTCTAGGAACCAAACTCAGGTTTTCGTGTTTGCATGACAAGTAATTTAATAACTGAGCCATCCCTCCAGCTTTAAAACTACAGCTCTTTAAAACATCTTATCATTTCAACTGACCAACTCTATATTTAGTGAGTTACTTTATAATGAGAATTTGTGTCTGTTACCTTAAATACTTCTCCTCTCTACAGCACATATGCTGTAATGATGACTAACTGTTCAGCTGTTAAATTATCTCTTAATAGAAGTGCAGAGTAATTGCCATCTTCATTTCTAAACTCTTTAAAATAAATCTCTATATCTCTAAACTTAAACTTTAAGGTTATTTTATATGATATTTTGAATAGATAATACATTAAACAAAAATTCATACCTATATAAGTATATTAAATAATAAACTCAACCAATTCCTATTTTAATGTATGCTACAC
The DNA here is from genome assembly GCF_903995435.1 of Acomys russatus. Classification (NCBI taxonomy): domain Eukaryota; kingdom Metazoa; phylum Chordata; class Mammalia; order Rodentia; family Muridae; genus Acomys; species Acomys russatus. The sequence goes on from NC_067156.1 coordinate 37,222,764, forward strand.
ATCTGACTATAATAGAATGACCAAAAAGCTGAATTTTTCCATTCACTATATTTATAATGCATTGTAAATACATTATTGGTTTTCCATTCATTAGGGTCTATTTTCTTTAAAAATCCATATAACTCAATAAATTTTAATTGTATTCTTATAATATGAATGGAACCTACAAGGAATTTCCCTAAGGGATCTGAACAAAATAAGCTTTGTCTTCGTTTCCCAGTAGAGATGCAGAATTGTAGGCTACCTGTCAGACACGAACTGGGATGCCTCCTGTGAGTGCAGTAGTACCAGGAAATCCGTCACTCTGAGCACTCCCTCTGACAGAAACCTGACATGGATCTGAGATGCTAGGACCTACAAAAACCTGACTAAGTCCCTTACATAACATTCACTGAAAGCTTTTTCCTATTACAGTACTGATTTTAATCAAGAGAAGCTCATATAAGTAAAAATAAACTTTAAAGATTCATTAATAGATTTATGAATAGTTACTACTTTAAAGGATTTTTACTCACTAACTAAAGAAACACAAATGTAAACCCACCCCCCAAAATAGTTTAACTCAAATTTTCCAAAACGCAACAATTTTTTTTAATATCCTCAGAAGAAGGGTTAAGCTAAGAACTCCACAGCTCTCTACGTCATTAACCAAAGTCTACAGCACAGCACACACAAAAACGGCACCAGCCTTCTCATTTAAAACATGCTTTGGAAAACTAAATCCCACAGTGCCCTCTGCTGTTTTGGTGTTTGTTTTGGTTTGGTTTGGTTGGTTGGGTTTTGGGGTTTTTTTTTTTTTTTCTTTTCTTTTCTTTTTTAAGATTTATTCACTTTTATTTATCACACATGCTTTCATGTCTGTGTGTGATCTGCATGCAGGTGCCAAAGAGGCCAGAAGTGGGTGTCAGATCTCCTGCAACTAGAGTGATAGGCAGCTGTGAGCACTGTGACGGGTACTGTGGGTTCTGGAACCAAATCCAGCTCCCCTAGAAGAGCTGCATGCACGCTTAACTCCTGAGCCATCTCACCAGCTCTACATTATTCTTACTGTCTTTAAGAGAACTGACATAACCTAGAAGATGAATGCTAGTTATTCGATTTTTTTTTTTTTAACTATATAGTCAGCTTGACCAATAAAAAGACAAACATCTAGCTAGGCACAAGGCACACACCTATGATCCTAACACTCAGGGAGGTAGGGTCTCTGTGAGTTTGAGGCCAGCCTGGCCTACAAAGAGAGTCCAGGACAGCCAAGGGTACACAGAGAAGGCATATCTCAAAAAAAAAAAAAAAAAAAAAAAAAAAAAAGACAAATACCTGTATAAACATATAATGTAATAATGTAATATACACTTTCATCCCATACATAGGTAACCTCTTCCATTCATGACTATTTTATATTTAAGTAAATAAAATCTTCTCTTATACGACCTGCCTCAGCTGTTTTTCTTACTGAATTCTTTAATAACTGACTATAGGAGTTGAGGAAAAACATAAAAAAGAAAACTTACTATTGTAAGCTGTCTAATTGGACGCACAGGGAAGAAATCAAGCCTAGTGGTAGAAACCTAGCCAGCTTCCTGGGGCTAGTGAGGTCACAGCCATTGGCTAGACCAGTGTAATCCCTACTGCCTTCTAAATCTTATCCTTCTACCCACAGATAAGTGCAGACTCCTCATCACAGGCGCCTCTCTTTACAGCAAACGGAGATCATGACAGATCGTGGGGAGCCCAGCCCCAGCAGACACAGCTCTATCATAGCTGCTAACAACATCATGGCTCAGAGAACACTGAGAAAGAATGTGCAAAACGAATTTAAGAGCCTGAAATACCAGGAAATCTGCTGTGAAGCAGTCTCCAGGAGAAATGGCTGCATAAACAAGACAGTGACAATGGCAGCATCAATGGACGTGTTAATGTGGAATGGAGAAACTGTTCACAGGGTCCCACCCATAGACAGAACCACAAGCCGTTAGTGACTGCTAGGAGAAGAATTAGCCTTTCCCAGGGAAGATCCCCCTTCCTGGTTGTCCAATGCGGTGTTCAGCTCTGAAACTATAGACACACAAACAACAACAACAAAAATGGACTGAGCAAGTTGTATTTAAATATTTGTACATACACATACATACATATGTAGCAATTAAAACCTGAGAAAATTAAGCAAGAGTGTATGTACTATGAACTCAATCTTTTTCTTGTTTATGGTAGGCTTCATCTAATTATAAAATAATAAATAACACATTTTACTATCATTATTGAGAAAGACATTTTCAACAGATTAACTCATTATCTCTTCCTTTGAATAAATGTTATGTATGTTTATGAAACATGTATAGTATTAATAAATAAAATGTATATAACTATAAATAAATAAATGTATCTATTAGAAACACATACTAACTTTTTAATCCTCTATAGAATGTTATCCAAAACCTTCCAGTACAGCCATGGAGGTAGATTTGCTCTTACTATCAGATCCTTAAGTCATAGTGAGTGGCGTTCTGATAAAGAAATTTCGTGTGGGACAGGTGCCCTGTAAGGCAAAAGCCCTGCACCCAGAGATGGCATATATAAAACCTGTCTCAGTTACATTTCTACTGCTGTGAAGAGAGCAGGGCAGTTTTAAAAGAAGGCATCTAATTTGGGGCTTGTGGTTTCAGGGGCTTACGGTCCACGACCATCATCTTGGGGAGCTGGTGGCAGGCTCTGAACAGTAGCTGAGAGCTCACACTGAAACAAAACCACGAGACAGAGAGACAATGGGAATGGTAAAGTCTGCCTTCAGTGATGTACTTCCTCTAACAAGGCCACACTTCCTAATGCTTCCAAACTGTTCTATCCATAGGGGACCAACTCTTCAAACAGATGAACCTATGGGGCCATTTTCATTCAAACTATCACAGCAACTATACAAAGCCCTTGCACCACATTGAAACGATAAAAAGAGAAAACAACAAAGGACGGAGGACCTTGTTATCATCCACATTCAGGTTAACAACGATTTACTTCCTGTTCTTTTAAGAAAAACGGATGGATGGATGATATACAGATAGTAGATGATGAAGATGGGTAGATGGGTTGATGGATGGAAAGAACAATCTGGAGGATGTGCCTGGGTAAGAGAGAGAGCGCTCTCACATGATGCATCCACAATACCCTGGTTTTGATGCCTAACGCAGGCAAAAACAAAAAAAAATGACAAGTAGCTGTCTTAGTAGCAAATTAATTAGTGTCTCCTCTGCAAATGCTTCTTCTGTACTTCCATAACTTGCTTTAAATATTATTCATATATGTTTTCTTCCATAGTTTTCTAAAGGAAATAAATTTTAATCATTTTATATGACATTAAGTGTTCACTATTTATCAGAGGCTATTGGGTAAATAATGACTGAATAAATATAAAAAAAACACATATGCCTCCGCCACCCCAAAAGCCTTGTTGTTTATTTTCTTCTAGTACTGAGGATCAAACCCGGGCCCACCGCATGCTAAAGAAGTGCAGCCGGGTCACATCTCCAGTCCCTACATGACATGAAGCAAGCCTCCCCCTGTGTGCATGCACAGAAGCAGCCCATGCTCCCTCCCACAGGCTAATTAAGAAGAAACATCCTTCCTCACAAGGAGTCAAAGGTCAAAAGCAAAGCTATTTCCCAAAGAACAAAAAAAAAAAAAAAAAAAAAAAAAAAACCTCTTCATTTCTTCAATCTTTCATTGTCTCTTATCTAAAAACTGACTATATTATAAAATAAGGGTTTTTATATTTCCCTAATTTTCTTTAGGAAATAAATGTCTATTTCCTCATAAAACATAAAGGATATTGAGACTTTTTCTTGAAATAAAGAGATCATACAAGGTTTAATTTAGTGCTAGTTTACTGCACGAGAACCCAATACTATGGCTAACCCTCTCACCTAGAAAGTGTTTCTGTTTGTTTGATTTAAGTAGTTCTCCCAACTCAGCATTTGCTTTAAGTGAAAGCCCCAGGGCAACACCTCCAGGGAAGGGTAACTGACTTAAGGAGTCTATAGAGTAACACAAATTCATAATGTTCCTTAGCCTCTGGATTTGGGGAAAATATCCTAGCAGTAAAGAAATTGGGTACCAGTAAAAGGTTCATAAATGATAGTACGAGTGATATTTCATAGAAGAAAGGGAAGGCAGATGGGGAATAAAGGAAGAGAGGCAGGAGAGGAGGTAAAGAGGGAGGATGTTAACATCTGTCACACACTTTTTATGGTATATATGCAATGCAAATGTTTTACTTGTCTCAGGGGATAGTATCACTACCCTACTTTAGGTAAGAATAGGCTCACACAGGTTAATAACTTCCTTAAAAGAAAATACAGCAAGAGCCACAACAGCTCTCACTCCAAACAGATAGATGCCTTTAATTAGGACATTGTATTCAGTCTGTATGTCTAATGCTCATAAAATGTTAAAATATAACGCTATCTAAGCTGTTTTAGGCCCTACACAGATACCACTAGAACTAAAACAGCGGGAGATAAACCTGAGATACTGTAAGAGAGCTAGAAGAAAAAGGCCAATGCCCAAGCAGGCATAAAACTAGTGTAAAATGGCTAAAAGTAACTGAGGATATGAGGTTGGCTATCCAAATAGATACAGGGAAGTAAGCAGCACAGCAGAGAGAACGGGAGTTGAAAGAACAGTTCAAGGGCTGAGGAGATGGCTCAGTGTGTAAAAGCACTCGCTCTGCCAGCACAAAGACTTGAGTTTAGAATCACAGCACCCCTATAAAGCCAGGCACAGTACCATATCTATAATCCCAGCGCTCCTAAAGTGAGAGGAGGAAGAGACAGGAGACTCCTTCAGAGCTTGCAGGTCAACAGCAAACAAAGAGACCCTGTCTCAACACAGCGGACGGTGAAGACCTACACCCAAGGTTGCCCTCTGACCTCTGACACATGCACTGTAACACATGCATACTCACACTCACAAACATGCACACACATACACATATCATACATACCTGTTATACACATATATGCAAAGAAAAAAGAAGAGGGAGGGAGAAGGGGGAGAGAGTAAAGAGAGAAAGAGAGAGAGGAGTCAGATTTGGAAAAAACAAAGGATAGAAACTGCCTTCGTGGCAATTAAGTTATACCTTGAGGTGGAGTCGGATTTCATACAGCAGAGAGAAGCAAGAGATTCTCAAACGGAAAAAGAATAACAGAATAAAGGTAAAGAGTCAAACATAAATGATAATAATAATAATAACAACAACAACTGTTTAAAAGGAACAGTTCTGGATAATAAGGAAGGGATATTATGAAGTGGCAGAGAAAAATACAAATCAGCAGGCTCAGGATCACGCTGCAGGCCTTTGGGCAGTGTACTCAGGAGTCTGGGGCCCTTCGCTTACCTAAATTACAATCACAGATATCCAGGAAAGAATAAAATGAGTAGACCCAGATGCTGAGAATTAGACTGATGATGAAATGCAAGCTGGGAAACAACTACCATTAGTACAAAACCATGAAAATTCATGACAGCAACAGCAGTGAGAGAAAGCAAAGAGTGGCTTAAGTAGCTGTTTCTTGTGAAGCTCTAAGTAGTAAATCCATCCACCCTGCTCTGTGCCCCTCAATCTCATCATTCACGCTGCATCGCAACCACTGCCTTATGTGTTCCTCCCCTGGAGGCTCCTGATGATAACAGCCAAGTTCCATTCATCGTCGTCCTGTCAGTACCTGGTCCTGTGAAAGGGGCCATATGACAAACATTTGCAGAGCACAGCATCTGGGTTGTTACTTAGAGATGCAACTGAAGAACCAGCTGAGGTCTAAACCCACTTCGCAGAACGCTAGAGCGCTGAACTGTATGATTCGGTCTCAGCCATGCTACCTGTTCCTCCTCAAGTAAAACCACGACTGATTCACATCCATCTGGATTCTAAGACTGGACTAAGCTACATTTTTTTTTCCCGTGGCGCTAAGTGGCACTGAGTCCCCTACTCAGAGGGGCCTTCTCTATCTCCTGTGTATTTCCCAGCTGGGTTAGCTGTTTGTGGAGACAAGCTTGGCCATTCTCACCCTCTCCTCTTGATCTTACCATGGCAATAATTGAGTTAGACGAGGGGTAAAGTCCTTTCTGAGTCTAAATCACATGCTTTGGACCAAACATTCCTGGAATGTTCTGCCCAGGGGATTACAGCACCCAAGAATCTTAACAACACAGCAGCTTCCTGGCCACCTCTGAGAGTTTCTATCCCACTGGATGGAGGCCAGTGAGTTAGTCTAATAGAAGAGAGGAGGGCTCTGAGTCACAGGCAAAGCTTCTTACTGTATTATTTGTGGTCCTATGAGCATCTCAAATGTTCACAGCAGTCCCCCTCTTCCCCAAGTCTCACAAGAATAAAGTGGGTGATCAGTGGGTTATATCACAGAGGAGACACAATGAGCTTGGAAAAATCACTGATTCTACAAGTGGTATATATCCCTTTGCTGGGACAAAGAATCTCATCTCTCAAGGTTGCATAGTATAAATATTACCCTTAAAAAGAGGCAACAACGTCGGTGATCTTAAATTACTAACAGAATATCCAGGAAAATATAAGAAGTTTTAGACTGTGGGTTGAACACTGTCACTTAACCTCTAACACATGTGAATGTGACTTTATTTGAATATCAGACCTTTGCAAATGTAATTAAGAATTATGAAATGAGATCGGTCTAGGATGACTTAGAACAACTGTCATAAGGGAAGCTCTGATGAAAGAGAAGCAGGCCACTAATCAACACCGTCAAGACTTGCTAACAGCCAGAAGAGAGAAACAAGGAACAACTCTGCCCCAGGGTCCCAGACAGAACCAGCACTAGTGACAACTTAAGTTCCAATTTTTTTTTTTATTAATTTATTCTTGTTACATCTCAATGGTTATCCCATCCCTTGTATCCTCCCATTCTTCCCTCCCTTCCATTTTCCCATTATTCCCCTCCCCTATGACTGTTCCTGAGGGGGATTACCTTCCCCTGCATATGCTCATAGGTATCAAGTCTCTTCTTGGTAACCTGCTGTCCTTCCTCTGAGTGCCACCAGGTCTCCCCCTCCAGGACTCTAGATGAGAGAAGCATGGGAGAATAGCAAAGTAGATGGATCCAGAGGGTCCTAGAAACCTACAAGTAGAACATTATGATAGGCAGATTTGGGCCCAGGGGTCCCACTCAAACTAAGGCACCAGCCAAGGACAATACAGGCGGTAAACTTTAAACCCCTACCCAGATCTAGACAATGGTCAGAACATTCTCCACAGTTGAGTGGAGAGTGGGATATGACTTTCTCACGTACTCTGGTGCCTCACATTTGACCAAGTTCCAAATCTTGACCCCTGAAGTATGAGGACGAATTTCTGTTGTCGTCAGTTTCCAAGCTGTGGTGGTTTGTAATGGTAGCCCTGGAGAGCCATGATTGCTGGGGAAGGCGTCTGCTAAGTGCTTCAGCCCTCGCTAGCAGTGTGCTTCATACACACACCAGCATTTCCTCTGCTGAGACGCATGATGGTGTCAACCACAGAGTGAAATCACTGGGATTCCAGCCCAGAAAACTCCCTTACCAGTATCAAAATTCCATGATGCTACCTAGAATCCTAGACCCACAGCAGGATTTGGCTGCATGTCTAACAATGTGGCAAATTTACAAGAGCAACAAAAAGTTTAAGAAAAAAAAGCAGTAGTACAGTGAGTAGTAGGGCACTTGCCAAGCGTGCTTTAGGCCCTGGGCTCAATCTTCAGAACTAAAGGCTACTTGGGAGGGAAGCCAAGAAGAAGAAGATGGGCTGGAGAGATGGCTCAGTACTTAAGAACTGAGGACCTGGTTTCAATTTCCAGAACCCACCTAGTAGCTTACAATGTGTGTCACTCCAGTTTCCAGAGGACCTGATGTCTTCTTTTAGCCTCCACAGGCACCAGGCACAGACATTGTGTACAGGCATACATGCAGGCAAAACACCCATACACATTAAAAAAAAAAAAAAAGTTTTTTTTTAAGTCAGTAGACAGTTACTTGGCATATGTGACAACCGTAGGTAATGGCTGTTAGGGACGGTATGAGATGTTTCATATGTTCCACTGTAAGATCCAGATATGTGCAGGTTTTTCCATTAAGCATATGCCTCCTTTGTATTCAAGGGGGCGGGCACAATTAAGGAAGACCAAATATGAAAATCAAGAGGATCTTGAAGAATTCATAACTATACCACTGTCCTTATAGAAATTTCAATTGTCTCTGGTTTTGGCCCGTTCACGTCTGTCAAAGGCTATAGAAGGCACTAGACGATAGGCCCATTATGATCATGTCTGACCAGTGTCACCTACATCCCACATACTAATGACCAGAGAGAAGTGTGCTGTGGTTTGAAGGTTTAGCTGCTAGCTGTCAGACTTCAGAGAGGTCAGTGCATACTCGGTGCCCCAACTTCAGCCATGGACTAACTCATCGCTCTCAGCTGAATGGACTACTGGCATGGAGGACAGCCGGAGGAAGGAGGCTGACGGGGGACTGGAGGAGGGAATAGCTGTCCTCTGACCTCAAGGACCATTCAGCATATACACTCGTACGCACACACACATTTCTTTTTTCTTTTAAAAATAAGCTTCCTATTATTAAACTCTTAGGTGAGGTGCTAAGGACACATTGCTCTGCAGTTGTTATCCTTTCAAAAAAAAATGTGAACCTTACACACATCATAAGAAAGCAGGAGTCAAACGCTAACTAAACAACATTCTACCCAGTAACTGACCAGTATCCTTCAAAGCACCAAAATCATGGAAAACAAAGAGGGCCGGAAGAACCATCACAACCTAGAGACCATAGATTATAATAGTGTTTGGTGCATTCAAAACACTAGAACGGGTTTTAAGTGTCCTTAAAAGTGTTTGAGGAAATATTTTATGCTGATTAAAACATTTAGAATGCTTACATGCATTAAAGCATTGTATGAGATCCCATATGTCAAACTTTTACTTCTTTGTCACAATCAAAAAAGAAAAAAGAAAAGTTACTAGAGTCCTAGAAAGGGGTAGTGGAAAATTATTAGAGACAAAATACTCTGGTTAGTTTTTTTTTTTTTTTACCTTGACACAAGCCAAAGTCATCTGGAAAAAGGAATTTCAATTGGAAAAATGCCTCCATTTAGAAAATGTCTGCATTAGCTTGCCCTGAAGGCAAGTCTATGTAGCTTTTCCTTGATTGGAGGTTGATGTGGAAGGAGCCAGCCTTCGGTGAGTGGTTCTACAACTGGGAAGGTGGTCTCGGGTTCTGTAAGAAAGCAGGCTGAGCGAGCTGTGAGGAACAAGCCAGGAAGCAGCAGTCCTGCATGGCCTCGGCAACAGCTCCTGCCTCCAGTTTCCTACCCTGTTTGAGGTCCTGTCCTAACTTGCCATAGTGATAGATATGACCTTGGAAATAAGTCCTTTCCTCCCCAAATTGTTTTTGCTCATGGCAGTTTATCAAAGCAATAGAAACCTAGCTAAGCCGCGGAGTTTATAAAGATGTCAACAGGCTCTGGGCTTACATACTTCTGATAATTACATAGCTCTACAAATCTAATGCCTCTGACCCAAAATAGTATGTGTGTGTGCATGTGTATGTATGTGTGAGGGGAGAGGCGAAAAGGAGAGAGACAGACAGACAGAGAGAGAAGAGGACAGACAGACAAAAAGAAAGAGGGGGCAAGAAAGAGGTGGCAATAATTTGCTAAAAGCAGCCAATAGGTTGAAAGTAATTTTAAAGAAAATAAATATCTAACCATAAGTGCTGGAAGCATCTAGATATAGTTTAGTCGCCTCTGTCTGTGGTCTTAAGTACTATCCTGGGTCATTTGGGGTTAGTGAAATAACTCCTTTCCTTGTAAGAGTCCACGAAAATTATTTTGTAAAAGAAAAGAACTCCCTGTGTCTTCCCCATTCCTTGTAAAGCGCTTGGCACACAAGGAAGACCTTAGTTCAAATCCCCTGAGCCTTGATAAAGGCAGCTTAGGACCCCCTAGCCCAGCATATGCAGCAACAACACAAAAAGAGACCTGCCTCAAATAAGACCAGTGAGGACCAACACCAAGGTTTTCCTCTATTCTACACACACACACACACACACACACACACGGGGCAGGAGTGAAAGGGAGTGAAAGAAAGAGAGACAGAGGGAGACAGAGACAGAGTCACAGAGAAAGACTTAAAACAGAGAGGAAAAACACTATTCAAACCAGAAAGTTATCTTGTTAGATTAAAATGTACAAAAAGAACTCTGGGACCAGTGAGAGAGCTCAGCAGCTAACCATACTACCAACCTGAGTTTAATCCCAGGAACACACTTGAATATGGAAAGAAAGAAACAAAGTAAAACCAAAGTTGTCCCCTCTCCTCCATATTCATGCCTGACAGGTTGCCTATGTATGTGCACACACACGCACGCGCACACACACACATTTACTTTTTCTCAATTACTTTGTAACTCATGAACGCCCTTTAAATAATACCAAGTTTTAAACTACAGTTATTACTTGGTTGCATAATCCTTAACTCCCTAAGCACTATTAACACTACAAAGTATTAATCTGGAGTGAATTAACTTAAGGAATTAATGTAGTTTGTTGTGCTTTGAAGAAAACATCTCAGTGTAATGGTACAATTCTTATTTTTCTTGGGGGAAGTAAACCCAATATTTAGTAAGCTCTAATGTATTTTATTTTTAACTGATCACTCCTCTTTTAAGTGTTAATTAAGATTAAGAAAGAAAATACCTCTTGACATATATAATTTTTGCTCAACTTTGAACATAAGATTAGCTTACATGTGCCGGGCGTGGTGGCACACGCCTTTAATGCCAACACTCGGGAGGCAAAGGCAGGCAGATCACTGTGAGTTCGAGGCCAGCCTGGTCTACAAAGCGAGTCCAGGACAGCCAGGCTGCACAATGAAACCCTGTCTCAAAAAACCAAAAAAAAGTAAACTAAAATAAAATTAGCTTACATAACAATTTATAAGTCAGCTTTGTGCATATATTATGAACAAATCACTTTCAAAAATAAACACATTTTCTACGCAAGCAAGAAAAAACAAATTAATGATTTTTCTTTGGAAATACGATTTTTTTATATGTACAAAAAAATTAAAATTGCAGAATACCTAAACTTGTACCCTAAACATGGCCATCGCTAATCTATTTAAATTTATACTTACAAAAGGGGCTGGAAACGTATCTCAGATGGTACATCCCAAAAGCCCTTAGTAAAGTCCCCAGCATCCCGTTAAGTGGGGTGTGGTAGTGCATGTTATAGTTCTAACAACCAGGAAGTGAAGCAGAGGATCAGAAATTCAAGGACATTCTAGGCTACGTAGAATGCTGGAAACTAGCATTGAAAAGAAGAAGGGGAGGGGAAGGAAGGAAGGAAGGAATTGAAAAGATTATTACGTTGAAACGCATTTGATACACATACCTTAGCAAAGTCAATAAAGAGTACCCGTGGTAACAGCAGCATTTACAGAATTGCAGCTCAGTGTTGCTGCCCAGCTATCAACAGAGCACTGAGCTACCTACTAAACCCAAGAAAAGACAAAACACAAAATCTGAAGGCCAGTTCCTACCAAATTCGTATCGTCTGTTACTATAAAGCTGAAAGATTGTAAGCCACATAACAGTAAGCACATCTAGAAAATAAGGTATCCTACAACTGAGATCCAGTCGCTGACGTCTGACAATCCAGCCTCTGGCAGAAGGCCAAAACACGCAAGATAAAGGATCCTACATGCTCAAGTAGTAAAGCACCCTACTTCAACTCATTACCCAAGAGAGCTTTTGTGGGAAAGAATAAGCCTTGCCACAGGTGGGAGCAGTCTTGGCGGGCTTTACCCTTGGAGCACCCCATGAATACCTTGTGACAGACTGAGTGGAGCCATCCTGGGTCTGGAATTCAGGAAGCAGACCTGGGAACCCCACCTGGACTATTGTTTTTCTAATGGACCCTCACCGGGAGAAGGAGACAGCCCTTCCCACGTGACTCAGGCAGTTGGGGAAGAGAGAACAACAAAGTCAGCAGGGCGAGAGAGCGTGAGAGCAGCGGACCAGCTGGACCAGCACGCGCGGGCCAGAGAGACACCTAAGGACCTGTCCCGTGGAACGGCTACCGGAAGGTTCATTCTTTTGTCCCTTTAACCTTTTTCCTTCTTGTATAAGCTAGTTGGGTTGTATAATAAAGTTTAATTGCTAAGAAACAGAGTCAACAAGCTTTCCTGACACCATTTCAACTAGCTTTTAGCCCAACATCCCAAGTCCTTCCCATCATCCCCCCACCAAGTTTGTAGTTTACTTTCTTGCTGGTTTATTATCTGTATTTACAAGAAGATGAACTTACATCACCGTATTGTCAATGATTAGCAGAGCAGTCAATAAGTAATAAGCCGATGGGGGTCTGGTGCTCAGGACAAAGGCCCAGGGTAAAGAACCTGGGTAAAATCACCAGCGGGAGGTGTATAGGGTTTGAAAGAGAACAGAACTTAGAATCAGTTCTCTGGAGAAGTGGGGAGGTCTCTGTAGGTGTCAGGAAGGCAGGAAAGCAAACCGAGAGGAGGTGACAGTGAAAACTCAGTTCAGATTGACTCTGTCAACCTGGATCAAGACTTCAGGAACTCTGATGCCAGGGGGTTTATTTCCAACAAATTTAAACACAATACAATTTGAGGGAAAGTTTCCTGGTGCAATATAATCCCCAATGCACAAGAAAGCATAATTACATGGAAACTTGACTCAGTGTGTGTCATCTTTTCAAGAAAATGGGTTCTAGAAATAGGCTACCTGAGGCAGACATGGTGGTACATGCCTTTAATCCCAGCACTAGGGAGGCAGAGACAGATGTGTCTCTTTGAGTTCCAGGCCAGCGTGGTCTACAAAGAGAGTTCCAGGGCTACACAGGGAGACGGAGACAGAGACAGAGAAGAGAGACACAGAGAGAGAGAGACAGACAGAGACAGAAAAGACAGGCTACCTGTAACTAGCATCTGGCCTGGTCTCAGTCATACAGATAGCCTAGAGGTCATTTGGGCTATTAGCCACCTCTGGTCCTGGTTGTGGGAGCTTGGAGAGCCTCTGGCGGAAAGGGTCTTTTAGATTACTAGCCACCTCTGGTGCTGATTATATGAGCTTGATATGGTCTAGCCCAAGAGATAACACAGATCATAATGCTGTTAATCACCTCCAGGTCCCAACCTCCTGGATGGAAGAACAGGTTTAGATCTTTTTCTTGAAACGACAATCCTGTGTGCTTACCACTCGTGGTGTCCTTGCAGATGTGTGGGCTGAAGGCCTTCGTGCTCCCAACAGAGAAGCCCAACATTTAGAGTTTGGGAAGAACAGGCAAAGGAGATTGGTCAAAGAAGTCATCTACGTACAAGGGGAACCAAAGAAAGAGTGTGCGACAGTGTTTACAGAATGCTGCCAACTGATCTACTACTATCTAATGTGACAAAGATCCACTGGGTTTTATCTCAGGAGGGTTATTGGCAGCTGTAATGATAGCCATTTTAGGGCAACTATATAACCTGATGGCTAACTGCAGAATGATTATAAATTATGAGGCAAGGAAGTGGAGGGAAGCTTTAGTTGGGATCTGAAATGTGTTGCCACACATACACACCCATTCCAAGTGTCCATGTGTCAAAGGTTTATAGCGTTACTGGAAGAGGTCGGGCTGAGTAGAGGAAGTTAGGTCACGAGGGACATGCCTTGAGGGGGAACATTGGGCATCTGGCCCCTTTCTGTAGACCTCCTCTGTTCTGTGCACGGCAGCAGACCCAACATAACCAACCAAGCTGTGGGCTGCAAACTCTGAAACTCTGAACCCGAATAAACTTTCCCCTTCTAAGGTGAGTACTTCAAGAACCAAAAAAAGAAAGGGGGGGCGAAGCTGACCAATATTTAATAACTAAAAAGAAGGGCAACAGCAATAGGTGACCGCTGAAGACCTTCAGTAACCAGGGACATACATCCAAGAGGCAAGAAGGGATGTTTCTGAAGTGGTGTTGAGATTAAATAACCAGGAGGGACAAAGCACCCAGCTGAAGCACACCAACGCACTGAGGTGCCCCCCAAAAAAGATTGACCAGGTAGGTTACGAACAGTCAGCCCTGGTGATCACTGCCCACCCAAGAAACTCTGTGTGCGCCTTGAAGTGTCCAGCTAGCCTGAGGCCATGTTTTTTATTCTTCACTGCATTTCTAGGACCTAGAGCTGCCAACAGACAGCAGATACACAAGAAATTCAGTTGTTTTGTTTTCTTTTTGTTTCTTTTTTTGTTCTTTTGAAACCGGGTTTCATCTAGCACAGGCTAAACCTCCAACTTGCTAGGTGGCTGGGGATGACCTTGAACCTCTGATCTTTCTGCCTTTACTTCCCAAGCACTCAGACAACAAGCCCAGTCTTCAGGAAATACTGTTAAGTAAATTCAGAATTCTCAACACAAGCGGCCCCTTGTTTGTTGCTCTCCTCCCATCCACCTCTCCCACTTAAGCATCGTTAAGTATTAATGTCGCTACACTTCTAGAGTTCCTTTTTATTAAAGAGTCTAAAGTTTCTCGAAAAAAGCACTAAGTCTTGCTGGGCTTGGTGGTGCACACCTTCGATCACCTGCATTCAGGAGGCAAAGGCGGGCAGATCTCTGGGAATTCGGGTCCAGCCTAGTCTAACAAAGCGAGTTCCAGGGCAGCCAGGGATCTGTTGCACAGAAAAAGCCAGCGCAGAGAAAGAAAACCACAAAATGAAAGAGAGACAGACAGACAGACACACAGACAGACAAAGAGAGACAGAGACAGAAACAGAGAGGCAGGAGATAATGAAAAAGTCATGCAGAAGAAGGATGATAATGAGTAAATCAGGTTAAATAATCCTGGCCCTGGATGACTTTTCGCCATGGCCGACATATCCCCCGCCACCCAGAGTCCGCCTGGCCGGCAGGGGGAGCTGCAGCTCCCGGGCCGCGCCGGCACAGCCCCGCCCCGGGTCCCGCGCTCACCTGCAGTGGCTGCACTCGGGCCTGCGCTCGGCGCGCTCCACCGGCAGCCCCCACAGCCCATCGGCGCTCGCGCTGTCCCCTTCTGAGCCCGCGGGAGTCGCCGCCGGCGGTGCACCGCCCTCGGACCGCTCCTCTCCGCCAGCCGTCGGTGACCCCGAAGCCCCAGGAGGCCAAGCCGCGGACTCCCCGAGCGTTCGCGCCTCTTCCTGCTGCTCCATGGCTCAGACCGTCGCATTGAGGAAGCGCCGCCACCGGGGGGCGCCACGCGCTGGGGAAAAATAAAAGGGGGGGGGAGGGAGTCTGCGCCACGCTTGCACGTCACGTGAGGGGTGGGCCTCGGTGGTGACGCGAGGTCCCGCCCCGTTGCAAAAGGAAGGAGCCCTTTGGTCCGAGTGGAGGTGGTTCTACTAAAGGCGGGGAGGCAGCTGTGAGGCGAGTGGCTGCTCGGTAAGATTAGACTCGCCAGGACTGGTAAAGGAAGCCACCCTGGCAGCAAAGCTCAGTGCAGTTCTCTGTTTTTAAAAGATAACGTGAAATTCTAGGCGGCAGCGCCGGATTCTAGAACATGTGCCAAGCTCGCGCCCGTGGTGGCCAAAGGCTTCAAAGGAGCGATTGTAACCACTGAAAACTGGTCCAAGGATTGGCTGCTCCAAGGCCTTGCTTCCAATGTGTTTCTTCTCGTCACCCGGTATTCCATTTCACATCTGACACCAAATGGTTGTTAAATGATGTTAAACTTCCCAAAAGCCCCCTGGAACTAAGCAATAAGACCAGGCTACTATATACATTGTATGGTTGAGGGGGAAAAAATGCAAACAAGCACTACCTTACCGAAGTTCTCACCACACCTAGGTAGCAGAAGAAAGCCTAGAAGCTCAGCTCTTCAAAGTCATAGCCGAGGTAGAAATGTTGCTTGCAGAAAATGAGTGGTTGTATTTGCTAATGCTTGTTAATGTTAATTCTACCAATACATATGTAAGCAAAGAAACTAGGTTTTCATCAGTCCTGGATTGCCGTGCCATAACAACTACCTTGGGGCTCTACTGTCTATAGACTAGACTTAACCAAGAACAGTAAAAACAAATAAATACTGTATCTCTTATAGTACAATTTAGCGTTAGATTTTCCAGTAACCTTAAAATAAGATTGATGAGTAGTATGCAGGACTGTATTTTACGCTTTCTCTCCCCTCCCCCCCCTCTCTCCCTCTCCTTCTCCCTCTTCCCTCTGCCCCCTCGTCTCGTTCCCCCCCCCTCTCTCTCCCTCTCCCCTCTTTCTCACTGAAAACAGTTATCTTTTTATCTGGGGATGGCTTTAAAAGAAGTGGGAAAAGCTGGATGGTCTACCCACCGACTAGATGTAGAAAATTCAGAAACAAATAAAACCCAGAAACTGTAGGAAGGAGGCTGAATCAGAAGATGATGAAGCCTTGGGTACAGGTGTAGATTGGAGAACTAGCTTTCTTTTGAACTGCCAAATTGAATTTCCCAGTGACTCAGTTCAAGCCATGAACTATGCTAATCAGATGAGTGCTAACAATCATTAGTTTTCTCCATGGGTCCACACCAGACCACTGGCTCTGACCTTCAAAGGATGCAGAATCCAGCGATTCAACTGGGTGACCACCTCTGCCCCATTCAGGGTTCTGTGTCTCTTGTGTAGATTATTTCCATTTGCCACAAATGAGTCCTGCTTCATCTCTGCTTTTGGAAGGAAAAAAAAAAATCTAAGTCCACCTTCCCCAGAGGTCCACCAGGAAAAAAAAGTAAATTGCTAATAGACAAACATATAAGTAAGTCATCGTGATAGCACATGTCCTTTGCATGGACTATACCTGGGATTCAATCAGCAATAATCTTTTCGGTCCAGGAGGGAAACAGTCAAAAACAGGCTTCTGTTTCCCTCCAGGAAGTGAGATATGCATCCTTATGCCCATGTTTCCATCCCTGACCTGGAGCCACCTGATGAAACCCATGTGTGCACCTTGGAGCACACAAAGGTAGCAGAAGACTAGCTGTAACTTGCCTGGGAAAGGCCGGGATGGAAGGGAAGTGGTGGTTTGAATACGAATGGCCCCCATAGGTGTGTGTGTGTGTGTGTGTGTGTGTGTGTGTGTGTGTATTTTTGAATGCTGAGTCATCAGGGAGTGTCACTATTTGAGAAGGATTAGGAGATATGGCCTTGTTGGAGTAGGTGTGGCCTTGCTGGAGGAAGTGTGTCACCAGGAGTGAGTTTTGGGGCTACAAAAGCCAGAAGTTCCAGTTCTCGCTCTTCGTGGGGCCTGCAGAACAGGATATAGCTCTCAGCTACTGCTGCAGTGCCATGCTGATGATAAATTGAAGCTCGGAAACTGTAAGCAAGCTCTCAATTAAATGTTTTCCTTTTTAAGAGTTGCTTGGGGTGGGAGGGCAGTCATAGTCATGGTGTCTCTTCACAGCAATAGAACAACAACTACGACAGGGAGTAAAATGTCTTTTAAAGGGAAACAGTTTGCTAGCAGCAGGCGAATGCATTTAAGTGTTACTTTATGTAAGTAACCAGACCTTCATATTTCCTCCCCTCAACAGTTTCTATGGTAGGAGTTGTTTAAAAACAACTTTAATATCATATCACTGTTGTAGGAGAAAGAGGGGAACCTGTGGAGAAAGGGACTCAGTAACAGCCGATCCAGCCAAATAAACACCCAACAGTGCATAAACTGATTCAAATAAAAAGAAAGACTGCACACTTTTGCCATTTTGTTTTCCACTGCTAGGTCAACAAATTGCCACAACTGTAGTGGTTTGATAAAACACGTTTATTCCCTTAAACTGCTCCATGTCAGAACTTAGACATGGCTTTCATGACAGGCTGCGTCCCTTTGAAGGACCTAAGATAGAATGTGTTCCTTGCTGTGGGTTGTTGGCAGGATTCAGTTCCTTATGGCTACTTTCTTGCAGTGTTATCTACCGTGCCCGGCTTTTAGAGGTTACTGGGCGCACAGCCCCCTTCTTTCATCTTCAAAGCCAGTAACTGGGCTGATTCTTGCTCTTCCTGCCTCTTCTGAAACATCTCTCTCTCTCTCTCTCTCTCTCTCTCTCTCTCTCTCTCTCTCTCTCGCTCTCTTAACAATCTTTTGCCTTTCTTTTCCACTTCTATTTCCACTCAGAAAACTTAGAAGATCTTTCTGTATGGAAGCCAGTTTGCAACTTTGATTCCATTCAGCTATGTAGTGTTACAAGCATTGACACATGGCTGAGGGTAAAGGGCATGGGAGCCAAAATTCTGTTCACTTTATATATGCTCACCAAATTTAGTGGTTTCACATTCAGGCAAACTGCATATGAAAAATGAAATATAGGGATCAGAGAGATGCCTCGATGGTTAAGAACACTGGCTGCTCTTCCAGAGGACCCACTTTCAACTTTCGGCACCCACAGGACAGCTCACAATTGTCTGTAACCCAAATTTCAGGGGATCCAATACCCTTAGATGGGCATACATGCAGGCAAAAATCAATTAAAATAAAATAAAAATTAATAAATCCATCAGGTGTGGTGACACATTCCTTTAATCCCAGCACTCAAGAAGCAGGAGAATCACTGTGAGTTCGAGACCAGCCTAGTCTACAAAAGAGAGTCCAGGACAGTCAAGGCTACACAGAAAAGCCCTGTCTCAAAAATCCAAAAATAAATAAGTCATTTTTAATTTTTTTTCAAGACAATGAAATATAGTCACCTAGTGTGGCGCCCACGCCACCACGGTACCAAGTCAAGGGCGAGGGACTGCGGATATAACTCACACATACACACACAATAACACAGCAGGTCCTTCATGCTAAGAGAGCAGCAGTGGCAACAGCAGCAGTCAGTCTTTATTCAGTGTTCAAAGAGCCTTCTTAGAGGCAGCAAAACAGGAATGCCACTCACAGGTGAAATCCCTCAAGAGGTGATTGCACACAGGAGGAAAAGTCCCGAGGAAGGGAGGGGTGGGTTCTCAGAGCAGTAAACATGACCAGCTGACCAACATAAACACAGACACGGAAGCTGCTAGAAACAGGACATGAAACTGCAAGACAGGCAGGCAGCCCAGTCAGGCCTGGTTCCTACAACCTAGTGCCAAGATTCCATGTTTTCCCATAGCTTACAAGCACTGTACACAAGAACTAAGTAAACAGTATTTTGAAAACATGGAACATGAATTAAGACAGAAAAATCTAATAATCACCTGAGCAGTTCTAGTTTTTATATATATGAAAGACAATTCCTGTCGATTCCACTCCTGATACCCTGGTGCCCTTTCCATATTATATATGTGGAAGGTGGCTCAGTCTATTCCACTCCTGATACCCTGAGACTCTTTCCATAAGAAGACAGTTCTGAACTTTTTTTTTTTTTAAGATTTATTATTTACACAGTATTCTGCCTCCATGTATGCTTACGGGCCATAAGAGGGCACCAGATCTCATTATAGATGGTTATGAGCCACCATGTGGTTGCTGGGAATTGAACTCAGGACCTTTGGAAGAACAGCCAGTGTGCTCTTAACCTCTGAGCCATCTCTCTAAGCCACAGTTCTAAACTTTTCTATGTGAATTTCTAATGAGTTCAGTAATGCTCACACTTAATGCAACTTCCTTAAGTCCATCTGTCGTGACGATGCTGACAAGTTGTTCTTAAGTAACCCAGGAGATGATAGAGAGGTGATTCTTTCTTAAACCCCAGGTCCCTGGACAATTTACTGTTTCCTGTAGTCCATGATTGGCCTTCTTTTCTCAGGATGAGGCCTTCCCTCACAGCTTTATGCCTTTTACCTAACTTGTCACCAAGATCTAATAGTCCATTTCCTCCCTGCATTAGACCACTGCTATCAAGATTGTCTTTTCCCCCACCTCGGCGTGGTACTACCTGATACGACCTCCATGTGGCAGATACTGTCAACAAGATGTACAGTTACCTAGGAAACTAATGCGTGGGCACATGTGTGGGTATCCTACATTGGCTTAACTGAGAGGGAAAGACACACATGAAAGGTGGGTGGCACCGTTTCCTGGGCTGAGATCCTGAGCTGAATAAAAAATAGAAATAGAGCTGAGTACAACCATTCCTCTCTCTATGACCCGTGTCTGAAATGTGGCCAATTGTGACCCTGTCTTCCCATGACGGACTCTGCCTTCACACTGTGAGCCACAACATACTCATCCTTTAGTTTTCTTTTCTTAGATATTTTGTCACAGCTATATGAAAAGTAACCAATACAAGCTCTACACAGAAAGGCCTCATTTTTCTGCTTGATTGTTTTCTTCTTGTAAGTCTGTTCCAATTTCCTACCTGTGTGATACTGCTTTAAAGATAGCTTGAAATTCTAGATTACATTCATTCACTTGGGAATTTATTGTCTTTTACTCACAGACATCATTTTCAACATTTGCCTACAGGATTGTGTGTATCTCATACATTTGTTGGATTTGTATGTGGGGGGGGTGTTTTGTTTACTTGAAGATTTTTGTTTTGTCTTTTAGCTTTTCAAGACAGGATTTCTCTGTGTTACCTTGGCAGTTCTAGGCTTGCTTTGTAGACCAGGCTGGCCTTGAACTCACATTGATCTGCCTGACTCTGCCTCCCAAGTGCTGGGATTAAAGATGTGTGCCACCACACCCAGATTGTTTGATTGATTAACTAGTCATTGTTGTGGAACATATAAAATATCTAATAATGTTTGTTATTAAATACCTATAATTACCAAGGTGGTGGTATTGTCTAACCCACTATCATAAATCAATAAAGACACAAACACCTTTTGTATTTTAGAATAGCCTCAGTTTACCTGGGCCTGGGCAGATATTAACCCATTAAGCTATTCTCATCACTTCCCAGCCCCGATCCCAGGCCATCTGCTTTAATCATTCCTCTCTGGGCTACTTTCCATCCATAATCCCAAAATACTTGCCAATGTTCTTCACCTGGGCTGCTTCTCTCCATCCACGATGACCTGGCCACGTGTTTCTCTCCACGCTAACCCACCACGACCTCTTCTGTCTTCTTCCTCCTCCTTTGCCCGTGTCCTCTCTCTGCCTGTGGTCCCCGCCCCCAGGCCGGCAAGCCCCAAACTCTACCTGTCTTTTGCCACACCCAAGCTTCATCTTTTTTTTTTTTTTTTTAATTAACCAATCAACTTTAAATAGGTTAGAGCAAGATTTACACAGGAACGGGTATACGTGAGAATGTGCTCATCTGGGCACTAACTAGATCTTGGGGGCCAGTGATTAGTATCAGAATATGTACGCCAGACCATCCCCCAACAAATCATAACAACAGAAGCATGTTTTTCTATCTTGAGGCAAGTATCCCTGAGTGAATAGCTTTTCTAAAGTAAATAAAATTTGATTGTGTTACTGCAAACAGCTGGTCTTAGACCACAGAGGGAACTGAAATATACAGCCCAACACAGGACGTTTCCAGTCCGGTTGCCCCTGGGGTCACCAGAGAAACCCCACATCCTGTAGACATTAGCACTCCGCAGGAATTCTGCCCTCCAGCTTGAAGTGAGGACCACTGAGCTGAGATCCTGCATTTACAGATGGAAACGCTCAGACCCAGAGAAGCCAGTGCCAAGCAAGGAGGTTGCACTGCACAACTTTAAACTTGCAAGCTTTTCACCATCCCAGCCACTGTCTCGGGGGGATTCTGATGCGTTGTGAGTCACTCGGAACTACTCAGTACGCCTTAAGTCCTACCTGATTAATGACTCTCCTATACCTTATGTGATCCAGGTGAGCACGAAGCCTGTGAACTGTTGCAATTTGAAGTAACCAGGCTTTTCTTGCAAGAAAAATAGAACTGAGATTTCTGTCTATTTTTTAAAAAATAAGTTTACTAGTCCTGGATTTCTTAGATTATGAAGGCAATAGTTGTTGCTCGAGGCCAGTGCACAAATGTTTTTCCTTGTTACCTTGCTTCATTGCTTGCTTTCTGAGATAGAATCTTCCTATGAAGCCCAGGCTGGCCAGGAGCTGAGATCCTGCTTTTTCCATCTACTCCTGACTTATAGATTGTTTTTTAAACACAGCACTCTCCGATTGTAGGGCACTTTGCTACAGCAGAAATCAGTTGTAAAAATCACCTCTTTTTCTCATTTTCAGAGCACAAAAAAAGTGATAACATTTTAGTTTAACTGAATAGGACAGGTTTCATTGATATGACACTAAAATTTTGGTACAAGATCCAAGAAGAATATCCATAATTATCTGTAAATACTATTAAAAAACATGCTTTTTCTATATATATATATCTGTTTTAAGCCAAACATATATACATAAGGGACATCACATAGCATATAAGACTGAATTCAAAAATAGATACTAGAATGCAAAAAAGACATTACAGAGATTAGTAAAGTCAATATGATCTTCTCACAGAATTTTCACTGAAAATATATTTTTATTATCACATAATGGATTTTTTACTTATCTTAGAATTAATGAACATAGGCATTTCCATTTTAATTTCTAATAGTGTAAACATCGAGAGACAACAACCCTCACAAAGGTTCTTTTTGATGCTGAGTAACTTTTTAAAGGGCATTATGCGGTTCTGAGAGCAAAAACTCTGAAAATTCCTGGTATAGAAGTATCCACAATAAAAAAAAAAAAAAAAAAACTATTTGCCCAGTACTGTGAGAGAGGTGGAGGACAAATAGCCACCACTGAGTGGGCAAAGGAAAAACTGCAGCCTCAAATGCAGCCAGGGTACTGTGAAGCTAGTTTATCAAATCCAATGATTTTCTAAAGCACTGCTTTTCCCCACCAGATCTTTCTCCTCAAACTGAGTATTTTATCACACTTGACCCCAGAGAGTGAGTCAGCTCTTGCCAACAGTCCAGGTAAGATTTCACATTTAGAATCTATCTCTACTGTGTTGGGTAGTTTTGTGTAACTTGACACAATCAAGAGTCATTTGGGAAGAAGGAACCTCAATTGAGAACATGCTTCCATAAGACTGGCCCCTAGGCAAGTCTGTAAAGCATTTTCTTGACTGATGCAATGGGAGGCCCACCCAGCCCATTGGGGGTAGTGCAGTTCCTGGCCAGTTAGTCCTGGGGTATATAAGAAAATAAGCTGAGCAAGCCAGGGATAATAACCCAGTAAGCAATGTTAGCCTATGTAGTAACAATTCTGGGATTTTTTTTTTTCTTTAAAAAACAGTAATATGCCAGGTGTGATGGCACACGCCTTTAATCCCAGCACTCGAGAGGCAGAGGCAGGCAGATCTTGTTGAGTTGAAGGCCAGCCTGGTCAACAAATCAAGTCCAAAACAGCCAGGAGTACTCAAAACAAAAACAAAAACAAACAAAATTCCCACAGAAATATTATAAGAATATGTTTCTGTGGGCACATACAGCTACTTCAGATTGTCCACAGTAGCTGACTATAATTTGCCTCATGCTCTAGCAGAGGTGTGATTTTACTAGCTGCACATAGTTTTTGCAATTGTTTGACTTTGAGACTCTGGGGACTTCTTAGAGGGTATATAAATGCTAGGGCCCCAAGAAGTTGGTTGTTGTGTGTCGTGGTTTATTAAATAGTCATGCACAAAGAAGAAACAAGAAAAAGAAGAAAAAAATTGGATATCCTGGCATTGGAGATCAAACTTGTCCCAAGGAACTCAGTGCTGCTAAGCAGCAGGAGGCAGTCTAACAATTACATCACTCCCTTCCTAACTCCTGACTTAACTCAGGTAGCTCTGTCAAAGACTCTGTCTTTGAGTCTCAATTTTATCTTCTGCTTCATTAATTCTCTCTGTAGGCTTTCCCTTGAGGTTTCTAATTGAGATTTTGGATTTTTCAATTCTAGCTTCATTTCAGCTTGACTTTTCATCAACATTTTTTGTTTCTTTGTTTTGTTTTGAATTCTGTTTTGAAATCATAAGTTGTCTTTGTCATTACTATCAGCATTGTTTCTGTTTCTTGGGCACCACTCAGGCATTTATTCTCTTTGAGTTCATTCAGAGTTCATTGAGTTCCTTCTTTGTGGCTTCTTTAAATTCCTTGAATTCTTTAATGAGGCTCTAGATATTTAAACTCTTATTTTCTAGGGTTTATCTATACACTTCTTAAGGGCAAACGTTTCTATAGGATTGGTGGACCTGTGAGTGTGTGGTATGGGGATACTGCCTTGATCTCTCATATTGTTATTTTTACAATGATATCTGGGCATGTGGACTTCTTGTGCTAGTTCTGTGTCTGACAGAACAGAGAGGGTTGGGGAAGAATACAGGATGTATGTGCTAGGCTTAATGGTTCAATATGGCTGAGGTGCAATGAAATCTGGTAGATATGGGAGGCTGGGCTACTGTACAGAATGTGAATCCTGGTCCAATCCTGGAGTTTAGGGGTAGTTCTGGGGGTTGGAAAGGGTAAATGGAGGATATAATCAGTCAGACTCACCTGGTTAGACACTGGCTCAAACTACAGGACCTGGCTGGGCAGAGAAGTTGAATATAGTGTAAGACGGGCCTGAAGGTGGAGGCAGACAAGCCATGTTCTGATGGAGTCTGAAAGTTGAGCCTGCAAAACCAAGAGTGGCCAGACTAGGCTGGAGTGCTAATTGTGGAAGTTAGGCTAGATCTACAGGGTCAAGGAAGGTATATGGCATGGAGGGGATGAGATGGATTCACAGAGCTCATCCCTGATAATGAATGCACAGTATCTGGTTCGGCAGAGAGTTTATGATTAGCCTGGAACCTCAAGGTTGGAACTTCACTTTACTGCAAAGCATCCTAGTAAGAGAATCAATAGAAATATGACTCTTTTCATCTGCTTCCTACAAAACAAGAAGGCTTGTTAGGCCAAAGTCTGTCGCCATCTTATGCTTTGTATAGTTAACTGACTGATAGCAAGGAGCCTTGGAATGATGCTATAATTCAGCCTGAGATTAAATATGAGAGTGCTCAGGGAATGTAAAATCCCAGGGCTTCTCTGAGATAATCATCTACTGCCAAATAGCTAAAGAAACTAAGGTTTAGACTTTTGAGGTTACCAATGAAATATCTGACAACAAGAAGTTGAAGCCAAGTCCCCTCTTCATTTCCAGTATCAACATAAAGGCACCATGTAATAAAGAGTTAGCTCCTGTATCCCTACTGAAGCAGGAAAAGTGCTACAAGCTCAAGGCCAGTCTGGACTACCTTTTTATTTGTTTGTTTTCGAGATAGGGTTTCTCTGTGTAGCCTTGGCTGTCCTAGACTGGTATTGTAATCCAGGCTGGCCTCGAACTCACAGGGATCCACCTGCCTCTGCCTCCTGAGTGCTGAGATTAAAGGTGTATGCCACCACCGCCTGGCTGGACTACCATTTTTAAAAAGGCATAAAAATAAGAAAATAAATAAATGTGAAGCTATAGTGAGTAGTACTCTCTGAGGGGCAATTGTACTTAGCATTTATGTTGTAATATTAAGGAAATTAAAAGTGAATATTTTTATTTAGAAAACTGAGAAGACTTGAATAAGGTCTGTAGATTAGGCAACATTATTATGACAGTGATAATATTCCTATTTCTAGAATTGTGACCACTAGAGAACTTGCTTCCATTTGGACACTAAACACTGAAGTAGAGTAATGAAGCATTATATCTGCAACTTACTGCTAAATGAATTTTTTAACATGTGGAGTAGAGTGTGATTTTATGTCTATGCGTGCATGAAAGGAAGGAAGGAAGAAAAAAGTGACAGTCTGTTGTAGAATATTTATTAATTCTAGAAGACTTTTCTATAACCTCTCTAGCTTCCAAATAATTAAGACAGAGACCACTTGATTTATTTAAACAGCTTTAAGCACATAACTGGGCAGGGACAATTTATACTAATTTTCTAAGCTGCTACCTTCAAGCCACATTCCCCAAGTTACTTGCAAATATTGGTCCTATCTGGGCTGGATCTGCTCCATCAAGCTACATCCTCTCTCTCTCCCCTTCCTTTCTTCTCTTCTCTTGCCAGCTTCCTGGTCCCTAACTGAGACCCAAGTCTGGGAATCAAAGCCCCACCTATCTCTCTCCTGCCTAGTCTCAAGCTATCCTGCCTTTTTTATTTAATCAATCAGAGATAATTGAGCAGCAAAGTTTATACAATATCATTCAGTGTACATGAGAATGCACTGGACTGCAACCAGATCTTGGGGGGGCCAGAATTTAGCATCTGAATACACAGAGCGCCAGACCAACCCCCAATAACAATGAAATTTGGCTTAAAGTGATGAGACATTTTTAAAAGAGCATACAGATTCAAGAGGAACCTAACAAGTGAAGTCAAAATACCAGCCTGCAGTTAAGTATGTAGACTACAGGAAAAAAATAATCTCTTTTTTATTGTTGTTGTTTTTGGAATAACTGGGTGATGGAGTCCTATGTTGACATAGAGACCTAAAAATTAGTTGAGGAAGAGATAATCTAGTAATCAACAAGAATTGTAATCTGTCCAATTGGTTAGAGCACCATGGTTGAGTCAAGCATGATGGCACATACCTGTAATCCCAGCACATAACAAGCAGAGGCAAGAAGATGGACAATGTCAGCCTCAGTTCATACACTCTGAAAGAAGAAAGAAAAAATGGAGGAACAAAAGGAGTATGGATGGAAAGGAAGGAGGGAGTAAAAAACATGAGCTATCAAATATCACATTGATATAAAAGCCACAGACACAGACACACACACACACACACACACACACACACACACACACACTGGTTTTTTGAGCCAGGGTTTCTTTGTGTAGCCTTGACAGCCCTGGAACTTACTCTGTAGACCACACTGGCCTCAAACCCACAGAGATTCACCTGCCTCCACCTCCCCGAATGCTTGGATTAAAGGTATGTGCCACCATGCCTGGCTGGCTGATGGTTATACTATTAAATATCCTTTTGATTTTTAACAATGTGACTTTAGAGCTGGAGAGATAGCTCAGTGGTTAAAGCACTTATCCTTCTTACAGATGACTGGGGTTAGATTCTCAGCACACTCGTGTTGGTACATAACAACCAAAAACTCCAGTTTCAGGGAATCTGACACCATCTTCTAACCTCTGTGGTATAGATGCATATATGCAAGGAAGAAACTCATACACATAAAATAAAATCTAAAAACAAAAACACAAGTTCTCCTAAATAAGATATTTGTAAAACCACTGCCATCCAAGAGTCAGTGTAATTTGAATGAGCCTGCCCTCCAGTTGGTGATACTTGGGGAAAGGTGTAAGAGGTTGGGCCTGTCATCATCTGTGTGTGTGTGTGTGTGTGTGAGAGAGAGAGAGAGAGAGAGAGAGAGAGAGAGAGAGAGAGAGAGAGAGACTTTGAGACCACAGTGCATGGGGATAAGCAACTGCAGAAATGCTTTCAAGGGAAGAGTGTCTACTTTACTGTATGCGAACAACCACTTACATAGTGCAAGCCCATATCGACTGTGATAGACAGCACATTACCTCGGATTGGACAGTGAGCGTTAGTACCTCCAGGCTCCTTTGCAGTAGAAGCACATGAAAGGAGATGTAAAGAGTGCAGCCTCCTGCAGGCCAGCTGCTCACGCTGCTTCTTCAGAAGTCGGTGTTCTGCCTTCAGGAGCATGTGTGCCTTGTTTCTTAGTTAGAAGCACAGTGTGGCAGGTAGGCTGGCCCCCAGGTCATGCTTGTCTCCTACATGGCCTGGCTAGGGTAAGCATGTCACTGGAGCTGGGCTCTGAGATGTTAAAGACATTTCTAGTTTTCTCTCCCTGCTTTGTGTCTTCCATTGAAGAGCTGAGTTCTCGGCTTGCTGCTCCAGCCACCCTGCCTGCTGCCAGGCCTCTGCCTGAGGACAACCCCTTCTCCCTCTGGAACTGCAAGTCCCAATAAACTCTTCCTTCTACAGGTTGCTCTGGTCCTTGTGTTTTATCACGGTAACAGAAAACTAATACGCCTAGGAAACATCATAGAAGACAGGTGGAAAGAATTTCAGATGTGGAGGTTGGGGAGGAGTGCTGTGAAAACGCTGCTCTCCAGACGTGACACAGTCACTGCGGTCATGAGCACAGCAGCTATTGATCTGCACAGGATCGGGCTTCTCCACTGTCCATTAGGGTTATAGGTGAGATAGAGGCCCTATCCTTTACTGAGGAACTACTGACTGTTCATGGTTTCCTGGTTTCCTGGAAGAGGTTTGTAGTCTTCTTTAGGGATGTAACCACTCAGGGGCCTGGTAGAACAGTCCCTGAGAGGTTTTTGTTTGTCTGTTTTTGGTTTTGGTTTTTCAAGACAGGGTTTCTCGGTGTAGCCTTGGCTGTCCTTGACTCACTTTGTAGACCAGGCTGGCCTCGAACTCACAGTGATCCACCAGCCTCTGCCTCCCAAGTGCTGGGATTAAAGGCATGTGCCACCCCTGCCAGGTCAGTTCCTGAGAGGTTTTTAGATCCCTTGACTGGACAGCAGAGCTCCAGGGAAGAAGCTGAAGCCCGGAGATGACCTCCCATTCCTCTAGAAACATGCCTTTCAAGAGAAAGGGCAGCCATGGTAAAAGGAGCAAGAAACAAGTGGATGATGGGAAAGCTCTGAGAAGCCTTACGACAAAGGCAAACCTCTGGCGTGGTGTGCATTTAGCGCTACAGAAATAGAATCCGGCTTCTTACATAGCATGCTTTGAGTTTCCCAACAGTGCCAGCCTAGTAATGCCCACCAAGCTGAGCATGATGTCACCTTGCCACTCACGCGGCTTTTGACCAGTCTGACACAGGACAGC
This sequence comes from Acomys russatus, assembly GCF_903995435.1. Lineage (NCBI taxonomy): Eukaryota > Metazoa > Chordata > Mammalia > Rodentia > Muridae > Acomys > Acomys russatus. Next base: position 37,251,520 of record NC_067156.1, read on the forward strand.
ATCACCGTGACTTTCCTGCTGCAGCAGATGGAACTGCATCAGAACCCTGCTGCTACTGCTGCGTTACAGCGCATTTAGAGGGCACACGCTGTGATTCATAAGGTCCATTACCAGTGTCTTTGCATTGTGTGCTTCCCTGCATCCTCACAAGCTAAAATAGATATATTTCTTCACCTGCATGTCACAGATGAGGTGGAAAGACAGCCTCTGCGGAACGATCTTGCTTGTCCAAATTAGCACAGCCACTTTACACAGCAAAGCTGTCCTCCGAGAGCATGCCCTGGGCTGTTCTTTCTCCTCCACTGTGAAGCCTCTTTTATCCTTCCCACCACTGGGGAGGGGTTATTTATTAATAGTTTCCCCATATTATACGGTCTAAGATAAAAATAGCTTAGAGTAAAATGGAAGGTTTGACATCATCAAATTATGTCAGAAGGAGGCAAGATTAGAATTTCCATTTCCTGCATTGCTATTTCTTCACTAACCCATTAAACATTCACTGATGATTCAGCTGGAGATGTTTTGGCCACTGTTTTTTCTAGTAGCAACTACATAAATACTGTGAACCAAAATTCATGAAGAAAATATGCTTGACATAAATTTTTTTTCTTTTTTTTTTTCCTTTTTCTTTTCTTTTTCTTTTCTTTTTTGACAGGGCTTCTCTGTGTAGCCCTGGCTGTCCTGGAACTTGCTCTGTAGACCAGGCTGGCCTCGAACTCACAGAGATCCACCTGCCTCTGCCTCCAGAGTGCTGGGATTACAGGCATGTGCTACCACACCTGGCATAAGGGGCTGGACTGTAGTTTAGTTGGTAAAGCATGCACCAAGCCCATGTCCTAGTGTTGCAGTTAATTTATAAGTGGGGCCTAATGCTTATTATTGGCCCTATAATCATTATTATGGCAGGACTTTCTAACCCACTAGCAATCAATGAAACACAGACACCTGTTATATTTTATTTTTTTTTAAGATTTATTTATTTGTTTGTGCAGTATACATGTGTTATTTATTTATACATGTGTGCCTACATGCCAGAAGAGGGCACTAGATCTCATTATAGATGGTTGTGAGCCACCATGTGGTTCCTGGGAATTGAACTCATGACCTTTGGAAGAACAGACAGTGCTCTTAACCTCTGAGCCATCTCTCCAGCCCACCTGTTATAGTTTAAAATAGCGTTAGTTGGGGCTGGAGAGATGGCTCAGAGGTTAAGAGCACTGCCTGCTCTTCCAAAGGTCCTGAGTTCAATTCCCAGAAACCACATGGTAGCTCACAACCATCTATAGTGATATCTTCTGGCATGCAGGCATATATGAAAGGGAAACACTGTGTACTTAAATAAATAAATCTTTTTTTTTAAATAGCCTTAGTTAACCTGGAGCAGGGTAGATAGTAATAATAGCCTTAGTTAACCTGGGGTGGGGCAGATAGTAATCCCCTAAACTACCTCCCATATTGGGGCAGGTTTCTTCTCTCTCCTCCTCCTTTCTCCTCCCCATCTCTTTTGGTCTCCTCCCAAATGCCAGTGAACCTTAGCAATGCCTATCCCATTTGCTCTGACCAGGTTTTATTGGCCAAACAGAAACAAGAGTGAACCCAGGACAGCCAAGGCTACATACAGAGAGACCCTGTCTCAAAGAGAAAAAGTAAAAAAAGAAAATATTGTTTATAATTCAATTTGTTACCACTTTTTGCATATTTTTTTCAAGTTCCCAAAAAGATAATGGTGATACTGTACAAGCAACAGAAAAAATTTTAAAGCTATTTTGCAGAAGGAAGTTTAAAAATCACAAAATTGCTAAAGCAGATGTGGCTATCACAAAGAAAGAGGAAGTTTAAAGGAAAACTAAGTATTCAAATCACGTTAGAATGTCAGGTGTTGGAATGTACGAGTGCACTCATTGTAACAGTCACACACGGGAGGTTTCCAGATTTTTCGTTATGCACAAAGCCCCCATTCATTGAAAATGCCATTTCATGAGCATGTGTTGGATGGTTTGTTTTATTTATTTTAAACAAGGAGTGTCACTTAAGGAAAGGCCAGCAAATACAAAGCTGAAATGTTACTCCTCTTTTCTAAAATATTTTGGCTTTAAAACTATTTGTTCTTGCATTCCATTCAAGTAACTTTCAAATAAAAGCTCCAGAATTAGAGCTAAATATAGCAACAGATCAGCAGACAGAAATTACTTGTGCTCTTGGTATGTTAGTGTGGTTTTAGTTGAGAAGTGACTTACCCTTTGAGATCACTCCAATACTCTTTTTTACACTTTTTACTTTGATTGGTTTTAAGATGTAGTCTCTCCATTTAGGCCAGTATAGCCTAAACACACTGTGTAGGTCAGACTGTCTTTGAAACAATGGTCCTTTACCCCTTATGTGAGCCAATGTCTATAAACCTAGTGTGTTCGTTGTTTTTACCTTATATATATGTGTGTGTGTGATCCAAACTGGGATATTTTGCATACTAGGCAAGACTTGTATTACTGAATTATATCACTGGCCCTTGAAAAAGTATTTATATTCTCAAAATACATACAGTGACCAATACATAATACAAAAACAGATCAATAGTTAAAGATTAAAAAAATCCATACACTTCTACACATGTAATTAGCCAAATCAAAAGTATTCCAAGACAATAGTATATGACATAGAAGATTATTAGTATATACAATCCAAAAATAATCCATAATGGTCCTCAAGAAATTAGAAAGTCCATTTTAGCTAGATGTAACTATTTGACTGGTTAAAGTCCGTAACGCCCAAGAATAAGATTGAGGTATATTACCAACAGTAAAAATCTAACTAGACAGGATCTAGGCTTCATATTTTGGTTCCCAACTACAACATTTCCAACTGAAATTATGATAATCTCGGTAGTCTGGTATCCTACTCTAAATAACTTGTGAACTCTAGTGCTCTCTATCCCCTATCCTGCCCAAGTCTTCTGAGGGTACAGCTAGATCACACAAGGCTGTGCGTTAAGTGAGAGGCCCACTCTCCCCTCTTCATCACTCAATAAGCCAAGGTAGGCATAGTCTTAGAGCCAGAAGGTAAATGGTTGGAGTTGGGTGCCAGTCACAAAGCAACACTGTTAGCTCCTGTGTGAAGCTGGTTTGTGGCTTAGTACTTCCCACTGGAGAAGGAGCAACCACAGGTGCACTAGTGATCACTGCTATTTCAAAGACCAGCCTCTACGGATGAGAAAAAAAAGAGTTACCACCCCATTAAGTTCATTCATAGAACTAGAGTTATTTATTGGACAGTCCAGCTTGCCTTTTAAAATTTTTAACTCACTGTTTCTTTTATTCTATTTTCTTCATTTGAAAAATTTCTTTTTAAAAATATTTTATTAATTTATTCATATTACATCTCAATTGTTAGCCCATACCTTGTATCCTCCCATTCCTCCCTCCCTCCTGCTTCCCCCCTACTCCCCTCCCCTATGTCTGTGACTGAGGGGGACCTCCTCCCCCTGTATATGCTCATAGGGTATCAAGTCTCTTCTTGGTGACCTGTTATTGGGACTTTAGGTGAGAGAAGCATGGGAGAATGGGGGAAATAGAAGGATCCAGAGGGTCCTGGAAACCTACAAAAAGAACATTTGGAAAATTTTATTTATGTACACAACATAATATAACCATATGCACACTCTTTCTCCATCCAAAACCTCCCATATATCATGTGTCCCTCCCAGCATCATGGAATTTTCTAGCATAACCCATTAAGTCCAGGAAACGCTGCCCTTATGTGCCTGGGTGTGTAGCCATGCACTGGAGCATGAGAATCCTAGCAGTCACCATATCGCCAATAAAGAATAAGTCTCCCTCCCCCAACATCCACCTGTTGCCAATAACATCTTGTCTTTAATCATTCACCAAAACTCGTGGCAAGGCCTGAACTTTATCCCTTGTCCTTGATGAGTGAAGCAGCTCCTGAAAGCAGAGATGCGGGGTGGCTTTCCTGTGGCTACAAGAGACCAAAGAACATTTCCATTTTGAAAAGTTACATATTTTAACAATGTATGATGTCATTTTTAATCAAAAATTAAAGTTGTATGTAGGAAGTCACACTGTTAATATTTTGGGAATAACTGGCCCATACATTTTAAACTTTACAGTTAATTTTAAAAACATAATTCATACTTTTATTTTTGTTTGATTGTGTCTTGTTGAAATGAAGATTTCACCATTTTGTCCAGGCTCCACACAAAGTCAAGGGCTCAAGTGACCCCACTGCCTCTGAATCCAGAGTGTACCCATTGTTTTAAGACTTCCTTATATCCAGTATGGAGATGTTTTCACTCTTGTATTTGCCTTTCATCTTTATAGTAGGTTTAGGGTAAAGACTTGCATTTTCTCTCATTCTTTAAAACTGCTAAGAGATGTATTGTCATATTTTTCAGTTCAGAGTAAATTTATCAATCTGACAATACTACTATATTTATTTTTTATTTTTAACCTACATAGATAAATTAAAAGAAACATTCCTCTCTTTTGCTTGAGATCAAAATCGGGGCTTCATGTTCATTTGTTCCTACATTTGACCCTGTGGTGAGCATGTGGATCAAGTGACATGTTGCTAATGTGCATGATTCATAAAAGCCACCTAATGACAAAGCATTCACCCTACAAATACACGTACTTGTCTTTCTCTCAGTCTTTTTCTTCCTTCGTTTTTCTTTATTCTTCTAACTGTACATCTACAACTTAACTCACACGTAAACCTATTGTCAATAATATCATTCGATTTTTATAAAAGAAGAGACACTGGCTTTTAAAACAGAAAGAAATATGAGGAAGTGACTTTTCTTACTGAACATGTACTGTGTTTCACTTTCTATATATAGCTTATGATTCTGTTACTGTCACATTATGTTTTGACTTGCATATTGGCAGCTATTACAAGAGCATTTATTAGTAGCTGGGAATCGGTAGAGAGGTGAGTAGCCATGTGATTTACTCTGGGTTTCACCAGAAGCATATCCTGGGACAGACATGTAAGTACAGGGACAAGCAGATTAAATTGTGTGGAGGTAAGACTCTATCCTGCTAGATAATTCTGGAAAGTGGCTAGAATTTGTCACTGAGTAATTCTCCTTGTAGGGAGAACTGTCCTTGTGAGATAAAACACATACAAATAATGTCAGGGAGGAGAATAAATCAAGGTCCTTTGATTTTGATTAGTATTATTAATATTCATATGAACTCATAGTTTCATAAGTGCTTGTATATACTGAAATATTCACATCAGCATGCAGTTCTATCTAGTGGGAGTATACCTAGTGGAAAATTGACAGGTTTGTTTATGATATACAATTTTAAAGGATAGTATAATGTATATGCATTGTCCTTTTCTTTTTTCACTTTTTATTCTTTGTTTCACATCATATACCCTAGTCCAACTCATCTCTTTGTCCTCTCACATCTGTACTTCACCCTTGCAACCTCTCCCCCAAAATACAACACACACACACACACACACACACACACACACACACACACACACACACCCCGCAAACAAAACAATGCATCAATATTGGATCCTCATAGAGACTTCTCCTAATTGTTGCCCTGTGTCATGGAGATCCTATAGCTATGGATCAGCAGGACTGGCCCTTGCACGAACCCCAACCATCCATAGATAATACAGATTTGGGATGGGACAATTCAGAGCCCTGGATCTGGGCCTGGGTGGGAGCTGAGCTGTTCAGTGTGCTGGCTCTCCCTTACCTGCACTACCGGAGTGAGTTCTCCAGCACTGCTCAGTCTAGGCCACCCAAAGGTACCATAGGCAGGAGAGAGAGAGTCAGCTCTCCTGCTCTCATGCCCTTGGGGCCAGCTCACCCACACCCACTCCTCCAGAGCCAGCTCCACTGTGCTGCTCAGTTTAAGCATGAGGTCCACTCTCCCAAGTGCTGCAGCCTGTGAGGGGCTGGGCTAACTGTCCCACAATCATGCTCTCAGGGCTGTCGCATCCATGTCTCAGTCATCAGAGCCAGCTCCACTGTATTGTCCAAGCAAGGTACAGGGCCCACTCTCCCACTCTCATGCCCTCCAGGCCAGCTTTCCTAACTCCTGCAGGTGGAGAAGGAGGAAATCACTCCCGTACTCACAAGACCTCACAGCAGACTGCGGCCCAGGCATCCTAGTGCAGGGATGCTCTCCCAAGTGATGCAACCCATCCAGCTCTAATGACTCCATGGTCAGTTCTCCGCAACTCCCGCAACTGCCTCGGGTGCCAAGGGTGTAGGGGGCAAAGGAGTGGCAGGTCAGCTCTCCCTCCCTCACGCCCGCAGGGCCAGTTCACCCATGCCCCTAGCACCAGCGCCTGCTCTACTGTGCTGCTCAGCTGAGGTGCAGGCCCTGCTCCTTCTCTTCCCTGCAATAGACAGGAGAGCTGGCCCTAAGGGCATGGGGGTGGCCCTGCTCCCCCACTGGCTGTAGCACTCAGATGGCTGGAGCCCTGCACTTCACCTGGGCAACACAGTGAAACTGGCCCTCACACCGAGTAACAACAGGAAAACTGGGAGGAGTCCCAATGAGGATCCAATATTGGTGTCACAGAAGCCAGAGATCAACAGGAAAACTGAGAAGAGTCCCAGTAAGGATCCAATATTAGTGTCACAGAAGCCAATGATCGCAAATCAGACTAATGACTTATCACAATGAACATTTGCAAGTGAAGATGTGTGGACAGAGGGATATACTGTGGGACACACCGTGACAGACTACAGGTTCCATGATGAGATGTTTTCTATGCTTTGGTGTGTGTGTGTGTGTGTCTGTGTGTCTGTGTGTGTGTGTGTGTGTCTGTGTGTGTGTCTCTGTGTGTGTATGTGTGTGTGTGTGTCTGTGTGTGTGTGTGTGTATGGTCTGGGGAGTGAGGTTGCAAGGGCAAAGGGCAGATATGCGGGGACAGCGATGAGCAGGGCTGGGAGGGTGCATGATGTGAAACTCACAAAGAACAGATATCTTATGTGTTTAACATCCTTGGCCATGAGAGAAATGATCGTTAAATGATGAGGTCCCTTTTCATTCATGTCAAAGTAGAAAGAAAACAAATGGCAGCACCGGAGAGGGTATGTGGAAAGAGAGGTCCTTACCCATTGGTGCTGAGTGTCTGTCTAAACTGGTGCATCCACTATGGAAATCAGTGTGGAGATTCCTCAAAAATCTAGGAATTGAACTACCATATGATCCAGCTACACCACTCCTGGGTAAATACCCAAAAAGCACCGTACTGTACTGAAGAAATACCTGCACATCTTTGTTTGACAAGGCTCTATTCACAATAAAAAGGAAATGCAAACAACCTAGATGCCCATCAACAGATAAATGCATAATGAAAATGTGCAGATCCACAATGAAATTTTATTTAACAGAGAGAATGAAATTATGCAATTTTCAGGAAATTTGATGGAACAGGGAAATAAATTACATGAAGTAAGCCAGGCTCAGACAAATGCCACATGTTATCTCTCATTTGTAGATTTTACGGTTTTGCTTTGTTTTTCAAGACAGGTTTTCTCTGTATAACCCTGGCTGTCCTAGACTCACTTTGTAAACCAGGCTGGCCTTGAACTCACAGAGACCCATCTGCCTCTGCCTCCCAAGTGCTGGGATTAAAGGTGTGTGCCACCACGCCCGCCCGACCATCTCAGTTGTGGACTTTTGCATCTAAATTTTATGTGTGCATATCCAGTAGGAATGAGTTTGTATAGAGCCTAGGAAACTGAAAAGGGCCCCATGAATGGTCAGCGGGGGGTGGGGGAGAGACGCGGGGGGGGGGAGTATTTTTAAGAGAAAGAGGCAGGCTGAGAAATAGAACACATATGATGTAAAAATAAAAGAGGGCTTGGGGTATAGGACCAGGGACATGAGGAAGAGGAGAGGGGCAAGAGGGTCTGGTAGTAGGTGCTATAATGTAACAAGGAGATCTACTACTCTGCATGCTAATTTTAAAAACTGGAAACAGTGGCACAGGACCCTTCACTCAATTCGCATACACATAGACTCACTCATACACACTCACACATCATATACACACACACACACACACACACTCACACATACCCTCATACATACACATACATAGGCACACATACACACTCCTCACACACACAAAATATCAGATGTTGATTGATGGGTGTGTGCAAAAATCACAACTCTCATTCCTTACTGTTGAGGAAGTAAAATGTTTAACATCTTTGGAAAACTTTGTCAGTTCCTTAAATTGTTAAACACAGAGTTGACATATGACCCAACAAATCCATTCATATTTACCTAAGTGATCTCCTAAGAGATATGAAAATACACATCCACACAAAGACTTTCTCACCAATATTCACCACAGCAATATTTAACACCCAGAAAGTTGGAAACAAACCAATGTTCAGTTGGTAAATAGACTAATAAGCCATGGTATATAATCATCCAGTAGATAATGATTCATCAATACAAAGAAATATAGTTACAACATGAATGAACATTGAAACACTATGCTAAATAAAAGAAGCCAGTATAAAAGGCCACACACTGTTTGGTTCCATTTACATAAAATATTATGATAGGCAAAACTACATACAGTACAAGACAGAAAGTGGATTAATGACATTATTATTGACATATCATCTTCGGCATCTTTATTACTGAGTTTTTTATATTTGACTGTCTTAATTGCAAGTAACAAAAAATCTGATGTATACTAAGCATCTTCTTCCAAACAAAATTGTCCTAGTAAGCATTTTATTGATGCCTTAGAATTATCGTTATAAGTTATTACAATCTCAATAAAGCAGAAAAGAAATATATATATATTCATAAAAGTCCTACAGTGTTCTGGGAGATCATTAGATCACAGAATTGAGACTCTATCACAGACTGAACTGTTGTTCCCTATCTAGTAAGAGAGCAGGCAGAACTAAAAAACATTTAATCGCTCTAAGATAAAGTCACTCCTAAGACCAGGTCTGTCCCATTCCCATGGCCTATTTGCCACCCTAGGTTGCTATAAAATTAATCTTTTAGAATGGATGTATATGGTTCAGTTTGCCTTTAAATTAAGTGGCCTAGAAGAGTGTACTTCTGTGTTTGGGTGTTTAAGTGTTTGCTTTTGCTCTGTGGTGCATCAGAACCATTTCCCTTCCTAGACAATGGGACTCTCTGTCCCTATAGCCCACACCCCAGCGTTGCACCCGGCCTATAGAACCTGTTGCTCAGGTCCTGGGTCGCTTTGTGCTTTAAGGGAGGCAGAACCTCTCCCTTGGGATCATGGTTTAGTTAAGAGCATGTAAATTAGGATTAGTCAATGAAATGTGACAGGAAGCCTGCAGGGGCATCTCTTCCCTGATAAAAAAATATAGGAAAGAGATTACTCCCCTTCCAACCCCCCCACCCCTGCCATGACAATCATCTTATCCTATGATCATAGGGAAAGAAGCTTCAATCCAAGAAACACTGGATAAAAAAAGAAAAATTGAGAAGGTGCTCAAGGAGCACCCTTGTTACAAAGGAGACCCTGGGTTTGATGCCTAGCACTGAAAAGAGAAAGAAAAAGAAAATCTTGAGGTATTAATGGAACATAGAGATAAACTTAATAGACCTTCTCCAGAAGGTACAGCCTACATAAGCACATGGCATTTTTGTTTTGTTCTGGTCTCATATATTCTATATAATGCACTGAATATCATGCAATGCCATAGGTGCCGTCTAGCAGGTAAAAAAATACTTGAAAAACAAAATAGTTATAAATAAGGTGTTATACTTTTTCTTTTTTTATGCCCTCTAAGGTTTATTTGGGCATAGACTACTGAAATTTTGTGACTTAATTGCTTTCTGATAGGAAAGCAGCAACTAAGATTTCCAGTTATACTGTAGTTTTACAACTTCCACTGTGACATTCTGCTCTATGTCTGATTGACAACTGATGTAGTGGGCCCTGGGAAGGGTGGTTGGCTGGGAGTGAGAGGCCACACAGCAATGAGCAAGACATAGAGTCCATCCAGAATGCTCACAACTTTGTATATAGGGTCTTTCTTTCAAGTAAATATAAAAGTGTGATTTTTAAAATATATTTAAAAACTAGGAGAAAGCCAGGTATGGTGGCACATGCCTGTAATCCCAGCACTCAAGGAGGCAAAGGCAGATGGATCTCTGTGAGTTCGAGGCCAGCCTGGTCCTCAAAGCATGTCCAAGACAACCAAGGCAACGCAGAGAAACCCTGTCTCAAAAAAACAAGAGTGAAAAAGAAACAAAACTAGGAGAAATGAGCCTGCTTTATTAGTTGAGAGACCAGATAAAAGACAAGGAATCAGAAGGAAAGAAAGAAACTGCAGGAAGGAAGGAGGAGAAAGGAGGGGGGAAGGAGGGAAGAAGGGAAAAAAGCTATGAATGAGACAATGGGTCAGATGTATGTTACTGGGCCGATTTTTCAGAGCACTGAAAAAATAATTCTTTGTCCTCTAAACTTATGTCGCACAGAGACAAGTGGCTTAAGTGTTCACCATGCTTGTGAGCGTCCCCTGAGTTCTGCTGATACAGCACTGCCTGAGAGAGAACACGATATTCAAGTCTGGAAGGCAGACACCGAGGTAACTTAGACAAGGGCTGAGCTCTCAGCATTACTGGGGTTACTACTTTACTTTACCTTTTCCCTCCTTTCCTTGAGAACATAAAAGGTTATTTTCCTTGAAGTATATTAGTGTAAGACACTGTGAGAGTTTCTGGCTTGCTGCAGTGCTTCAGATTCTACGCATGGATGAAGCAGAAGGAGCTATATGTTTTCACCATCGACTTAGCTGTGTCTCCTTAATAAATTTGATAAATTAGAATATACACATCAGTGAATACACAGGTTTTTCTTTTCTTCCTTTTTTTTTAGAAACAGGGTTTCTCTGTGTAGCCTTGGTTTTCCTATACTTGATTTGTAGATGAGGCTGGCCTCGAACTCACATAGATCTGCCTGCCTCTGCCTCCCAAGTGCTTGGATTAAAGGCATGTGCCACCACACTTCTGCTGGGGAATACACTGGTGTTGTATAAATAAATCTTAACACATTCCGTCAGTCATTCTTGCTATTGAAAAACTAATTAGGTGGCGCACGCCTAGGAAGCAGAGGCAGGCGGATTGCTGTGAGTTCCAAGCCATCCTGGTCTACAAAGGGAGTCCGGGACAGCCAAAGCTACCAGAAAGATGCTGGCTCAGAAAAAAAGGAAAGGAAAAAGGAAAGAAAGAAAGAAGGAACGAAAGAAAAACTAATTATACAGTCATGAAAAAGTAAACACATAATTACAGAAGCAGTTATAGGTGTTGCTTTAGAAGCCAGATACTATGGACGAACATAAGACTGGCATTTAAAAATTATACTTCAAGACAAAGAAACAGCATTTTCAAGTGCCTCTTTTGCTGGAATGAAGACCTAACATTGGCTTATTCTCAGCCCTTCTTTTCTTCCAACATGATTTCCAGCATCTATTATCCTGGTTTTGTTAATCTTATGCTTTTCAAGACTGCAATAGACAGTTTAGCTTAAGAAGCAATATTACAATGCTTTTCAGAACTCAAAGAGCCTGGAGACACGAATCCCCTACACACATTGCCCTTGTCCCCGTCTTTGTATCTTCATTTTCCCGCGGACATGCTGTTCTCATGTCTTCCTCTTCTATTTCCTTTGTGACTTTCTGTAGATGGAGCTACTTTCTTGCTCCAGTCATTTGGCAGACATTTTGAGCCTGAATAAAATGCCAGGTATTTTGCTGGGTGCTGGGGATACACAGATGACTCATGCTCTGTTCTTGACTTCCAAGGTGGAAATGACCTAACTGTCTAACAGTGGAGACATGGTTAGAAAACAGATCCTTTCTAGAACTGGATGTCATTGTGTAAGAGCACAAAGCAACATGCAGAAACTCACACAACCTCCTGGCAGATGAATTGGATAAGGAAATAACAGAGGACTCTGGCTTTACCCTTCCACTGAGAGCAGAGCAGACAAAGGTCCACAGTTACCTCACACTATTTCTAAACATCTGAGCTTAGACAAGCTATTATGTCTTTCTGAGCTCCAGTTTCCTTATTTATATAATGGGTATATTAGGAGTAACTGTTCTTGTAGGATCCTGGGGGTGATTGATAGCATATATGCAAAGTCCTTGATTCAGAAGTAAATGGTCAATAATTTCCATTCATTACTACTGTAATAATAGTCTAACAAAATGTGCAATAAAGGGCAGGGGCAAAGGATGGAGCTCTTATAAGATAAATCATGATATTATATCTGAGCAATATGAATATGGGCAATTTTTATTATCTTTCTAATACTTTGTGTATTTTCTATAACCATTTATCTCTATAGTAAGGGCAAAAAAGTTTTGTGGTGGGTCAAGCCTGTAATCCCATCATTTAAGAAGTTGATGCAGGAGGATTACCACAAATTCAAGGCCAGCCTGGAATACATAGTGACTTTTAGGCTAGGCTGGGCTACAGTATAAGCCTGACTTTTAAAACATTTACTTAGAACAATTATGAAAGTTCTTTAAAACAAGTTAAGTAGTTTTCAGTTTGTTATGTTTTAAAAGTCAATTATAAGATGGGCTCAATGGTGAATGCCTGTAATCCCAGCACTCTGGGAGGCAGAAGCAGGCAGATGTCAGTGAGTTCAAGACTATCCTGGCCTACAAAGTGAGTCCAGCACAGCCAAGGCTACACACAGAGAAACCCTGTCTCGTAAAACAATAACAACAACAACCAAAAAAAAAAAAAAAAAAAGATATGAGTTTGTGTGTGTGTGTGTGTGTGTGTGTGTGTGTGGTGTGCGCGCTCCCCATGTGAATGGCTAGCAGTCTAGCAGACCTTGAGTTAGTATACAATAAAAATGATGTGGGGGAAAAAAAAAAGAATTGGGAGAGAAACATTGCCAGTCCCTTGAGCAAATGATATCACTCACACCAACACTTACATAGACAAGCCATACGGTCCTCTTAAGTGTAGTCCAGTCTTGTCTTGTTAACGTGGTCTAAGGGTTTCCTGACTCAATCAAAATCAAAACAAAAGGCCCGACTGTGATTTACCAAGCCTTATGGAAGTTGATCTCTCCAACTGGTTCTTTTTCCTATCACCTACCAATCTTCCCCATTCTCTTTCCTGCAGCCCTCCTCCTCTTGCTTTCTCTTCAAACAAGCAGGCTATACTCGGGCCTTTGTACTGAACATTTCTTTTGCCTGGAGTGTTTACCCACCAAATAGCCATATTGCTCACTTCCTGAATTCTCAGAGGTCTTTAACCAAAAGACTTGTGGACAAGGAAGTCTTCCTTGACTAAACTTTAAGATTCTTGACCTTTTATGAATTCCTCACTGTTTTTTGTTATGTAAATTATCTAACTCTGTGGGAAGCCTGTAGATATGTAGCTGTGTCTTCACTGAAAACATGAACTAAAATAGAGGTTCACTCAAGCATGACGAGTCTTACTGTCTGTGCTTGACTCTATTTTCTGTTGTTTCCTTTGTTAAAAAAAAATTCTGATCTTAAGCCACTAGATTAATTTCATGAACCACTCCGAGATTCCATTTAAGACATATTACCTTACTGGGTATTTTTATGCATTTGTTTCATGGCAAATCACAATTGAAGGGTGTGTGTGTGTGTCTGTGTGTGTGTGTGTGTGTGTGTGTGTGTGTGTGTGTGTGTGTTATTCCCTGCCATGTACTGATTCCCTTGGGGGGTGAAGAGTCAGGGCTATCTTACTCACTGCTCTTTCCAGCACCTACTGTAGTTCTGTAACAGTCCAAGTCCTGTGAAACCTCACTTGGGGAGGTTGGAGGACAAATCTGTGAACATCAATTCTCTCCTTCTACCCTGTGGGTCTCCAGAGATCTTCAGGGTTGGCATAAGCACTTTTACCTCCTGAGCCACCTCTCCAGCCTCGATCTTACATTTTTAAATCTTCACCATCTAACAGAACATATTTGTTGTTAAAAATTCTATAATTATTATGTAATGTATACTTGACTAGCTAGGTGAAAGTCCTTTAAATCATTCAAAATGTCAACCAACTTTTTATTTATTCCATTTTTTAACTTTTTATCATAGATATGATTGTTCCTGTTTTGTTTTAACTTTGACTTCCTGCATGATTTCCTTTAGAAATGACTCCACTTCTTTTATTATCTGGGCATGATCTTTGCTTCAGCATTTTCTAAAAACGTAAGATTTCTTCCATACCATCAGTTTCAGTATTTGACATTTTTTATAGATTGACTCAGTTTTATATCTTACTCTACCCCTAAACTGGTGTCATGAAATGGTAGCATTTATCTGATAATTATGTCTATGTGACTACTAAATACCATTGCCTCAGGCTTACTTTGGGAAACGCTGATATTATAGAAAGCACACTGTGTATGGAATGAAGTGCAGAGCTCCAAAATCTAATCTTTTTTTTTTTTTTTTTTTAATTTATTTATTTATTTATTATCGTGTATACAGTGCTCTCTTGCATGTACTCCTGCAAGCCAGAAGAGGGCACCATATCACATTACAGATGGTTGTGAGCCACCATGTGGTTGCTGGGAATTGAACTCAGGACCTTTGGAAGGGCCGGCGGCGCTCTTAACCACTGAGCCATCTCTCCAGCCCCATCAAAATCTAATCTTTTCGTTTCCTCTGCGAATGAATTTTTAGCATCTGAACCCATCTTCTGTTCTTCCCTTGAGTTATTGTGACACTGGAATTTCACAACAGTCCTAACACTCTTATCCATGAACCATGCAAAAGAGAAAAGGGCATATTACAAAGCAGTATTAGAGAAACCAACTCATTTTATGTTTACCGTTTTTAAATGTCATTTAACCTAAAAGCAAAACTCCCGTACACTGATGCACTTTATACTATTGATAAGAAACTCTGAGGAACAGTCCTTGTCTTCTTAGGACTAGGAAGAGTCTATTCATTACTTCTCCTCTATCCACTGCAAGGCCAAGAGCGACAGACCTGACGTGGGAGCAGCCAGAGGAAAGCTGAGCACGGCGCACAAGCCGCGTGCAACCTGACTGCAGGGTCATGGTGGAAGAATTCTAAGCTTGGGTTTTTGCTTGGGTTTTGTTGTGTTGGTTTGTGTGTCTCTCAACCAGTAAAACTTAAACAGAGAATCCCAATGTGATCTTTTAGAAGAGAGCAGCAGAGTTGCTCTGAGGCTTAATCTAGAGCTATCCATCACCCTGTACAGACATTATACTGTTATACTTTTGCTGCTATTGGCATATATAGTATCATTTTACTATTTATAAGAATAGCATACAAGTTATGTGATTTTAAGTTATAGCATTCATCATATCATAAGAAGCATCGAGGCTCAGGCTAAGGTGATAGTTCAGTGGGAGAGTGCTTTCGTAGTGTCTGCCCCTCCTGGAGTTTCATCACCATCACCACCACAATGACAATACCAAGTCCACAACTCACATTTACACATATTCCCATAAATAAATTATTATGATGGTCAGGAATCTGAGTATTTTATATGCTGTATTTGAGTTGCAATTTTTTGAGTCATATATGCTATCTAGTATTAAAATTATGCTTATTATATTTAAATCTTCATTTGATTTAAAATCTTTTGAGGTTCTTTTTCTGTTCTCATCATTATTGTAACTACTATTATAATTATAGTACACTATATACTATTTCTGTACATATGATAGAAAACTGGGCAGTAACTCACACTTGACTCACAACTATCTCTCATAATATCTAAAGCAGAAAAATAGTTGTATGAGTTACCCACTAGTTTTGAGTGGGAGATAACAGTTTATTTTTTAAAAGTCTCCTAATTATTTGTGTGGTAGTAATGCATGCCTTTAATCCCAGCACTTTAGAGGCAGAAGCAGGTAGATCTCTGTGAGCTCAAGGCCAGCCTGGTTTAAAAAGTGAGCTCTGGGAAAGCCAGAAACGCTGTTTTTTTTTGTTTGTTTGTTTGTTTGTTTTTGTTTTTTTGTTAATTCCCCTAATTTCCAGAAATCATAATTACATTCTTTAAAGTTGTCAGCCATGCTCAAATGAACCTGGAGAATGGTATAATATTATAAAACAAGGAAATGCACAAACAAATAGATACACACACACACACACACACACACACACACACACAAAATCACACAATGCAGATGTTTCAAAGAAACACTGGGACCAACTGAAAAAACTCAGTGCCCAAAACTGGAATTGTTTCAGACCTTAAAATGAAGTAGTAAAATTCAGGCTGGAAAGACATCTCAATAATTAAGAACACTAATTCCTCTTTTGGAGGAGCCATGTTTAATTCCCAGCTCCCACAGGGCAGCTTACAACCATCTGTAAGTGCAGCTCCTATGCCATGCTCTGACCTAGGCAGACATCAGACATGCACATGGTACACATATGTACATGCAGGCAAAACACTCATACACATAAATAACTCTTAAAAATAAAATAAAAACAATGAACCTGTCCTGACAGAATCAAATCATTTCATAAATAATTAGAGCAAAATGAAAAATCTCCTATGCAAGAGAATTTCAAATAATTTGTGTAAACATTTTCCCCAAGGTGAGTATTTACCTCTCTTCCCCATGTGTCCCACACGTGGTGACTTCTTTCTAAAGAGTACAGTATAGGAAGGAAGGAAAGATGACACCTTTTCAGTGGAGAAACCCAACAAGCACTGTGCCACAGTGGTAATTGAAGCCAACATGAGTAAAGACGCGTGAGTGGATGAGTGGAGCCTGGTGGAGGTGTGAGGAAATGATGCTCTGCTTGTGCATTCCTTTTCCCAAATCCCACATCTGTATTTCACCATCACCATGTGGAAGTGGGGGCTGGGATTGCAACTCAGATAAATCTCAGTAGAGGGACATTTTATAAACTACTTGACCAGTATTCCTCAACATCACAGAAATACCTGAAAAAATGTTGTAGCAACCACAATAGCCAAATTGTTATTTAGGTATGTTTAGTAGAATACTGGGACAAAAGTTAGGACATTGGTTTAGACCAAGATATCTTAACAAGCCATAGACTTATTTAATAACATATCAATATTGTTCAATAATTTTAACAAGTACATCATAGTAACATGATGTAAGAATTGGGATATGAACTATAGGAGAACTTTACACATCAACACAAATTTTCATTCTATCTAAAACTAGTTTTAAAAACTTTGTTTTTAGTTATTCAAACAAAACCTGCTATTTACACATTGTATCAGACTTTCCATTTACTAAGAACAGTTTAGGATGCTAAAAATCTTAGAAATCTTAGAAAAAATCAATGGTGTTGACAGGTTTATTACACTTAACCAAAGTAGAATGATAAGCCTATTTAATTAATTTAATTTATAGTAGTCTCTGGATATTGGGTGGATTTTTAATTTTAACTGGGAAAAAACTACTAAGCTAGACCCAATAATGAATGCTTCTTTTTTACTTATTTTATTTAGGACCATGGCCAGAAACATACAGCAGCCACAGATTTTACTTTTAATAAGTTATTTCACGGAAACTAATAGCAGCTGGTAGTGTTCACCATGGTTAGGCACATGCCTCACCTGGAAATGTGGCCAGCTAGGTTCAATCTCCAGCCACTCAAAAGAAAAATGGATAAAACATCATAAGAGAAATGTGTGATTCGGAAAGGAGGGTCAGTTACTATGGTACGAAATGAAATTAAAATGTTGGAAGTCTTATAAAACTATATGTTAAATGAGATTTTTAACGTTGTAGTTGTCACATTTTCTCTGAGGATACCAGCATTTCATAAGCACTTTATGGTAATGTGCAGTGACATTTCCTAAATAAGAGAAACGGATGACTCAAATGACTTGTACCAGATTCTCTCTGAGTCAGAGGTGGAACTGTTCTCTTGACTCATTACCTATCAATCTGAAAGTGCTTGTCAGATTAAGTATAAATTTCTAGAGCCATAGTAAGGAAATAAATGGACCTTATTCCTACTAGCTTTCAACCTAGTAGGTTGCTTAAAACCAAATTTGTGAGGATTCCAAATATCTAAGAACAATTATAAGATGCGGTGATATCGCTGCTATCTTCAAGAAATACTAACGTTTGTTGCATATATGATTATCTGAAGGACAGAGAGTAACAAGACAGGGACAGCTGAATTCTGCACCATGCTCTTTTCCTTTTAGGTTTTGGTTGGTTTTATCTGTGCCTGTTCAAGAGTGTGTGTGACTATGTGGTTATGAGTAAGTGCGTGTGGACGCACATGTATGTGTATGTGCTGTGCATGAGGGGGCCACAGGCCAGCCTGAGTATTATACGCCAGCAGACAACCATTTTTGTTTTTTTTTTTTTAAATAATTTGTATTGTTATTTTATGTGCATTGGTATTTTGTCTGCATGTATATCTCTGTGTGAGGGTGTCAGATTGCCTGGAACTGGAGTTGTAGACAACTCCAGAGTTGTGAGCTGCCATGGGGGTGCTGGGAATTGAACCAGAGTCCTCTGGTCCCCAGCTCCCATCCGCCTTTTTTTTTTTTTTTTTAAGACAGGGTTTATCACTGGCATGTGGCACTTACTAATTAGAGTAGGCTGCCTGGCCTAATGATCTTCCTTTCTCTACCCCCATAATTGAGGTTACATATCCACTGTCATGCTGAAATTTACGTGTGGATTCTAGGGATCAAACTCAGGTCGTCATGCTTGCATGGCAAGGAGACCTCCTCAGCCGTTCTTTCTGTTTGTGTTTCTATTTAGGAAGTCTATTAATCAAATGGAGAGCTTTCAGTCAGCAGTCATTACTGTCTCAGGGCATCTGCTTCTAAGATAACAACTTTGGAACTAACCTAAGAAACGGCATCCTGGCAGAAAACAGAATAATGAAATTATTGTGTGCCCTAAACCAAGAATGTCTGACCACAGAGTTTTCATTGTTTTCTGCTGTGGTAAAGTTTATTATGAGAACACATACCGAAGTAAAGCATCAATGTTTTGTATACAGTTCTAATCTTTAAAAAAACATTATTTATATTGTATATCTGAAAAATCTCTTGGTCCTAGACAATCCTGTACATATGAACTACAAGTTTGTGCTGGTAAAAGAATACATTTGTAACCACTTGAAGGGTGTCAGGATTTTGGTTGGTTGACTGGCTGGCTAGCTGGCTGTTTGTTTGTTTTGTTTTGTTTTGATTCGATTTGATTTGTCTCTTTATGTAGTCCTGGCTGTCCAGGAACCCACCATGTAAACCAACCAGGCCTTGAATTCAGAGATCTGCCTACCTCTACCTCCCTAGTACTGGGATTAAAGATATGTGCCACCATGCCTGGCCTTCTTTTTTGTTTTTCAGTAATTAATAAGTAGGAAAAATTTTATCTGAAGCTGGGGTGGAGTGGCGGTTGTGGTTAAACATAGGTGATCCAGTAGTTCTGGAAATGCCTTCTTGTTGGTAGAGCCCCTGAGAATACCAAGAATTGTGTATCAAGCAAACAGCTGATCCTAAGAGATTCCTGGTTGCCTATTCACAGATCTAATAATGAGAAGTAGAAACACTGTCCCTATTAATGTTCTATTAATAAAAACATATAGTGCTACAACCATTAAAACCCTACCTTGCCACTGGGCATGGTGCACATGCCTTTAATCCCAGCACTTGGGAGGCAGAGGCAGGTGGATCACTGTGAGTTTGAGGCCAGCCTGGTCTACAAAGTGAGTCCAGGACAGCCAAGGCTACACAGAGAAATGTTATCTCAAAAACAAAAACCAAAACCAAAGAAAAAACCAAAACAACAACAAAAAACCTACCTTGCTCTAAGATGGCTTATAGCTTAGAGTAAATTAAAACCTCAGTGGATCCAGAAAGTAGGATCAACTCAAGGAGATACCAAAGGCCCCCATTAGAAAGGAGTCTTACTGTGAATTCATAACACGAGTGGAGAACACCTTACCTCCTATTTTCACTATCACACTCTTTGTACAATCTCAGTAAGGAACTCACTGCAGGCAGGATCGCATTAATATGTCAAAATCATTTCCCCCTAAGATTGCATAAGAATGACCTACACAATGAAGGACAGTCCCATTTCACTGAATAGCCATTTGAAATTCTGTTTCATGAATCACTTCCACAATCCTAAGGCAGACGGCACACATCAACAAATCACATTGAGCGGAAGCCCAACACTCAGATGTTGTTCCCCAATACCATTATATCTAGCATGACTTTTTGTTTCTCTGTATTGGACATTGAACTGAGGGTGATGTGTAGAGCTATAGCTACAGCTCCTCTTCTGACATTTTTGGTTTTGGTAGTGTCTCACCAAATTGTCAGGCTCCACTTAAATGTGTGATCTTCCCAGGTAGCTGGGATTACATGGGATACTTTTCACACTGTGACTGTGCTTACGTGTTGCACCCTCAACAGAGCCGCAGAACAAACAACTGAGAGGTCAAACATAGATAGAACCATGGAGCAACTTCTCAAAGTGTAAGCTCAAAGGTTTAAGAGTACAGATCCATGCTAAAGAAAAGATCGGGAGCCAACCTCTGATGCCTTTAATCCCAACACTTGGGAGGCAGAGGCAGGCAGATTTCTGTGAGTTTGAGGCCAGCCTGGTCTACAGAGTAAGTTCCAGGACAGCCAAGGCTACACAAAGAAAGCCTGTCTTGAAAAACCAAAAACCAAAAATCAAAAAAAGGGGGGCGGGGGTATAAGGGGAGGCAAGAAAGGCTGGGCATCTTGCATGCCCACAGTCACAGCACCGAGGTGTCTGAGGCAAGAAGACCATAAGTTCAAGCTACATACTGGGTTGTATAGTGAAACCTCACCCAGGCTTTAAAAAAAAAAAAAAAAAAAAGCAAGAAGATTCGGAGGTAAGGAAAAAGGCTCTATTGATTTGAAGCAGTTTGACATTCTCTCACATGACAAGATTAAAACAACAAAAGCTTTTCATACACAAAGTATCCTCTTCACTGACAAACGCAAGAAGATATTTGTTTTGTCTGAGTCCATTTGAGTACTACAGCCAAACCATTTTAAAGTTGTATCACATTTGTTCAGTTGAGAGTTTCCTTATGTTGATGTTTTCCCTTCAGAACCAGCTCATTGAAAAAGTCCAGCAGACATAAATAACTCTTCTAGGCAACAAGTGGATCTGACAGGTACAATCTAAGCCAAATGTCTGATCCGACTAAATGAGATGAGTCAAAAATAAAAATGATGGCCACCACTTAGGAGGCAGATCTCGAATTGTTTGTTTGTTTCTTTTTATTTTTAAGATTTATTTATTTATTATGTATACAATGCTCTGCCTACATGTACACCTGTAGGCCAGAAGAGGCCATCAGATCACATTATAAATGGGTGTGAGCCACCATGTGGTTTCTGGGAATTGAACTCAGGACCTCTGGAGGTAAAGTCGGTGCCTTTAACCTCTGAGCTGTCTCTCTAGCCCAGATCTTGAGTTCTAAGCCAGCATGAGCTACAAAACAAAACCGTATTCCCCGTTCACCCCAAACAAACAAACAAACAAACAAAGGCAAATACAATCCAACAGCCTGGGGAGATGGTCTGTGGTAAGGGGGCTTGCTCTGTAAACATAAGGACCCCCTCAGGCCCCGTGTATAAAGCTCAGCACAGCGTCAGGTTCCTGCAACCCTAGCATTGGGGAGCAGAGACAAGTGGGTCTCGAGAGCCCACTAGCCAGCCAGCCTAGACAAAAAGCAAGCTTCCAGGTCAGTGAGACCCTGTGCCAAGGCAGTAAAGTTGGAGAGTGATAGAGGAAGAAACACAATGTCCTGTGGTGCCCTCCACCTGTGTGCATTCACACACACATACTTAAATAGTACATTAATTATCACACTCACACATATAACACACACAAGAGGGGGGGTGGGGGGAGAGGGAGAAAGAGAGAACAACAGCAGCAACAACAAAGCTCTGTGATATCTTTCAGGACAAGAGTGGCCTGATAACAAGGAGAAAGACATCTCCCTATCATTTAAAAAAATACTAATTTATTTTTATGTATATGAGTGCTCTATCTGTATGTAAACCGGCATGCCAGAAGAAGGCACCAGATCAAATTATAGATTGTTGTGAGCCATCATGTGATTTTTGGGAATTGAACTCAAGACCTCTGGAAGAGCAGAGCTCTCTCTTAACCACTGAGCTATCTCTCCAGCTCCCTTAGTGTCATTTTTATCTCTTGCTTTTTATTTACTATTTCTTATTTATTTATGTAGGTATATAGGTACATGCCTATTCAGATATGAACATATACGCAGATAGTAGAGGTCACACTTAGGTGTCATTCCTCTGGTACCACCCACTTTGTGTTTTGATACAGAGCCTGAAGGCTCACCAAGAAGGCTAGGCTGGCTGGCCACTAAGCCCCAGGGATCTGCCTCCTCTGTGCTGGTAGCACAGCATGTGCCTCCAGGCACAGTTCTTTTGTGTGGGTTCTGGGGCTTGAACTCAGGACCTCATACTTCCATGGACACCACCTTATCAACCGAGCTCTCTCCTCAGCTCCTGGCTTGTTGTTCTTGTTCTAAGGAAGGGTCTCACTATGTTTCTTTGGCTAGTCTTAAACTTGTGGATTCAAGCAATCCTCCAACCCCAGTCTCTAAAGTATCAAGGCCTGAAGATGTATGCCCCTATCTTCCATATTTTAGACCATCTGCTTGAAGACAGAAAATTAATTTACAGATATTATTAAAGATAGAACCCAGGGTTTTGCATATTAAGCATATACTGTACTGCTGTTATATCCTCAGAGAAGAAATAGATTTGTTTTTTAAAAGAAACACATTTCTCTTAAAATATGTTGAAGCTCAATAATATAACCTGAGAAAAATCCTACTCTTTTAAATAGTTTATTATCATACACTGATTTTACAAAATAGTGGGTTTCATTTTGACACTTTCATACCCGTACTTAATGCATTTAGGTCATATTCACACCCCATGACTTGCTCTTGGCACCCTCCCACCCCTGCGAATCTCCTCCCCATCCACTCCGCCTCCTTCCTTCCATGTCTTGTTTTGTTTGCTTTTCCACCCGATGACCTTCATTAGTGCTCCTCAAAGGAGCATAGATGAGTCTTATGTCGCCCCTTCCCTCAGTGTCTTAGTTAGGGTTTTATTGCTATGAAGAAGCATCATGACCACAGCAACTCTTACAAAGGAAAACATTTCATTGGGGCTGAGAGGTTTAGTCCACTGTTGTCCTTGCAGCATGCAGGCAAACACCGTGCTGGAGAGGTAGCTGAAAGCTCTACATCTGGATCCACGGGCAGCAGAAGTGAAAGTAGCACTAGGCCAAGCTTGAGCATCTGAGATCTCAAAGCCCACCACCACACTGACACACTTCCTCCAACAAGGCTACACCTACTCCAAGAAGGCCACACCTCCAAGTAGTACCATTCCCTACAGGCCAACCATTCAAACACTGGAGTCTATGGGGGCCGGCTCCGTGCAAACCACCGCACTCACCAGCACTCACTCATCTGAATGGGTAGGATCTTATGAGCCTCTCTCCCTGTGTGGAAGGACTTGACAAACTTAGTTTTGTGTGGGTTTTGTTCTGGAATCCACAACTGAGTTCAAGAATGCAGCAGCCTTGTAGTGCGCAAAAGAGAGAATTTCTCAACATTGCTGACACTCAACCTCTTCTTTTGGCTCCTGAACTCTTTCCCCCCTTCTTACACCAAGTTCCTTGCATCTTGGAAGGGATGATGTATATGTCCCATTTAGAGCTGAGGATTCAACAGTCAGTTACCCTTAGTGTTTTGGCTAATTTGAGTCTCTAAATTAACCTCTACACATGACCAAAATAAGCTTCCCTGACCAAAACTGACAAAAATCATTAATCTATGGGCCTAAATGCATTTTTTTTCCGAGGGCACTCTGAGAGGTACATTATGTCCATTTAGCAAAACAACAGCAGTGGCTTCCTGACTTGGCCTTTTACCAGAGCACATGATATTCTAGATGATATTTACCATCTAGTTATAATGGTCAACCAGCAGTGGCAATTACCTGTATTGTTTTGGGGCCTCCTGAACCTCTCTGCCTAACAAAACATAGGAAGACAGATGCCCTCTGGTTTTGGCATTTTCACTTAATAACTTCTCAGTTCTAAGCTTAGTTTTCTCCATGCCTACAGGGTACTTCCATCCACATTTTTATTTTATTTTTAGTTAGCTTACCAAGTATCAGCATTCCTTCTGGCTTTTTCAATACATGCTTAGTTTTGGTTGATTCATCCCACTTTCTTCTCTCTCTTGTCTCCTCCATCTCCCTGCCTCTCTGCTTAAGTTCTTCTATCTCTAGTATTCCCCATTTAATTTTTATATCACATACATTCTATTAACTCTGCACCAACATCTTTCAAACTTCTTCTTAACCACCCATCATGCCATTTTCTAGTTTCCTAGGCTCTGTATAAACTCACCCTCACATGAGTGCATATTTATAAAAATTAGAAGCTGGTAGACACATGTGAGAGGAAATATGCAGTGTTTGTCTTTCCAAGAAACAAACTATATTAAATCACCTAATATGTTTTCAATTCTATTCATTTCCCTGATAATTGAATGATTTCATTTTTCTTTATGGCTGATTAAATTACATCATGTGTGTGAGAAATATATTTATCTTCTGTTACAGCTGGTAAAGATTTTCTCCCACTCGGTAGGCTGTGTCTTCCCTTGGATAGCTGTTCTCCTTTGTTACACAGAAGCTTTTTAACTTCCTGGGGTCACATGTGTTAATTGTTGCCTTTACCTCCTCAGTGGATAAGGTCCTATTCAGAAAAGCTCTTACCTATGTTTATACCTGGAAGTTGAGAAAACCCCACTTTAAAACTGCAAAGTGTGTGGCAAATGCCACTGTAAGCCTAGGGCTAATGGCTGTGCTAGCCTACAAAGAGAAGGATGTACTCAATCAGCGGGATTGGGGAGACAGCAAAGCCTACTTGGGAAAAGGCACACGGACAGCCGCACGTCTTTGCGTGCCATCATGCATCATTTAACACGCTCTTTCGCGGGGTAAATGACAGTGGCTCCCTACTTCAATCTTTCAGCTGCTGTGGATAAAAGGGTAAGTTAGAATATAGAAGGAAAACAGTTTTTTTCCTAAGTCTCTGAAGCTTTTATTGATCTCAGTGATAATAGACACAAAATCAAAACTTTGAAAAAGGGGATTAAATGTTCAAGCAAAAGCATAAACAAGAAATGAATTCATTGCTTAGTGTAGCTTATTTTAAATTACACATTAAGACGTATTATTACTACTTAGAGGATTTACAGGACTGAATCCACTCATTCATAACAAAGAAGTTAGACTGGAATTACTTCCCTTTAAGACTAGCATCATTAAAAAAAAAATTGAAATTTGACACAAGCCAGGGTCATTTGGGAAGAAAATCTCAGTTAAGAAAATGCTGCCATAAGACTGGCCTATAGGCTCTGGAGTACTTTCTTGATCAATGATTGATGTAGGGTGGTCCAGCCCACTGTGGGAGGTACCAACCCAGGGCAAGTGGACAGGGTGGTATAAGAAAACAGGCTGAGCCAGGTGGTGGCCTCACCTTTAATCCTAGCACTTGGAGAGGCAGAGGCAGGAGAATTGCTGTGAGTTTGAGGCCAGCCTGGTCTACAAAGTGAATCCAGGAGAGCCAAGGCTACACAGAGAAACCCTGTCTTGAAAAAACAAAACAAAACAAAACAAAAAAGAAAAAAAGAAAAAGAAAACAGGCTGTACGAGCCATGAAGATCAAAGTAGTAAGCAGTAGCCTTCTATGACCTCTGCCTCAATTTCTGCCCTGACTCCCCTTAGTGATATAGTGTAACCTGGCAGTTGTAAACAGAAATAAATCCTTTTCTCCCCGTGTTGATTCGTCATGACCTTTTATCACAGCAATATAAACCCAGCAAGACAGAGATTGAGAGCATAATGACAACAGTGTTTTTGTAGTCTCGCTTCTCCCTTCCTCCCTCCCTCCTCCCCTTCCTTCCCTCCTTTCTTTCCTTCCTTCCAAGATGTTCAGACAGTGGAATTTCTGGAAATTATCTTCTGGAACCCATATACAAATAGCAGTATTAAGCAGGGCCATGGTGGCACACTCCTTAAATCTCAGCACTCCAGAGGCAGGGGCAGGTGGATCTCTTTAAGTTCAAGGCCAGCCTGGTCTACAAAGTGAGTTCCAGGACAGCCAAGGCTACACAGAGAAACACTGTCTTGAAAAAATAACAACACATAGCACATCCTCTCAACAGGAAATATCATAGACAAAACTTTACAGATACACATAGACGAGTGAATGACTGCATTTTGATCTGGCCACATTCAAAAGCCATGAGTCCTAATGTTTCCATAGCAACATTCCCAGCCATTGCAAATTAAGATAAAGTTTGAATTAAGAACTAAGCAAAAGGAAATTCAATAAACAGTCTATTGTAAGTATATTAATGGATAAACACAACTGATTCTTATTCCCCCTTGTAAATTAATGACAATTTTTTTTTTTTTTTTGCTAAAACATTTTGTTATTTTGTGAGTACACTTTTACAAGCATTTATTTCTTTAAATGATAGGTTGAAATGGTGGGACTATTTGAGAAAAATTCATAATGTAAAGCCCTTTGATTTTAGAAAGCCTTTGAGGAGGACCGAAAACAAGCATTTGATTTCCTTATTACATTTTGCTTGAACTAATATGAAAATTAATTTTAATCTATTAAGACAATAATGAGCTTTAAATCCGAATAAATTGGATACAGAGAAATGCTACTAGCATGTTTACAGAGTAACCTTTTTGAAAGTAAATAAAATTCCAACATTATGCAAGGCACTTAAATTCAAGATGCTATTTCTGGTCTTTTCCTTTAACACTTAAAAACATTTACCTGCAACCCCCCAATACTTCGTCAATGTCTAGCTCTAATATGGCTTCTTTCAGCTGCTTCTAACAGATTCAAATCAGAACTCAGACACCAACCCCTTTGTGATGGCATAACCAATGTCCACTAAGCTAAGGGAGGTTGTCAGGCAAAACAACCCAGAGTATCTCAGTGACAGAGCTGGGAGGGTCTCAAAGGAGAGGAAGTAGTCAGTGTTCCTACAGCAGCAGGCCTGAGGCAGTTGAGTGTTTTCTATACAGTCTGGTCTACAGCAAAAAGTTTCAATTCTTATCACATGAAATTTGTGATAATAATAGTTAAACCCCAGAGTATCTGAAGGAACTGACATGCTTTCACAACTAAAAATTTACTCTCTGTCAGAAAATGGGCTGAGAGTTCACTTGTATTATATAACAGCTCTTCTTAAACAACTTCATGAAGAAGGTACTACTTTTAAGCATTTCACAGACAGGGAAACCAAGGTAAGGGTACATAGTTGTGCAAGCCTATGGATGTAGCCTGTGTACAGTACTAGGTTTTACAATTTTAATGATGACAAGGAAAGAACAGATGTTGTTTACATAATAATATGCAGTGGTATCTTAAGAGTTGCCATCATTTTTTTCCGTTAAATCTAGCCTCATCTACATATTTCAACATCCAGCTAAACCACCACACAAATAGTGAGGCATTAACTGAGCCTTGAGTAATGGTTAAGGCATTAGTCTAATTAATGGGGTGGATACTATTTTTGCCATCCTTACCAAGATCCTGGGGTATTAACTGTACATTGCAGGAAAACTCCAAAGTCAGAATTCATACATTGGAGTATGGCTCAGGGCCCAACCACTGCTTTACACAACTCTTAAATTAACATTTGAATGAGCCGGTTATAATGATTAATCTCATGTCTTGAGAAATATGAGTCAAAGCAAGGGGCCTTAACACAGCCACACTCCTGTAGCTTAACTTTCTTGTGTTGTTGCTAACTCTACCGAGAATTGAATCATGATATAACCAGTAATTAAAAAGGAAAGGAGAGGCTATAGGTTCTCAAGTAGCTAGGGAACTGCCATATGAGCCCACCCTGGAGGTCTGGTCTACCCACTCCTTACTGTAACAGCTGTCAAGGTTCACTGAAGACTCATTATTCTCTACTTAGGAACTATGGTTGTTATGGATATTAGAATACCAGTCCCTCCTCTTACTGTTTCCAACTTCATAACCCTGGTGACATTCAAGGCTGTATGCTTGCTCACCTTGAAAATGTCTTGTTAATGCCTGAGTGGAAGGAACACTGTAAATACAAAACATTAACTATTCTTATCTTCAGGACCATAAACATAACCAGAGGTTTCAATATGATACATGAATTAGCATTTATTTAATTTTCAAGTTTTGTACTCATATTTACAAATACTTGCGATAGTATTTTTATTTGCTGGATGCAGAAACAGAATCACAGTGTCACAAAAAATATTTGTTTAAAGTTGCGTATGGTATTAGATGTAGAGATTTCTTTACGGGATTACTTCATGTTCCGAGTCAGAGCTGCTGTGCCACTGAGGCGCTAAGAACAGAAGCAAGAGTGCCCTGAGCGCTCACCAAGCACTAGAGTCCGCTCATCACCAACAAGTAGATCCCAATCATCACAACGACCTCGGTAGCACGGGTGCTGGACCCACTGAGCAGATGCAGAAACAGATCCCCATAGAGGCTCAGTTATTTGGCCAGGGTTGCATGATTATCACCTTTTACTGTATGTTTACTAAGTGATCCAGACCTAGGAACCAAACCCTGCCTTTTCTCATTTAAGAACACTACTAAGACTTTATTTCCCTCTAAACTTCAGGGAATGGGAGTATATTTGTAAAACATTTTACTTTACCCACAAAACTTGAAGTCAAAAAAAAAAAAAAAAAAAAAAAAAAGGAAAACAAGCATGGAAAATATTCTTATTTGTTAATAGGTTCTCTTTTGCTTGTATTCTGAATATGTATATATACTAATATGCTACATTATTATGTACATAATTATATGCCATTTGCAGGCATTAAAATGTCATCTGACTGGCTTATTACAATATTTTTCTTATATAAAACATTTATTAACACTAATGCTATTCAATAATTAGAAAACCATCAGATGACAGTATATAATATCAGTTAGACATTAAAAAAATAGAAAAGAAGGACTGCAGTATAGCTCAATAGTGGACTGTTTGCCCAGTATGCACAAGGCTCTAGGTTGGGTCACATGCACTGAAGAAAAGAGACATATGTGTGTGTATACAGACACATACACAGATATTATGCTGGTATTTAACATAAGATTTCAGGCAATTTCTGCATATTCTAAATATCAAAGCATAACTGCTTGTACTTAAATAATGTGTTTAGTAATAGACATATATGTGTGAGTTCAGGATTATCCAACAATTTTTAAAAATTTTCAAGAACTAGATTATAGTAGGAGAAAGCATTTTAGTATAATTGAAGATAATGCACAATTCTATCCTTAGAGCTAAGTATTAGGGTCATTTTAAGGTCATCAGAATCCAGATAAATTTATCAGATAAAACATTCTGTTTAGTCATCAAGAATTATGCTTTTGGCAGAGGCAGGTGAGTGTGAAATCAGGCTGGTCTGCATAGCAAATCCAGGATTCCCAGACCTACATAGAATTTTTCTCAACAAAAAAAAAAAAAAAAAAAAAAAGAAAGAAAGAAAGAAAAAAAGAAAAAGAACGAAGGAAGGAAGGAAGGAAGGAAAATGCTTTCAGCAAATTCCTTCTTGAGGCAAGGAGCAAGGTCTACACACTTTCCACGATGGACACTTTGTCCCTGTGTGCAGGTCTCTGGACGGTGGTGTTTAGTAAACTTTGCTTGGCCTGTCTTTGCTTATGCTGCTTGCTCTGCTGGGAAAGCTCTTCCCTGTCTCTCTCACCCTCATCTGCTGAAGCTTTTCTTCAAGGGCACCCCTGCTTATGAAACTATTCCAGACCTGTCAACAGTTCCAGTTCCTCACTTCAAAACTGGCCATTGCCCACACCCCCCAGTGGGCCTCCAATTACCTCTCTGCTTCCTACTGTCAGAAGGGTTGCTTCCCTGTGTGCATTTTCTTGCTTAAGTTCTTCCGACCCAGCTGGACTTTAAGATCTGGGAACACAATAGTAGATGCTTTGAAAATCTCCCAATAAGCTGGCTGCCTTGCTTTATATCTGTTTGTTTGTTGATATTGAGATAGGGTCTCACTGTGTAGACCTGACTGACCTTGAACTCACAGAGAAGCTGCCTGTCTCTATCTCCCAAGTGTTAAGATTAAAGGTGTGCACCACTACACCTGACCTGATAGGCTTTTGTATTTTGTATTTTTATTTTTTGAGGTATCATGAGTGCTGCTAGCATCTTTGCTAAATACAGACACATTTTCTACAGCTTTTTGTATGCATTTCTACTTTAAAACGTGGGTATACATGCATGCAATCCGCTCTTGCTCGCTCTGTCCTCCTGTACTTCTGCTTTTATAACAGCTCCCTCAGGAAAATCAGAATATTCAGAATTCATTAAATTACATTAAAAAAAAATCAAACTCAGCGCTCTTCTCATCCTAAAGTACTCTATCAATGAAGTACTCTCTATTTTTATAGACTACCATAACCCAGTCCAACTTGGCCTTTTCTGGGAGATTGGGTCTTGTTCTGTAGCCCAGGCTAAACTTAAACTCCAAATCCTCTTGCCTTGGGTTCCTGAGTGCTGGTATTTCAAACTTGTATGCTTGGCTCCTGACTGGCCATTGCTAATAGCTCCTCCTCAGGGACAACCTTTTTTGTCTCAGAGAACTTTGGCCTCCCCAGACATGCCTACTATCTCTGTGAGTATAATTTTAACAAGGTCTAGTGAAACATTGAGTTTTAAATATGGAAAATAAGATGCCACACAACAGGTTTTTATAGGAGAATGGGGAGAGGAGGAGCAGGATGGGGGGAGCACCGCAGGGGGAGAGGGACAGAGAGCTAGAGACAGCAAGAGAGGAAGAGAAGAACAAGAGTGAGAAAGACATACACATGCACATATTTCAAGTTGTATGAGGCAAAGAGTAAACACACACACACAAACACGGAGGGTTTGTCCCTTTAAACACTCCTGGGTAGGAGGATGCCAGCAGCATGTAGGTAGTGATGTCATAGGTTGCTAGGCAGACTGGGGCAGAATGCTAACAATGAGTTGTACCATTCAGCTAGTTTTTTCCCTCCTGGCAAAGGTTTATATTTTAGGGCTGTGTGTACAGGGTCAGGATGGATGCTTCTTTCTTTCTTTCTTTTTCTTTTTTTTATAATACGTTCCACCTAATGCTTTCCTGTTTTTATTTTAAAATATGACCTATCAAGCAACTGAGCTGTTTCCATTTTCTGAAATATTTTTTTTTAATGAATCTGGTCAGAGCACAGTTTATTTAGCAGATATCATGATTTTCTTGGGATAATGGAAGAAAAGTAGCAGGACTTAAAGTATTACTGTAGTGAGCAGAAATATGTAGCAAAGGCAATAATAGGATTTCACAAGAGTAAGTTTATTTCCTTGAAAGTGGTATATATTCAGTGAGAGCCAAAGAGTAGGAAGAGAGATGGTCCCTCAAACCATTTGCTACAGTTTCCAGTACTTTGTTGTAGTGAAAATTTTGGTTTCTCAAAAAAAAAAAAAAAAAAAAAAGGCCCAGTATGAGATATGGGGCTGCTTCAGATTGTCCATAGCAGCTAACTATAATTTGACTTGTGCTCTAGCAGGGATGTAATTTTGCCAGCTGAAGATAGTTTATATTTAGGAATTCTGGGGTCTCTGGAGAGTGTATAAATGTATAAAATGAGAGGGCCTGTGGTGGCAGCCTCTCCCCCTGCTGCTGCCCCTCCTGCTACCCCTGCTGCTCCTCCTGCTGCACCCCCTGCTGCTGCCCCTGCTGCTACCCCTGCTGCTCCTCCTGCTGCACCCCCTGCTGCTGCCCCTGCTGCTCCCCTTGCTGCTCCCCTTGCTACTCCTCCTGCTGCCCCTGCTGCTGCCCTTTTGCTGCTTTAGCTATTCCTGGATTGCTAGGTTAATGGCTGGTGGACAAAGTTTGGACCTTCCCCCAAGGAACTCAACATCCCTAGTTGCAGGAAGTAGTCTAAAGAAATCTATGGCCCCTTTCCCCTCTAACCTTTCTTGCCTATCTGGTGTTGGGAGTGTTAGAAGGGATCGGGGTGTAGAAGGTTTGTAGATATAGGAATCCCCAAAAGGTATCCAAATGTCTAGCAACAAGCTGTTATAACCATCATTGTTAAAGGAAGACTAGTGAGGGCTCTTTCTCTCATAAAAAGGCCTGCTCGTGTTTAGGTTCCCTAAACATAGGTTTGTTACTGAAGACCAGATTAATTTATAGCTGCTGTCTTAGTCAGTGCTCTTCTGCTGTGAAGATACATCATGAATATGGCAACTCTTTTATAAGGAGGCATTTGATTGGGGATTGATTACAGTTTTCAGACATTTAGCCCTTTATCATCGTGTCAGGGAGCATGGCAATATACAGACGGAAATGGTGCTGAAAAAGTACTAGAGAGTCCTACATCTGAATCCACAGGAATCAGAAAAACAGTGAGAGACTGGGCCTGGCTTTGGCATTTGAAGCCTCAAAGCCCTCTGCCAGTGCTATACTTACCCCAATAAGGCCAGACCTCCTAATACCTCTCAAGTGATTCCACTCCCAGATGACCAAGCATTCAAATATTCAGTGACAGACAAAGAGTGTGAGAGAGATGATCAAGTTTGAAGGCGATCCCACAAACCACTTGCTAAAGTCTCCAGTATTTCAGTCTGTGGGGACCATTCTTATTCAAACCACCACAGCTGCCTTGAACAGACCACAAAGATAGTATTTCCGAAGAGCTAGAAACTCAGTGTTGTGGGGTATTCGCCCGCAAAGACTACTTGGCCACAGGTTTAATCCAAGAGAATGTCTTTCCTTGCCGATCAGTGACTACATCGCATGTCCAGGACCCTAGAGTAGCCCCAAGCCTGTCTTAGGGTGGGATTTTAAGCACACATCCTGCATGACACATGTCAGCTAGCAATAACAGCCAGAAGCAGAAATACAGAAGCCAAAATGCAAGGGAAGTACATTTAGAGACTTTCCTAGAACTATGAACTTCAATACATCAGGTTTTTGTTTTTGTTTTGGCAGCTGTTGCTGTCCTGGTGGGTTCCAGAGCCTAAATGGCACTCCCATCATGGATGGTGTCAGTTGTGCTAAGGTCTAGGGGGCATATGATGGTCCGGAGGGCCTGATACAACAGACTGGAGAAAATGCCTCTGTGTCCCACCCAGATCAGTCACTGGTTTGGAAGCCTGTAATTTATATCCCCTGGGGACACGCTATAGTTTTAATGATAGTGCTGTGCCACCCCCACCACCACTACATGTTAAAACCCTAAGCACCTAAAACACAGGACTTTGGAGGAGATGACGAGGAAAAAAGAGCCCACATGAGTGAGATAAGTATCCAGCATGTAAGAGCAGCCTTGTGCCCCTCCCACCACGTGAGACATTTCTGGAGGGCATCTTCTATGAAGCAGACATCAGGCCCACATCAGGTGCTGACTCTGCACTGACTCTGGACTTCTCCGTCTTATAAATAAATTCCTGTTGTTTATAACCTACCAATTTATGGTATAGCAGTCTGAATAAACAGGATAAAATACATAACCTAACATACCTTATTTGGTAGTTAAACATTTCTTAGGAAACCTTTGAGTTTTTTTTTTTTTTTTTTTTTTTTTTAAGTAGAATGGTGGAATAGTATTAGAAGTCACTGCAGTCAAAAGAAAAGATCATCCACATTTATGATTCAAGTAGGCCTTCTGAGAAATTTATATTCTTTGGAGCCTAAGTTGAGAAGCTGAAAAGTAAGAGGGTACCTGAATAAAATTCTAGTCTTAATTGTCCAAGATTATTACTGATTTTTCTAAGGAGAAGCATATTGGAGGATGGTCTTGTACACTGTGTACTGAGATGCTGATATCTGTGTTCCGAGATCCGTGAGCAGTCGAGACATGGACATTGTCATTTCTATGAAGAATCTCAGGTCTCAATGTTGTATAAAAATTGCTCCCTAATTATCTATGATTGTTAATAAAGAAGCTTTTGAGCCAATGCCTGGGTAGAGGAGAGAGCAGGCAGGACTTTCATTGCCAGTCTAGGGGGTCTCAGGTAGAGAGAAAAAAGAGGAGAGAGGAAGACGTGGCCATGAGGAAGAATTTGCATGAAGACAGAATTACAGCAGAAGGCCAAGGCAAAGACTGAGATGGCAAGTAAAAGGGCACGTGCTGGGAGGCAGCCAGACTAGCATGACTGGGTTAGAATAGATGATTATATGCCCAGTTATAGAGCTTAAAACTTGTTAAATAATCTAATAGGTCTCTGTCATTATTTGGGATCTAGGGCAGATAACCGAAAAGCCCCCTACTGATACAGTAATTCTACAGAAGCACACAAGCTATTATAAACCATCTTGATTTTAAAATGTCAAATAGTGAGATTTTTTTCTGGAAGAATAATAAATTCTTCAAAAGGAGTTATCAAACAGTAGTTTATAGCCCAAATCCAACACAAAACTTATTTCAGGCTGGGTGTGGTAGTGCATACCTTTAAATTTACTACTTTGGAAACAAAGGCAGAGATATGTCTGAGTTCTAGGACAGTCAGGGTTATACAGTGAAAACTTGGTTCAAAACAAACAAACTTAGGTTTATATCTGCCTGTTCCAAGCTATAGCATCTATATAGGCCATATGATGATCTATCTATAGCCAATCATAGCCAATATCATCTACCTGCACCAGTATCAAAAGACTCACATTGCCTGGTATACTGACATGTTTCTAGAGTCGTAGAACTCTACTTGGGAGGCTGAGGACAGATGATAACATGTGTTTGGAAGTCTGAGAACCACCTAGGCAATAAGATGATATTCCACTCCAAACAAAGATCTACCTTAAATAACACTCTAAAATCTCAATAAATATCCAAGCTTTTTTCTTCTTTATCTGAGCCATTATTAAGACTGTCTGCATAATGTGCTTTCTTTTTTTAAGATTTATTTATTTATCATATATGCAGTGTTCTGCCTGTGTGTGCATCTGCACACCAAAAGAGGACACC
Organism: Acomys russatus; assembly: GCF_903995435.1. Taxonomy (NCBI): domain Eukaryota; kingdom Metazoa; phylum Chordata; class Mammalia; order Rodentia; family Muridae; genus Acomys; species Acomys russatus. The sequence continues at coordinate 37,286,602 of NC_067156.1, forward strand.
AGATCTTGTTATAGATGGTTGTGGATCACCATGTTGTTGCTGGGAATTGAACTCAGAACTTTTGGGAAAGCAGCCAGTGCTCTTAACCTCTGAGCCATTTCTCCAGACCACAATGTATTTTCTTACTGCATTAGTCCATTTTCTATTATTATATCCAAATGCATGGAACTGGGGCACTATTTAAAAAAGAAACAAGGTTAATGTCACTGGGTTTCATGCCCAGTGAAATAGAGAGAAGGAAGAAGAGGGGGAGGGGGAAGGGGAGATGCAGAGGGAGGGGGCGGGGTAAGTGCTACTTAGTTAATCATTTTGTAAGCTCAAGGACAGGGTAAACATTACAAGAAGAAATCACAGAATAACACAAGAACCAGCGAGATTCAGGAGTCAGAGTCACTCTTATAATTCCTTCTTTAAGTATCTAACTGGGGATCCTAGAAGTACGTTTATCCCTTCCAAAGACAGCATCCCCATTAGTCCAACCACTTTTCACTAGGCCATATCTCTTCTTAGAAGGTCCCACCACTTCTCACATCACCCAAGAACTCTTAGGGAAAACACTTCGGTCATATCAAAACTGATGGGATCCAGAATCAGTTGTCCCTAGATACCAGGGGCAGTGTCTAAGTTTCTAATTTTAAATCATGTAGTGAAGCATACAATACCCATATTTGCTAAACAAATGAATGCTTGCAGTACTGAGTTGTAAAGTACTCTCGATATTGGAGAGGTGTTTTCTGAGAGACAGTGGGTCTCATGACTTGTGGTGCCACTCTAGAAAGCCTTTGATGTGGCTTGCCAGATTCAGCGTATAAAAACAGAGAAAGGTGTTGTGAAGGAACCTTCTAGGACTGTGAGACTTTGTCTGATACTTTAACGTTATACACATGCCAGTTTGGTTATATATGGGTTAAAACTCAGATTGTCTAATACTAAGAATGGACTCTACACTGTGGTCCTTGAGTGATAATGATATATTTATAATAATAAAGATAAGTGCATCAGCTGTAGCACATGTTCCATTATGGTGGGGATTGTAGACACCTGAGGAGGCTTGCCTGTGGGGGGAAAAGGTATATATAGTTAATAAGATATATCTATATCTGTGTTAAAATAAACTGCTTTTAAAAATATATTAAAAGTATGGAAGGGCAGGCTACATATTCTGTTGAGTAATAGTGCTTGTCACCAACCCTGATGACCTAGCTCAGTTCCTAGCACCCACATGATAGAAGTAAATCATCAACTACCACAAGTTGTCCTCTGAAATGCACACACACACACACACACACACACACACACACACACACAAATGTAATAAAAATATGGAGAATTTTTTAAACATCTCATACAAAATTAATATAAAATAATTTAAAATACAAATTTAACTTGGCTTTTTGCATTTATCTAGAAATCCTAATTTGGGGTGGTGTTTTGTGTTTTCAAGGCATGTTTCACTGTGTAGCCCTGGCTGTCCTGAAACTCATACTGTGGACTAGTCTGGCCTCAAACCCACAGAGATCCACCTTCTTCTGCCTCTCCAGTGCTGGCACTAAAGATGTACACCACCACCCTTGGCTGCAATCCTACTTATTGATAGGATATATATGGACATTTTTTTAGTTGACACATAGTGAAATGAGAGGGCCTGGGGAGTGGAATGAATGTGGCAAGGTCATTTATTGTCACGAAATTGTGGCTTAGTACCATGCAGTGAAGAACTGCTCTGTGATAAATATAAATAAAACCAGCCATGGATGTCCAGGAACATGCTCTGTAGACTAGGCTGGCCTCAAATTCACAGAGCTCTGCTTGCCTCTGCCTCCCAAAGGCTAGGATTAAAGGCGTGCACCACCACCCCCCCGCATGTTTTCTGTCTTTAGGTACAGCAATGCATCGTTTAAATGGACAAAACAAAGCAAAAAAATATTAAGAAGAGAGAAATCAATAATTCCTATGCATAAGGAAGCTAAGAAAAGAAGCAACTAGCTCATTAAGTGATTTGGTATGCATATACATAAGTTATAACATCAGGGAGAAAGTTTATATGATTGAAAAAGGAGGTTTCCTTAAGAGACAGAGAGCTGGGTGTGGTGGTGCATGCCTTTACTTTTTGTTTGTTTGATGTTTGTTTTTTGTTTTTTGTTTTTTGAGACAGGGTCTCTCTGTGTAGCCTTGGCTGTCCTGGACTTGCTTTGCAGACCAGGCTGGCCTCGAATTCATACCAATCCAGCTGCCTCTGCCTCCTGAGTGCTGAGATTAAACGCATGTGCCACCATGTCCAGCTAAGATTTCTTTAATGGTCTCAGAAAGCTGTTTGTGTTGTTGGCTAAGTATCAGCTCTGCATCTGTTAGGCAATGCTGACAGCCTCATCAAAACTGTTACTTTTTTTTTTTTTTTTTTTTTTTTGCTCCTTTCACTTTGGGTGGCTTCTTGAAAGTTTTGCTGACAGTAGATTCCTCCTCAGCCTGGCTCTGTCCACCCTCAGTAGTGTCTCACCACAGTCTTCAAGATCTTTTGGTCACAGCTGCTGTGGCCATGGCATCACCACTCTCTGGAAACAGACTGGTGAAGGGTAGGTCCCTTTTGGGGTAGTCTTGGTGTGAACATTATAACTGGCATACTTACATGCAAAACTTTGTTACTTATTAAAATCAGAATAGGGGAGGTAGCTGCTGCCAGACAACCTAAATCTTGAGATGACTAAAGAACCTGGACCTTTGTCTTCAATGTGCTGAAAGCCAAAGTCTTTCTTAATATCCCTAATTATAATTGTTATTTGCTAACACTTTTTCTTATCGTTGGGGGAAGGAGAACCTTAGGAATAGCCTAATATTTAATGGAAAAGGAGGAGAGGAGGATATAGAGACTGGCACAACCAACCTACATAGAAGCATTAAAGTTCCATAGCTAGACCCTTGCAATTTACTGTGAATGTGAGTTTTAAGCTCAATACGTAACTTTTTTTAAATTACATTTTTTTTTCTCTTCTTTTTCTCTTTGTTTGAAGGGCACCTGCTATGGCGTGTGGTCAGAGGACAAGCTGGTGAAGCCCATTGGTTCCTACCCTGTGGGTCCTGTGATTCAGCTCACGTTGTCAGGCTTGGCAGCAAGTACTCTTTACCTGTTAAGGCATGTCACTGGCCCTAAACCCAACATTAATATGATGCTGCGTCTTGCATTTACTGCTTTAAAAAGGATTTACTGATACCTAATTCTGGTTCTACACAATTTACAGTGCCTCCTGGAAAAGAATTGGCATGCTACTTTGCAGAAAGGGTGAAGACCAGTAAATTTAACCTGTTTAAGCCCAATTATAGCCTCTCTAACTAAACCAGAGGTTATATCAACCTGTGGGTGGTGACCCCTTTGGCCTTTATCTTTTCAACGTCTATACCCAAGAATATTTACGCTATGATTCATAACAGTAGCAAAATTGTTTATGAAGTAACAATGAAAATAATTTTGTGGTTGGGTCACCACAACATGAGGAAGTATATTAAAAGGTCAAAGCATTAGGAAGGTTGAGAACCACTGATAAAGTTTTATCTCTGTATTTATTCACTCTCAGTCCAATCCCTCCAGCTTCGTCTCTTTTATTGTTTCATTTTTTAATTCTTTAATTTTATTTACATGTGTGCATATGTGTGCATGTATGGGATACAATCTTATGTTATCCCAGGTTGGTCTCAAACTTGCTAGGTAGTTAAGGCTGGCCTTGAGCCCTTATTCCTCCTGACTCTACCTACTGAGTGCTATGATTACAATGTGCAATACCATGCCCTTCAGTTGTAATCTCTTTCCTTCTTCCTTTTTTTATCACACCAAGTATATTTGGTTGTTTTGTTTGATCCTTAGGCTAGAACCCAGGGACTCCAGCATTCTGGGCAAGCACTCTACCACAAAGCTACGGAGCAGCTAGATCTTAAATGAGCCTTTCCAAAAGGCATAGACAATAAGCATGACGTAAATGGGCTAGGCGAAGCAGTGTGGTCAGACAGCTGGAGGTTTGGGCAAGCCAAGACTATTGACCAGACAGGCAGCAGACTCGGCAAGTTTAGGAAGCTGGCTGGATTTAAAGCCTCCTTTAAAGGTAGCAATCAAGGTCAAGGAAGCAAACAAGTTAGACCCTGCAGGACAGTGGTCCGGAGCCACTGCTAGAAAGAACTTGTTCTCTGACTGACACATGGGAACCTGCAGTCTTTTTTTACCTAGTATAGTCCAGATAGTCTTCGTTTTACCTCCTATCTAAAAATAGCAAGGTGATTTTCGAAACTTCCTAAGTCCTAAAACCTAACTAAACAAAACAGATTTGTCTGTGCTTTGGTTTTTTGAGACAGGGGTTCTCTGTGTGGCCTTGGCTGCCCAGGAACTCACTCCGAAGACTAGGTTGGTCTCAAATTCAAGAGATCAGCCAGCTTTTGCCTAGTGCTGGAATTAAAGGTGTGTACCACCACCACCCACCTTGGGTTTTTGTTGTTGTTTTGTTCTGTTTTGTTTTTCTAAGAGAGGGTTTCTCTGTGGAGCCCTGGCTAGACTTACTTTGTAGACCAAGCTGGCCTCGAACTCACAGCAATACATCTGCCCTGTGCTGGGATTAAAGGTGTAGGTCACCACACCCAGCTTATTTGTATTTTGAGAAAAGATTTCATACTGAAATTCATTTTGTGGCTAGGCTCAAACTCATAGCCATACTTCTGCCTCAGCCTTAAACACGTAGGGAATTAAGCTTGTGACACTTCTTCAGGCTCAAGCAAAAACAGGCTTCTTGTTGTTGTTTAAAGAAAGGCAGAAGTAAAGAAACGGAAGACATCCTGTCTCCAGGTATTTCTGTGCTTTTGGTGTGCAGGTTATATCATAGGCTTGGGTGAAGGTTGAGTCGCTTGTTGCAGGCCCATTCTTCTGAGCTGTCCTAGTCTGCCTTCTATTGCTATGGTGAACATCACGACCAAAGGCATGCTGGGGAGGAGAGGGTTTATCTGGCTTATACATCCCTGTCATAGCCCATCATTGAAAGAGGTCAAGTCAAGAAGTCAAGCAGGGCAGGACCCTGGGGGAAGGAACTGAAGCAGAGCGTATGAAAGAATGCTGCTTACTGGCGTGCTCCCATGGTTTTCTCCGCCTGCTTTCTTATAGCACCCAGGTCTGCTAGTCCAGGGGTGACACTACCTACAGTGAACTGGGCTCTCCCACATCAATCATTAATTTAGAAATGCTCTACAGACTTGCCTATAAGCAATCTGATGGAGGCATTTTCTCAGTTGAGGTTCCTCTTCCCAGACAACTCTAGGTGTGTGACAAGTAGACAAAATCTTAACCAGGTCCATCAAGACAGGAAGAATGCTATCTCTTGTTCCTGCGCTATGAAGGAAGCTAGCCCAACTACCATGCTTTCAACTCTAGCCACTCTGAACGTGGAGCCAAAATAAGCCCTTCCTCCTTTATAATCAGAAGAGTAATCAACACAATGTCCTTATCCTCTAATGACATCCTTAATACACACACACACACACACACACACACACACACACACACACACACAAACACACACAAACACACGAAGTCCACTCACAAAAGTCACAAAGAACTTCCTGAAATCCTAAATCCAATGCTCTCTTTCTCTCTCTCTTGGATTTTAATTCTTTTTATCCAATGAAATATCATCCTGTGTCTTTCATCAGTGTATAAGCAAAATGTTTCTTACAAGCTCTTACTGTCCTCCACATGCACCTAATAGCATCAAGATATTCACATCTCCTCACTAATTAGCACTATAGGGGGTCACTACATTTGGCTCTTGGTTCTTCCCAGGCTGCTTTCTTCACCCTCTTCCCTTTGAAACCTACTATCTTCCTGTGGCTGAACTCTTGACACGGTGGCTATCAGCGAGGTTTGTAGGTAGTACTGATAAAATGCCTGAGTGTCAGTCTCACCCCCTCAGACATCACCTATAATTACTTCAAATTCACAAACTAAAATTATACTTAGCCTCCCTCACCAAAGTGGCTCATCATGCTATTTTCTCCCTATTTTTATTGCCTTAGTAAAATAACATTTCCTTAGACATCTAACCCCCTAATCAGTGGCTTATCTCAATTCCTACTCTTCTAAGAGGAACCTTCAAAACATGTTCCTTCATTTTATCCAGAACAAAACTTCTCTATAAAAAAAAATTAACCAAACACATATACCATGACCGGCATCTATTTTCTGTACCAGAAAATAGAAATATTTTAAAAATCATTTTATTTTTAAAAAGTATAAGCTATAGGACAATAATATTTTTCCTCAGAGAAAATGTATATAACAAACCTGACAGTTTTGAATATTAAAAAAGGGTATTTCTTTATCTATTGCTAGTTTTTAGGATTCAGAAAGCAGAGAACCTACAACAGAAAATATGACTTCCAACTGGTTGGTGGTGGCATACAACTTTAATCCCAGCACTTGGGAGGCAGAGGTAGGCAGATCTCTGTGTTCTAAGCCAGCCTGGTCTACAGAGTGAGTTCCAAGACAGCTAAGGCTAAGAAAAACCCTGTCTCAAAACAAAACAAAAATCTGAATCCCCATGATGTGCCTTAATTAAAACACCATGACTTTTAGCAAGCTACTTAATGAATTTTTGCCTTATAAATGTCTCTCATTCTGTCTTAGAAAGGTTGTGTTTTCTTGGGAAACAGAGAATGAAAATGCTAGATGGAAGACAAGCCATCCATCCATTGAACTCTGCCTTCTTTTCTGTTAGTTCTTTTGTTTCATGAGCATCATCCTTTTAATTTCTATTCATTAAGCACTTAATAATCTTGTTTTAATATTCTCAACTTATACTTTATTATTACTCTTCACATCTTCCTTTTATTTATTTATTTATTTATTTATTTATTTATTTATTTATTTATTTTTAGAGACATAGTCTTTCTATGAAGACCAAAGCTTCAAATACATGATATTTCTGCCTGTCCTAGTTTGTTTTTTTGTTAATGTGATAAAATATTGTCCAAAACCAACTTGTGGAAGATAGGGTTTATTTGGCTTGCTGGCTATGTAGTCTGTCATACAAGGAAGTCAAGGCAGGGATTCAAAGCAGAAACCTGGAGGCAGTAATGAAGCAGAGACCACCGAGGGATGCTGTTTACTGGCTTGCTTTCCCTATCCTCCTCAGCCATCCTTCTTACACAAACCAGGATCGCCACCCCAGGAGTGGCACCATCCGCAGTGGGTGGTGGATCACCCACTGTTACATCAGGCATTAATCAAGAAAATGTTCCAAAGACTTGCCTGCAGGCCAGTCTGATGAGGCATTCTCAATTAAGGTTCCTTCTTCCTAGGTGACTCTAGATTGTAGCAAGTTGACAGAAACTAACCAGCACACTGTCCCAGCCTCCCAAGTCTGCTGATGTTGTGCTACAGTCAGGAGCCACCACACCAGACTTCTAAGTTATCTGAAGTTCTGTACTAATTATATTTTTTCCCTTTACATCTAAAATTTTATCTTTTTTCATGCCTATTCTCTCTCTCTCTCTCTCTCTCTCTCTCTCTCTCTCTCTCTCTCTCTCTCTCTCATGTAAGTGCAGGTACATGTGTGCTACAAAGCCCAAGGGGAAGGCAGGATTCTGCTCACTTTGTTGAGATGGATCTGGTTAATTCTGTTCCGTGAACTCTAGGCTACGAGCCTGTTAGCTTCATCTTTCTCTACCTCCTGTTCCTCAGCTCACCACAGAAGCATAAAGATCACAGATGCCCACCACTGCAACTAGCCTTTTATGTGCGTTTGGGATATCAAACTCAATTGTCAGGCATGCTAATGCTTTTTCTCATTCAGCCAAAACTCCCTGGCTGGAGGTTTAATTTATTATTGTGTAAAAATTACATTCTGTAACATTTGTATAACTTAACACATTAATTATGCAGATTAATGGGATGTATTATGTCTCTTTATGGTAAAGAACCCTAGGGCTTCTTTACTACTTCCTAGGAATCCCTATCAGGACTCATTGCCACATATGAGGGAACATGTAGTACTAGCCTTTCTGAGTCTCACTTATTTCTCCTAACATAAAACCCTGTAGTTCTGTTCACTTTGCTGGAACTGACACTATTTCCTTCTGCTTTATGGTGGAATGATATCCCATTGTAAATCTATAAAGTTTTAGTATATTCATCTATGGACAGGCACCTAAGATAATTTGTTATTTTAACTGTGGTGACTTAGTACAATAACAGGGTTCTCCCCTTTCCTACAGTTATATAAGCAACAACAATTTCTGGTTAGAGGAGACTTCCCATCCAGGGAAACTAGCAGCAGGGATCCAGTTGTTCTAAGTTTTCACCCACGCTGGATGGGTCTTTTGATGACTCGGCTGCATTTGAGTTGGCCACGTTCCTGCATAGGTATAAAGGTGAGAACAAGAATTCCTGGAAAGAATTTGTGCCTATAAAGGCTGATTGACCGATTAGAACTTCAGTGGTGTGAAGAAGGTAGCATGGTTAGGTCCAGAGCCAAACTGCAATTTACCTTGGGTTATATTTAGCTCCCTAATTAGCCATCCCTTGGCTACCTCTGTGTCAGATCCAACCTCGTGTGACGAATAGATAAAAACCTCTTGGGATGTATTAATTTTAAGAAGTTGTAGCTTCTATTAACCAAAAGGTCAAATAAGCACCATTAGGAAGCATCTGAATCCATAGCTGTGAGTTTTCCACTTTGCTGTAACCTGCTTCTCAGATGTTGGTAGCCCACGCCTTTAATCCCAGCACTCCGGGAGGCAAAGGCAGGTAGGTCCCTAAGTTCAAGTTTAGCCTGATCTACAGATTGATTCCAGAACAGCCAGGACTACACAGAGAAACCCTGTCTCAAAAAACAAACAAAACAAAACAAGAATGTCTTTATTTGTGAATTGGTTCTATTACTATGAAACTTCCTGAAACTGTTTCCACATTGGAACATGGAATTCTGGGTACCCCAGCTGTGTTCCCAGGCCTTTCTTTCTGATATTTGGCTTCAGAATAAACTATCTCATTGGCTTTGAATTCAGGATTATGTTTTTTGCATAGAGAATTCTTACCCCACTATATGGTCATAGGCTATCAGGTCTCATCTTGGTAGCCTGCTTATTCTTTCTTTGAGTGACATCAGGTCCCTGTCAGTCTTAGACCTAGGGTAGGGGAATATGGTGAAAGTGAGAGGGAGGGAGGAACAGGAGGATACAAGTGATGGGCTAACAATTGAGTTGTAGTATGAATAAATTAATTAAATTTTTAAAAAGAGAATACTTACCTCCAGTAAAGTGTCACGATTTGAGTAAAGCCACACATGATGCTTGTGACTTAGTAATGGATTTTTAACCAATATCTAACTGGCTGAGCATCAGGTGTCACTCAAAGGCCTGGAGCCTCCACTAGCCACTAAGACAGTTTTGAAACAGCTGAGGATGCCTAGAAAAACATTGGAGGAAGTAGCCTTTTGACTGGCAATTTCTGTCGCCACAGGGAAATAGGGAGACAGGAGGAAAGAGATTGAGAATGCCACCCCTGCTGCTTCTTTGGACGCAACAGCAATAGCATTCAGTCTTGAAGATTCAGAAGTATGGAGCAGACAGCAGTGGCTCTTGCTCTAGCCCCGATCCCTGTGCACTTTGTGGTAGTCATTTGGTTTTGCTGCCAGGCAACTTGTGAGGGTTGGGTACGAAGACTGACAGGTATCGGTCAAACTGTGAGCTTTCTGTCTGCCTTTTTGTGGATTTTTAACAGGCACTGAAGTTTTCTCATAATGCCTAAACTGTAGCCAAACAACTTAAGGAAGAGCTGGGGCCTTCCCATTTGCAGCCTAAGAACCCTGAATAGGGAAGTAACATGACCCAGACTAATGTGATCTTGAGGAGATGAATCTCTCTGATTTTAGGGTTCTTCATTTCTTAAAAAGCAAAACAAAAGAAGGCAAAAACCAAGCAAACAAAAAACAAAACGCCCCCAAACAAAGGCATCAATTTTAAATACTGTGATTAAATACCTATTAAAATGTATAGTGCAGCCAGGCCTTGTGGCACATGCCTTTAATCCCAGAGAGTTCCAGGATATCCAGAGCTACATGGTGAGGCTCAGCTTCTCTCTCTCTCTCTCTTCTTTCCTTCCTTCATTCCTTTCATTTTCCTTTCCTTTTCTTTTTTTTTCCAAGACAGGGTTTCTCTGTGTAGCCTTGGCTGTCCTGTACTCACTTTGTAGACCACCCTGGCCTCGAACTCACAGAGATTCCCCTACCTCTGTCTCCAAGAGGGCTGGAATTGCAGATGTGCACCCCCACACCCCACTGTGAGACTCACTTTCAAAAGAAAAAAAAAAAGAATGAATAGTGGATGTTCATTAACCACAGAAAGCTGTGAGCTTTCTATGAGAGTATTATAAATAACTCTTTTTTAAATGCTAGAAATGATCATAATGAGTGAGTTAACCCAGAAGCAGAAAGACTTAAATGGTATATACTCACTTATATCTGCATACTAGCCCAAGGGGCATGTCCCACCAAAGCCTTCACTTACCAGGAAACTGGGACAGAGGGGAGGACATCCTATTGGAACTCTAGATGAGAGAAGCATGGGAGAATGGCAAAGTAGAAGGACCCAGAGGGTCCTAGAAACCTACAAGTAGAACATTATGATAGGCAGATTTAGGCCCAGGCGTCCCGCTCAAACTAAGGCACCAGCCAAGGACAATACAGGCGCTAAACTTTAAACCCCTACCCAGATCTAGCCAATGGTCAGAACAGTCTCCACACTTGAGTGGAGAGTGGGATATGACTTTCTCACGTACTCTGGTGCCTCACATTTGACCATGTCCCCTGGAGGGGGAGACTTGGTGGCACTCAGAGGAAGGATAGCAGGTTACCAAGAAGAGACTTGATACCCTATGAGCATATACAGGGGGAGGTAATCCCCCTCAGGAACAGTCATAGGGGAGGGGAATAAGGGGAAAAGGGGAGGGAGAGAAGAATGGGAGGACACAAGGGATGGGATAACCATTGAGATGTAACAAGAATAAATTAATAATAAAAAAAATTTTTAAAAATGCATATGGGTGAAGAAATCTCCCAACCGAGCTTTTGAGTATCAGCTAAGTATATATATTAAGCAACAACCTTTACATTTGAAATATGTTTGAATTACATTACAAATGTTGGCCAAGATCCCAACTCATTGTTCAAACATCTATGCAAACTAGTGTATTCTTGGTGCATGTCTCTATAGAAGGGTAATGGTGGTGGTTTAAAGAAGTTTATATAGTACCTAATGTCTTAGTTGTATGGGGATCCTTATATTATTTTCATTAGCTATATGTTCAGATTGCTTCTTCAAAGTTCAACGTCATACTCCATTCCAACAAGAGTTATAGCATTGGAAACATTTCTTAGTCCAAACTTCCTTGTTGTATTGAGTGTTAACTGAAGTCCCTATTTATAGCCCTCATGACAGAGAATCCAGATGGACAGGGACTCTGATTGGTGAAGTTAGGATAGGAGGTAACAAATAACATTTCTTGTAATTAAGTGAAGAGATGCACAATTACATCTCTATCTGAGCTTGATTCTCATATAGCCTTTTTTTCCAGTCCAAGGATCTCAAAGTTTGACCCATTTGCTTTCCTCACACTGTCACACACCATGTACTCTCTCTCACACATACACATACATATAAAAGTCCCTCTTCTCTTGAAATAAAAGTCCCTCTTCTCTTGAAATAAAAGTCCCTCTTTCTTCTCTTGAAAATGAGCACTGAAGACTGAGTAACACCTTTATGGCCTTCTGGTACCAGAAACCTCTTAACAGTTTTCTTTCTTTTTCTGCTGTGTGTGTGGGTGTGTGTATTGTGTGTGTGTACATGCATGTGCATGTGTGTGTTGTGTGTGTTCTGTGTGTGTCGTGTGTGTGTGTACAGGCATGTGCACATGTGGGAGTCAGAGGTTGACTTTGTGTATCTTCTTCAGTCACTCTCATATTTTGAGGAAGGGTCTCTCTCTGAACCTGGAGTTTGTCGATTCCACTAGGCTAGAAAGCCACTTAGCTTCAGGGATCTAGCTGTCTGTTTCACACTCCATCCAGTGCTGAGATTCCAGACGTGTGCCAGTGTGCTCCTGTTTTGCTTGAGTGTTGGCGGTTGAATTCAGTTCCTTGTGCTTGCCCAGTAGCAGTAGGTGCTTGACCAACTGAGCCGTCTTCTCACACTAATAGTTTGATTTTTATGGATTTTTCTGGCAGCAGCAACGAGAAATACACAGAATATATATTTTAAAAGACTTCCCTTTTAGGAACTGCCTTCCTCTTTTATTTCTTGGAAAATAAAGAGGAAAACAACACGACATCATACAGCATGTGAGAAAAGGACAGAACTACACAATTCTGCCCCACTAGAGGATTAACACTTAGACTGTTTGGGTTAGAAGATGGGTCTGTGACCTTTGGGCAGGAGGAAGGTAGAGATTATGAGAAAACAAGATGCAGGCAGTGCTGTCTCCTAGGTCTGCAAAAAAAAGAGACAAGGAAGGGAGGACAAGGGGCAAGCAGAAAAATGCATCCCCTTCCTCGGCTCACTGACTGACCTCCCCATAAAATAAGAGTTATGGGAAAGTTAGAGGAGCCAGGAATAGATCTGTGATTGAACGGCATCTTAGTAAACCAAGCTGTATGTTGGGACATGGTCTATGAGAATGAGCAGCGTGCAGGCACCAAAGGAAAACAACAGGGGAGGGAGAGCAAGAGGCTTAGCAGGTAAGGAGTTTGCAGCTAAGCCTGAAGATGAGTTCAGGCCCCAGGATCTGCATGGGGAAGGACAGAATCAGCTCTTGCGAATTTTCCTCTGACCTCCTCATATGTGCTGTCATAAATAAATAAACAAATAAATAAATGTTTGAAAAAACGTCCCGCTCTAACTAAGGCACCAGCCAAGGACAATACAGGAGGTAAACTTTAAACCCCTTCCCAGATCTAGCCAATGGTCAGAACATTCTCCACAGTTGAGTGGAGAGTGGGATATGACTTTCTCACGTACTCTGGTGCCTCACATTTGACCATGTCCCCTGGAGGGGGAGACCTGGTGGCACTCAGAGGAAGGACAGCAGGTAGCCAAGAAGAGACTTGATACCCTATGAGAATATACAGGGGGAGGTAATCCTCCTCAGGAACAGTCATAGGGAAGGGGAATAATGGGAAAATGGGGGGTGGGGGAGGAATGGGAGGATACAAGGGATGGGATGGGATAAACATTGAGATGTAACAAGAATAAATTAATTTTAAAAAATTAAAAAAAAAAAAAAGAAAAAGAAAAGTAAAAACACAGAGAGCCATTGTTTTGGATTATGTTCCTACATAGACCTGGCTAAAGATAAAAATGAAGTCAGCTATAACTTTCCACCAAGCTGAGACTAAGCAATTTAATTTGACCTGAGAAATAAAAATTAGGGGAAGAGCTAGCTTTCCCAAATAGGTCAATTTCACTTGATATGATAATAAAGCTTCCTCTGCTTTTATACAGAAAAAGTTACCTTAAATAACCTGATGCTACTTAATAGGTTAATTTTGCTATTACACTATCTCCCTATCCTTGTCTATAAGAAAAGAAACTTTGATATAACCAATTTTGGTTTTAGATTTTTGTTTCTATTTTCTAAAATTAACCTCATTTTTTTTAATCGCAGGAATATTTCTTTTTTTAATTTTTTCTTCTTTCTTTCCTTTTTCTTTCTTTCTTTTAGACAGGGTCTCTCTGTATATCCTTGGCTGTACTGGAACTTGCTCTATAGAGGAGGCTGGCCTTGAACTCACAGAGAACAACCTGCCTCTGCCTCTGCCTCCCAAGTGCTGGGATTCAAGGTGTGCACCACCACCAACTGGCAGAATATGTATTTCTTATTAACAAGTATTATTTGTATTTATTAATGAGGCTCAGATTCTTTATATTTAGAGCCTTCACAGTTCTCTGTTGTAGATCTTCATAAATATACAGGTTAGATTACTCTGCCATGCATGGCCATACTGTAGTCAGTAGGCTATGTGCAGCCAAGCACTGAAAATGAATGCCACCCAACATAAAAGTGTAAACTTACTTAAAACAGTATATTTGTGTGTGTGTGTGTGTGTGTGTGTGTGTGTGTGTGTGTGTGTGTGTGTAGGCTTTAATTGCATAGTTCTCAAGCATGACCTCAACCTTTGTAGATGATAACATCACGTTACATTGTCAAAAGGCCACATGCCCCTAAATCTGTAGTCTTCCCATTGTTCTATGGAATATCATCTCTACTCAGTAGCATTTTGTTGCCAGGCAGTATAAACTCTGGTACTCTGATCACAGCCTTGCAAGTCATACAGCCGCTTTGTTGAAATTGCCTACTTTTGCACTGTAGTGTGAAAGTAGATAGACAACAACAAAATGATTATGCATAGCTATGCTAATTTATGTAACTTTTACAATTTTTTTCCTTCCTTCTCTCTCTGCCAATCATGTTTTTCCTTTCTCCTCCCTGCCTGTCCTGTTTCTTTCTGTGTGTTCCTATAGACTGAACCCAGAGACTTATGGAAGCTAGAGCAAGGATTTTACCACCAAGCTTTGTTTTTGAGATGAAGTCTTGCTGAGTTGTCCAGCTTGGCCTCAAAGTCATTTTGTAGGCCAGACAGGCATTGGACTTATGATCTGCCTGCCTCAACTATCTGGGCAGTTTGATTATAGGCCTGTATCAGCAGTCTTGGCTAAATTTCATAAATATCCATGTGTCATGAAATAGTATTCTCTCATTGACTTTTTTTTCCAGCTATTTAAAAAGTGTAAAAATAATCTTAGGTCAAGGACTCTATAACATAAAGGCAGATTACATTTGGCCCACAGGCCACGGACTTAGCCTAAATTCCTCACTATAAAGTTAGAAAATACTAGTGCCAAAAAAGTTAAAATGTCTTTTCCAAGGTCACTTGGACCAGTGGCAGGGATAAAATAAACACTTGTGTCCTCTTGACTGTTCCCTGGCTACTTTACACAATTTGTCCATCAGCTTACCATTCTACGGGTACTTTAATCATAAGACTGTTGACAACGATCACACAAGATAAGCCTTCCTAGGTGATTTATACAGGGAAGCTTTTTGTTTGACCCTTTTCTCCAATAGATGAGAGCCCATAGTTAAAGGGGCTTTTTTTTTCATTGTGGTGGCTAAAACCAAATAACTAGCAGTAAACGGTTATCTTCTGTAATTCAGACAGCTTGTTTTGTGGGTGGCTTAATAGTAAAGGAAAAGCTTTATGTAAATGACACATGAGTTTAGCTGAAGAGAAAATGGTTCTCAGGTTGGCAGTTCTCAGAACTAGAAAAGGTTCAGAGCACTCTCCTCTGCAATGTTGGCAGAAAATAGAAATGATTTGCATACAATTGGCTTATGTATGACCCACACAAGTATATGAAACATATA
The DNA here is from genome assembly GCF_903995435.1 of Acomys russatus. Taxonomy (NCBI): domain Eukaryota; kingdom Metazoa; phylum Chordata; class Mammalia; order Rodentia; family Muridae; genus Acomys; species Acomys russatus. The sequence continues at coordinate 37,302,044 of NC_067156.1, forward strand.
GGTCAGGGTTTGCCTTATTTGAACAGGTCTTATCAGTTGGTGGCCTGTGGTTGGCAAAATCTTACATGTTGGTGAAGCCTTCAAACTCTTGCAGTCCTTAGCAAATTAAACACTCCTGTGGATAGGCTTTGAGTCTATTTGTGTATGAAGTTAGGTTACAGTTGTGGTACAAAGGCATCTTCAAGTCAAATTTGAGAATGTGTTCTTAAGAATTCCATTGCATTTGTTAGCCAGTAATCTCTATAGTCTTCTTGGAGACCGGTTCTGGATACGAAGCCTGGACTCTTCTTGAGCTCCTCATCCTTCTTCCACAACTTGCCAACTGCACATGACAGGTGTGTGCCAGCTTGCCAGTTTCTGTTCTTGCATACTTTTGAATACTGATTGGGATGACCTCAGAACTTTTGTGGCAGCCTCAAATATCACTAACCTTTCTCATTTAAATCTCATGACAATTGTGTGAAAATGCCCACTATCCATTTTATAAATAAAGAAAGCAAAAGGAGGTTAAATTATCTGTCTAAGGGAGTAGTGAGGGCAGTACTCAACTCAGGAGGTCTGCCTTAAGAATTACACACATGCGTAGAACATTTGAACAAAAACCAAGAGAAGCACAGACTTGGAAAGTGTCAAAACAAAACGAAATGCTGCTGACAATCAAATCAAATTTCCCATTTTCATGGATAGATGAGGAAATGAATCTTCAAGGTTAATAAACATATCCAAAGTCATACCCAATGTCATATACCTAGTTGCTAGGCGAATCAGGGCTTTGTCTTCAACGTCATAACTACCAACTCATTTAGTTGCTTTTATTGTACCATCCCGAATGTGCTTCAGAATGAAAACCAGGCACAGAAGAATGAGTAAATATAGTGAATATGGGCCAGCCACAGAGCTTATGTGCGCCCCACACAAGTACATAAAACAATTCACATTTTGCACTATAGCCTATAGAAAGCATGTCCACACGTGCAAGGCCCTGATTTCAACTTTATGCGTGCCTCTCTCCCAAAGTTAACTAAAAGTTGCTCTAAATAAAATTTGAGATGATAATTAAAAAAACAAATTAAAGCATGCTTAATAGCTGTAGTAGTTACTTTTCTCATTACTGGGACAAAAATACCTGACAAAAGTAACTTAATGAGAGAAGGGTTGGTGTTTTGTGTTTTTGTTTGTTTTTTTGTTTCACAGCTTGAGTGGATACAGTCAGTCCAGTCCATCAGGTGGGAAGGCATGATGGTATGAGCATCAGGTGGTTGGTGTGAAGAAACAGAGATAAATGTTGCTGCTCATCTCCCTTACTCTATTATATTTAGTCTGGACCTGTGGTGTGCCTCTATCTACATCCAGAGTGGATTTTCCTTCCTTCCTTAGTCAAATGTCTCAAAAAATACCCTCACAGACACACCCACAGATATGTCTCCTGGGTGATTCTAAGGACTGCAATATACTAGGTTAGTTGAGTGCTTGCTTAGCACGTGTGAGACTGTAGAGTCAATTCTCAACTCTAGATAAATCCAACAAAGTATATTACATTTTGTCTTTTGTTTTCTTCTTTCAAAAAAGGGTCTTCTGTAGCTGAGGCACTCCTGGTTCTCCTGCCTCTGCCTTCCAAGTGCTGGAACTACAAGTATGCACAAGTATGTCTAATTTGTGAAGAGACTGCATTTTTTTTTTAAAGACAGGGTTCCTCTGTGTAGCCTTGGGTGCCCTGGACAAAGCTGTAGACCAGGCTGGCCTCAAACAACAATATCAGCCTGACTCTGCCTCCCCAATTACTGAGATTATGGGCGTGCACCACCACTGCCCAGCTGTGAACCCACTTTCATCTTTCTCTTTTATAAGGAGAGATAGCTCTTAGAATCTTATTATTTTTTGTTTGTTTTTGTTTTTCGAGACAGTGTTTCTCTGTGTAACCCTGGCTGTCCTGGAACTCTGTAGATCAGACTGGCCTCGAACTTAGAGATCTACCTGCCTCGGCCTTGGAGTGATGAGATTAAAGGGGTTTGCCACTACTGCCTAGCCTCTTGGGTATTTTTTAATTGCAAGACAAAGTAAGTGTATATTGCATACTTCTGAAGAAAAGGAGACACATGGTTACTAGTATTTATCACCAAAATATATATTAGTTTTAACCTCCCATTTCTGCTTCTGCCTCCAGGGTGCTGAGGTTAACACACAGCATACACACACACACACACACACACACACACACACACACACACACACACACATATACATACACACACATATTTTTTTCAAAATGGTAAATCAGGTACCACACAGGGTCTCATCCAAACACTATCTCTGAGATACATCAGCCCCAGGGTAAAATCAGTTTGAGGCAGGACAGAAAGACAGGACATTTGGGGTGACATGAGAAGGGAGAAGAATCCTGCATCCAGGAATCTGGTTGAAACGTATTTCTAGCAAAGAATCAACAATTCTAGCACAATTAACAATTGCTCTTTTGCCAGATATAAACCTCGAATTTTCTAGGAATCCCACCAAAACCAAGGAAGTCTGTGTCCTTAACCCTTTGTAAAACCTCTGGCTTTACCCTTTCAGAGTATAATTCCTTTGAGGTTTTCTCCAGACACCTTCTAACCTCACTAATCAAAAGAAGAGGAAAGGAGAAAGAAAGGCTTCTAAGCAACCTCTTGAGATGTAACTTGAGAGGCATCAAAATGGCTTGCATGGCTAAAACAATTGTAGTGCCCTCCTCCCGGCACCGCCTGGAACCCATACCAAATACTTGTGTGTTTTCTTTCTGAATGCTGCTCTAATAACACTTGCACGTAAGCCTATATTAAAATATTTTTATTAAACCCCACCTGCGCTTCATAAACTGGATAGTCCTGAAATTCTTTTCTGTACCCAAGCTCCAAATTCCGGTTTGGCTAGAACTGAAGTTTCTAATCTAGGCAAACTCCTTAGGCTGCTGAGGGTGTCAGCTCTGAGCTGTGTCTCTGACGCCTCTGATCTCTGACAATATTACTGCAACAAAGTTCATAATTATATTCATCCATTTGAAACTTTCTTGAGCACCTTGGTCTACGCTTGTGTCAGACAGGAACAGAAAAGCCTGTCCCTAAGAGAGGAAGCCATTTGAGCAGGATTTTGTCAACAATAATACGAAACTAGTGTTAAAACATAGAACTGGATCTCATCCCTGGTGCCTGGCAAATCATTTTGAGACTCTTGGGTTCTTTTTCCAAAAGAAAGTAGGACTGGTGTGGGTCGTTATTAACTGCACTATTTTAAAACCTATGATGTTCATGTTAAAACTACCGCAGTTAGTATTCCTGAAGAGCTTAAACCTTTCTAAATTATCTTCAGTCAGTTGGAAGAGCGCAGGAAAAACCAGGAAAAGGCTAAAAGAGGTCTCAATGGTCATTTTTACAGATTCTCTCGGGGCCCCTGGTGGGGGAGCGGTGCATCTTGGGACTTGTAGTCCTACGAGTATCAAGGAAACTGCAACTCCTCCCAGCTGAACTCTCTGCCTTAACAGGTTGAACCCTTACTCAAAGCACAACTTGGTGACTTTTAGGTAATTCTCAGCTCTTACTGTTTACGCTAAGTTCAGGACGCGTAGGGCTCAAACGGAGTGTGAGCTCCTCCACAAGCCTCAAAGCGATTGGCCTCTCTTCGGGATGGGGCGGAGCTCTAGGTACTTTGGCGTCTCGGGACTGGGTAACTCTGCACTCGAAAGGGCGTTGCTACACTGTGTGCTGCTGGCCATTCGGGATCCCTGGAGAAAGTCTCGCGATAGTTTGGCGCAGGGGCTGGAGCCGCGTAGCGAGCGGTGGCAGCTGGTGAGGGCGGTCGGACCGCGGCTGGGCAGCGGCTCGGCTGGGGGTGGGCGGCGCGTGCGGCGGCGCCTCTCGGGCAGTGTGTCCCGCCGACCCGGCTCGGGCGTGGCGTGCGGGCAGCTCGGTCCCCGAGGGCAGCGGCCCCGGGGCGGATCGGTGAGCGGACGCCGAGCTTCACCTGGGCAGCCGTGACAGGTGCAGGGCAGCGCGGCGCCGCTCTCACTCACCCGGCCCGCCCCCCTCAGGCCTCGGGCGCCCGGGGCTCGGGATGAGCCGCGGGCCCCGACCGACCGTCTGCGGCGGCTACGGGCGCCTGGCACCGCCGCGGAAGAGCGGCCGCCGCCCCTAGGGGAAGGCGCAGGGAGGCGGCTGAGCACGGGCATGAGCTGGCCGCGGCGTCTGCAGCGGGACTAGGACGCCGCCATGAACCTGCACCAGGTGCTGACCGGCGCGGTGAACCCGGGCGACCACTGCTTCTCCGTGGGCAGCGTCGGCGAGCAGCGCTTCACGGTGAGTGCGGGACAAGGCCTGGAGCAGGCTTGGGTCGCACGGCCTCCGCTCCGGTTAGCGTGTTATCGGGCTTTGACAAAAATGGTAGGCTGACTCCCGCGGGCTGAAGTGGTTCCTTCGAAAATGTTAGTGGAATCACGAGGTGGGGTGGGGTGGAGTGGGGGGGCTTTTGATTTTTCCCGCTGCATCGGCCTGAAATGTCGATTGAATTTACATTCAATGGTTAGGCTTTGCTTCATTGTTCTTTCTTTATTTAATTTTTTAGTTCTAGGGTCAAGTCTTTATGGTTAAAACAGTCACTGATTATTAAGCTAGCGCAAATAGCAATACAATGAAAACAGCGCCTTTTAATTTATTTTTCTTAAAGTTCTTTGGCGAGTAAGTTTACAGGGAAAATATTCTTAATTCATTCCTACCATTCTTTGAGTTACGTAGACAACATTGTAATTCTTCAAATGTTTTATTTGAGGGTGTTCGCGATAATTACTGAGGGTTTTACCATTGTATTTTCATTGGCTCTCCTGTTTGCTAAAGGCAGGTTAAGATTTAGCCAATGTGACTTGCTTCTCTTTGCTTTTTCCAGCTGTTAGAACAGAGATAGTCTCACACTTAAGCTTTTATCAGTATAATGGCATTTTACAATCTTATTTCAGCTTTTCTAGCACTTTGAAGTCCCAAGTTGACTGTGGACTTGAGACCTTCAGTCTGACCACATTTGTAGTGTTGATGAGTTTGGCTACAACTTTTTGATTAAATGTAAACATCAATTTTATACAGTTAAAAGACAGATAGTTTAACAGATGTCCCAGGCGTAGGGATCCTAATTTCCCTGGTGTAGTGTGTGTGTGTGTGTGTGTGTGTGTGTGTGTGTGTGTGTGTGTGTGTGCCAGAGAGAGAGAGAGAGAGACTTTTGTTAGAATAAGTAATAGTCAGCATTTAAGTGATTTAGGCATTTAATGCTTAAACTGTGCTTTTAGAGTTGTGCCAACCAAGCTCATTGCATCCGGACAGAGCCTGTGACTTCCCAGTGGAGGGGCACATGACACTTGTAGTTGTCTAGATTCTAATTCTTGATTTTGCCTAGCCTAAAATTCTCAGGGGGAAGTGAGGGCAGGAGAAAGGTCTTAGCATTTGTCACAACGCAGCCGGCCATTCCTCTCTCTCTCCTTCCATAAGAGAAGGATGTATAGCCTTCTTGGAGGTCTTCCCAGTGAGCAGTTATAGGATAGAGATGCAGTGCATTTTCTGCCATCCCCTAAGCTTTGTGTGGGCTTTCTCCAAGGCAAATGCTATGGACTTTTAAAAGAAGGCATTCTGAATATATGTTAAAGCAGTGCGGGCACTTCAAAGCATGTATAATATGATGGACCATTTATACACCTACATGTATACAAGTCTATAAAACCTTGGCAAATTGCTTTCTATGTTAGTTTTCAGGAGCCAAGGGTTATTATATAGCCGTCTTCTACTACATGTAATTTGTTGCTCAGGTATGTTTTTAAAGTCAATTTTTCCTAAAGCAAGCTTTGATGACCTTCCTCTAAGCTGGTTGCAGATTGCTTCCAGAAAAGCATACCATCCACTAAGTTACACACACACATTTATTCACACATTAGATACCTTGGCACATAAAATAGAAGTACATTACTTTGGTTTAAAGATCCCGTCTCTCTTTAATTTTGATGGTAGTTTAAAGATTACAGTTGTGTTTTTTCCCCACTGCAGTTAGCTGTAGCTGCGTTTCAACAAGTTTCTTGCACTTAGTTTCTTGAATAAATGGGTACATCGTGTATTTCTTTGCCTTGAGATTGCCCATTTTTCTCTTTCATATTTATGAACAGTCTGTTGCTTCCTCCTTTGAGATTTGTCTTTAATCTCTTTTGTTTGAGTAGGAATGAAGGCATTGAGCATCAAATCATGGGCCTTTGGCATTCTAGTGAAGCATTCTGCCAATCTCCACCTTCCCCTAGCTTTTGAATTATTATTTTTTAGAAAGAACAAAAATTAATGATAGATTGTATATGAAGATTGTGTATACCTCTGTAGCAGTTGTACTTGAGGTAGGGACTTGAGATTTTGCAGCCTTCCCTTGAAGGATGCTTTCATCCTTTGTGGTTCATCTTGATATCTCAGAAGATGAGCCTGTGTGTACAGTTCTTCCCTTTACACATTTGCAAATAGCTCAACACTTGTATTGGGGGGATTACAAAGAACAAGACTCTGGTTCCTGCATAAAGTTTTGACAGACTTTATTGTATTTGAATGACAATTTTCATGTTTTAAAATGCACAATTACTAATACAGGCTAGTGTATCAAAACATTCAAAAATTTTTTCTTACTACATTAAATGCCATCAAACTAGTTTGGATTTGCCCTTAGAAAGCTTCTAGTGAGCAAGGACCCCCTGACTCATCCTTTCAGTCTTGCCTCTGGTACATGCTCTCAGTTGCTTTCCTGTAAGTGCCTTGACAGTTACTGAGGTGGTGAGGTAGTAGTGAGTCCTTACCTAGTTTGGTTTCAAGCATACTTCTTTATAATTAGATTGGTTTGCTTGTTTGTTTTGTTTTATTTTTGTTTTGCTTTTTATTTTGTTCCAAGGAGCAAACCAGTGGGCCTTGCTTGCACATGCTAAGATGCTAAGGAAGCTCTCTATTACTGAACTGTATCCTCAGCACTGTTTTTTCACCTTTTCTTTTGAGGCAGGGCCTTGCCACATTCCCCAAGACTCCTGACACACACACACACACACACACACACACACACACACACACCCCCGCACGCCCACCCCCACCCCCAACAAGGTCTTTGTTATTAGTTGTTTTTGAGCAAGTTCTTTACTAACCTTTAACTTTCATTTAAAAAAAAAAAAATCATCTTTTAATGGAACCCTGTTTGGTGTTTGTTATATGACATCTCAACTCTTAATTAAATTAAGGTTATAATTCATTGTATTTAATTTGTGATACTTTGTACTAGAAAGTACTTTATAAAAATTGGTTGACTTGAGTGGATAAAGCTTTATTGCAGTGCAGTTAATAATTGCCATCTTTTAAAATTACTTTTGATAATTTAGATTTGAGTGTAAATACAATATTTCTACTAAAGTTTCTTAAATTTTGTTCATAGTCCCTTTGTTGCACATTTTATCATCAGCATAGGGGGGAACTAGAGGAGAGACTGGGTACACTGAACAAAAGTTATTTTCTTGGTCACAGCAATGCTTTCCTCATTCGTTTTGCCATCTTAGTTTACTTTTGTTTGTTTGTTTGTGACAGTGTGTGAGTGTTCTAATCTTGATCTAGTAATAGCTTTTGTGTTTTTGTTTTTGGAGGGGGGAATGCTCTGTTTACCAGACAGGGTGATTAAAAAGAGGCACCACTAAATGGAATCTAGATGTCTAATATTTTACATAGGATGCTGACATAAAGTAATACTTTTTTCTTTTGTAGTTAATCCATACTTCGTGATGACAATGTATTTAGAAAGAAATAAGGAATTAATTTATTATTTTGAATTTTGTTACATTTTATTTCTGTGTGTATGTGGCACATGTGTGGTAGTCAGAGGACAGCTGTGGGAGATTGCTCTCTCCATCTGCTGATGACTGTATGCAAGAGTTCTGGGGATTGAACTTAGGTCATCGGGTTTGGTAGCAAGTGCCTTTACTCTCTGAGCTATCGTGCTGATTCAAGGGGGTTAATTTTTAAGAGACAGAAAGATTGTGCTAATATTTAGGAATTTCTTACTCTGTAGAGGGAAAAGCAAATTGTTTATAGCTTTCAGGCTTTCTTTAATATTAGACAACTCAGTGCACATAGCTCAGCGGATCCAGATTATAAATTGAAAAATGCATCAATGGTTCTACAGATGTTTTGGTAGGGAGACTAAAAAAGTGTTCTCTTCTCCCAATTTTCTGTGACAGTAATCATTCTTTGTTTCATTTTAGTGTTACTTTATTGGTGGCAGTGTGATTGCTATTGGGAAGATGGAAGGGAACATTTAATGAAGGGTGTGTGGGTGCTTGTGTAGGGATGTGTGTCTTTGTGGTGTGGATGGAAGGTTACAGAAGGGGAAAGTTTGCCTCTGGAGGAAGACTGTGGTACCTATAAAATCATTACAAATAACATAAGTTGGGCTTTGTTTTAAAATTTTTGGTTTATTTTTATCAGTTATTGTAGTTTATAGGAATAAGTACACTTAATAAAAATCATTAAAATACTAATTGTCAATATTGTGGTTTTTAAAATTATAACATAATCAAATCTGAGTAATTTAATCAGAACATATTCTAAGAAAGAAAAAAACTTTTTAGGGCTTTTACCTGATATTATTGATTAAAAATAAATAGCTCAGGCTGATCCCTAACCTCAGGCAGCCAAGTACAGGGATCATTATATATGACAATATCCCGACTTGGCTATAGATCTGACAGAAGTAGTTGGTGTACCAATATGAATATTTTGTGACAGTGTATCTAATAAATCCAACAATGTTGTTGCTATTGTTTGTTTGTTTGTAGTGCTGGGAATTGAACCCAGGGCCAGAAACATGTTAAATACCCCTTTATCATTGAGCTGCTTTTATTTGGTAACTTTCCATATTATAGTCAGAGCATTATTAAGTGAGATTTTGTGAATAATTTATTTCAGAAAAGTCTATAAAACTAATGTTGACCTTTTTTTTGGTTTTCTAGATAGGATCTGTGTCTGTAGCCCTGGCTGTCCTGGAACTCACTGTGTAGACCATGCTGGCTTTGAACTCATAGAGATCCTCCTGCCTCTGATGAAAGGTGTGCTCCATCATGCTGGCTTTTGTTGTTATTTTTGAAGCAAAGTATTATTATGTAGCTCAGGCTATCATCTAGTACAGTAGGTAGCCAAGGCTGACCTTGGATTTACATCTCTCTCCAGCCTCACTACTGCTGGGATTACTACCCAACTGTACCAGCAGGCCTGGTTCACAGCCCATTTTAAGACTTTTTTCTTATGGTTTACTTTTATTTTTATCACCCCAACAGGCAATATAAGTCCTAGAGGTTGAATGAATTTTAAATATTGATAAAACTGCTTTAAGTTTCACATGCTACTTAATTTATGTTAACTACTGCTTTGTTAGCACAGACTTTGTATAAATTTATATACTCAAAAACATAAAACAAGCCAGGTGAACTACCTATAGCCCAAGCACTTGAGGGGCAGAGGTAGGTGGATAACTGAGTTCAAGCCTGGTCTATATAGAGTGAGTTCCAGGGCTATGAAGAGAAATACTGCCTTAAAAAAAGAAAGAAAGATAGGAAAACAAAAAACTATCTCCAAATTAAAGCATGATATTGTTTCTACTTTCTACAAACTTAGGAAAACATGACAGCAAGAAAATTAGTGTGCTCTTTCTTTTAGAAATGACATCTATTTCTTTTGGGCCTAGAACTGAAGTAGGGTATATATGTGTGTGAGCAAGATTAATGCTGGAGCAAGGGCATGCTTTCTCTGCAGGTGACTTGTGATCGTGAATTCATATACTTTTGTGCTAAAGAATGTGAAAACCAGACCTTGAACCTTGTCCTTATTATTTATGTAGCATGGTTATTTTTAGACATCTACACCTTACAATTTAGGTACTTTGGCATCAGTTAATTTGATAATACTCTTTGTTGTCAACATCTTTTAACTTTCTTGTTTTTTGTTTTGTTTTGTTTTTCAGGACAGGTTTTTTCCTTTGTAGCCTTGGCTGTCCTGGAATCCAATCTGTAGACCAGGCTGGCCTCAAACTCACAGAGATCCCTGTGTCTCTGCCTCCCCAGATTAAAGGCATTCACCACCACTGCCTGGCCCTTCTTGTTTTCTTGAGTCCAGCCAAATCCAATACACTTCCTCTTTTCTTTGTTTCTCTGTTCTTGTTTTTTGAGCACTCCTAGATAATATAAATAAAACTGGAAAATGCAGTCATATTTGCCAACTTTAGATGGAACTGCAAAGCTTCCCAGGAATTTGCCCACCCATCTGCTAGTTTGTTTTATCTCATGTTCTGAAACCTCCCACCCCCAACATTCCGTTCCTTATATAAACACCCACCTGGAGTTTGTCAGGTGGTCACTCCCTTGTTTTCAGGTACAAGCCAAAGAAGCCACTGTGTCAGCATCCTTTGTTTTTCTTTGTGGGATCTTTGTGCTATGATGGATGTACTCTGTCCTATGTGTTCCAGGCTAACCCCGTTCCTTGTGCTCCTGATTTTATCTTCTCAACTTCTATCTGGAGCCTTGGTCCTTTATTACCTACATTTTTTTCTGGAATTTCTAAGATATGCTTAAAGCTTCTTTAAAAGAAAAAATACTTTCCTGTAGCCTGTGTCTCTTTAGTTGTCACAACCACACCAGAGTAAACAAGTGTCTTCTGTATGTTGTCTCTTGGCATTTGTCAGTTCACCATTCTCTTGTTTTTCCTAAACTTAGTTATAGGCCACTTACGTCTTCCTCCCCCTTTTCTCTTCTGCATCCCTTTTCTTCTCTTTTCTTCTACTCATTCTCAGTGTTCTCTGTAAGGTACCTTTCAGGGTGATAATTCGGCTTTGGTCTTCCGTTCTGTATTCATTGCCTGTCTTAGACTTTCAAACTGATACATTTAATTGATTCTTGGATTTTTCACTTGAAGATGCCACTAATACTCAAATTCATTGTTTAGACTCAGTTTCTCCTATTTGTGTATCTTATCACTGTTACTTTCCATCTTGCTTGGCTTGTTTTCCTATATCATTATCTTTAAGAACAGTCCCATTACCAGTGGCTTGTCTGTCTGTCTTTCTTTCTTTCTCTCTCTCTCTTTCTTTCTTTCTTTTTTGAGACAGGGTTTCTCAGTATAGCCTTGGTATGTACCTGACCTGCCCCCTGCTGCACCAACCCCCCCCCCCCAGTTTGGCTGTTTTTATAAGCTTGATGTTTGGTAGGATGCTCAGCACCTCCTCCAGCATTGTTTCAAATCCTGTAGCGTCTACCTCTTAAATAATTTTCAGACTTCTTCATTTGTCTTTATCTCTGTTACCTAGATGAAAGAGCCGTTTAACCCGTGCCCCCTTGAATGCAGTCATGCTTATCTCCAATTTAACACTGCCAGAGCAGAAGGCAAGTTAAGATAAGGGTGACCTCTTCAGGTATTTTAATAAATGTTTCTAGTCCCCTGCTACTTTCCCTATAGAAGTGCCTACTTAAACTTGAGCTATATTTTACTGTTCCCAATTTGTATAGCAGGAATCCTGGTACTTTATCTCTCTTAAGTCCAAGCACTTTTACACATTTCTTCACACAATTCTGTCTGCCCATGCAGAAAATATTTTAATATTTAGCTAACTGCTCTTTCCTAAAGCCTTAAAGTATAAGTCTCTAATCAGATTAGCCATGCCTCTTGCAGTTATTAATTAATTAATTACCTTTTGAGTCAAGGTCTTTCTTTACAGTTTAGGCTGTCCTGGAACTCACTATGTAGATCAGGCTGACCTCAAACTCAAGAGATCCACCTGCCTGTGCCTCCCAAGTGCTGGGGTTGAAAGCATGTGTCAACACCACCTGATCTCCATGTTTTTATTTTTAAACCATAGCCTAGTTCTTTATTTATGGGAGCCATGATATCCTTTGCCATTGCATCCCAAACAACTAGAAAGGTAGGGAGTAGTAAATACTATCTATGACAATGAGTAGGACACAGAGAGCCTGGCATGGAATCAACTGATCTAAAGACGTAAGCACATTGTGGTCAGTCCCATGCCTGAGCAGGTAGTCCTAAGAAATATAACAGCATTCAGATTAGTGTATTTTTGGATTGTGTAGTGTTAGGATATTTGATTTAAAAATTTGTGTTTGAAATGTTGAGTTTCACCAGAAACCATTCAATGAATTTTGGCTTATTTTTAGGACAGAATTTCCAACAATATCTGGAATTTTTCTAAACATACTTCTGCCATTTTGTACCATGTATTTTATTCAAAATGGTATTCTCAAAATTCAGGATTATAAAATGAAGGTATCAGTAAACTGAAATTTATGAGATAACATGTTTTATTTTCTTTTGCATCAAATATTCAGCCAGGATTTATTTTTATCTAAAAAACAAGCATAGTCATCTCACTAATACAAATTTGCTTTTACCTTTTATAAATGGTAAAATTATGGCTGACAAATACTTGTTTTAAAATAATTATGATTTAGGGGTTAGGGATTTAGCTCAGTGGTAGAGTGCTTGCCTAGCAAATGCAAGGCCCTGAGTTTGGTCCTCAGCTCTGTAAAAAAATTATGATTTATTATCATTAAGTGTTTGATTTTTATAATTATTTTATATATCTGAATACCTTGGGTCATGTAATAAATTTCTCAGATGGAAAAAGTTTAAGAAACCCTGAGGTAGACAACGACAAGGGAAAAGTAAAAAATAAGTCAGATAAGTCACCTTGGATTGGAAAAGAAAACAAGGAAGGGCACTGAAAGGACAACCAGATGAAGAGAGGAAACAGGCAGAAGTGCCTGCTTGGAGATTATAGGAGGGTAATTACTCAGGGTGCTGCCATGGTTGGAGTTGGGGTTGTTGCAAGTGTAGTGGGAAACTTTAAAATTTGAGAAGGGATTATAACTTGATGCAGTACATATCTTTAGAAGTCATTTTTTTGTTTGTTTGAAAACAGAGACAAGGATATAAGCAATTGGATTGTTAATAGTAGGACAGGAGCCAGGTAATTTTGTTGCAAACAGGAATGAGAACAGTCAGTGAAGATGAAAGCAGTGCATATGAGTAGTTTCAAATGGGGTTCATTTGCAGTTGAATTATATACAGGAAGGAAAGAAAATAGTTGTATTAAAGGCTGTCTGAGAAGCAGTTAAAATTTATGTCTTTTAAACAATATTAAATGCCAATTTTGTACATGTTTTCTTGAAACATCTTATCATTTTAATTTTCCTTTCTAGGCCTATGCATCTGGATGTGACATTGTAATACTGGGAAGTAATTTTGAAAGATTACAGATCATCCCAGGCGCCAAACATGGAAATATTCAAGTGGGCTGTGTAGATTGTTCATTGCAACAAGGCAAGGTTTGTAATCTTTTGGTAACAAGCAGATTTGTTTTGAGTATGTTTTCCTCTTGTCAGAATAATCTCTGAAATATATATCTCCTATTCAGTTGAGACCTTCTTTCCAAGGACAAAGCTACACATTTCTTTGGCTGTCTAAGAAGAATTTTGGAGAATGTCAGGAATTCTGAGTTATTTGTTGTTTTAAAATACTTATTTTTATTTTGTGTGTATGCTTGAGTGTTATGCAAACTGTGTGTGTGTGTGTGTGTGTGTGTGTGTTTGTACTTGTGCACATGCAACCATGGGTGCCAGAAGATGGTTTTGCATCATCTGGACCTGAACTTAACAGGTAGTTGTGAGCTGCCTGATGTGGGTTCTTGGAACCAGACCTAGGTCCTTTACAAGAGTAGCAAGTACTCTTAAATCATTGAGCCATCTCTTCACCTGTTTTTGGTTGTTGTTTGTTTATTTGTTTATTTAAGAAAAGGTCACACTGAAACCTAGCTTGTCCTGGAACTCACAGTGCAGCCCAGGCTGGCCTTGAACTCACTGCAGTCCTACTGTCCCTTGAATACTGAGGTTATAAACATGAGCCATCACACCCAGTTAGGAATTCTATTTTTGTATAATAATCTCTACTAATTGAGATGGAAACAATACCTATTTCCTATAAACATATCTAAAGCTTATTTTTTGGCATTAGAAAACAAAATTAACATAAAACAAAACCTTCTAAGATGTTAGCATCTTTAAAAAGGAGAGGAATAGCATTATTTTCAAAAGATAAATCATTTGGCAGGCATTCTTTGTAGGCAGATATTTATTATAGTAACTTCTGGAAAACATAGAAAGGGTACATAAACTAAAATCTGGAATAATAACTGTCAGGACTCTATATATGAAAAGTAAAATAGTAATAAAAAATACAAAAGAAATAACATAGTTTTTGTTTACTAATTTAACTATAGTCATGTGGAGTGCCCTGCTAGGAGTCATACTAGCCAACATACGTATCTTAAAATAGCACCAAGTAAGCATAGATGATTAGACTTGCAGATTGATTGATTGATTGTTCTTTTCTTTTGTTTTGAGACAGGGTCTAGCTAGTTGGAACTTGCTATGTAGACCAGGCTGGCCTTGAGCTCACAGATCTGTGTGCCTCTGCCTCCTTAGTGGTGGTACTAAAGGTGTGTACCACATGCTAGACACCTTATGATTCTTTTTATAAAAGGTGTTTCTTTTTTTAAAAATTTATTCCTATTACCTCTAAACTGTTATCCCCTTGCTTGTCTCTTCCCATTTCTCCCTCCATCCCTCGATAAAAGGTGTTTCTATTTCACTTTTTATTCGTTGTACTGCCATTGTTTGTTTAATCACCTTATAGTTCTTCTTTTCAATATAGTTACAAATATCTTTCCTTGATCTGCCTAAGCTTAGACCTTAACAGTGTTAGATCCATGTTCTTCATATTAGGATTCTCTGTGAGATGTTTTTCTTTTCTTCATGCTTTTAATTTTGCTCTCATAATTCTGTAGTTCTGTAATCTTTTGTTACTATCAAAAAGTTATTTTAATATCATTCAGCTTCACAAAGCTAATTAATGCTGGAAGTTTGATAGCTTATAGCAAGAAGTTTTTATAAAGATAAGCTAAATTATGGTTGTTTAGGTTAGGATGAAGTCATTTGGTTTTACAAGTAAACTAATAAAAGGTAAGTTTCCTCATTGACAAGTGGCACTATAATCGAAGCCTTTACTAAAATATCAAGAAGCCAGGCAGGATGACACATCCCTGTAGTCCCAGCTACTCCGGAGGCTGAAGCTGGAGGGCTTTTTGAGTCCAGGAGTTCTGTGCTGTAGTATGCTGAGCCCATCTTGTATCTGGACAAAGTTTGGCGTCCATATGGTGGCCTCCCAGGAGTAGAGGAACACAGGGTTGCCCAAGGAAAGGTGAACAGGTCCTTATAGTACCAGGAAGAAAATTTTTAGTTTGTGGTGCTAAGGTACTTATGACTGTCTTTAAGAAAGAAAACACCCCTTGACATCAGCACTGGAATTTTATCAATAACATGTTTTCTTTGTATAACCTTAGTATAACAAGAAACTGTACCTGTATATTTCTTTTTGTTTATTAGCTTCAGAACATTCTTAACTTTTCATTACCTTGGAAAAGTTCAAATTGTTTGCACTGGCATGAATCATTGTATAATATAGCTCAAACCTAACTTTTAGTCTTGTGTTTATTATTATGTTATAAAGAACACTTTTAGCTAGTTTGGTCATGAATCACTTGTAAATATGTATTGTTTCTTTTAATCTTTACAAAGTGTTCATAATATGCGCTCATTTTAAAATTGAATGAATACTTATATTTTCAAAACCAACTCATACATACTTGAAACCCAGGATTTCCCAGCTCAATACAGTGCAGCTGATTTGTATATTCTATAAATTCAATTCATTTAACATACTTTTTTAAAATTTTTGTATATGTAATAGTCTCGTCTCTTTTAGAACATATGGTTCTTTTATCTATACTTTTTACCATGTAGCTCTGGCTGGTTTGGAACACTCTATGTAGACCAGATTGGCCTTGAACTTCCAGAGATCAGCATGCCTTTGCCTCTGAACATTTTCTTCCTTCCTTCCTTCCTTCCTTCCTTCCTTCCTTCCTTCCTTCCTTCCTTCCTTTCATTCTCTGTATGGTTTAATTTTGTTTTGTTTTTGAGATAGGCTCTCAACTGTGTATCCAAGGATGATCTGTAAACTATAATCCTTCCAAATTCTAGGATTATAGGTTTCTGCCATCATTTCTAGTTGATATCTGATATTTTGATGGAGTTCATTCAACCTATGGTAGTTGCTGATTTAAAAAATAAAACTAAAAAGGAGTTAAATAAGTAGCTCATTTGCAGGGTACATGCACAGAGCCCTTGGTTTAAATCATGTATCCTGCCTCCCCCCATTCCCTCCCCCAAATTTAGAAAACATACAATTTAAAAAATTGTATTAATGGAGTTCATAAAGAATTGCTCTTGTTTTATTATTATGAAGTTAATTATTTGTTGGCAGAGTTATGAACTCCAAAGATAGATAACCTTAAAACTCTTTATTTATTTATTTCTTCATTCCTTCATTCACTTTCATTTTTTTTACAATCTTTTTATTAAAATTTTTTACATTCCAACGTTATATAAAGTATATTGGGTAACTGGTCAGGCAGTAAACTGTCTTAAGTTAATTTGTATATTTTGGAAGCTGCTAACCCACACTGCTGGTTCACTCAGGAATTTAAGTTTTATTCCTTCTCAAGTTGGTTAGGGGACAAGATTGTTTTAGGTCAAGATAAAGAAACTAAGATATTAGAGTTGAGATAGGCTAAATATTGAATCTCATTCAGAAATCTAGACCCAACAGGACAGAAAAAACACTTACTTCAAACGAGACAAATGCAGATGGCCAAGTCACTATGAATGTAACATGTATAGAACTCATTATTCTCCTGATGGTCACATGGTTCTCCCTGCTGTATGTAGTTTGTTTTACACATGTGTAATAAAATAAAAGTATAAATTTTTTACATAATATAGTTATAGTATTACAAATATATACAATAAACCAACTACAGCAAGAAGAACCACAAAACAATGAGGAATTATATAAATGTTACATTCATAGTGCTTTGGTTATTTGTATTTGGAAGCCTTGAAGAAAGTATTTTCCTATCTTGGTGAATCTAAAATTCTGAATGTATTACCAATATCTATCGTATCTCATCATTATCCACTTAAAACATCTATGTAGACCTAAAAACATCTTAACCCCTAAGCTTAACTATAAAACTAAACTCTACTTGTTTATTTATTCCTTGATTCTTTTTTTTTTTTAAGATAGGCTCTGTCTGTGTAGCCTTGGTTGTCCTGAACTTGCTTTGTAGACCAGGCTGGCCTTGAACTCACAGCCATCCTCCCTCTGCCTTCCTGAGTTCTGAGATTAAAGGTGGGAGCCACCAAGCCTGGCTAAAACTTATTTTAGAATCATGTCAGATTTCATATTTGGCAAAGATTATATTTACTTGCTTTTTTCTGTGAGGAATATAATTGATGTTACAGTGTTGTATTGTTTACTACATGCTAAGTGTTTTATGACTGTGAGAAAGATAGTGTTAATATATATTATAAATGCAGATTGAGAAGTATCTGAAATATATATATATATATATATATATATATATATATATATATATATATATATATATATATATAGAAGGTAGCAGTTCTGGGATTCTAATAACATGTGGTGGTTTTCAAAACTAACATTCTCAAGTATTAATAAGTGAGATCATATATTTGCATATTTAAAATGTAACTATAGTAGTGATTTCATTTGTTCTTTTGATCTATAAATATGTTAATCTGTTAATCTGTTTATAATTGTTTTTCTTTTTAAAAGATTGCAGCATCCTATGGAAATGTTATCTCAATTTTTGAACCAGTCAGTCTGCCGAAAAAAGGGAAAAATTTGGTTAGTAATTTATTTTTCTCTTAGGAATTGAATGTCTAGTATTAAAAAAATTAAAGTGACCATATAGTAAACTAGTTTAATATACTTGTTATGTTCAATTGTCATATTAAAATATAATTATATATTTATTGGACTTGAATTAAACTAAATTGTGTCAACTAACTGTCTTAAAATGCTCTGCTTTCCTTCTCATAGTTTTATTTTATAATAGAGCCAATAACTTAAAGAGCGGAAGTTACTTTATTACTACTGTCATACACTATTGTTTAGCCTATGTGGCTCTTTATTATTAGTTTATAGAGCAGTCTTAAGTTTTCTGCCTTTTTATAGGTTTATTTTTCTTACACTTAAATGTTAAGACATTCCTAGGACACTTTTGCTTTTACATCATGCGTTATACTTGCTGTTAGGTCAGTAATGATATGCTTTCTAAGTATATAAGAAATTAGAAAGTTCATTAACTAATAGTTTACAAATATTGGATTTATGTACTGGATTTCCTGTTTTAACACTCTTGAATATAACAGATGAGTCACATTCTTTTCCATGTCTTTGTAGTGACTGTAAAGATTAAACTGGCAATTCCTAAGCCACATGAAAGCATCAGCATAGGGAAGTGAATGAGCAAGACTAGAAGTTGTAGCCTTGGTTTCTATTTCTGTTGTTTTTACCTATATGATTCCCCCCAGTTTTTCAAAACAGTGTTTCTCTGTGTAGCCCTAAAAGCTAACTAAACAAAACAGATTTGTTTTTTGTTTTTTTTTTGAGATGTCCTGGAACTCACTATGTAGACCAAGCTGGCCTCAAACTTAGATCTTGCTGCTTCTGTCTCTCGAATGCTGGGATTAAAGGCATGTGTCACCACAGTGGACTCCCACGTGATTTTATTAGAGGCCACCTTATGATTCTCTTTGCTCAACTCTGAAAATAACAGGCATTTATTCATTCTTAATAGAGTTGTTATAAGGGTGATATATTAAAGATCAGAAGTGTAGAGAATTAAGTGGTGTTCTAATGGTAGAAATACCCTTACATAGATAGCTCTTGATCACTTGTGGGTTGCTTTTACTTGAATCAGTAGTGTCTTACAAATTACCTTTTCTCTTTCCCCTCCCCCTTATCCTTTCCCCCTTTTTTTTGAAACAGAATCTTGCCATGTAGCTCAAGACAAGCACGAAACTCACTAGATTAGCCTGTGCTCTCAGTTGTCCTGTCTCAGCTTTCCAAGTGCTGGGTTTACAAGCATCGGCCTCTATGCTGGACATTTATTAGCATACAGTTTCACGAAGAGATTCCACATTTGTCTCTGATTTCTGTTAGTATCTATACGTTATCTAGTTAATATAGTATAAGAGGCCTTTACTGCTGTAATAAGTGATTGGCAGTACTAAACTTTTAAAGCTTTAATTACATTAATTTAGCTGGGAGAGGCTACCTATGGAGGCCAGAGGACAATTTCCAGAAAATCCCTTTTATAAGTGGTAATGGTATTTCTTGTTTTAATATGTTTATATAGTGACACTTTTTAAAAAACAGATTCATAGATTCAAATACAAGATGGTTAAAAGAGTAGGAAAATCTTATATTAAGGAAGTAATATATCTTAGAGATGAAACATTAAGAGAAGGATATTTAAATTAGTTGATCCTTGGACACATACTTAAAATTAAGCTTTGGACTTTGGTTTAATAAAATACAAATAATGTTTGGTGTGACATCATGTAAAATATATTTATTGGTTATTCTAATAGGCTTTTAGATCCCAGCAACAAGGGTTGCTTTGAATAATCTTCTTTTATTTATTTATGTATTTTAAATACTCTTCTTTATTATCTAATTCAGTGGTTCTCAACCTTCCTAATGCTGTGACCTGTTAATATAATTCCTCATGTTATGGTGGACCCTCAACCATAAAAGTACTTCATTGCTACATCGTAGCTGTAATTTTGTTACTGAGCCGTGTCTCAGTTCCTGAACGAGCAGAAATATGTGTCTTCTGATGGTTGTGACTTGCAGCAATTGAGAACTGCTGATATAATCCTGTTTCTCCTGACTGAATTGTTTTGATTGTTTTTTAGTTTGTTTTGTTTTCAAGACAAGGTTTCTCTGTGTATCCTTGGCTGTCCTGGACTCTTTGTAGACCAGGCTGGCCTTGAACTCACAGCAATCTGACTGCCTCTGCTTCCTAAGTACTGGGATTAAAGGTGAGCATCACTGTGCCTGGCAGACTGAATTGATTTGTTCCTAAAAATGGCTGCATTATTATAATCACAGCAAGCATGAACATGTTCATTTGATAGAAGAGATGCTGATAATGATTATGTGACTTTTCTGATTTTAGGAATTTTATCGTCAGTGGCAGAAAAGTGGCCAATTTTTTCTGGACTCAATAGCACATAACATAACCTGGGATCCTGCAGGTAAGGAAAGGAACAAGATTAAATAGTTTGTTTTTATTATTCTTATGTATTTTATCTGTGAGACTATAGTGAAGATAAGAATAACTAAAGCAAATTGTGCCTTTTTATAATTTATACTGAAATGAAGGCAGAGTCCAAGCTATAGTAAATGATAGGACCAGATAAAAGATATACAGAATACCTATTACTTTTGGGAAAAGATAATTCTCTCTGGAAAATAAGATTTCATTGACAAGTCTTTGACCTGACTTTTTGATAGACTTTAACAATTAGGGCACAGTAGATGAAATAGGAAAAAAAAGTTAATTCTAAGACAAAACTCTGTATTATGCTATGTTTTCACATTAAAAAAAATTTGGGGCTGGAGCAGTGGCTAAAAGTTAAGAGAATTGATTGTTCTTCCAGATGATCCCAGTTCTGTTCCCAACACCTACATGGTGGCTTATCACTGTAATTCCAGACCTAAATGATGTGGCACATAGACATACATGCAGGCAAAAACTCACATACAAAATAAGAATAAATGCTTTATAGCATAAAGGAACAGTAACATTCCTGCTTAAGTTCTGTGGGTCAGAATTGCTGCAGGGTGTGGTGGGGAATACCTTGTCTCTTATCTGTGTATTATTACCTTAAGTAGCTTATTTGTAGAGGATCCAAGAAAGACTTTGTCCACATACATGAGCCTTTGGCTAATTCTGTAGTGGGATATCATTGTTCTCTATGTGGCCTGTCTCTCTCATGTGCTCTCTACAGCAGGGTAATGTATATTTTTCATGGTGGTTAAAATTTGAAAGTGAACATTTAAATTACATATACTCCTAAAGCCTGGCCTTCATCATCCAGAGGATTTTCCTGTTTCATTCTTTGTTCAAAACAAAGTAGGAGTTCAGGTATTCAAGAGACAAGAGAAACAGATTCGATTCTTGTAAGGTGTGGGAAAGTTGTATTGCAGAGGGCCTTGCTACAGGCTTTGTACAAGTTGCAGTTAATCCTTGCAACTCTAAAAAGCTCTGAATTTGCAGATAAGAAAATTGAAGGTCAAAGATTGCCCAGCTAGATCCAGGTTGCATGACTAGTTAAATAGCTTAGACACAGGGATTTCTGAATTTCTGACCTACAGTTAATGCTTTTGCTGAACTAACACTTTGTTCTCTTTTT
Source organism: Acomys russatus (assembly GCF_903995435.1). Taxonomy (NCBI): domain Eukaryota; kingdom Metazoa; phylum Chordata; class Mammalia; order Rodentia; family Muridae; genus Acomys; species Acomys russatus. Next base: position 37,323,525 of record NC_067156.1, read on the forward strand.
CGTTTTTCTTTGCACTCCCCCTTTTCTTCCTTCCCTTCTTCTCTTCCCTCGTTGCTCCTTCACTCTCTTCCTCCTTTTATTTCTCATTTCATTTTATTAGGGTTTCTTACAGGATCCTGAGTCCTGAGTGAGAGATTATTTCTAAGAGTATGAGGTCTCTACCATTGGTTGTAACACAAAATAAGCTGTCCTTTTCTCTCAGAAGTGATACCCTGCAGATAATCAGGGACGGGTGGTTTCTCACTGTCTCCTACCCCCCGCCACCATTAGCTCTTAATAATCTTCAAGGGGAAAGTGGGGATTCATGGAATCATTCCCTCCTATATATAGCAGGATGTTAACAGATCCAAGCTCTTTTAAATACCTATATATCTTTATTAAAATTATATTACTTATTTATTAGGTGTATGTATGCATTGGTGTGTGCATGCTGTGGTCCATATATGAGGGTCAGAGGACAACTTGAAGGAGTTGGTTCTATCCTCTGTCATGAGGGTCCTGGGAATAGCGCTCAGGTCATCAGTCAAATGCCTCTACCCACTGAGTCATCTAGCCAGTGCCAAACTATTCTTTTGCATTTTCTTTTTAGAAACTCTATTATACTTCATAGTATTATAAAAATTATTGAATATGCATTTTAACTCTGTGTTAACAACCTACATAATAAATGATGAATTATATGTATGCATATTTCTTTAGGTAATCGTCTTTTAACTGGTTCCAGCTGTCTGCAGCTTTGGTGTAATACTAACTCAAGGAAACAAACTGAAGATGAAAATCCAGATAAAACAGATCTTAATTTTGGAGATTGGATTTGCATGTGGCATTGCAAGTAAGCAGTTAATCAGACAGTTTTACTGGTAAACCTGTCCTGTATTTTTTTATTTTATAAGTTGGTTCTATACACGAGTTTTTAGTCTATTTACTGTGAACAGACATTAGGGTTAAGGGTTAGATTAAATTATACATAGTCATAGACTGAATTATATGTAATGAGATGGTTCACTCCATAGATACTTGCCATAAAACCTAACATCCTAAGTTCAGTCCCTGAACCCATGTGGTGAAAGGAGGATGGATCCTCCAAGTTGTCCTACAACTTCCACATACCCACATGACATTTATTTCATGTTGCTGTTGGACAAGTATAATGAATGATGTTTGGAAGGAGGGAAATATATTTTCTAAGTATGACATCAAAGCTAGAAATTGAAAGAGAGGGAAAAATTAATAGGTTTGACTATACAAATAAAACATTTCTCTAAGAAAATAAAAACTTGAGGGTTAATGCTCTTTTAAAAAAATAAGATGAGTCAGAAAAGAATATATCACATACTAGTTAACAGAAGTGGGCTATGAAGATGTGAAAAGAGAACTTTAAGTTGCAGTATGTATAGACATTTTAATAGTTGATCGACTTATGTCTAAATAAAAAATATGAAATGTCCAGAAATAAAAGTATGAGTAATGTTTATTAATAGTGGATATTCAGAATAAGACGTGTATTATAAACTGTTGATAAGAACCCTAAATTATTACTATTTTTTTCCTCAAATTTTCTAAGTATGACTTAGTAGGCTTAGTTTTTGTATACTCTAGTTGGCATTTTCAGGTTTCCATCATTCAACAGATATTTGTTGGTTGCCTGTCATGTACCAGGCATCTGTAAAATTGCTTGAATGTTGTATTGAACAATTAGAGACAAGTTCAGTGTTAGACAGGAAAACTGAAATAACAGGATATGAAATGGATTTCTTCCTATTCAGTTTTATATGAAGTAATAATAGAATGTTATCAGATGTCAAATTGACAGACCTATATACTGAATTTGAAGATGAGATGTCATGGGTATAATCATGTTTTGTTTTATTTTTTGTTTTTTCAAGACAAGCCTTGGCTGTGCTGGACTCCCTTTGTAGACCAGGCTGGCCTTGCCAGAGTTCCACCTGCCTCTGCCTCTCCAAGGGCTATGATTAGCCCTTGGCTAAACATGTTAATATGTGGAAGGAGAATAGAATTCTGCATAAATATGAATTTAGAAAGAGCTGGGCTTTGCTTTTGTGCACTCTCTGCCTCATATTTGCATATCAAGATGAGAACTTTCAGCTGTTCTTGCCACCATGCCTTTGTTTTGCCATTTGCTGTTCACATATTAAAGGAGAGAGAGGGGCTCATCCTGTCATATACATGTACTAAAAGGTTTCCATGAAATTGAGAACATAAAATGTACTTTATACATTTGCAAGAAGGGAGGGAAGACTGTTTAAGTCCAGAGAATGTAATAATAACTAAGAATAGGTGTGATAACTGTCGATTTGATAGTGCTTTTTATTAAAAGAAAAGCCCGAGATCAGAGTCTGAAGATTCAGATGAGTAGTATACATCTCAGAGTTCAGTTTTGATCACATTCCCTATTGGTGATGTGCTTAAAACACTGATGACATGTTTTAGATGAATTAAAAACTTAGAAGAAAAAAAAAGTAAGCAAGGTAAATGAAAGAGAACTGAAGGTCATGTTGGAGAATCAACCTGAAGAAAATGAGTTTCATTAAGGGCAAAGTTCCATATGTGTGAGTGTTTAACTTGTGGCTAGAGGGACATGAAAAAGGCACAGAATGACAGAAGGGAACTGTTATACTTAATTGTGAGGACATTTGGGGAAGAGTCAGTGTCTTACTATGTTGCTCAGGCTGGTCAAGACACTACAGTGATCCTCCTGCTTCAGTCTCCTCAGTAGCTGGGACTATTGGCATTGCTACTGTCCTAGTTATTTCTCTGTTGATGTGACAGAACACCACAACAAAGGCTACTTATTGTTGTTGGTTTTTTGTTTTTTTGTTTTTTTGTTTTTTTTTTGAGACAAGGTTTCTCTGTGTAGCCTTGGCTATCCTGGACTCACTTTGTAGTCCAGGCTGGCCTCGAACTCACAGTGATCCCCTTACCTCTGCCTCCCAAGTGCTGGGATTAAAGGCGTGTGCCACCACTGCCCAGCTACAAAGGCAATTTATGAAAGAAAGTATTTAATTATGTTTGATTATAGTTTCAGAAGGTTAGAGTCCATGATGGCAGAACAAAGGCATGGTGGCAGGAACAGCTGAGACCTCACATCTTGATTTGCCAAAGGAGACAGAGAGGACACACTGGCAGTGGCACAGGTCTTTTGAAACCTCAAAGACTGAACTCAGTGACAGACTTCCTCCAACAAGATCTAACCTAATTTTTCACAATCAGTTCGACCAACTGGTGACAAAGTATTTAAACATGTTCTATGGAGGCCATCATCATTCAAACTGTCACAGCCACCATGCCCAGTTGCCTTTGCCTTTTTTGTTTACTGTGAAGGGACCAGGAATCTTATGAGGGATTGAGTAAGAATACTGAGTTTTGCTTTGCTTTTAGAAAGACTACTGTAGTCGCTGCTTTAAGAAAATGCAAGGGTCTGGCTCTGCTGGCCCTGAACTCAACAGTCCTATTGTCTCAGTCCCCTGGGTGCTGGGAATATAGGCATGTACAACTGCTCTTGGCACATTCCTATAATTTAGTTTAGTATTATCCCAAAGATTAATTGGTTGAATAAAAATGAGTGTGCAGGCTGAGGAGATGACTAAGTTGGGTAAATGTTTACTGTACATGCATGAAGAACTGAGTTTGGATGCCCTACATCCATGTAAAAGACAGGCATAATAGCATACTGTATAATCTCTGTGTGAGAGTTGGGAGGCTGGAAACATAGTCAACCAGTCTGGATGAAAGAGATAAGAGCAAAACACCTGTGTCAGCTGAGTTTTTGTCAACTTGATACAAGCTAGTCATCTGAGAAAAGGAAACCTCAGTCAAGTAAATGCCCCTATCAGAATGCATTTTTAGGTAAGCCTGTGGGACATTTTCTTTGTTGATAATATCTGTAAGAGGGCCATGTCTACTGTAGGTGGTACTGTCCCTGGGCAGGTATCCTCTAGGGTATATAAGAAAGGAAATGAAGAAAGCCAGGAAGAGCAAGCTAGTAAGCAGCATTCCTCCGTGGCCTCTGCTTTACTTCCTGCCTCCAAATTCCTGCCTTGCATTTCTGCCTTGATTTCCCTAGAATGCATGACTATTCATTGCATCACTGTTGCAGCAAAAATGAGAAATAGTAGTGAACTAGTATTTAAATCATAATTTGGCATACCAAGGAAAACCATAAACCTATGAAATAATGATGTAGGTCTATATATTTAGACACATAAACACATCTTGTGCATCTAGAACCTTTTTAAATAAGTAAATGCTGTTACAATATAAATACACATATGGCCTTGTCTTCTGTAGGAAGGGGAATGGAAATGAAAGGCTGACTGATGTTTGTCTGAGAATGAATGCTGCGGTGCTAATGAGACAGATGATTTTATTTCCTTTTCATATATGTTTTTGAATATGTATTTATTATATAAATGGTGGTGGTGGGGATTACTTGTATTGGAAAAGAATTGTGGCAGAGTTTTTGGGCTGGAGATAGAGTTCAGTGGTCTAATGTTCGGCCAGCATCCATTATGCCCCCTAAGTTTGATCATAGCACTATACTGAGAAGTAAAAAGCTTGGTTGAGATGTTTTGGTAATCAGTTTGGCACAGATTCATCGAAGCATGAAATTGGATGTAAAAGAAGAAAGCAATGCTAATGCTGGGTGTTTCCAGTGTATATGAGTGTGAAGAAGGGAAGGCAATGTGCCAAAATTTTCTTGAGAAGAAAAGTCAGTATACACTAAGTAGATAGGCAAAATTAGGTCACTGAATTCTTAATTACTTAAATTTCTATTAACACACATGATTAAGTAAGTATTATCCTAGATGAAGGAAAAATTCACTTAAAAACACTTTGTCCGGAAAATATATATTAGAGTAATGGAGATCCATGGCTCTGGAAATTAGGTATTCAGATTGAAAATTTGATACAGGGCCTTGTCGTACGGCTCAAGTTTGCCTGAAGTAGTCACACTGTAGGCCAGATTAGCCTCAAACTTGCAATATTCTTATTGTACCTTCTGAATCTAGGAATTCCTTGCATTTATATAACTTAGAAATATGTATTTTATATTTAAACTTTCTCTTAGTAATGTTCTTTTTTGGAAAATGCTAAAAATTAGGGATCAGGAGAAAGTTTCTAGTAAAGATTGTACTTAGCATATGCAGGCCCTTGAGTTCAGTGCCCAACACCAGAAAACAAGAAAAAAGAAAAAAAAATCTCAACAACAGCAGCAAAGAATTTTAGAGTATCTAGTACTCTGCAGTTGCAGCTGTGTGGTAGAGGCAGGAGGACTGCTTAACCTGGAGTTAAGAACCAACCTGAACCACGTAGTAAGACCCCATCTAACAAGTGAATATGAAACTGTTATCAAAAAAATATGTAATCATGAGAAACTGCTGGAGTTTAATTTGGAGTGTACTGGATATTTTGAACCTCCTTTTTGTTGGCATGATGTTTTATTCAAATGCTGATTTCTGTACCCAGAGATCTGGTTGTAGTCCAGACTTGGGCATTGTTGTTGTTATGAAGCTCAAGAGGTGAGCAGGTTGTGGCTGGAAGGAGATATTAAGGTGGGCCTTGTGATCCCAGTGAGAGGGTAGCAGGTAGGAATGAGGCCGGGGCATCAGGACTCAAATGAAAAAGAAGGTGTCAGGGTTAAGATTAAGATGGTAGGTAACCGACCGTGTGGCTAGGAAGTAGGCCAGACCAATACTGATGGTTTAAAGAGGTATCTGTAGTGCCTTGAAGTGTTTAATAAATATAAAGGTCTCTGTGTCATTACTCAGAACAAGGACAGACATAGAAAAAACTTACTTTTATATGTTTCCTTGCTGCTTAATTTTTCTCTGTTTAATGTACAGAACTGCTTCCCAAGTCCATTTAATGAAATTTTCACCAGATGGAGAATTTTTTGCAACTGCTGGAAAGGTAAAATTTGAAAATACTGTTGTCAATTGTGTCTATGCTACGTTATATTTAGAGAGAGAGAGAGAGAGAGAGCGCGCGAGCATGTGCATATGTTCTTGTGTGTATATTCTGTGTGTACACAGAATAAAGGCCAGAAATCAAGGGGTGTCTTTTATGATCAATCTTCACCTTGTTTTTTTGAGACAGTTTTTTCTTTCTTTCTTTTTTTTTTTTTTTTTTAACTGAACTTAGATGTCAGCGTGGGCTACATTGGCTGGCCAGAAAGCCAGCCTTCCCAATACCAGGATCACAGGCAAGCACGGTGGCACCTGACTTTTTAAATTGTTGTTGTTTTCAACACAGGGTTTCTCTCTGTAGCCTTGGCTGTTCTGGAATCAGTTTGTAGCCGAGGCTGGCCTCAAAGTCACAGAGATTCCCTGCCTCTGCCTCCCTGAGTGCTGGGATTACAGGCGTATGTCACCATGCCCAGCTCTGCACTTAATTTTTGAACCTCATAAACACAAACTGACTTATTCATGTACTTATTTATCTCAAAACTCATACTTTCTATAAAAACTTTGATTTAAAAAATAGCTGGTGGTGCACGCCTTTAATCCCAGTAACTCAGGAGGCAGGTGGATCAGTGTGAGATTGAGGCCAGCTTGATCTACAAATTGAATCCAGAATAGCCAAGGCTACACAGAGAAACCCTGTCTTTAAAAAAAAACAACAACAACAACAACAACAAAAAAACAAACCCAAAAAACATAAGTAGAAACAGACTAGATCTAGAGACAGATCTCATTTACCAGTTTCGTTTTAGACAAGTCAGCTGATATTTCTGGGCTTTTCTGATGTAGAGTGGGAATAACAGTGCCTGCCTCAAACGTCTTAGTCATAGGGCTAGTTAAACAGTGGATATGACGCGACAGGCTGAGTGCCTGCATGTAGGGTATAATCATGAGCAAAAGCTAGTTTATCACCTCTTAGTTAAAATACATGTCTGGGTTTGTTTAAAGTATAAAACTTATAAAAGTTTTGTTAGAGGGAAACTGGGGACCAGTTTTGTTTTGTTTTGTTTTTGTTGTTTTTGTTTGTGTGTGTGTACATGTACATGTACTTTTGTTACTGTCCGTTTGTTTCTCAACAGCATATTTTCTTGAGATTATTTTTAATTATTGCTTTATAGAGCAGATCCTAAACCACTAGTCATCTAAAATTACTGTTCTCATGGCACAAAGGAAACAGTGAGATATTCTTAAAAACCCAGTAAAGCTTGAGTTATTTATTAATTTAGTAGCTTTTTTTGGAGACGAGGTCTCACTATGAGCTATTTATTCTGATTGAAATTCAAATATTGATAGAAATGGAGCCTAGTACTAATTTCTCTGTATCTTCGCCCTTTACTTCCCAAGTTAAGTATGAACAAGGGTGAACTTACAATACTTTAGTTATTTATTTTTTAAAGATTTATTTGTTATATATACGAGTTCTGCTTGCATGGTGTGACTGCCTGCCAGAAGTGGGTGCCGGATCTCATCATAGATGGTTCTAAGCCACCATGTGGTTGCTGGGAATTGAACTCAGGGTCTCTGGAAGAGCAGACAGTACTCCTAACCTCTAAGCCATCTTTCCATCCCCCACAATACTTTATTTTTATCATTTACTCTGTGTGTGTGTGTGTGTGTGTGTGTGTGTGTGTGTGTGTGTGTGTGTGTGTGTGTGTACACGTATGTATCTATGTATGCAATGTATGTAGATGACAGTTTGCCAGAGTTTGTTCTCTCCTAGCATGTGGATTCTGGGGTTCTAAGGCTTGTTACAAATGTCCTAAAGTAAAGTCATTTTATGTAATATTAGTTTTTAAATAATTATTTTCATTTTTAACATTCTCTTTAAAAATGACAATTCATGAACTGCCTTTCCCTCTATCCCAGTTATCTCTATACTCTATAATTTGGTGGTATTACTGCTTTCTTTCTGTTTACCTGTTTTGGCTTGGTTTGTTTCTTTTAAGACAGAGTCTCACTGTGTAGCCTTGGCAGGCCTGGAACTCACTGTGTACCACAGATGCCTCTTCCATGGTTTGAGGGGTATGCCACCAATGGCAGCTTAATATTGTACTCTCACTTGATTTTTGGCTTAAAGGAAAAGAAGCCCTTAATTTTATCTTTCTTGACTAACGTTTGTGGTTTTATAGTCACTAGATGCTTTTTGTTTATTCCTTAGGATGACTGTCTTCTAAAGGTATGGTATAATGTAGAAAACTGGCGACCAGCTGGTACCTCTCCAGATAAAAATTCAGAAGCACTGTCCCAAGGAGAAGCTGACTTTTCTTTTGTGTATCTGGCCCATCCACGAGCTGTAAATGGATTTTCTTGGCGTAAAACAAGCAAATATATGCCGAGGTCAGTTGATTGTTGTGTTTTCACTGTGTATTAAGAGACCATCACCAAGTTTGACTAGTTTTCTTACTTTGAACCTTTGAAGATTAGGGTAATAGTTGATTGTGCCAGGTTGCATGTGTCTGGCTATGGATCAGGTGTGATTAATGTTTACCATAAGAACCTCAAAGTGAATTTCAGACCAAGATAATTTATTTCTATGTCAGATGCTTTTGTCATAGAGTTCTACATATTTTTCCTTATGTTTTGTGTTTCATTATAATTCTTATACAGATTGCAATTTGTGTTGGCTTTTTTGACAGTTACCATTTTCATTTTGTACTTCTTATTGTATTCTAGCCTTCTTTTAAAAAAAACAAAATACTCTTTATTCAAAGGACACCTTTGAGGAAAATAGGGTTAATGTTTTATATTATCTTACGTTGAATTAGGTGTTAGTTTAACCTAATAGAAACTCAGTTTAACTCATACAAACTCAAATATTTGTTCAGGTTAGTACTTATTTTCTTTTTTGTAGTCCTTTAAAAACTTACTATCACATAGAAATGTTATGTGTTCCTATGGTAAGTTACATAGATCTAGTAAGTATATCTAGAAGTCCATATTATACTAAATGGCATTGCTAATTTGTTTATCTGTCTCTTATGTTTTTGTTGCTAAGTTTCAGCATTTGAGATGTTCAGATAGAACTGTGGTGATGTACCTAAGTCATTTCTTGACTTTCTTTTGCTCTTTTGGACCCACAGGATATATGCTTAGATTTTTGACCTATAGTGTACAAGTTACTGCCCTTATCCTAGCTCTCTCGTCCAAGTTTAGTGTAGATGAGAAAGTCTAGGGAAAGTAATGGTTCTGTTCTCATCTGTGTCAGTCTTCAAGCTAAGAGACAATGATATGAGTAATCAATATTGTCAGCAGAAGGAGCATCATTTCAGATTCTAGAACTCTGTTCTAGAGTTCTAGAACTCTTTTGCCTACATATATAAAAATGTTTTGAATAACTGATCTTCATTGAGGGTGTCTTAATTCTTTCAAAGTTAGTTTGCTGGGCAGTGGTGGCACAGCAATCAGGAAGCAGAGGCAGGCTGATTTCTTTGAGTTCAAGGCCAGGTTGGTCTACAGATTGTGTTCCAGGGTAGCCATGGCTACACAGAGAAACCCTGTCTCAAAAAAAAAAAAAAAAAAAAAAAAAGTTGTGAGTGACTCTAGCTTGGTTATCACAAATTTGTCTTTTAAACCTACCTGAAGAATACTATTTTATAGAAACTAATTTCTTCTGATACATAATAAATGAATATTCTCATTTGTTGATGTTATAGCCATCACAGTACTAAATAGGCGTATGCATTACTGAATGTTTTGAGGGTTGACTTACTTAAGTTTTGACATAGTTGATGACAGACTGAAGCAGATGCCTGAAACTGGGACATTTAGGGAGGAATACCTGCAAATAACAATGAAGCAATAGTTACTTTCCTACCTTTGGGCCATTTTATTAAGTTGTAGTGTGTTCCTCTCTCTTTTTCCCCTGTTTTGTTTTGATTTTTCAAGATAGGCTTCTCTGTGTAGCCTTGGCTAACCTGGACTTGCTTTGTAGACCAAGTTGGCCTCAAACTCATAGGCATGTGCCACTACACCCGGCTTCTTTTTTCCTTTTTAACATGGCTTTGAAGATCAAGCCTAGGATACATACACTCTTCAGAAGTAGAAGCAGGAGAATCACAAGTTCGAAGTCATTCTTTTTCAAGATTTATTTATGTGCTTTGGTGTTTTGACTGCATTTATGTCTGAATATGTCAGATTCCCTGGAATTGGAAATGCAGAGAGGAGTGAGCTGCCATGTGGGGGCTGGGAATTTCCAGGTCCTCTGGAAGAGCAGCTGATGTTCTTAGCCACTGAGCCATCTCTACAGCCTCTCAAAGTGATTCTTGCTGCAGAGTGCTTTATATCCATCCTGGGATACATGAAACCTTGTCTTTAAAAAAAGTTGAATGCACTGAGTGTGGTGGCACACACCTTTAATCCCAGCACTTGGGAGGCAGAGTCAGGCAGATCTCTGTGAGTTTGAGGCCAGCCTGGTCTATAAAGTGAACTAACAGAGAAATCCTGTCTTGAAAAGAAAACTTAAAAAGAAAAAAGAGTTGAATGCAGAGAGACTGTTGAGTTGAGAAAGAAGAGTAGACATGTTTGTGTATGAGCATATGCTTTACTATCTAAAAAGTGAGGAATATAGGTCAGATTGGGAGGTTTGGTGATATCCTGCAGGAACTTCCAAAAGTTGGCTGGCGATAAGAAGTTGCAAAACCATCTTAGCTTGTTTCATCATCAGTATAGGTCATGTTGGGGATATGTAATCCATCACAAGGATTGCTTTTTGTGAGGCTAAATCTATTGTATTGCTTTTGTGTGTTGTGTGAGCTCTGTATCAATATGATAGGCTAGCTAGTCTCAACCTGTGGGTTGTGCCCCCTTTGGGGTGGCAAATGACCCTACCATTGGAAAACACATTTATATTGCAATTTTTAAAAGTAGCAAAATTGCAGTTGTGAAGAAGTAGTGAAAATAATTTATGGTTGGGGTCACCGTGAGAAGCTGTATTAAAAAGTCACAGCATTAGGCTGGTTAAAAACCACTGTGATAGACCATCAATGGAATAAGAAATATTATAGAGAAGTGAGGAAGGGGAGCTCCAGTCTATTAGTATGAGGTACTTAGAGGACAATTTAACTAAGAAGGCAGTAAGGGAGATTGCCAAAGAAATGCAATTTCTCTATACCCTTTGTATATTACCTGCCAGTTGATTATATTAACCATAGATATCTTGAGGACTCATTTGAAGCTGTATACACATTAAAATCATTGCTCTCCTGCTTTTGAGCTGGGACCTCCATAATTTGTTTTATTTCTCTTTAGTTGTTTGCGTCGTGTATCCTACCCTTTCATTACTGCCTTGTTTTATAAACGTTTCTACTCTGCTAGTTATTCATTGACCATATGAACCTTGGACTTTTGGTATTGTCTTTTATTTTCTTCTTGTTATATTTGCTTACTTTTATTTTCATTGCTATGATGTACATATGTATGCAAATATATTAGAGGGAGGAAGTAAATATAGGCAAAGGGTAGAAGAAAGAAAGTGGGCAATGGCAAGGCATGGATGAATGTTAGGGTGATGAGTAAGAAGGAAGAGGTTCAGGAAGAAATCAAAAAAGCATGTTATAGGAGAGGTGAGGGGGCAGATGGAGGGGAGATAAAAAGAAGCCATGGCCTAGGGAGGCTGAGAGTAAAGAATGGTGTCAGAGGGGAGAGAAAGGGAAGAATGGAGAAGTCATGGGAAGGAGGGATGCAGAAGAATAGACAGAAAGATGGGTGAGAGGACTAGACGGGAGGGGGCTGGGGGGGAGGTGAGAGGATGGACTGGGGAAGTTGGAGACAGAACATTGTTTTTTCTTTTATTTTGTGCAGCTTGCTCTTTTTAATCACAGAGATGAATGACAAGGTGGTTATGGTAGAATACTTTATTTCATTCCTCTTAGTTTTTCTCCTTTCTGTTCTTGACTTTACTACCCTCTTTCCCTTTCTCCTTGTCTCTCTTTCTCTTTCCTTCCTTTCCTTCCATTCCTTCCTTTCATTTGCCAAATTACCTGATAGACGATTTCTTTGTTGATAATACCTATATATAATTTTATTTTGAGTATGTTATAAAAGGAACTAATTGGAAGTCCAGGGTTGCTAAGGATGGATGTGGCTTGTGTAGGTCAATCACAGATTCTTTTGCACATCAACTGTGTTGGGCCTAGGTAGGCAAGGAGAGGATAAGTACACTGTACGGTTACGTCAGTTTCTTAATGGCTTTGCAGAAAGTAAAACTTGAGTGTTATAGAATAGTTAAAAATAATGGTCAGTCACTGAATAAATAGGTAAGTTTTATTAGAAATATTGTTTTATGCTTGTCAACTGAGGAATTATGACTTGAGCTAAGTCATTCCTCTTTAGATGCAATAAAAATCTTAGATTATTGTAATAAAAGCTGTTTTCTTCTAGACAGAAGAAATAGGTTGGTAAACATTTTCTTTTGTGAAATCAATATACATGTATGTTCTCTCTCTCTCTCCTCTCTTATATGTATGGTTGTTTTGCTTTCATGCATATCTGTGCAGTGCCGTTTTAGGCCAAAGAGGGTATTGGGTTCCCTGGAACTGGAGCTAACTGGACCTAATTGCTGCTGAGAATCAAACCCTAGCTCTCTTGTTAATATTAGTTACGTGTTTAAATATGTATAGAAACACTGCAGAATATTATGATGCAGTGCTATGTTAATATTGTCTCTGAAATATTTCTGTTTCTTAGGGCTTCTGTATGTAATGTACTGTTGACTTGCTGTAAAGATAATGTGTGTCGTCTTTGGGTAGAAACATTTTTACCAAATGATTGCTTGCTCTATGAAAGTGACTGCAACCACTGGTGTGAATCAATTAATTTAACAAACAACTTGAAGAGAAATGCTTCAAGTAAAGACCGAGTTCAAAGTGCTCTGGAAGTAAGTGTTTTTATTATGTGTTTCCTACAGACTTTAATCTTTTTATACAGTGTCTTTTTTGGTTATACAATAATATTATAAGAAATAGTATATCTTAGGAAACAGGTTTTAGAAGTGTTCATTTTATCTTACTAAAAAATTAAGTATTTTTAGTAACACCTAAGCTATCTTTATTTATGAGATTAATCTTAGCTTAACCAGTAGCAAAATGATGATAGCAATTGACTTAGCAAATGTAAAATCTGAGAATGTAAAGATTCAATTATAAAAATTTATTTTCTCCTAGAGCTTAAGATAGATTTGTTTATTATATTTTGCTGTACTGTTTGTTATTTGTAGACCTACCAGAACACAGTTATTTATTTTACAAGTGTTGACAGTAAAAGTCAAATTTTGATGTTTGGCCTAATTGAATATAGAATAGTTTTACTCTTTTGAAACAAAATCTTATACTGTAGCTCCAGGCTGATCGTGTCATTCATCCTTTCTTCATCTCTTGGTCTGGGAAGTGTGAGACCATTTCTCATTCAGAACAGAATAGAAATACTGAGTCAGTATTTTCTTTCTGTTTCTTTTCAGTTTTACTTTGTTTTCTAGACAGTTTCTCCTATAGCCCTGGCTGTCCTGGAACTCAGGGTTCTTAGTCTAACTCTGTACGCCAGATTAGCTTGAAACTCAAGAGTTCCACCTACTTCTTCTCTTGCCTCCTGAGTGCTGGGTTAAAGGCCATGCATCACCACACCTGGTGTCTTAGTCTTTTCTTAATACTAAAACGTATAGAGCAATTTTGTTTCCTTTTCGTTTTTTGAACATGGTCTCACTATGTAGCTCTGGTTGTCCTGGAACTCACTCTGTAGACCAGGCTGGACTCAGAGTCACAGAGATTCACCTGTTTCTGCCTCCTGAGTGGTGGGATTAAAGGCGTGTGCCACCATGCCCAACTGAACACTCTTTCTAATGGCTCAGAATATAGTTGAGCTGTGTGTCATATTCAGTGGCTTTGTATAACAGTCACATAACAAAACGTTAGACTACAAATCCTTATTCTATTCTGCTTCTTACTACTTAGATAACCTTAGCTAGGTTCTATATTAACTATTTCATGCTATGAACTAATATTAAAACAGCAGTGTTTAAGCCAGATACCACATGAGATCAGATAAAGTGATCACTATGAAGAATGATGCTTTTAAAAAGTTGGATAACCTGGTATGTGATGGTAATGTCATTCATAGTTACAGGGAATAGCTGTGGAGAAAACAGTATACAGACAGGGCTTGGCTGGCACTTTGTTTTCTTTTTGGAGACAGAGTCTGACTATATAGCACCACTGGCTAGCTTAGAATTCAGAGCTCTTCCTGCTTCTCTCCCACTTATTGAGATGCAAGTGTCTGCTGTTATGCCCACCTTGTGACTTTTCAGGTTTTTGTTTGTTTGGTTTGTTTTCATTCTTTTACATTTAAGTTCTGGAAATTGATTTTAGATGTTGAAAAACAAATGTGAAAAGAGGAAGCTAGAATTTTTTTGGTAACTCATAAACTATTTTTAATTATGAGATTAATCGTAGCTTAACCTGTAACAAAATGATAACAGTTCTGGAAACTGTTGAAAAACAAATATGAGAAGAGTCAGACAGATACTTACTCTTCAATATCCAAATTTGATAAACAAAAAAATGGAGAGGTAATTTTTATATATATAATTACATAAAATAGCACATATATTCCAACAGTCATAATGTAGCAGTCATTTTACTTTATTTTTATTTATATAGGTAAATCTGAGAACTTTCCGTAGAGGTCGGAGGAGATCACTTGCTCTTGTAGCACATACTGGCTATCTGCCTCACCAACAGGATGCTCACCATGTTCACAGGAATACACCACTGCATGCCAATGCACTTTGTCACTTCCACATTGCAGCCAGCATCAACCCAGCCACAGGTAATTATCCTTATAGTGAAATATGTATTATTAGAAAGACCAATTAATCAACACCATCTGGATACTTAGGAATTTGGAGATCTAAGTTCTTAAAACTTCAGTAAATATTTTCTCTGAATATAGAAATCAGGGCCACAGCTGAGGCACTTTAAAGAACTATCTGAAAATATTTCTTAAAAAAAAAAAGGTTAATACTTGCATATAATTAATACAGCCTCTATAGAAAGTGGAAATAAGTGACTTTTTTGAGCTTTACATTTTAGTCCCTTTCCTTAGAACAAACCAAGTTGATTCTATTGCTATATTTCTTTTTTTATTAATTTATTCAGATTACATCTCAATTGTTATCCCATCACTTGTATCCTCCCGTTCCTCCCTCCCTTCCTCTTTCACCCTAGTTCCCTCCCCTAGGTCTGTGAGAGTAAGGGACCTTCTCCCCCACCATATGGTCTCAGCCTGTCAAGCCTCATCTTGGTAGCCTGCTTATCCTTTCTCTGAGTGCCACCAGGCCTCCCCACTAAGGGGAAGTGGTCAAATATGGGGCATCAGAGTTCATGTCAGAGTTGGTACCCGCTCTCCACACAACTGTGGAGAATGTCCTGTCTATTGGCTAGATCTTAGTAGGGGTTCAGTGTTTACTGTATGTATTGTCCTTGGTTGGTGCAGTAGTTTGAGCAGACCCCCTGGATCCAGATCCGCCTGTCATGATGTTCTTCTTGTAAGTTTCTAGGACCCTCTGGATCCTTCTATTTCCCCATTCTCCCATACTTCTCTCACCTAGAGTCCTAATAGGAAGTCTTCATATCTATCCTTGAAAAATGCAATACTGAAGTTTCCAGCTCCATGGAAATTGGTTATGCTTAACTGATGCTTGAGAATAATCTATGGTTCACC
Source organism: Acomys russatus (assembly GCF_903995435.1). NCBI lineage: Eukaryota > Metazoa > Chordata > Mammalia > Rodentia > Muridae > Acomys > Acomys russatus. The sequence goes on from NC_067156.1 coordinate 37,339,217, forward strand.
AGGCCGTGATGACACACACCTTTAATCCCAGCACTTGGGAGGCAGAGGCAGGTGGATCTCTGTGAGTTCGAGGCCAGCCTGGTTACAAAAAAAGTTTCAGGCCAGCCAAGGCTACACAGAGAAACTTTGTCTCAAAAAAGAAAAAAAAATCCTAAAGATTATTGAGAGAAGAACCCTAAGTTTGAGTGTTGCGTCTCTTTGACAAGCTTCCTATAAGGACAACTAAATTTTTCTTTAAATGGTAGAGCACCTTGGGAAACTGTGGTGACTTGAAATAAGAATGATCCCCATAGGCTCATATTTGAATGCCTAGCCACCAGTGCGTGGCACTATTTGAAAAGATTAGAAGAAGTAGGTGTGTACCTGTTGGAGGAAGTGCTTCACTGGGCATAGGCTTTGAGGTTTGAAAAGCCAGGCCAGGCTCTCTTTCTATAGAACAGAATATAGAACTCTCAGACACTTCTACAGCACCATGTTCACAGCACCATGTTCACCTGTGTGCCTCCATGTTCCCCACCACAATGATAATGCACTAACCTCTAAAACTTTAAGCAACACTAATTAAATGATTTCTTTTCATAAAAATTACCTTGGTCATGGTGTCTCTTCATAGCAATAGAACAATGACTAAGACAAAAACAAAGCATGTCAAAGCAAAATAATCTTGAAGTTAGTTTGGACTGCATGGAGAATTCTTTATAAATTTGATCTCTTGGATTCTTTCTAGGTGCTAGATTTCTGACAGCACAACTCAAGGTTGGGTTTATTTATTGTCTATAGCCATAAGAAAGGAGTTTGTAACATGTTCTCTCATTTCTAGTTCTTACATTTTCACCATGAAAGTTTGTTACAAAAATAACATTATGTTCTTTGAGTGGAGTACTGATGTAGAAGAGGTTGAGTTTTGTTAGAATATTTTGCTAAAAGCCAGCAGTAATTTTTCTCATATACGTAATAATCTTAATGATAGGTAAATCAGACATAATTCTATTGATTTTTAGAAATCTTTTATCATGGAAGAAAACTTAGTTTGGAGACTATTGTTTATATTCCTTAAATTAATTGCAGCCTTGATAGTTCTGGAGATAACAGCGTGATTCAGATTTCATTAAAATGACAGACTTGAATTTTCTTTAATTCTATTAGGAACTACCTTTTAGAAACTGATTGATTTTTACTTCAGTATATTTAATTGAATACTTAAATAAAAATAATGCCAGTGGGGTGTGGTGGTGCATACCTTTAATCCCAGCACTTGGGAGGCAGAGGCAGGTGGATCTCTGAGTTGGAGGTTAGCCTGCGTTCCAGGACAGCCAGGGCTACACACAGAGAAATTCAGTCTTGAAAAAAACCATATAAATAAATAAAACTAAGGAACATATTTATCCTTTTTATTTAATTTATTTCATATTTTGATTATGTTTTTTCCTTCCTCCAACTCCTCAAGAGCTTCCCTACTATCCAGTTTTTTGTTTGTGGTATACTTACCCCATCTACCTTCCAAAACAGAAAAACCAATGAGATAAAAGTACCAAAACAAAAAGCCTATAAAAGATAATGGAGTATGTTTTGTGTTGGCCAGTCACTTCTGGGTATAGGGCCTGCTCTGGATACTCCATTGTAGAAAACTTCTGCCAGTTGGTATTGATTACAAGGAACTGTTCTGTTAGAGCTGGGACTTTGTGTCCATTTTCTCCCTCTCAGTACTGGGGACTCCATCTGGCTTGAACCTTGAAGATCTTGTGCGTGCTGCCACGGTCTGTGAGTGTTGTATCTGGAAGACATTGTTTTCTTGGAGTCATTTATCATCTTTGGCTCTAAATATCCTTCTGCCTCCTCTTACGCTTGCACCCTTCAACCTTCAAGGGAGGGGTTTGATGAGGCATTGATGTAGAACCAAGTGCTACAAAGTCTCTCATTTTCTGCACATTTTCCAGTTGGTGGATCTCTTTGTTAATTACCGTCTACTGCAAGAAGCTTCTCTGATGAGGAGTTGAGTCAGCCACTGATCTATGGGTAAAGCAATATGTCATTAGGAGTCATTTTATTGCTATGTTGTTTTAGCAGAATAGTCGTGGATTTTCTCCTAGGCCCATGATTTATCTTATTTTAGGTTTTTGACCACTTTAACAGTGTCAGATATGGGTTCCATTTCATGGAATGATCCTTAAATTCAATCTGAAAATGATTGGTTATTATCCCTATAACATTTGTGTCACTATTATACCAGTATCTTGCAGGCAAGTCGCTGTTGTAAGTTACAAGGTTCATGGCTGGGTGATATTGACAATTACTGTTCTCTTCCAATAATATATAGAGTGCCTTTCAGCACCAACACTAGTCAGTAAGAGTAAAGCTTCTGTTTGGGCACCATCTTAGTTTCTCTCTGTTCGATAATACAAGTCAGTCTTGTCTTCAACAATAGGGACTTATCGTCAGGTTGTGGAAGCCTGTGGTATTTCAGAGAGGAAGGGTTCCTGGCCCCCTGTGATCAACAGTAAGATGAGATTCATTCCTGGCACTGGAGGTTTGGCTTGGTGGAAAAGATGTCGAGTTGAGGCATTGTCTCTTCTACTGTATGGTGACTTCACTTCAATTCCTTTATAGATGTATTCTCAGAAACTTGTACAGTAGGAGGTTTCCATGTGGTTTTTCAATTGGTCCCTAGTGTTAGTTGTCCCTCCTCGTATTTCCCCCTTTACCCTGTCTTCTCATCCCTCTTGACATTTAATTCTCCTATTCTAGTTTCATTCTCTTAACATGATGTTCTATTTCCCCTTCCTTGAAAGATCCTTTTCTCTCCCTGGTTCCTAGTTCCTCGTATATGTGGTTGTTTGGATTATAACACTCATATAAAAAACTTAAGACCTAACATACATATATTAGAGAAAACATGCACGATTTTCCTTCCCTTTGGGGCCTGGATAACCTCACTCAGGATGATTTTTTTCAGCTTCATCCATTTGCCTGCGAATTGCATAATTTTATTAAATAGCTGAGTAATATTGCATTATGTAAAAGTATTACATTGTCATTATCCGCTTATCAGTTGATGGACATCTAGGCTGTTTCTAGCTGTAAAAAAGAAGTTATATTTAAAAGTAGGTAAGTTTTTCTCAAACAAAAGGTAAATCAGTGTCAATAATTTCAATAAAAGCAACATCAATAATGAAAATAGAAAGTGTGTATTCTATGTTATAGTGGTTCATAATTTTAAATTTGTGATTTGTTGTCTTTATAGACATTCCACTCCTTCCATCGATTACATCGTTGAGTTTAAATGAAAATGAAGAAAAGTGTGGCCCTTTTGTGGTACACTGGTTAAATAATAAAGAGCTGCATTTTACTTTGTCCATGGAGGTCTTCCTACAGCAACTTAGAAAAAGCTTTGAACAGCCCTCATCTGAGGCCAGTGCAGAAGACTCTATTCAGGCAGATGTAAAATCTGATGAAGGTAAAGATTTAAGAAGGATGAAATTTTAATTTTTCAATGAACTATAAGTAGTTTACATATGAGCATAAAACTAGTTATTATAACCGATAATCTTCCAAGGTCATTATGGCATAATGTAAATATGGGCTAACTCACTTGATAATTCAGTGCGGATGTTGTTCTTGATCATGTCACTTTTTTCGCAGCTTTCTGTTCTTTTAGATTTTTCAGCCTATAAGTCCTTGTTAGTTTATGATAAACCATACATGGATTAATGACATCAAATACATAATCTCATATGCTACACAATTACTCACCCTGAAACTGCGATTTAATATATAGCTGTTCTATATATACATTAGAGTTGAGAAACACTGGGTTTAGGAGGAAGGCAATTATATTTACATCTGTACCACTAATACCACAGTGCATTGTATGCAGGGGCTTCAACCCCTCTGTATTCATCCTGTTCGTGGATTTGGAGAAGGAAGAGAGAGCACAAATATTTCTCTGCCTCAGAACTGACACATACCTCTTCTACCCTGATTACACTGGCAAGAGAGAGTCCCAAGTGACCTCATTTTCTAACCTATTTGTAAGCTTTTGCTTATTTTTTTTTTTTATTTAAATTTGAACCTCTCAAAAGTATTCTCTATATTCCTCATCCAATAGTTCGGGAGGGGGCATTAGAGTCTGGGCTTTTTGAGAGAGGTAAAGATGTACATGTTTGTGTATGTTCGTAGCTGTTAGCTGCCTGATTACTAGCTTCATTAATCCTATTTCTTGTTAATACAAAAAGTTTGGTTTTCACCTTGAATTCATTTAAAAAGCTCTGTCTTAATAGGTAGTGATAGTTTTACTGTATTCCCTTTGTTCATGAACTCTTTCACTTATAGAAATAGATGATGGTGTTGATGATCTAAAAATAAATCATGAAAAGAAGGAATTGTGTGAAGATAAAATGTTACCAAACTCAAATCTTACACCATTATCATCAGCTGCCATCGATCATCAGATAGAAGTGCTTCTGTCTGAGTGGAGTAAAAATGCAGACATGCTGTTCAGTATTCATCCCATGGATGGCTCTTTACTAGTTTGGCATGTGGATTGGCTGGATGAATACCAGCCTGGTATGTTTCGTCAAGTACAGGTACTGTTAATCGTCTATGATGAGTTACGCTTTTTTTTTTTTAATGTGAAAACTTTTTGAAACATGTTTTTTATATGTTCTAATGTCTGCTTTCTTAATTCTAGGTGTCCTTTGTTTCTAGAATTCCTGTAGCTTTTCCGACAGGTGATGCAAACTCTCTCTGTAAAAGCATAGTCATGTACGCCTGTACCAAGAATGTTGACTTGGCTATTCAACAAGGAAAACAGAAACCTACTGGTCTCACTCGTTCCACGTCAATGCTTATCTCCTCTGGTCACAGTAAATCATCAAATAACTTAAAATTGAGTATTTTCACCCCTAATGTTATGATGATTTCAAAGCATGCTGATGGTTCTTTGAATCAGTGGCTGGTTAGTTTTGCTGAAGAATCTGCTTTTTCTACAGTTCTTAGTATTTCCCACAAATCTAGATATTGTGGTCATCGTTTTCATCTTAATGATTTAGCCTGCCACTCAGTATTACCATTATTACTGACAACATCACACCATAATGCATTAAGGACACCAAATGTTGATAACCAAAAGCTAGCTCATGGCACTGTGAATACTGAAGAAGGTTCCTTGACCCAGCAAAATAAAAACAATGTAGATATGTCATTTCAAGATCCCAACGCAATTTATAGTGAGCTTATTCTTTGGAGAGTTGATCCAGTTGGGCCGCTATCTTTTTCTGGAGGCGTGTCTGAGCTTGCCCGGATTAATTCTCTTCACGTTTCTGCCTTTTCCAATGTGGCTTGGCTTCCTACTCTCATACCCAGTTATTGTCTAGGTAAGCAAACTGATTATCATTTCTGTGATTTAGATTTTTCAGACACTTACTGAAAGTGTAAATTTTAAATGTTTATAAATACTTTCTAGGTGCATACTGCAATTCTCCTAGTGCATGCTTTGTAGCTAGTGATGGACAATATCTGAGGTTATATGAAGCAGTTATTGATGCCAAGAAACTTTTATATGAGCTTTCCAACCCTGAAATTTCTGTAAGTACTAGCTTTATGATGCTCTTAGATACTTAACCTATACTTACTTGGCCTGTTCTAGAATTGTGACCTATATTTGTGACAGATAAGTGTATTTTGTTAACTGTGGGTTTTTTTTTTCACATTTTCACATTAAAAACTGGTTTTAAAGTTAAGCCCATTGATTGTTTTTAGGCTGGGGGTGTAGCTCAGTCATTGAGCATGTATGTCAATATGCTTGTGGTTCATGAAGTCAAGTCCCAGCCCCTTCCTTTGGCTCCTCTCCTCCCAAAAAGTCTAGTTATGTGTTTCTTTTCTCAGAAATAAATGGAGACTACCAACTGTAGAAGCTGTTGGTTCCTCTGTATTAAAAAGGAGCTAGAATAATAGGAATGGAATTTTAATCTTAAACATTGGGGCGGGAGGATGGCCCTCGCTTTGGTTGCAGCTCAAGCAAGTCTTTGGATGCCAGTATAACACTTTACCATGGAAGAGGCTCTCTTCTACGTAAGCCTAAGTAGTGGAAGCCTACTGAATGCTTTTACTGAGCACCCCACTAAGAGAACATTTCTGCCTTTTTCAGTTCTAGCATTTAGTCAGGTTTTTTTGTTTGTCTTGTTTTATTTTCTTTTGAGTTGGCTGCTTGACTTTAAGAAAAGAAAAAAAAATTTTTTTTTTTGAGACATAAGCTAGCCTTGAGTACATAGCTTTTTTGGCTTCATCTTCTGTGTGCTCTAGTTGTATGCATTTGCCAGCATGTCAGGCTTGTTTGGTGTTTTAAAACATCTCCTGAGGCAGCCTTCAGGCTGTGCTTAAGCTTCCTGTCTAGGACATTCAACTCTACATTACCAGCAGTAACTAGTTGGTTTTAAAGTTCAGATTGTGAAAGTAGTAGTCATTGGTTATTGTAGTCCTGCTTGACCATAAGTTTTTTTAAAGTATAATTTTATAAAGCAATGTTTTTCAAAGCATATGTATATGTATGTATACACATACACATACACATTCCTTTAGTAGAAAGAGACATTTACTGAGGATCTTTTATTTTTTAAGCATTGTTTTAACTGCTGGGACTTAATCTGTAAAAAAAAAAAAAACAATCAGAAACTGATACTACAAAGCTCATTCTAGTGAAGCAAGATAGTTAGTGGAAGCGAACTAGATTAACAGTATATTGTGTAACAAGTACAAGTATTGCAAGAGATACAGAGAGTGTCCCTTGCTGTTCAAGGAAAGGCTTTATAGAAGAGACATGAAGGAATTGAATGAGCTAGACACGTGGCTACAGGAAGAGTGATCCTAAAAGAAGGTCAATCTGTTCATGGACCCTGCAACCAAAATATGTTGGTTATGTAATAAAACACTAAGGAGGTCATTATGGAATAAAGTAAGAAAGATTGGTCAGTGGTAAAAGCTGAGAGTTAGCCTGGTCAGATCCTGTGGAGTCCTTTATAGTCAATTTTGGACTTTTGCCTAAAATGACATGGAAACCATTCAATAATATGCTAATGTGATAATAATTTGACATAGTGTTTTTTAAATATATGATGAGTGTATTCCAGCTATGTGCAAAAGAGTAGAATGAGAAAGTTCAATATAAAAAAACAGTTATACTGGTCCAGGAGAAAGATAAGGAACTGTGAATAGTAATGAGTGTTAATGTTAGAAATGTTGAAAAATGACCAAATTTTAGATGCAGTTTGACTGTAAGTAGGTGGGATTATATGGGATTTTGGATGTGAGAAAAAAGATGACTGTCATAATTCTATGTGAGCCTTGTATAAAATAGAATTGCTATGGTTGAAATAAAGAATATGGAACTAGCAGGTTTGGGAGGGTAGAATTTAAGAGCCTGCTTTCGACATAATCATTTTGAGATGCCTGTTTGACATCCAAGAGGTCCAATAAAGTGGCCTTTTGATTTTAGAGGAAGGCATGAGCTGAAGTTAGAAAATAAGTAGCTGAGGCTAGGCAAGATGGCACATGATGGCACATGCCTTTAATCCCAGCACCTGGGAGGCCATGACTGGCAGGTTTCTGTGAGTTCCAAGTTAGCCTTTTCTACATAGTGAGTTACAGGACATCCAGGGCTGTGTAAAGAGATCCTGAACAACAATAATAATAAGTAATGATAAATTTAAAGTTGCACAGGGAGATAAAATTATAGTAGGAGAGAATATAAATAAATGGTATTGAATAGAGCATTATATTAAAAATGTGGTTTAAATGATATTTTATAAAAGCACAACCAAGTATTCCTAGGAGAGAGTGGTCATTAGGATGAAATGCTATTGAAAAGTCAAGTATGTGAGGACTTGGAAATGAGCACTGAATTTCACAGTACATGAGGATCTAAGTGACCCAATAGGTCAGTACATTTGAGCTAAGGAGACAGCTCAGTGGGCAAAGTGCTTGCTGCACAAGCCTGGCTACATGAAGTTGGATCACCAGAAACCATGTAAAAGCTGGGTGCTGCAATGCATTATTTGTAAGAAGCTTGCTAGCCAGCTAATTTGGCATACTCCCAAATAAGGTGAAGGCAAGGGCTTACCACCCAAGGTTGCCATCCCTCCTCTGTAGACATACTGTGGCACATGAGTGTTGGCTCTTGCTTACTGTCTCTCTGTCCTTTTGTCTCTTTCCCATTGCCACCCCCACAGCCTTTTACATACATAGACACACATGCTCACAATTACAACAATGAAAAAAAATTGTGTGGTGGCAAAGGGAACTGGAGAGGTATATGAACAATTAAAGAGCACTTGCTGCTCTTGCAAAGACTCTAGTTCAGTTCCCAGTACCCTCATCACAGTCACTTGGTAGTTCCAGCTCCAGGGTAGTCAACACCTCTGGCCTCTGTAGGTATCTGCATTCACATGTACATACCAATATATGCATATATACACATAATTTTTAAAAATGAAAAAAATCAACCTATAGAAATAAGATGTTAACTTATGTCATTAGTTCTGCTTCACCTCAAAATCAATGTTTTAACTTTGATTTGGTTGTTAGAACTCTTGCTTAGCTTTACATAAGGCCCTGAGTTCTATCTGTAGTCCCACTAACACACAAAAAAAATTAATTCAAGTAGACCTTTTAGTAAGGTAGAGAAATTATCCTTATGATGGCTAGTAAAGAGACACTAAGACGGGATGTAGCTCAGTAAAACAGCCTACGTTTAGCATGTGCAAGGCCTTGGGTCTCATCAGTACCACAGTACTACAACAAAAGAAATAAATATGATACTCTGGAAACTTGATGTTTTAAAGGCAATACTTAGAGTATATTCAGAAAGTTGAAGGCTGTTGTTCCTTTGGTTTATATAAAATATTTTCCCCTAAATCACCAAGCATTGCCTTTTCCCCTCTACCTATTGAACTGTATTGTGTTCACTTCTGTGTAATTTCTATTAAGTAAAATTCTATATTTTTAGTTGAAAGAAACTATATTTAGACCTACTTGAATTCGTTGTTCATCTTAATTATGTTTGAAGTTTCATATTTGTTTTTTGTTTACTAACAAGATATCTTTTCCTCTTTTTGAAAAACAGAAATATGTTGGTGAAGTGTTTAACATTGTCAGTCAGCAATCAACAGCCAGACCAGGATGCATTATTGCATTAGATCCCATTACCAAGCTTGTAAGTATTATTTTTCTGCTATTTAGCATTAGGTAAATTGCACCTATGTCAACTTATGTTGGTATTTATTTACTTTAGCATGGCAGAAAAACCCAGTTGCTTCATGTTTTTCAAGAAGATTTCATTTTGCATAACCTTGAGAAGAATAGTCGGGGAAAAGATAACATTTTATTGGATTCAGGTAAGGAAAAAATTTGATGTGATGAGAAATAGTGTGTTACATAGTTAATAAAGATGAATTCTTTGAATATTTTAAGAAATACTAGTAGAACATGTATTTGGTTTTAAAGAGAAAAATAAAAAATAAAAACAAAAGGATCTTTGAAAAAAAATACTCTAGAAATATAAGCAGCATTGCAGGGCCATCTACCATGCAGCACTGTGGCTCCTTGGCTATGTAGTTGCTGGAATTTTCCTTTTGACTATTCTTTCATATTTTTTTCAGACAGGGTCTCACTATGTAGTCTTGCTGGCCTGGACTCTTTATATAGACCAGACTGACTGCAAACTCATATTTGCCTCAGTTTCCATAGAGCTGAGATTAAAAGCATGCTCCACCTCACAAGGCCTTCTATTCTTTTCTTCAAATATTGGTCAAAACTGGGCATGCTTCCCTCAGCACTCTGGATGTTTTTCCTCACTTTTCCTGAAGTTGTTCCCCACCCTTGCCATGTGGTACTTGTCTTCCACTGCTAACCTTGCTTAATTTCTTAGCTACTAACTTTCAAAGGTGTGTATTTTTCTCTTCTTTTTCTTCAACCTCTTTCTAGCAAATGACAAGATTTACAGCTTGTCAGCGCCACACCCCTTCTCTCACTTTCTAATAAAGTTTTCCAGCTCCGAAAAATTTAGCAAGATCAACCCCTATCTTAAACCTGTCATCTGTGTGTGTGTGTGTGTGTGTGCGCACGCGCGCACGCGCACGCATATGTGTGCTTGCTAAATTTACTTATCTTCTCAAAACAAAACAACCACACAACTTTTTGTTTCATTGAGTCACTGTGTTTAAAAAAAAAAAAAAAAGTATCTCATTACTCTCTGTATTGATACTGTTATTTCTTTCTGTATACTAGTTTGGGTTTTGATTTCTTCTTATTTTTTCCTCTGGTACCTTAAGGTTCATCATCAAGTTGTTTGTTGAGAGCTCTGATTTTTTTTTTTTTTTTAATGTAGTAGGTTTGTAGAGCTATACATGTCCATCTTAGAGCTGATTTCACCTTACATTTGGCTATGTTATGTTTTTATTTTCACTTAGTCTTACAAAGTTTTTATTGCTGTCTTGATTTTTTTCAGTGACTTGTTCATCATTGAATACCTTGCTGTGGGTTTATATATTTTCTCTTAGAGAGTTCTAGCTTTATCTCGTGTGGTCAGACAAATTACAGGACTATTCTGCATTTGTTGAGAATTTTTGTTTCCTAAAATGTGTTCTATTTTAGGGGAGTTCCAGTGGGGTGCTGAGAGGAGTACGTAGGTATTTGAGTGGAATATTCTGTATGTTAGGACAGGTGTACAATTGTGGTATTTCAGGCCTTTAAACAAATCAATCCAAGCCCTTCTTGATTTTCTGGTTGAGATTGGAAAGTCACCAGTTACTCTGATGGGCCTGCCTTTGCATGCCAATGGCCCTCCTTTTCCTAGCTACATATATACTTTCTTTGTTCTGTACATTTAGTGTTTAATATATATAGTATGACATGAGGTTGATTTTTTTTTTTTTTTTTTTTTTTTTTTTGGTCCTTTCTGTTTAGTTTCCTTTGTTTCTCTTGAGTCTGGATGGTCTTTCATCCCTAGATTTAAGGATTTTTCTATAGTTTTATTAAAATTTTTGTTATGCCTTTAACATTTAATTCTTCTCTTATATTTCAGTAGTGTGTAGGCTTGCCATGAGTTTCAGTGTTTTTGCATGTTGTCATTGTCTTTATCTGAAGGATCCAACTCCTCCATTTTTTCTTTTTACCCTGATAGTCTATCATCATATGATCCATTCTGTTGCTGGGACTTTCCACTGAACTTATTTGACCCATTATGTTTTTCATTTCCATCATCATTTTGACTTGGGTTCTTCTCAACTTTTTATTTCTTTATTAAATTCTATTTTGGGTGTTACATTAACTTCTTTATTTCATGCAGCTGTTTATGTTCTTTTTGAAAATTTTCAGGTCCTTGAGTTGCTTTTACCGTATTCACAAGTATTCCTTTGAATTTTGCATCTGGAATTTCATCTAGGTTATTTTAATCATGGGTCATTAATATGGGATTTACAATTTTTGGAGGAGACAGCTGCCTTGGTTCTTCTTCTCTGGGATCTTCCCTTCTGGCATTTGCTGTTGCTTTTATTCTTTTAATTTAGGTTTTTCTTTCAGTGAATGAGTTTGCAGTATTTAAGAGAGACTAGCTTGTAGTACAATTATGGTGATGTTTTTCATTGCTAGACAGGTTTTCTAGGCACTGGGCTCTATTTCTCCCTTTGCTTATATGGGTTGAGTACTGTCTACATTAACAGCCAGTATCTCGTGGTTAACCAACTCTAATAATAGAGTAGCATGTTTCTATAAAACAGATGTTTAAAATATATCTGGTGGTTAGGCATAAAAGGACCCCAATGGTACTGTGTATATTAACAGTATATATGAGTAGAATGGGAAAGAAAAGAGGTAAGCAATCCAGTGACACTAGTAATAAGTATTGTTGTTAATGGGAAGTAGAAGAGAAGGTCATGCGTAGCAGTATGAGCAATTGATTTCAACATTTTATGAAATGTAGGAGTGAGCTAGAGAGATGGCTCAGAGGTTAAGAGCACTGGCTGCTCTTCCAGTGGTCTGAGTTCAATTCCCAGTACCCACATGGTAGCTCACAACCATCTATAATGGCATCTGATGCCCTCTTCTGGCCTGCAGGCATACATGTGAACAGAGCACTCATACATTAAAAATACATACATACATCAATTTCTTTTTTAAAACAAAGAAATGTGGGAGTTTGGTTAATTAGATGAGCTTGGTTTTGGGAGCTGTAACAGTAGGAGGAGTGGATTCTGAAAAGAGTAAGAAAGAAAAATAAATAATAAAGGAGAGTAAAACAGCAATAAACATTTACAAAGCTCTTTTGTACTTCTTTTTCTTTTAAGACTGGTTCTCTTTATATAGTTCAGGCTGTCCTGGAACTTGTTATATAGACCTGGCTGGGCTTAAACTTAGAGGACTCTGCCTGCCTCTGCCTCCTGAGTGCTGTGATTAAAGGTGTTGCACCATGACACTAGTCTCCCTATTGTAAAGAAGCTATGGGGATGTAAGAAAATGCTTTTGTTTCCCTGGCTTTGTGTAGACTGTACTCTTGGTTTTAAGGGCCTGTTCTCTTGTGGGCTCCCAGCACACCTTGCACATGTATGGAATTTTCCATTCAGTGGACCTTGGCTAGCCTAGGCAGTCTGCACAGTTTTGCCATTGTTGTCTTCTCACAGGGTCAGAGCACTGGTAAGCTTGTGTTTAGCTCTGATAGCTTTGCTTTTTCCAATTGGACACTGATGGTGACCCTGACAGCAGCTTCTTGGAACTTCCTCCATGAAATTTCTACTAGCACCATTTTTTTTTTTCCTGTATTTCCTGCTGCAGGCTTTAGCCAAGTTCACTTGTACAATAAAAATGTTGCTTTGATGGCAACAGTTGCTTGAGTTCAACTGCAACAGGAAGTTCAATCTGATAATAGAGGACGTTCAAGTGTCTAATGCTTCAAGAGGTTTTATTGGCCCTTGATCCTTGATCAGTTAGTTCATAGACTGGAGAAGTAGCTTATGGAGTAATAAAATATCCTGTTCACTTTGTTTCTGCTATAGCAATCAGGCTTCGGTGCAGACATGGCTTCCAGTGTACCATTTTACCTAGAAATCCTGTGGTTACCTTTCCTATTGGGTTTTCTTTAAAAAACTTTTCTTATGCAAATTTAAAACAGTAAAACTTTGTTGTACGTAATAATAGTTGCTTTCACCTTTAAATATTTTTTTCTATGATTTTATATCATTGCATATGTGAGTGTTTGTGTATGTGAGAGAGGGAGGTATTGATGATATTTTGACTGATTGAGTAAGATTTGATTGAGATTGAAGACTGATCCCAGGACATAATGAGAGAGAGGTCTTACTGTGAACATTTTCGTAGTAATGACTATAATAGGAATTTTAAGGTTAAAGTGTTCAAATTCAACATTTAAAATTTAAACTTTGAAAATCAAATTGAGGGCTGGAGAGTGGCTCAGAGGGTTAAAAGCACTGACTGCTCTTCCAGAGGTCCTGAGTACAATTACCAGCAACCACATGGTAGCTCATATCTATCTATAATGAGATCTGGTGCCCTCTTCTGTCAGGCACACATGCAGCCACGATGTTGTATACGTAATAAATAAATAAATCTTTAAAAAAAAAAAAAGAAAATAGAAAAAGAAAATTGACACAAAGCATGTATATAATTAAATTTTCAGATGAATGCAAAGTTATGTACTAATGCCGTTGAATACATTCTATAATGCTGCTTTGCATTTTTATTTTTTTCTCTAATAATACAACACAACTATTTTAACTTCATATATTTAGTATACCTTTTCATCCATCTATCTTAATGAAAAATATCCCTAATGTCAACAGGCAGTTCACCTAATAGATTTTCTGAAAAGTTCTACCTGGTTGTGATAGAGTGCACTCAAGACAACCGTTCACTGTTACGCATGTGGAATTTACACTTAAGGTCAATTCCTGTCTCACTGGGTAAGTCTTTGGTTTTTTTGTCTTGTTTTTGTTTGTTTGTTTGTTTGTTTGTTTTGTAGATTTAAATAGATCTACGTTTTAACAAAGTATGCATACATAGTTAGAAAAGTTTAGGACTTTTATTTTTTAAAAGAAATGTATTTTATATTATGTAATTCATAAAATATCAAATATATTTACCTGAAAAATAAATTTTCAGACCATGTGTTCTTATGAATAATATTAATCTTAATGTTAGATAGTAATTATAAGAAATAGTGGGCTGATTACTACCTTTTCATCTATGTATATAGTTACTTGGTCAGATCCTCCCTTTCCACTCTTCTTCTTCCTCCCCTTTTCTTAAACTCACTTTGTAGGCCAGGGTGGTCTCAAACTCACAGCGATCCACCTGCCTCTGCCTCCTAAGTGCTGAGACTAAAGGCATGCACCACCACACCCAGCTTGAAACTGTTCTTCTATACTGATGATAACTGTAGTTTATTTAGAGTACCAAAAGAAAAGTGACTTTCTTACTTTCTTCCTGTAAATAGTCACTAATGTGTCTATAATATTATCTTTTATATTTTAGCTATTTATTTAAAAGTAGCAATTATAATATTTATTCCTAAAGGTTACCTTCTAGTTTTTCATTCTGGTTTTTTGTTTTATAGATGAAAGAGTAGACACAAAGATATCAGAAGCCAGCTGTCTACCAGAAGAACATTATTCTTCCTCTCCAGAGAAGATCCTATCTCCATTTTCACAGAAATTCCAGGCTTGCAGAGCAAATCTCCAGAGTACCAGCAAGTTGTCTCTTCTTTCTGAAATGGTCTACAGCAAAGAGTTGGATTTGCCAGAAGGAGTTGAGATAATCAGTGTTAAGCCCTCCGCAGGTTTGTAAAATTTAATAAAAGAGACTGATCCAACTCTGTAAGCCAGGAATGCTTTACCAATGTTTTTTTTAAAGTAAATACTATAACTCACTCTGAAGTACACACAAAGCAGAAATGGAAAAATTATATTGAGAGCCTGAAATTGAAGACTTTCTCTGTTCTCTGGTTAGGTTAGGCAACTCTGTTGTAAGTACTGATTTGTTTAAGAAAATGCTTCTATTTTGGGTAAATGTGTTATTTACTTTTCTTACTACTTTGACTAAAAAAGCAACCTAAGAAAGGTTTATTATGGCTGAGGGTTCCAAGATCTGGACTATCATGGCAGGAGCTTGAACTAGTTGGTCTCATTGTGCCTGCAGTCAGGAAACAGAGCTCTATATGGTTGCTGGTGCTCAGCTCACTTTACTCTTTGTCTTACTTTTCTATTGCCATAATACACCATTGACCAAGGCAGCTTTTCAAAGAAAGTGTTTAATTAGGCTTACAGTTTTAGAGACTTAAGAATCCATCATGGCAGGGTGGCAGGGTAGTAGGCCAGCAAGCAGCACCCTGGGTGTATCAGCAACTGAGAATTCACAGCTCAGAAAGCAGGAAACAGAAGGAGCGTACTGAAACTGGTTCAATATAGAAACCTCACAGCCTTACCTTCTGTGGCACATTTCCTCCAACACAGCCACTCCTCTTAGTCCTTCCAAAACAGTTCTACCAACTGGGATCCAAGCAGTTAAACATTTGAGTCTCTGTGAACCATTTCTTTCAAACCACCACACTCTTTTATTCAGTCCAGTCAGGTCATGGAATTGCTTTGCTATGTTTAGAACATGTTCTCCCACTTACATTAACTCAGCCTGAAAACTCGCTCAAAGATTTGCTTAGACCTTTGTTTCCATGCTGATTCTAAATCCCTCCAAGTTGACAAAAATAACTATCACATTAGACAAAGTCAAAGTTCATAGAATATAGGTGATAACAATTTTACCTTATTTCCCAGCTGTTTTAGTATTCATAGTAGTTTTCTGGAGCCATGCACTAAGACAGACAATATGAGGTTCTGGTATTGTTACTGACACCTTTATATCCAGGTAGTAGTTTTGTGAATGCAATCTCCAGACCAGGAGCAACAGCACACAGTGAATTTATTAGAAATGAAGATACTGAGTCGTACACAGTGGCTTAGTACCCAGGGACTTCTCTAATAAGCCTTTTGGGTATTTCACATACAGATAGCAATAATATAAGACAAAATACTGAGCCTGTTTAGTTTTGGACTTCTTAAAAACAGGCATATGCCAAAGTGGTCTTGAATTCCCCAACTCATTCTTCTTATTCAGCCCTGCAAGTTAGGGACTGTCATCACTCCGAACTCTACTTTCAAACTCTTCTTTTTTAAATATCAGGCTCTTATGAAAGTGTGACTCCTCATCACAAACTTTAGGTTAGAGGCCAGCAAGTCTGGTTAACAAGTACTCCAGTGATTCTTGTGCTTACAGCTATAATCAGTGTACTAAGGTTTGAAGATATTCTAAGCCTTCCTAATGCTGCAACCCTTTAATACAGTTCTGCATGTTTTGGTGACTTGGAACTATAAAATTATTTTCATTGCTACTTCATGATTGTAATTTTGCCTCTGTTAATGAATCATAATATAAATGCTCGTATTTTTTTGATGGCTTTAGGCGACCCTTGTGAAAGGGTCATTGATGCCCAAAAGGGTTGTGACTCATAGTTTGAAAACCGCTGTTTTAAGACTACTAGTATAAACATGGTTTCAGTCATTTGTTCTTTCATTTTCATACTCAAAAAATGATTCTCTGTCCTTCAGAAACTTAACCAGTTGCCTGTAGCACCTCAGTAAGGAGTGGTATCTGTATATCATCTACCCACCTATGCCAGAAATTTTGGCTGGTTTGATTTTGTGCAAGTAGCTACAGCTGCTAGAGTTCATGAGTAAGATAGCCATGTCATATTCCAGAAGAAAGCATTTCACAAAACTCCTTTTCCTCCAACTGACTCTTAGGTTCTTTCTGCCTTTTCTTCGATGATGTTCCAAGAGCTAGGAAAAGGAGTGTTGATCTAAGTATCTCATTTAGGGCTGAGCATTCAGTCTGCTATTATCAGCAGTTGAACCAATTGTGCGTCTTTCTATTGACTCCTATCTACTGCAAAAAGAGGCATCTCTGACCAAAGTTCAGAGCAGCCAAGGTCATAGGTATAAAAACAAAGAGTTAGATGGCTTTATGTTAGCAAGACCATTTGATAAAATAATAGAAGATATTACCCACGGTCTTTTGACTAAGATTATTGTATCAGGCATGAAATTTGCTCCTTTGAAGCAGGCTTCAAATCCAATTAGTAAACATTTAGTTACCTTCCATAGTAATGTCCCTGTTGCGCTAATGGGCACATCTTCTCTGATAGGTCAATATTCTGACATGCACGGTTTAGAGCTGGGTAAGCCCATGGGGTTTTGATGTGGTTTTCTATACTATTAAGAGAAGTCCCTATTTCTAATGATTAGTGGTCAATGTAGACCCATGGCTACCCAAAGTACTGATAGTAAATGGTGGATGATTGCTCAAACCTAAGTAAGATATTTATTGTCTCCTCTAAAGCTCAGGGGGAAATGCAGAAGAAGAAGTAATAAGAAAATAAAACAGCTGATAGGAAGAAAGGCTATGAAATGTCACATTTTTGGGCAAGACAAATTCATGGCACCTGTAGGCACCTGCACAGTCCACATATAAAGGAGACTGTCATCAGTCAAGCACAAATGGAGGAGGGACTCGGTGATCCCAGCCTCTCAATGCTGAAGTATTTGCTACTGATGGACTCAGAAAGAGGGGATATCATTGCATTCAACAGCTTTCAATGGGTAGTTCAAATCCACTAATGACACAGATGGCCTTGTTTAAGCTAGGTGGGTCACAAGATAAAATTGAATGTCATGAGCCTAGGAGAGACACTGGTGAGGGGCAGTGGGTGATAGTGATGGGCGAGGAGAGAATCAGAATATATTACAGTACAAGCATGAAATTGTCAACTAATAATATTAATATAAAGAAAAAAAATAAAACTGTAAAGTGACCATTTAATATTTAGATAAGTATGGACAGTCATACTTGTACTGAAAAATATGAAGAAAAATGAGCCTAGACAATCTTAATAGATTTTTTAAAAATATGTTGATATTTTAAAATTGAGATACATAATTATAAAAGTACCAATGATGGATGGGGTATCAGAATAGTAACTAGGTTGTTTATATTATTATTTATAGTCCAGTTGTTAATTTAGTTATGACATACTTACTGTGAATGGTTAGTGTCTTTATCCTATAAAATGCAAGAATTGAAGTAAACTTTCAGAATTCTCTTCTCTAACTTTAGGTTTTGGTAGCTTTACTACTATATATTTTTATATTTAAGTGTGTGTGTGTGTGTGTGTGTGTGTGTGTGTGTGCGTGTGCGTGTGCATGTGCGTGTGCATGTGTGTGCACACGAAGAACACATACATGGAAGTTGGGACAACTTGAGGAAATCTGTTCTTCTGTCAGGTGGGTTCTGAGAATTAATCTCAGGTTGTCAGGCTTAGTACATAGTTTTACTCACCAACTCTTCTTGCCAACCCTGTAGTCTATAGCTTATTGGTGTCAGTAAAAGCCTGATCATTAGCCTTAAACTGACTCTCATATTCTTAACAGTAGTTTTCAGCAAAACAGCTCAAACTTTTAATACATAGAAAATATAAGTAATTACCAAAATTTTTAATGGCTCATTTTCTTTCTAGGACACCTGAGTTCATCTTCTATATATCCTGCATGTAGTGCCCCTTATTTATTGGCAACTTCATGCTCAGATGAAAAAGTAAGATTTTGGCGATGCAGAGTAACAGACGGAGAATCAGCTACATCAAAGAATGGAAAACTAGATCTTGTGTATATTTGGGAAGAATGGCCATTACTCATTGAAGATGGACTTCAGAGCAATAGTAGTATAACTGTACCTGGTAGGCCTGTAGAAGTGAGCTGTGCACATACAAATCGTTTAGCAGTAGCTTATAAGCAGCCCACACCTAATAATAAATCTCAGGAATTTGTGATGCATGTAAGTATTTTTGAATGTGAGTCTACAGGAGGTTCATGTTGGATCCTTGAACAGACAATTCATTTAGATGAGTTAAGTACAGTATTGGATTCTGGCATTAGTATTGATAGCAATTTAGTGGCCTATAATAAACAAGAGACATATTTAGTCAGTAAAGAAAGTATTATATCAAACACAAAACACCTGGTTCATTTAGATTGGATGTCCAGAGAAGATGGTTCTCATATCTTAACTGTAGGAATTGGCTCAAAACTTTTTATGTATGGACCCCTGGCTGGCAAGGTACAAGAACAGACTGGTAAGGAGAACCAGGCCTTTCCTCTCTGGGAGAGTACTAAAATTGTACCTTTTTCTAAATTTGTACTATTACGAAGTGTGGACTTGGTTTCTTCTGTAGAAGGTGCCCCACCTTTTCCTGTTTCTTTATCATGGGTAAGGGATGGCATCCTTGTGGTGGGAATGGATTGTGAAATGCATGTGTATTCCCAGTGGCAACCATCTTATAAGCCGGAACCTGTTACAACAGATTCATACAATGGAAGCACACCGTCTATACCAAGTTTAATAAAACAAAGTAACTCATCAAGTTCTGGGCTACATCCTCCAAAGAAAACTCTGACTCGTTCTATGACCAGTCTTGCACAGAAAATCTGTGGAAAGAAAACTACATTTGACCCTTCAGTGGATATGGAAGATTCTGGTCTTTTTGAAGCAGCTCATGTACTTTCTCCAACTTTACCTCAGTACCATCCCTTGCAGCTTTTAGAACTCATGGATCTTGGCAAAGTCCGGAGAGCCAAGGCCATCTTGTCACATCTTGTTAAATGCATTGCTGGGGAAGTTGTGGCTCTGAATGAAACTGAATCCAGTCATGAGCGCCGCTTTCGGTCTCTCACCATCAGCGCTAGTGGAAGCACCACTAGAGACCCCCAGGCATTCAACAAGTCTGAAAATACAGATTACACAGAAATAGACTCTGTCCCTCCACTTCCTCTATATGCCTTGCTTGCAGCGGATGATGATAGCTATTACTCAGCTTTGGAGAAGTCCAGTAATGAAAATTCTTTAAGTAAATCAAAACAGTTACCAAAAGAAACTTATGATGAGCTTTTTCAGACTTCAGTTCTGATGTCTGATAACCACACGTTAGAGACAGATGAAGAAAATACACAGCCCAGAGTTATTGACCTTTCACAGTACAGTCCAACTTACTTTGGTCCTGAGCATGCTCAAGTTCTTTCTGGCCATTTACTTCATTCTAGTTTACCAGGCCTCACCCGCATGGAACAGATGTCCTTGATGGCCCTCGCAGATACAATTGCAAGTACAAGCACTGATATTGGAGAAAGCAGAGACAGAAGTCAAGGTAAAAGCAAATTCTGTACAAGAGGGAGAAAAAAATAAATGTATACTTATTTTTGTAGAAAATGATCTTACATAATTTTTAATAAAAATATTATGAGAGTCTTAAAAAATAGTGCAAAACTATCTTTCACAGCAATTTTAACTGTGATAAATATTGTTTAGTTTGTAAATTATAGTACTATGAGGAAGTACACATTCATACCAGTCATGATTAATGAGTTACTGTCTGCTCTGAAGATCCAACTGAATCCCTATGAATTTAGCAAAAGTACACATTTTTAAATAGCTAAAAGTATTTCTTTTTTCCCCCCCTTTAGTGGGAATAATCCACTGTAAAATAAATTACAGTATGATTCAGGTTTTCAAAAATTGACATTGTTGTATACTCCTACTTAGAAGAACAAATATAAACACAGCAAAATTAGATCTTTTCATCACTCAGCAATTTTTTAAATTTCCATCATATATCAAAGTTTGAAATTAGCAAGGTCATTAGTTTAAACCAAATATATTGGTTAATACAATTCACTATTGAACGAAGCTTCACAAGAAAATAAGGATTAAACTTGACACAAAGGTTTTAAATAAAAAAAAAAATTTATACTTTTGAGGGGATTGCTAGTAGATACTAGTTTTATGTAGTATGTTGTGGATATTTTAATATGTTTTTAATCATGTAAAAATCAGGACTTAATTACCATACTGTTAATATGAAATTTCCTTCAGTGTTATAGCTGATACTGGGTGCAGACATGATTTGAATGCTTATAGTAAACATTACTATAACATAGTTTGATGATTTGAATGGATATAGTAAACATTACTATAACAACGCAGGAAACTAATGTTTCCTTACAAATAAAGGATTCAGATCATAGGAGGTCACAGTATAAAGAATGTTAATAGACTTTAAATCACCTCATTCTTATCTTTATTTTTCCATTATTTAGTCATACTGTTTTCCCTCTAGTATAAATAATTATTTAGGAAAAAAATAGAAACTATTTTAGAGTAATAAGCTTTTTCCAATTTAAGAATGTTTTATTCCTGTATGTGGTATTGTGACATGGCAGGTTGTAAAATTCTTTAGTATTTTATGCTTATAAAATGGTTTTGTTTACAAATGCTTTGGGATTTTCTTTGAAAGCACAAATGAAAATAAACACTTTCCTCCTGTTATAGGTGGAGAAACTCTAGATGAGTGTGGATTAAAGTTTCTTTTAGCTGTTCGGCTTCATACTTTTCTTACAACTTCCCTTCCAGCCTACCGAGCTCAACTTCTTCACCAAGGTAACTCATACTCTATTAAAAGGAAATACCAGGAAAAAGAAAGAGGCTTGGTAGGACAAAAGGAGGGAAGTAAATGATAAGGTTTATCCATCCCCAAAGCTGGTAAAATTAGAATGTATTCCCTTCATAACTAACAGGAGAATTGTTACAGATACTATATTCTGGTACATATTGATTACAAGTAACAAATCTCACTTATCAGTACTCCGGAATTTGAAGAGTTAGTGCAGGGTTCCAGCAGTGCAGCTTGGGCTGTGCAGGTAAGCATTTACTCAGTGATGTGTCTCTCACTTTCTAGCAGGTCAGCATGGTCACTCAAATACTTATTTTTAAGTGCTTTTGTTACTGTGTTGTTGTTTCTTTGTGTTTGTTTGTTTTTGTTTTTTCAAGACAGTTTTTTGGTGTAGCCTTGGCTGTCCTGGACTCACTTTGTAGGCCAGGCTAACCTTGAACTCTTAGTGATCTGCCTGCTTCTGCCTCCCGATTGCTGGGATTACAGGTGTGTACCACTGTGTCCAGTTAATACTTATTTTTCGTAGTAAAAACATTTGAAATTTACTATTAATGAATATAAAATATGTGATTATGTTGTACACGATAGTAAATTTGCTATTCATTAGATCTCATAAACATTCCTCTTTGATCAGTATCTCCCCACTGCTCCACCCCCAGGTTTTGGTAAACATCTATCATTTGCTTGTATAAGTTCATTGTTAGAGAATCTATGTATAAGTAGAATATAAAGTATTTTTCTTTCTCTGCCTTTGCTTTAACATAATGTTCTCCAGGTTCATTCATGTTGTTGCAAGTAATAGAATTTGTTTTTAAGATACTAGGATTCCATTCCATTGGGAATATATACATTTTCTTTATTTACTCATTAATAGACATTTTAGTTGTGTTTTTAACAGAGCTATTCTGAATAATATTGCAGTGACCATTGGATCCATTTGTTTTTTTCAACATACTAATTTCAAGTCCTTTTAGTCTGTATCAAGAAGTAGGAATGCTGAACTATATGGCAGGTATTTTTTTTAAGTTTTATGAAGCAATACTATATAGTTTTCCATAATACCTGTGACAGTTTTTATTCTCACCAGTATTATATAGTGCTTCCTTTTTCTCCAAATGTTTGGAGAGAATAATTTTATCTTTATATAGTAATGGTTCTTCCAGATAATAGTGATTTTTTTATTGTAATTTTAATTTAAACTTTACTGGAGGTTTTGAAGTATTAGCTCATTTTCTGCATATTTACTGCTAATTCATATTTCTTATGATTAGTATCTTTGGATCATTTACTGACTTTTTTCATTTACTGTTGTTTTCCTCTTAATTGAAAATAGGTTTTTTTTTTCTCACATACTATATCCTGATTATAGTTTTCCCCTCCTACTACTCCTAGTTCCTTCCCAGTCCCCTCCCATCTGGATCTACTTCCTTTTTGTTTCTCAACAGGATTCTAAGGGATAATATAATATAAGATAAGATAAGATACAAGGTAAAAATTAACACATTGAAATAGGACAAAACAAATAGAAGAAAAACATCTAAGAAAAAGGACAAGAAGCAGATATAGACGCAGAGACTCACTTATTCATAAACTCAGAAACATCAAACTAGAAGCCATGTAGTAACCAAAGGGTCTGTGGGTAAAAATAAAATAAGTGAGAAAATAAAAATCTAAAAAGCTCTAACATGACATTATGGGACACAGAACCTCCAGAGATGTAATTGAACTCATTTCCTGTTGAACATCTACTGCTAGGTATACAGCCTACTGTTAGGAATAGTTTGTTTCCCCGTTGAGATTTCTTGGGAGGAAAATAAATTTTCGTTTGCAAGTAATTATCAATTGGAGCTGTATTCTGTGTTAGGGATTGGGGCATGTGTACACTTCCCCTTTGCCCATCTGGTGCATATTTATGTAGTCTTTGTATATGCTGCTGCAGTTTCTGTGAGTTCATTTGTGTGTTAGTCCTCTTGTTTTTTTATCCTCTACTCCCTCTGGCTTGTTCACTTTTTCTTCCTCCTCTTCAACAGGGTTTCCTGAGCCCTGAGGGGTTGATTAAGACAACTGTTTTAGAGCTGTGTTGTTCTAAGGTCCCAAATTCTGCATAATGTGTAGCTGTGGGTATTTGTGCTTCTTACTAGTTGCTGCTAGAGGAAGCTCTCTGATGATAACTGAGCAAGGCACAGATCTATAATGGAATGCCATTAGAAGCCATTTTATTGCTGCCTTCTTTTAGTAGAACATTAGTATTTGGTTTCACTCTAGGTTCCCATGCTATCTAGTCTCAGGTTCTTGACCACTCAATTAATGTCAGATGAGTTCCATTTCATGGAATAGGGCGTTAAGTCAAGTCAGATATTGGTTAGTTACTACACTAGCATATCTTGGAGGCAGGACATTCTTGTAGATCAGAGGGTTTGTAGCTGGTGTTTTCATTTCTTCTTTGGTAGCATGCAGAGTACCTTCCTGTACCAAAGATGCTAATACATAAGGGCAAAGACTTTAAGTAAAAACTAGCTCAGCCTCTCCATGTCCAATGATTCTATGGGGTCTGGCCAACAGTTTGTTGAGAGGAACCTGTAGTCTTGGCAATAGCATGGGTTTGGGGTGCTCCTTTGGCTAACAACCCAACTGGACGCTTAATTTCATGACAAGAGATACTGAGTTGGGGCTCTGTCTCCCCCATTATTTGGTAATTTAATTTAGATGACATTATTTCTTGCCATCTACTCTTTTTGAGTAATTTCTTCTTTTTCTTGTAGAGCTTTCTGATGTGTTGCTAAGTTATTAGTATGAGATCTCTTTATTTTTATTTTTATTTTTTTAGGTAGGAACTTAGTGCTGTGAACTTGCCTCTCAGAACCACCTTCATTGTGTCCTGTAAATTTGGGTATGTTGTGTATTCATTTTCACTCAATTCTAGAAAGTCTTTGATTTCTTTCTTAAGTTCTGTCTTGACGCATTTTTCACCAAGTTCATTTTTTGAGTTTGTAAGCTTTCTTTTGTTTCTGTTTTTAGTAACTATCTTTCACCCATGGTGGTCAGATAGGATGCAGGGTGTTATTTCAGTTTTCTTGTATCAGTTGAGACTTTGTTAGTGTCTGAGCATGTAGTGAATTTTGGAGACAGTTCCATGAGATGCTAGAAGAAAGTTTATTGTTTTGTGTTTGGGTGAAATGTTCCATAAATAAACCATTCAGTGTATAACATCAGTTAGCTCCAGCATTTCTGTTTGGCTTCATCTGGATGACGCAGTTGTTGGCAGGAGTGAGGTATTAAAGCCTCCCTCTATCAGTATGTGAAAGTCAGTATGTGATTTAAACTGTTACTAGTGCTTCTTTTATACTTTTAGGTATCTTATGGTTTGGTTCATAGATATTACAAGTTGCAGTGGTCTGGTAGATATTTTTTTCCTTTGGTGAGTATTGTATTGTCATTTCCTATCTCTTCTGATTAGTCTATTTTGTACATGGCTATACCAGCTTGCTTATGTCTATTTGCTTGGAATATCTTTTTCTATCCTTCCACCCTGAATTGATGTTTATCCTTGATGTTAAGATGTTTTTCTTGAATGCAGTAGAAGGGTGGCTATTACTACGTATCCATTCTGTTACTATGTGTGTTTTTACTGAGGGATTGATACCACTGATATTGAGAGATATCAATGTCCAATGTTTGTTGATTCCTATTATTTTGTTGTTGTTTTGTGTGTATTTGTGTGTGGTTCCTCCTCTCCCGCCCTTTTGATTTGCTGGCTGGGGATACACTATTTTTGTATTTTCTTGTGTTTGGTTAACTTCTTTAGATTGGAGTTTTCCTTCTAGTACCTTCTATAAGGATGGATTTCTAGATTAAGAATGCTTAAATATTGGATTTATCATGGAATGTCTTATTTTCTCCATATATTGTGATTGAAACTTTTCTGGATATAGTACTCTTCACTGGCATCTGTGGTCTCTTAGAGTCTGTCCAGTCCCTTCTGGCTTTTAGAGTCTCCATTGAGGAGTCAAGTTTAATTCTAATAGGTCAGCCTTTGATCTTTTTCCCTTGTAGCTTTTAATATTATTTGTTTTGTATGTTTAGTGTTTTGATTATTATACTCCCAAGGAATTTCTCTTTAATATAGTTGGTGTTCTCTATGTGATTTGTTCCTTGATAGAGATATCTTCTTCTCTAGGTTGGGGAAGTTTTCTATGATTTTGTTAAAAACTATTTTCTGTGTCTTGGATTTCTTCTCTTTACACACGTCCTATTAGTTTCATAACATATTTCCTGGATTTATTAATTTATTTATTTTTTAAGACTTAACATTTTCTTTGAGTGAGGTAGCCTCTTTTTTTTTTTTTTTTTGCATCTTCAGTGCCTGACATTTTCTGCTTCACCTCTTGTATTTTGTTGGTGATGTTTACCTCTGAGATAATGATCCAGTTTCCACTTCCAGGTCTTGAAGGGTTCACTTCGTTTACTCCCAGTGTGCATGTATGTGTGTTTTCATAGATTTTAAGAAATAGTTTTATTATCTTTCTCCATAAGGACCTTTATCATATTCGTAAAGGCTAGTTTAAGGTTTTTATTTTGTCCTTCAGCTGTGTTGTAGTTCTCATTGCCAACCATGGTAGGATTGCTGTGCTATTGTGGAGATATATTTTCTTGACCATTACTGGTTTTGTGCTGGATTCTATGCATCTGGGTTTGGGATAATTGAAATTCTAGGTGTTGATATTTCCTCTTGTCTTTGGTGGATACATGTTTTGTTTCTAGGTTTCTGCTGCCCTCTCTGCTTCTTGGGAGTGTATTGTGGCTCTGTGTTACCTGGTAGGGAATTCTTCTGGGATTCTAGTAGGTGTTGATACTGGAAGTTCTAGATAAAATATGTTTCTAGATATTGGGAGCTGGCACTTAGAAATGGAAGTGGGTTAGGAGGAGGCTAAGGAAATCCACGGGAGGGAGGAAAGCATTGGTATTCCACCAGAATTTGCTTAGTTCATTCAGAATCGGGCCAGAGAATAAGAAGAAGCCATAGTAGGTGGTCTGTCGGAGCTGGACATAGTATGGTGGGTTAGATTTGAGGAGAGAAGGGAGAGTGGAAATCTGAGGCTTGCCTACCTGGCCTACTAGCATCTCTGGCATGATTGTTTGGAGGATTTCTGGGAAATGCCTGCTGCAGTAAGGGGACTAGCATAAAAGGATGAGGGGGAAGATTTCAGAAGATCTGTGTGATCTCCTGGAGATGTGAGCTGAGAGGAGGCGGGGGGACACAGCTGGTAGTGTGCTACAGAGATAGAGGTGAGAGTATGAGTTGGATTTGGAGTTGAGGAGGGAGAGGTGAAGATCTAAAGTTAGGCTGCCAGTCCTTGGCAGGAGTGGCCTGTGTATTTCCAGGGAATGCCTGGACTTAGGGACTGGGGTAAAGTGGTGTGTGTGAGGAAGAAAGGTTATAGAGAAAGATGTGTGTTCCACAGGAGATGAGGGCAGAGAGTGAGAGGAGGCGAGAGCAGAATGTCTGCTACAGGTCTGGGGTGAGAGTGCGGGATTAGTTTTCAAAGAAAGCAGGGAGGGGTGAGGATCTGCAGTTACCCTAACTGCTTCTCTGTCCATATGTTCATTTACTGCTTTTTAATAATCAAGTTTCTATTTCTTGGTGCTGTTGAGTTCCTTCTATACTTTAGGGTTTGGTTTTTGTTGTTTGTTTTTTGGGGGGTTGTATGTGTGGTTTTTGTTAGTTTTTTGTTTTGCTTTTGTTTTTGAGACAGAGTCTCACCATATCCCTACCTCGACTGGGATTATGTAGACCAGGATGACTTTGAACTCAAAGGGATCCACTTGCCTTTGACTCCAGTGTGCTGGGATTAAAGTTGTGTACCACCAAGCCCTTCATAAGAATTTCTTATTAGATGTACAGATAGCAAGTTGTCTGTAAGTTGCTTCTATTCTTGGTTCCTTTTCATCCTTTGCTATCAGCGGCATTTTAGTTTTATGTCTCGTTGTTCTTTTTTTTTTTTTGTCTCTACGGAATCATATCTTTGTTGAAGTCATGGAGCTTTTTCTTCATATCTTCATATTTTCAAGTTTTACAGTTTTGGGCCCTTTGTTTTTAATGCTTTCTGTGAAGTTGAATAGCTAGCAGAGATTGTATGTTATCTTGGAGAGTTTGTATGTTTACTGTTTTGTATTGCTTTTTCCTCCTAATGACCTACTTTTCCTGTTTTCTATTCCTTGTTTCCATTGGAAACAAGTAGTCTTGGCTTCTTTTTATTTCTTCCTCTGATTTTCCCCCTTAATTCTCTTCTCTTTTTTTTTTTTCCATTCCCTTTCATTGCCCCCTTTCCCCTTTCTTGTCCTCCACTTCATTCCCTCCTCTTCATTTCTTTCACTTTTTTCTCCTCCTTTTCCTTCCTAGTTAAGCCCATATTTGATCTTACTTTCTTACTCTCTCAAGTGTTCGGACTATATGTATACTCCACTTTGCTGACTAGATTTATGTCAGCTTGACACAAACTATTGTCGTCAGAGAGGAGGAAACCTTGATTGAGAAAACGCTTACATAAGATAGGGCGGTAGGCCAGTCTCTAGAGCAGTAGTTTTCAACCTTCCTAATGCTGTGGCCCTTTAATACAGTTCCTCATGTTGTGGTGACCTCCAACATAAAATTGTTTTATTGCTACTTCATAACTGTAATTTTGGTACTGTTAGGAATCATAATGTAAATTATGCAGGATAGCTGATATGTGACCCACCCCCACCCAAAGGGGTCACAATTTAAAAGGTTTAGAATCACTGTCCTAATACATTTTCTTAATTAGTGATTGGTGGGAGAGGGCCTATCCCATGTAGATGGTGCAACCCTTGGCCTGGTGGTCCTGGGTTCTATAAGAAAGCAGCCTGAGAAAGCCATGTGAAGCAAGCCATTAAGTGACATCCCTTCCATGGCCTCTGCATCAGCTCCTGCCTCCAGGTTCCTGCCCTGTTTGGAGTTCCTGTTCTGGCTTCCTTCATTGATGGAAGTGTAAGCTAAATAAACCCTTTTTTCCCCAACTTGTTTTTTGGTGTTTCATCACAGCACTAGTAACCCTAAGACACACTATGATGTTCAACTCCTAATTTCTTTTCATTAGTGTTAGAATGTTCTATGTTCCTCTTTGTAGTTACTTCTAGTCTATAGTATTTTTACATTTATATTGAGTTTCTTGGAGACAACATATATTTGGGGCTTATTCTTTCTTTGCTATTCTTTGTTGTTGTTATTTTGAACAAGCTGTTTTTTTCTCCTCCACCACTAGGTATCTAACCGATGGCTTCTTGCACATAAAGGAAGCACTGTATCACTGAACTACATCCCAGCACGGCCCTGGTTTTTTGTTCACTGTAACAAACTGTTTTGAACTTACTATATTTGTACCTTTGGCTACTCAAAATGACTACAGCCATAGTTGGTTAATAAATACACTATTTATTACCCATTTCTGTTTTTCCCCTTGTTCATAAACACACACACACACACACACATACACACACAAATTTTTGTTTTGTTGTGTTTTATTTTTTGAGACAGGGTTTCTCTGTGTAGCTTTGGCTGTCCGAGACTCCCTTTGTAGCTCAGAGATCTGCCTGCTTCTGCCTCCTGAGTGCTGGGATTACAGGCATAAGCCACTGCACTCAGCTTGATATCATAGTTTTAAGAATTGAATGAATTAATCTAAGTAATATAGAATATAACCTGACCCATAACAATTATTATGCTGCTCATCATATTGATAGGATATTTTAATACTGATGTAGCATTTGTGTCAGTAATCTAATAATCATTACATGTATTAATGCTCAGCTTCTATTCTCTTTTTTACATACTACAAAGCGAGTCCAGGACAGCCAAGGCTATGCCGAGAAACCCTGTCTGGAAAAACAAAAACAAAGAACTGCGATATCATAGTGGTCTCACATTTTCTTTTTGTTCTTGTTTTACTTTGTTTTGTTTTTTAGATAGGGTTTCTCTGTGTACCTCTGTTGTCCTAGAACTCTGTAGACCAGGCTGACCTTGAACTCAGAGAGAGACTGCTTCTGCCTCCCTACTGCTGGAATCAAAGGTGTGTGTCCGACCGCTGAGTTTTTTTTTTATGATTTAAAATTTTTTATTTTTATGTGCATGGATGTTTTGCCTGCATGTATGTGTTAGGGTGTGCGATCTCCTGGATTTGTCCTTTTAGATAGTTGTGAGCTGCCATGTGGGTGCTGAGACTTAACCCTGAGTCCTCTGAAAGAGCAACCAGTGCCCTTAACCACTGAGCCATCTCTCCAGCCCTGTATCCACATTTTCTTAATGAAAATTTGAGCCATTGAAAAATGAAATAATTTTCCCAAGGTTATATATTTTATTTGGTAATAGAACTGGAATATAATGTTTGTGTTCTAATTTTGGAGTCTTTGAAGTGCTATGCTTAGTCTACTGAGTTATGCTTTTTATATGATTCCATAGAGTTATTTAATTCTATGAAATCAGAACATCTTAAAACAGTGTTCAAAGGGAAGGAGGAGCAGTACTGAAGAAGGAAGCATGCCAATATGTAACAGTGCTTCAAGTGTTTCTTATGTTCTCAGGAAGACTGTGAGTAATAGCCAGAGAGCAAAACGTTTCCCATAAATGTTTTGTATGTTTTTGAAGAATTAGATTTTAATTGTATGCATTGGAGTGGTATCATTGTTTGAGAATCAAGCATAAAAAGTAGCTGGGCACAGTGGCCTGTAATCTCAGCACTCAGGGAGGCAGAAGCAGATGGATCTTTGTGAGTTCGAGGCCGGCCTGATCTGCAGAGTGAGTACAGGACACCCAAGGCTGCACAGAGAAACCCTGTCTGCCCTCTCCCCCCTCCCCCCAAAGAAAATAATTCATGTTTCTAGGAGCATAATAATTATATGTAACTATTAGTCAGACTTTTCACTATCACAGTTTTAAGTAACCACTGAAAGAAGAAACCTATACATGTTTTCTTAAATCATAAATGAAGGATGCATGCTTAATGCAGATCATTCCCTAAAACTCTGTTCTTCACACTTTCACTTCTTATGCTGTTTCCAAGATTTTACTCTCCTACATATGTTATAATAAAAGGAGTCTGCAATGTTTAAGAATTTGTCATTTTACTCTGTATTTTAAGTAAGTGGTTTGTTGATATACATAATTCATTGACATACTAGCAGATTATTTGTAGCTAACTTATATAAATAATTAAAAACCTTAAGCAATTTATATGTTTTTGCACAAATGTCACACATTTCTGATAATTATATACTATTTGCGTTGCTTATAAGTGTTATTTTTGACATTTCTTTAGGCCTCTCTACTGGTCACTTTGCTTGGGCCTTTCACTCGGTAGCAGAAGAAGAACTGCTGAATATGTTGCCGGCCATGCAGAAACAGGATCCGACTTGGTCTGAACTGAGAGCAATGGGTGTGGGGTGGTGGGTTCGCAATGCTCGCATCTTGCGCAGATGCATAGAAAAAGTAAGTGTTTATTTGGGTATAAATATAAACCAGTATATTTTGAATATTTGTTTAATGACATCCTGTCTCATTGATACAGCATCATAATTTGTGTGTGTTAGGTCTTGGACCTAGTGCCTTATGAATGCTAAGCAAGCATTATACCAGGAAGCAGAGGGCCACAGCCCATCCTTCTTCTGACATTTTATATATTTAGTGGTCTCAGTACATTGCTCATACTGGCCTTGAATGTGCAAATCTTCTATCTAAAACTCTTGAGCTGTTGTGAGCCTCTGCTGCTAGGCCTAGTTACCCTCAACCTCAAATTAGCACATTTATTTACTAGCATATTTCTGAAGTGTTTGTTGAGAAAAATACAGTAGTTTAGGAGGGCTTCTAATGAAAGCTGTTATCGTTCTGTCACCTCTTCTGTGTATACTACTGTAAGTGCTTCTGTTACTGGTTATGTATATACACATGTAATTATATGGTTACTTAAATTTTAACATAGTAATAGCATGTACTATTTTTGTATGTAAGAGAAGTTACTTGTACACTCATAAGCTACTTCTGTAATAGATTGACTATTATTTTCCAATTATAGGTAGCTAAAGCAGCCTTTCATAGAAATAATGATCCTTTAGATGCTGCAATTTTTTACCTTGCAATGAAAAAAAAAGCTGTGATTTGGGGATTATATAGGTAAGTAAAAGACTGTTTCAAAGCTAAATCACTTTTCATTTAAAGTGAATGCATAAAGTAACGTATGACCTTATTGAGTGTGTTCTTGATAGGGAAAAAGATTACATGTGTTCCACAGTGGAAGAAACCAGATCACTTCAGCTTGTTTTT
Organism: Acomys russatus; assembly: GCF_903995435.1. Lineage (NCBI taxonomy): Eukaryota > Metazoa > Chordata > Mammalia > Rodentia > Muridae > Acomys > Acomys russatus. Next base: position 37,371,157 of record NC_067156.1, read on the forward strand.
AGCCTTTATCAGTCTAAAAACACATTCCCCACTCTCCTTATTTACTTCTTCTACCAACAGTCAAGGAGGAAGGAGGTGGAGTAGAAAACAAATTTGTCAAGGTAAATTTGCATCAGCATTGATTAAAAAATAGTAGATTCTAGGGTAAGCACCTGTCTTCTGGTATTGAAGGACATGGATCAGGAAGCTCCTGAAACTGCTACTCTTTTGGGTGCTGTTCTCTCTTTCCTTCTCCCCTGTCAGCAGCATCTGGTCTGCATGATTACCATTGCTTTTTTTTTTTTTATGTTCTGTTTCAGAGTGGCAACCACTCGGGAAACTTTTGATATTTAAGATATAAATTTTCTAAAAATCTAGGTTTTTCAAGATATTTTCTATCAGAGCAGATTCCATTGATACTTGTTTTGATTGCCAAAGTCATTTCTACATAAGTAGAACAAAGTTATTGATGAAATTTTTAATTTTAAGCTGACATAAATGTTACTATGTAAATTTATCTTTATATAGCCACATGTGGTGGTGCACACCTTTAATCCCAGCATTTAGGGAGGCAGAGGCAGGAGTATTGCTGTGAGTTTGAGGCCAGCCTGGTCTAGAAAGCAAGTCCAAGACAACCAAGGCTACACAGAGAACCAAAAAACAAAACAAAACAAAGAATCTCCATATAAGTATTTGAATGCTGCTTTTGAAGTTCACCTTGTAGTTTGAAAGAGAACTTTTTAAAAACTTGTGAGGTTTACATATAAAAGTAAATAAATACCTGGTGTTATTCTGGGAAACATGCAAATGTTTAGTAATTTATGAGCTGGCAAATGTTTTGTTTTGTTTTTACTGTTAGAACTTTTATTGTAACTGGATCTTGCTGTGTAGTGCAGACTACCTTCAATTTTGCTATCCTTGAAAGTCCTAAGTTTGAAGTCCTAACTGTAAATGCTGATTTAAAAGTTGTACTTTAAATTTAATGTTTGTTCCTTTATAGATCTCAAAAAGACACCAAAATGACACAGTTTTTTGGGCACAATTTTGAGGAAGAGCGGTGGCGTAAAGCAGCTTTGAAAAATGCCTTTTCTTTATTAGGCAAGCAAAGGTTTGAACATTCTGCAGCATTTTTTCTTCTAGGTGGTTGCCTCAGAGATGCAATTGAGGTAATTAATATAACTTATTTTTTTAATTACTGTTATTGTTTCCTTAAGGAATTCATCTAAATTTCAATTTTTAAATTTTAACTATAGTAGAAATAATATAAAGCTGTGTATCTAAAGTAACTGATAATATTTCACAGTAGCCTTTTCATTTTTACCACTTAGCTGGAGTGATATTTTTACAGAACTGGGATAAAGCAGGTTTTGTAAAATGAGTAATTCCTATAACTGCACATTTGAAGTATATCTGGCTCTTTTATGTGATGGACTTGAGGAAAAATAGCTTTATAATTTGAAAACTTAGTCTGATCAGGTGAGTTGAAAAGAGTTGAGATTTAAAAAGAATAAAATAAGATTGGTTTACTTGACACTGGATAGAATTATCCATATCCTCAGGTCAAATTATTTTGTGAATACATACTTGGTAATAACAAATAGATTTGTAGAAGATATCAGTGCTAATTTACTAAAATAGGCATATGTGTGCCATTACTGCATTTATTGCTTGGTACATTTAAAGATTAATAAATCCTTATACATTGTATAGTAAATAAGTTGAGTTTCTCTTAAAAGCTGACATTGTTTATTTAAAAACAATATTTTTTTAAGGTATGTCTTGAGAAACTGAATGACATTCAGTTGGCTCTTGTAATTGCAAGACTTTTTGAGTCTGAATTTGATAAATCTGCAACATACAAATCTATTTTACGCAAAAAAGTTTTGGGAATTGGTTCTCCAGCCAACGAGCTCAGTTCATCAAACATAAATGCACATCATGACCCCTTTCTTCGAAGTATGGCTCATTGGATTTTAGAAGATTACAGTGCTGCTCTGGAAACATTAATAAGGCAACCATCTATAGAGGATGAAGGTAAGCTGTGCTTCCAGGATTTTAATAAAAATGTTGTTACTGTTTTCTTAGTATGTAGTCCACTGTCTGGTCAAATATAATACAAAATACTTAATTTTTGGTCTTTGTGACTAAATGGGGTTTTGTTATTTCAGAAATATAAACTATTTAAAACAAAGAACTTTTAGATTTTCTGTTTTTAAGAAATGTTTTGAACAACAGTATTACTAACAGCTGATTTTAAATACTTTGGAGAAATGGTACTATAAAAAGTCAATTTTAAATATCAGGTTGAGTTGTTATACTTGTTAATCAATTTTATAATTCTTTCAAGAAGAACATATTCAGCGTAAGGGATGTGATTAGAAAACCTTAAACTAACCAAATGCTTGACTGTTGGAAGTTCATGGGGTCAGTAGTGTAGAGATTATTTTAAATATACCCTTTAGAATTCTACTCCTGGATCATTTTTTTTTTTCTTTTGCGAAACAATTCTATAGCCAACTATAACGTGAAATCCATTCTCTCAATTAATATAAAAAATGATGGGGTTAACTTTTCCAGTATCTTTTTATAGACAGTATTGAACTATATTTGGTATTGGTATAGCTTACTATTTGGAACAGTAAGTAGAGTGGCTTCTCGTTCATATTGGAATATGTGTCACTACTTACGTAGCTTGTGTATTTAATTAAGAAGTATGTTTCTAAACTCAGAAAATAGCCATAAGACTCAAATTTTCAATTCTTTTTAGCCATCTGAGGTAAAGATTTTCATTCTGCCTTTTTCATAATCAAGAGAATACATCACTTTATTAAACTTAGATGTCTTGTTTAAAAATGTGTTAACATATACTTATGTGTGTGATATTAATGCAACATCACATACTTCTAAAACATTTAAATCAGAGTTCTTCTGAAAGAAAAGTGACAGTAGTGGCTTAGATGATAGTACCACTATGATACCATGGACAGGCGATGCATTTGGATATAGGATAATATTAGTTTGACTACACAGAACTAAATTTGATATGGAATATGAGGGAATTGGAAAATAAGGATATGGGCCGGAGAGATGGCTCAGAGCTTAAGAGCACTGTCTGCTCTTTCAAAGGTCCCGAGTCCAATTCGTAGCAGCCACATGGTGCCTCACAACCATCTGTAATGAGATCTGATGCCTTCTTGTGGCAGGCAGGCCCACGTGCAGGCAGAATACTGTATAAATAATAAATCTTTTTTAAAAAATAGAAATTAAGGGTAGCTCCTGGGTTTTTAGCTTGTCTAATAATGAATGATTTCATAGAGTGTTGATTAGATCAGGAAGTCTTCTCTAGTTAGATGATCTTTCGGCAAAACACGGGTTGAAATAAGCAAGTTGTCAACCAAAAGAGGTAGGTAGATAAAGGGTGGTGTGCACCAAGAGCACACCAGATAAAAAGCCCCAAGGCCAAACATGTCTGTATGTAAGTAGAAATGTAGAATGTGGAGTTTAAAATCATGGAGCTCTTATGAGTTTAACTCTGGAGCTGTGGACAGAAACATAGCATTTGTGGTCAGAAAAGATGAAGACTAGACAAGCTGATTCAAGAGGTTTAGCCACGGAAGTAAGAAAACAGCTAAGAATTCCATCTGAAGACTTTCTTTCAGTTGGAAAGCAGTATGGTCTTTGATTGCCTGTGGTATTAAAACATATTTGTAAAATATGTTCTTGTCTGTTCAGTGATATGGGTTATTGTAGTCTATTATAATTTTTCCAGAAACCGGTCAAGTTTCCTCCAACAGAAGGGATTCATAATTACAAATTTTCAGTTCATGTTTTGAGCTTTTCTTGATTCATAAAATGAATTTACTTTCAGATCAAGTCATGATGTCAGCCTGTAATCCCATAGTTTTTAATTTCTACAATTACTTAAGAACACATCCTCTTTTGCTAAGACGTCATTTTGGATCATCTGATACATTTCCAACTCACATGGCTTTAACAGGAAAAAGTGGACTGGCAGGAACAATTAATCTAACTGAAAGAAGATTATTTTTTACTACTGCTAGTGCTCACCTAAAAGCTGGCTGCCCAATGTTGGCTTTGGAAGTATTGTCAAAGATGCCTAAAGTCATCAAGAAAACAAAACTCTTTTGTGGAACATCTAGTTTTTTTACTAGTAAAGATTCTTCTCCACTAAAATTGGACACAAGAGAAGATAAGTCGTCTGCTATTGACTGGTCACAGTCACTGATAAATGGCTTTGAATCTTCTTCAGAGGGTTCCTCAGAGAGGCAGTCAAACTCTACCTTTTCTTTTGATTGGAGCCAACCAAGTATGGTGTTTCAGGATGACTCTTTGGAGTTGAAATGGGATAGTGATAATGATGAAGAAAATGAAGACCTCCCTATTTCAATGAAAGAAATAAAGCCTTTGCAGAGAAAAACAGATAAAATATTAGATGAATTAAGTAGTTTCACAGATTCTTTGAGCATACTGAGTGAAAGTGATATTTTAAATCCATCAGAAGATATAATTGCTGTTCAGCTAAAATTTAGAGCATGTTTAAAGATTCTCACAGGGGAACTTCGTACTTTATCTACTGGCTATGAAATAGATGGTGGGAAATTACGATACCAACTTTACCACTGGCTTGAAAAAGAGGTAGTAGCTCTTCAGAGGACCTGTGACTTTTGCTCAGATGCAGAACAACTGCAGTCCACATATTGCCAAAGTGCAGATGAATCTGGATTAAGTGAGGATGCTAATGGTTTGCATCACCAAACAAAAGTAAAACAGCTGAGAGAAAGTTTCCAGGAAAAAAGACAGTGGCTCTTGAAATATCAGTCACTCTTAAGAATGTTTCTTAGTTACTGCGTACTTCATGGCTCTCATGGTGGGGGTCTTGCATCGGTGAGAATGGAATTAATTTTACTTTTACAAGAATCTCAGCAGGTATGTAACATTTTTGCTTTGTTTTGAGTCAAGGTCTCATCATGTAATTCTAGCCAGTCTGTAACTCCCTATGTAGACTAGATTAACCTTGACCTCACAGATACCCTCTTGCCTCTGCCTCTACCTCCCAAGTGCTGGCATTAAAGGCATGTGCACTCATTCTGGCAGGAATGTAACTTTAGTTATTCAAACATAGACTATGTGGAGGAAAGGAAAGGAGAGCAAGTAATATAATTAAATCAAAGTTTTTAAAGCTTTATTTAATTAAAGAAAAAGATAATCTATGTCTGAAGTAGCTTTTGGTGTTGTGTTTTGGGTTTTAAATATTAAAAGTTGATTTTCATTTTTGCAGTTACTTTAAAGAAGGAATCTGTGCGTAGTCACATTAGGAGTTGGTAGAGCTATGTACATCACAGTTGCAGAACAGCTCTTGTAAGGTGTTATGACTTGTTTAATGTGTATGAACACAATCTTATGAATCCCTTCTGAGCTACACATTATTGAGAGTTAAGGGTATTATCATTCTAGATTCAGTTGTAGAAACATGCACCTCAGATCATAACAATTGAAGGAACATATACTCTTGAGTACTTTTAATTTTTATTTTTGGAGTTTTTTAAAAGATCCTCTGAATTACTTAAGGAGCAGATTATAAATTAAACAATTTAATCTTTTTCTCTTTATTTTTAAGGAAACAGCAGAACCAATATTTTCTAACCCTTTGTCAGAACAAACTTCAGTGCCTCTTCTCTTTGCTTGTACAGCGAGTGCCAAAACAGTAGTTGCCAATCCGTTATTGCACCTTAGTAATTTAACACATGATATTCTACATGCCATAATAAATTTTGATTCACCACCTCACCCTGATAGCCAAAGCAATAAAGTAAGTATGCCTTATTTCAAGCTTTGTTTTTGTTATCAACATATATTATTTAAATAAAATTGTGGGTTTTATTTTAACATTTTCACATACATATAAAGTGTTCGATTTCATTTTTTCAGTGCACCCTCTGTTAGATCCCGCCTCTCTTTATGTAGTGATTCCTTCTCCTTTATGGCTCCTTTCCCCAAGGAGGCCTACTTTCACCCTCAAGTACTTGCTTTTTTGAATCTGTTATATTTTGACTCTTATGAATATTTTCAGTTTGGTTTTAAGCTTTCAATTTACCTACACAGAGTGATAAAATGAAAATATAAATGTTAAGCCTTTCTTACTAAACAAGTTGAAACACCAGACTTGACATAGTATTTATTGTACTAACAATTAATAATTTTAGGAATTTTAGCTATAGGCCAGACTTATTGTGTTAGTTATATCTTATAGGTTTGAATTTTTTTTTTTCAGTTCAGCATATCAATTTAGTTTATATAAACACCTGGGCAGCAGGTGTTAAAGGCTGGTTAAAGGCAGTTACTACCAAACCTGAAAACCTGCATTGGATGCTTTGCATCCACTTGGTAGAAGAAGAGATGAGAACAAATTACTGTAAGTTGTCTACTGGCTTCTGTATTCACATTAAGATACAACACATAAATAAACATAAATAAATGCAATTAAAAATCACATACATATAAAAATAAATGAAAGCAATAGGCATACATGTATACATACCAGTGATTCCTTAAGCTTTTTTATTTAATTAAAAAATGTGTGTATATATATCGGTGCACACATGCCACTGGGGTTGGAAGACATCTTCAGGAGTCAGTTTTCTCCTTCTACTATGTGAATTCCGGAGATCCAAGTCGTGCCATCAGGTTTGGTCACAGCTGCAAGACCCTTCTGGAGATCCAAGCAGCTGCAAGACCCATCGAGCCATCTTGCTGGCCATTCTTAAGTTTATAAAGGATAGAATTGCTTTCCGTGTATTGGACACTATATTTTTTAAAGGATAGAAGTGTAATATTTTGATGTAAAAGTGCTAACAGTTAAGTAAAGTATTCTCTTGTTAATCTTAAACTACAAGTTTTAAAAATAATGTGAAGTATCTTGTTTCCTGTCCTATCTCAAGGATGGCAGAATAATCTGCTAAAAGTTTGAATTCCTAAGTTCATTCCAAATTTATTGAATCATCTGTGAGAGAGACTCAGGAATAAGTTTGTTTCTAAGAAGTTTGGAACTTCTTCACAATATCCTAATTGTAGTATAGATAATTTAATTAACAAACCATCTTCCTGCCAGGCGTGGTGGTGCACGCCTTTAATCCCAGCACTCGGGAGGCAGAGGCAGGTGGATTGCTGTGAGTTCGAGGCCGGCCTGATCTACAAAGCAAGTCCAAGACAGCCAAGGCTACACAGAGAAACCCTGTCTGGGGAAAAAAAAAGGGGGGGGGGGGGACCCATCTTCCTATCATCTCACTGTACTTTTATCTCCTGTTGATACCGTATTTCATCTTTCCTCTCTTGAGAGCCCTTTAGTGACTCAATTTGATTGACAGTTTTGGTATATCCCTTGGAAATATTTTCCATCATAGCCTATAAAGATTCTTGCTTTCTACCAGTTTGATTTTCTGCTCTCTTGGTAGTAGATTCTCCTTCCTCAGTTTTACTCTCTTATATATACTTAATTCTTACTAATTTGTTTTTTTCCACTTCCATAGCACAAATCCCTAAAGTATGTACTATATATACTTTGAAAATTAATTTCCTGAAAAGTATGCTCGTTTTCAACAAACTGCATTCTGTGTTTAATTCTATTGCCTTAGTACACTAGATATCTATTGTTTAAAATATATTTGTGTATATGTGTGTGGCGTGCACATGTGAATGCTACAATTCACATGTGGAGACTAGAGGACAGCTCTTAGAAATCACTTCTGTTTGTTTGTTTGTTTGTTTGTGCCAAGTTGGCTAGTCTCTGAAGTCATTTATTTATTCTTGATCTCCTGGTGGGTAACTAGATTCTATGTGATTTAGGACAGCCTTGTTTATTTTTATGTAGTTGACAGATTTGAGATGAGACATATCTCATTCTCCAGCAGGCCAGCCAAGTGTGTTACACGGGTCTCTGCAGAGAAGCAGGACTAATAGGATGTATGAAGAGTACCATGGAGTAGGAAAGGAGGCAGAGGGGAAGAAATTTGTTTATAAATAATTGGCATGTGTGACTGTCTTAGTTACTGTTCTGTGGCTGTGAAGAGATAATCTGACCAAAGCATCTTATATAAAAAAAAAAAAAAAAGCCATTATATTGGATGCTTGCTTAACCTTTCAAAAGATTAGCCCATGATCTTTATGATAAGAAGTATGGTGGCAGGCAGGTATGAAACGTAAAAGCCCACCCCAATGATAAACCTCCAACAAGGCCGTAGCTCCTAATCCTTCTCATTTAAACCACCACAGTGACTGGGAAGGCCTAGCTGCTCAATGATTACTACACAGTAAGCTGATGAATAGAAGAACTGACTTTCAGTTCCAGTCCAGGTTCAAAGCTTAGGAAGTAAGTTATTCTAAAAGTAAATGTCTTGACATCCAAGAAGAGCTTATGTTTCAGGTGGATTTTGAAGATGGGGAAGAGAGAGTAATGACAAAAAAACAAGTGTTACACTCTAACCGTTGATTGACAAATGAGAGGTCAAACTGTTTTAATCAGACTACTGATTTCAGATAATTTTGTATTCTGGAAATATCCGCAGAGACTCACTCAGAGTAATGTTTATCCAAGTGTTTGTATACTTCATAGCCTAGTAACATTTTGTTTCTCTTTTTTACACAAAAGTTACAGAGGCTTAAGAGCAACAAGAGTACATTTTGCCAGGTCTTTCGAGGTGTAAGCTCAAAGCTCACACATTACTTCTCTTTTGTTCATTGGTCAGAGAAGTCACAAGGCCAGTGAATGGAAAAATAGATGCTAACTCTCTATTGGAGTGAAGCTACAAGTTATTGTTATCTGCCATCTTCAGTTTATGATATTTTTAACCGCAGGTACCAAAGAAGCAATTAGACTTTTATCTATCAATATCCATTTTTATCTCCATTGAAGACTAATGCTTCATAATCAGATAATCTTTTATATGCTAATCTTCTTTTTTCTGCCTTAGTCTTCTTCAGTCTTGTTTCTATTATTACAGCTCCTGTCATCTCAGGGTAAAATCCTGTCTTCCTTAAAACAAATATTTGACTTTACTGCCATTCTTTTCTATTTTCTAAAGTTTCTCTCTCTGATGACTATAATACATGTCAGCATTTTCTTTGGTGACCTGTAGGTAAGTGATTTGTCATTTATTAATATTGTATATTCATATTTTGCTTACTCATGTTTTATTTAAGGAAAAGCAGGCTCAGTTTTGAAGGGTATACTTTTAATACATGGTTTATATTGTTCTGAGCACACACTTCTCCTTTGTGCTCTGAAAAGAGAGAGTTGGATGTGTGTTTTGTAACTTCTGCCAAAGAACTATATTTTCTTTAACATTTCTATAGAATCACTTCTGTACATAGAAACTGTGTTCGTAAGTGGGGGAGGGGAAAAGAGGCATATCACAGAGGCAAATTATACATTTTTTATGTAAAGTAATTGTGTGTGTGTGTGCTTTTTTCCAGGTATATGTAATGCACACTTTAGCAGCCTCACTCTCTGCTTGTATTTATCAGTGCCTTTGTGGTAGTCATAACTACAGGTAAATACCTTCTTGTGAAATTGAAGATCACTTACCGTAAACAGTAAGGTTTCCTATTTGTACATTATTAATTCAAAACTGCACATAACACTGCTTTTAGTAAATGCATAAAGCATATGACTGAGATGTTAAATACTTTTTTTTTTGTTTTTGAAAATTCACGCCGTACCTTTATGATAAAGGAATCTGAAGCCAACCCTGCTAATGTAATTTACTTAGGTGCCTATAATTGATCACTGTCATCATTCTAGATACTGTGATAGATTCTGAGAATTTTATTTACATTTTATTTATTTATTTGGGTTTCTTTTTTTTTTTTTTTCACAAGACAAGGTTTCTCTGGGTAGCCTTGGCTGTCCTGGACTCACTTTGTAGACCACGCTGTCCTCAAACTCACAGAGATATGCCTGCCTCTGCCTCCAAAGTGCTGGGATTAAAGGTGTGCGCCATTGTGCCTGGCTAGATTCTGAGAATTTTAAAATGAGTAACATACTCTTAAGATCATTGTCACTGTCAGACGTGAACTCTGGTGCTCCATATTTGACCATCTCCCCTTGGTGGGGAGACCTGGTGGCACTCAGAGAAAGGATAGCCAGGCTAACAGGATGAGACTTGATAGTCTGTGACCATATCGTGGGAGAGGAGATAACCTTCTGTCACAGACCTAGGAGAGAGGAATAGGGTGAAAGAGGGAGGGAGGGAGGAATGGGAGGATACAAGTGAGGGGACAACAATTGAAATGTAATCTAAATAAGTTAATAAAAATCATTGTCATTAAAAACATCGTAAATAATACAATATCATACTTGAGTGATAAGTTCTTTAATTTGGTATATAGCAAAAAGCCATGGAGTTGAGAAAATTTTCACAGATTTTCTGTTTAGGAATTTTCTCTTCATAGTCTAGTTTCAGTTGTTGAACTATAACTAGTTTATTAATGAGTTATACTTGTTAAAAGCCAAAAAATTGGCATTCTGGTGTATAGTCTAATTTTAGTTCTTTGAAATTCTCTAACATTTGTTTAAATACTATCTGACTTCTATTTTCTACTATTTGAGACAGATACTAGAACTTGTATGTTCATTTATTTTTTTTCAAACTTCATGCATTCTTTTATCTGTTGGTTTCGTATCAGGATAAATCCCAGTTTCATTTTCTAGATATTGGTGAATTCCTCTGCAGCATTTTCTTTCTAGATGTTTATATTTTAGAAATTCTTATGTTGTGTCTTTTTTTTCCTTTTTGTTGAAAATAGATTCTTTGTCATACAATATGTCCCGATTAGTTATCTTATGTTCCGATTAGCTATCTTCCTCTCCTTTCAGTTCTGCCTCGCATCCCCTCTCACTCAGATCAACTCCTTTTTTGTCTTTCATTAGAAGAGCACAGGCTTCTAAAGCATAACAAAATAAAATACAAGAAATTATTTTTTTATTTTTAAGACTGCAAAATTGTTTTGTAAATTAATGCATAGTGATTATATATATTTATGTAGTACAGTGTATGGTATGTTTAATGCCATAGTGCATAAAATGTGTAGTGATCAAAACTGGATAATGAAGCCAGGTGTGGTGGTGCATGACTTTAATCCCAGTACTCGGGAGGCAGAGGGAGGTGTACCACTGTGAGGCTAGCCTGGTCTGAAAAGCAAGTCTAATACAGCCAAGGCTACACCGAGAAACTCTGTCTCAAAAGAAGACCAACAACAACAAAACCCAAAAGAAAAAAACCAAAACTGGGTAATGAGTTACTTACCATCTTTGTGATAAGATTAAAAATCTTGTCAAAATTATTTCAACACATTACAGTATTACTGTAGCCACATGCTGTGCTATAGAACATTAGAAAATATTCCTTCTATCTAACTGAAATTCTGAACTTATTACATAGCCTCTGTGTTTTGTTCTTGCTTCCTTAGTCTCTGGTAACCACTATTCCACTCGACTCTTTCCATGAGATAACTATTATACAATCCATACATGCTTCAGAGAAGTGGCAATATTTTTTTCCCTGTCTCTAGCTTATTTCAGTTAATATGATTTCCTCAGGATTCATTTTGCCACAAATGAAGCATTAATGATTGTATCTATACTTTTCAGTTCAAGTATGTTAAAACCAGGCCACAGGTTCCTCTTACCAGGGATATTCTGTAAACCTGGCTTAGTCAGTGATAGAAGTAGAGGGTTATCAGGGTAGAGGACTCTTTTGTTTTATTTATGTCCTGTCCCTATTTCCTTTTAGTAGTACTTCCTGGTAGTTCTTTTGTACCTGCTAAGACTACAATGACCTTTTATTTCTAATCCTTTCTGTTGCCGTAGTTGATAAATCAAGAGTTTAGAACAGTTGAGCATGAAGTGCCTAACCCCAGTCATCTATAACATAAACCCTACACCTAAGGCTTATGGAAAAATCATGCAAGATGGGGCAGAAAGAGTGTAAGAGGTAGAGAACCCAGATTTCTCTTGCAAGATAATGACTTCTGGACGTGACAAGGAAGCTAAAGCCATGAATCTCAGCAATACACTGCCTAAACAGCATAGAGAGGGAAGTTATTCAAAGTCCCACTTCTAGATGAAGAGCTAAAAAAGTCAGTGACTTCTGAGATAGGGAGAATCAGTTTTCTCCAGGGACAAACTTCCTGATTGGTTGTCCAGTCTCAACTGATCAGCCATAACCACCTGAACATAGGAGTATCACTAAGGGATCACTACTAGGACTCAGTATGTACATATAGATATTCATGTGTACGTGCACAGACACACACACATACATAAACATAAGTACATACAAATAAATAATATAACAATAAGTCATGGATTGGAGAGAGTAGGAGAGACAAAGGAAGAGTTGGAGTGATTGATATGATATAAACATTATTTATGAATGAAGTTCTCAAAAAACAATTGAAAAATAATCAGGAAGGGTATAATTGTGACTAGTACATACGCCTACCCATATCTTCATCTGCACAAGAAGATAGATATGTATCCAATTTTGTAGTATGGTGAGTCCGTACCTGAGTGTGCCTTAGCTTTTCCTATACACTTTTCCAGATATTTTTTCAGTTGCCTGGTGGTCAGGAAGTTCTCAACTGCTTTCTGAGTTTTTTGTAGAGGGAATCAATCCATTAATAGATGTTTATATAGTACATCCATGGGTGGAGGGAAAAATCAGGAGATTTCTAGTCCACTATGTATGCAATATCCCTCTTTATCTCTTTTAATCATTTCTTCCAGTTTTATACTTTACCTTTAGAAAACTTTAAGTATAACATTCTTTTTAAATGCTTTGCTAAGTTTGTTTCTGTGTGTGGAGATGTTTTGGTGAGTTTGTTATCTCGTACATGGTATCAGCTCTCAGTGCTATTGGCTTTTGGCTGTCAGTTCATCTTGTCTCTATGAATTATCCATGGGCAGTCCCGCTTACCACTCTTGTTACATTTTCCCATGGTAGCCTTAGTTTTATTTCTCTCATCCTGAGTTCATTTATATAATTGAATATTGGTTTAGTTTTATCAACATGTTTTGTCTTTGTCATAAAACTTTTTACAAGCTGAGGGAATTTTTTTGTTATGGATCTGCCATCTTAAATCTGAAAAATAAAGCCCAAGAATATTTAGAAATGTCTCAAAATGTTATGATTAGTGAGATTTGCCAAGTTCAACACTTTTAAGGCACTGTCTTTCTAAGTGTAAATATTATATTCATTTACTGAATATACAATATAGGAATGTCTTAAGTACTACTTTCTATCCTTTTTATAAATATGTTTTGTTGCTAGGTATCAGAATGTTAGAATAGTTTATGCTAAGCTGTTATTTGTTTACTTTATCTTTTATGAAATTGCCAAAAGTCCTTAAGTATGTGATGATAGTTATCTTCTTTGCCTTCATAATATGGTGTGTATAATTTCATCAAGAACAATATATAAAATTATTAAGATTCAATTCCCCCACAATATTATTACTTCCTATTATGTGCGCAGTGTCTGTTTCAGAGTCAGGTAGAGGATGGGATATCCATTAAAATGAAATGGAGCCTAGATTGACATCATCTTTCATTAAATAACATTGTTATAAAGTTATACGTATCAACTTGCTTTCTGTGGCCAAAATAATGTATGGTCCTTCCTTTCTTTTCTTTTCTTTTTAATGTATTCTTTATTTTTCACTAAATAAATAAACTAGGCACTTGTCAAATTTGTTTTAACTTAGAAAATGTATATATTTACACTTTAGAGGATATTGTATTAATACAATATAGCATTGTACAACCTATAACTTAGAGATAATAACAGTATAATTCATAAACAAAATTTCTATTTAAACTACCTTAGAAATTGTATCTAAGAATGGGAATATTATATATGGAGTTCATTTTAGGATTAAATACTGTTTCCTTTCTTAGTTCATTTCAAACAAATCAGTTTACTGGAGTGATGTATCAGACAGTGCTTCTGGCCCACCGACATTCTTTGAGAACAGGAAGTTTAGATGAATCACTGACTCCCAACACATCACCAGCTCAATGGCCAGGTATAAATATTTTACATATGTAAAAATTTTTTTTTAGTTTTATTGGAAATTCTAAGTGATAAAAGCAGAGTTGACTTAGTTTTACATTAGATAATCATTGTTAAATATTGCTAGAGTTGACACCATTACAAATACAATGCAGATTTCTCAGTTAAATTTTAGTCACAGAAAGCTCTTGTTACACAATACCATTAGTAAATAAACAATTAAACAATTCATTTCTTTGATCACTATATTAACGAAGTTCATTTTGTTTTTCTTAAATAATTTAAGTATTTTATAAAATATTTATATTAAAATTTTGTCTATGAAACTTGACGTTATAATTTTCAGTTTATCTAAATTGAACAAATAGCTCAGCAATTGCTCCTATAGCATAATAGCCTACTAGCCCTGAGTCCAGGTGAAAATACTTAATGCTGATTGAGTTAATTTTTTCAAAAATTCAAAAAGTAGAAAATTGTACTTAATTTTTAGCTTAAAAAATTTTTTTGGTTTTGTTTTGTTTTTGTTAATAGCAGCTATTTTTCCTTTTGTCCTAGGAATAAATTGTCTAATTCAGCTTTTGAATTCTTCTGGTGAAGAAGCCCAGTCAGGACTTACAGTCTTGCTTTGTGAAATTCTCACAGCAGTGTATCTTAGTCTTTTTATTCATGGCCTGGCAACACACTCTAGTAATGAACTGTTTCGGATTGTAGCCCACCCCCTAAATGAAAAAATGTGGTCTGCAGTATTTGGTGGAGGAGCCCATGGTCCCAGCAAAGTGCTGACAAACTCAAGAGCTTTGTCTGGTAAGTTCTTATTGTCTGTCTCACCTTCCTCTCCTTGTACTCTTCCTTTCTCTTCTTCCTCTTAGTTTTTTTAAATTTTTTTCAAGCTGAAGCTTTATTTGTATAGATGATAACTTTGTTAAATGTAATTTAATTTTGTGTAGGAAAGCTCTTGTTATGCAAGACCATGCCCAAACTTTAACTGTGTTAAAACAAAACAAAACAAAACAAAACAAAACAAAACAAAACCAAAAAACGAAGTATTAAAGCTTCTTGTGCAGTTTTCAAATTTTAAGATACTCCTGCACTGATGATTAGACTGTGCAGTGTAATTATAATGCCTCTTAGCATTAAATTCATTTTCTTTGAAATACACTGTAACTTTCTTTCTTTCTTTTTTCTGTACCAAATACATACTTGTTTTTCTTCTTTCTTTGGCAGGAAGGCACTTTGCTATGCCTAGCCCCCACCAGGTAGTGGTATTCTCCATGGAATGTGTGGGCTTTTCCAAAGCTCTTTCAGCCATCAGTTCTCATAGTCCTCCCACTGTTGAAGGCAAGATCTTAGCTTTAGAAATAGGCTTTTACAGTTTAGCTTGCTATGTGTTGTTTTTGAAGGGTTGCATACAGTGGGATATTTTGTTTTGTTTGGCATTTAAGTAAAATTGGTAGACTTAATCAAGCCATATTTTTGATTTAAAACAATGATTAGCATTTTAGAAAACTGTTTCTGCTATTTCATTCCAGTTTCAAATACTTGGTTTTAGATATTTTCCGTTCCCTAAAGTTTAAAATTTATAAGTGTACAAAAACAAAAAAGAAAGTTGGTGCTAATCATCGAAAATCACAGTATGGCTTGAAATGCCTGGGAAAACATTTCCCCCAAGGCTGCTTTATGATTTGCACATTATGACTGGCTATTGAGAGTTTTTGGATTTCTAAGTGTTTTTAATACCATGAAAAGTAAATATTTTAAATAATTGTATCCTTTCACTACATGTACTATATTTAAATAGAATTACAACAATCCTCTTTTTCAACTTGAAAATAATTTCTGTGATATTTTCTAAACCTTCTCTTTTTGTGATTTATTAAGAGACATGATAGTATTGCTTTTCCAGTTTTGAGGATTATCTAGAGTAGATTTCAGACTTAATTTACAATACTGGGAAGCCTGTTACTCTACTAACATTAGATTTTTAAAAAACAATTGAAATAATATGTAAATTTAAATCTTCAAATAGACGTTTGGAAAGAATTTGAAATTTTTTTTTTTTAAAACCCTTGTATATTCATTTAAGAGTCCTAACAAGATTATCTCTGAATTTTAATCTACTTCCTCCCCATGCAGACTGTATATATTTATAGGTTTGGATATTTATGATTTAGAATGTCAGATGGTTGGTGAAAGACTTGACAGGAAAATAAAATTTGTTTTGGGTTTATTGTTTTAAAAAAATGATTGTGAGGCTAGAGAGATGACTTAACAGTTAAGAGAACTTTCTCTTGCAGAGGACCCAGGTTTGAGTCCCAGCGCCCATGGGCCAGCTCACAGCTGTCTGTAAATCCAGTTCTAGGGGAATCAATTCCCTCTTTGGATTTTCATAGGCATCAGGCACACACATGGTGCACAGACGTACATGTACATGCAAGCAAAAAGATGTACATACAAGTGAAGCATTTACATACATAAAATAAATATGAAAAGAGTTTAAAAAACATTATTGTTAAAGTAAATACCTTGATAAGTAAATATTTTTAGATTTTAATTATTCTGTAATAGAAGAAAGAAAAGTGGTTATCTTGTCAAAATACTCAATAGTCATTATTAGCAGGATTGACATGCACTTTTCACTAAGCTATGTTCCCATATGATTATACAAGTAAAGTCCTCTTAGTAGCTTAGCTTTTACTTTTTCCTGACATTGAAACTATTTGTTTATATTTTGTCACTCTGTTACTTTTTAACCTGTATCCTTGTCCTGTTCCCCCCCCCCCCCCATGCTTCAACACAAGGAAGGGAGGAAGCAACCTCAAAATCATCAGGGGTTAAGTTCCGTATATTTAATGCTGCAGTAAAGCAAATTCAGTTTATAATTTTGAGCAGTTGTCAGCTAGCTTTGTCTGTACAGAGACTTTTCTGTATCTCACAACTGCTTGATCTTCTTTTGTAGCACAAAAGTAGAACAGACAAAAGTTAAATAAGTACACCTGTGTTTCAGTAATATTTGGATATAAAAATAGGTCTTAAGCCAGGCATCATAATAGTGCATGTTTTTCAACCCCATCACTTTGGAGGCAGAGGCAAGGAGATATCTGTGAGTCAAGACCAGCCTGGTCTATTACATAGGGAGTTCCAGGACAGCCAGGGCTATATAATGAGACCTTGACACACACACACACACACACACACACACACACACACACACACACACACACACGTCATATTTTGGCAACCTATGAGGTAGAAAGTTTGTTGTTGTTTCAGTGTTTAGTATTTGCTACCTCTGTTAAAAAATACAGCTAGGGGACTGGAGAGATGGCACAGTGATTAAGATAACTGTCTGTTCTTCCAGAGGTACAGAGTTCAATTCCCCAGCAACCACATGGTGACTCACAACTATCTATACTGAGATCTGTTGCCCCCTTCTGGCATGCAGGTGCACTTACAGATAGAGCACTCATACATAAAATAAATACATAACTTTAAAAAAATGTTTTAGCTTTTAAGAACTTTATAAAGTTATCATTTCAAGTCTGGTTATAACTTGTGAAATGACAAGTAGCAGAAGAATGATAATTTTCCCTACTGTGGCTCCTAACTTTCTTGAAGAAGTTTAGAGGCTGAAAAAGTTTTGCCTCTACTACTGAAAGGTCCAGGCTGGTATGGCCACTCCACAGACTTCATACCATCTCATCTAGCATTGATAGACCTACTTCACATGCCTCATTAATCCCTTTTCTCTGAGTTAAAATTATTTACATCTACCTTTCCCGTCAATTAAAAAACAACTGAAATTCACCTTGACTGTACTTTTCATATATCTGCATTCACAAAAAATTTCAAATAGTAACAAGTTAAAATTCATGATTGAGTAAATAATTGGCAAATTAATTTTGATTCCTTTTTAATATGTTTTAGAAAACAATTAAGACAGTTACTATGAAGTACTCAAAGTGATAAGTTTTGCCAAGGCCACACAGAGAAACCCTGTCTTGGAGGAAAAAAAGAAAATGAAATACTTGTTTGGAACTCCTAAGTATATGTTTTCTAAAAAGTGTTTCCAAATTTTGTGCTAGCAAAGGTATTTGAAATTTAATAGTATAAATTTGGTATAAATTCTCAATCTTAAGTGTTTTGAATTAATGGTCTCATGAATTAAATTATAGTATTTTCTACATGGATCATATACTTTGTTCTAATTCTTTTATTGGCTGTTATAGTTTGCTTTTTGTTGCTGGCCAAAAGAAACTTGGGGCAAAAAGCGTTATTTGTCTTATACTTTACATCAGCCATTCAACGAAGCTGGAGGCAGGAACCATGGGGGAGCTGTGTTCCTGGGGCTCATGCTCAGCCAGCTTCTTATATCTCTCCCATGGCCACCTAGCTAGGAATAACAACCTAGGGTTCCTAACCAAAAAGTTAATATACATAACTTACTGACTTAAATAGTAATGAAATTTCTCTTTGTGAGTTCTGCATCACATATTAATGAAAATTTTGATATTTTATAATTAGTTGTAATTGCATACGCTTGTGGTATTTTTAGTTATTTTGTGGTAGCTAGTTATTAACATAGAAAATTAGCAAGAATAATTTGGAGAAAATTTTTTTCTACAAACAGTTAGAAATCCATACTTTTGCTTTTTGTGTTGTAATGCAGGGCAGTATTTTAATATTTCGAATGTTGCATCTTGTGAGAAAATTTGCTGTAAAAATTGTGACTTTTGTCATCTCTAATTAGTTTACAGAAAATTTTAACTTCTAATTGTATAATGAAATATAAAATGAATATTTTCTTTGTGTTAGGCATGCCATATCTTTTTACTGTGAAATGTTAATGATATATATTCGAAGACATTTAAAATAATCTTTAGTCTTTTATTATTTGAGTTAAATTTAAATTAGAAAATCGAAATCAATTTTACATAGAACTTACATGAAAGCTAAGTAGTTTTTATTAGTGACAGAATAATGTTTCTTGAAGAGGCAAATCCATTTAAGAAACATGTCAGGCATAAAACCAGTTGAGCATGGCAAATACTCATCACTGGTGTCTGATTTTTAAGAGCTTCTAAGAGACAACCAAACAAGAAAACAACTCAAACGAGAGGGAAGTGCATTCATGATTGTTAGTCTAAGGTTTTAGTGAGGGCCATATTGTATCAGTTCCTTTTATGTATAAATAACACGAGGAGATAGAAGAAGCCTTCCAGGACAACTTGAAGGAAATGTAAACATACATTTTTATGACAATTATTCTTTTATTTTTAGATTTATTTATTTATTATTACATATACAATGAATGCTCTGCCTGCATGTACACCTGCATGCCAGAAGAGGGCATCAGATCGCATCATAGATGGGTTGTGAGCCACCAACCATATAGTTGCTGGGAATTGAACTTAGGACCTTTGGAAGAGCAGCCAGTGCTCTTAACCTCTGAGCCATCTTTCCAGCCCCGATAATTATTCTTTTATTTTACTATTAAAGCTGTTCTTTTGATATATACAAGGCTTGAAAGTATAAGAAAAAGCAACATATCATCTGTATGGGCTAAATACCCTCATTCTTTGGGTTTAATAAAGTTATTAAAACTATATTGTCTTTCTGTAGACTTTTTTTCTGACTTTTTTCAAGTTCTACAACAAAAATGGATTGAGTATTATTTCCAAACTGTGGCATTTATAATAATTTAGAGTCATTATTACAGCACATGATTCTACACCTTTTGATTATATAACACTGTTCACAGGACATGCTTGAGTCATCAGAGTTAGACCTGTGTGCTCATGTGCGGATAGCACCAAAGCTTCTTTTCTTCCTCCTCCAGCCACTCCACCCTCCTCTCTTTTTTTCTCTTCCTACCTCTTATTCCCCCCTCACCATCCCTGTTCTCTTGCCACAAAATTTGCCCTAATTTTTCTTCTCTCTAGCTCTTCCCTTCCCTTTTTTCTCTCCCCTTATCTTACCAAAAAGTCTAAATAGCAGCTTTGGTATTTTCTGGCTATCTTCGAGTGAATCATTTTGTGCATCAGTTATCAGGGAATTTGCTTTGCTATAGGATTAGAAGAGAAATTACTACTTCCTATTAAAATATTTATAAATTTATTTTTTTAAAAAAAATTACTTTTGTACATATACATTTATATTATTACACATACATACAATAGATTACCTATGACAAGAAGAACCATGACACAATCAGGAATTATATAAATGTTACATGCTTCAAAACAGTAAACTGGGACTGGAGAGAGAGTTCAGTCAGTAAAGTGCGTGCTGTGTTGTGCTCCAAGCCTGAGCTCAGACTCTAGAACCCACATAAAAAGCCAGGTATATTGGCATATGCCTATAATCCCAGTCCTGGGGAAGGGAAGGTGAAGACAAGTATATTCTTGTGGCTTACAAGCCAGTCAGCATAACTACTTGGTGATTCTAGGCCAGTGGCAGATAACAAAGTAGGCGGCATTATTGAGAAATGACACCCATGGCTGTACTGTGGCTTCGATATGTATGTGCACCTATGTGATACATACCCATGCATGTATACCCACCACACAAGTACATACATACACTCGAAAAGAGAAAAATGGTAAAATAAGTGTTAAGCAAACGTCTTTGCTTTTGATGTGTTGTTGTTGTTACTACTACTACTAATTATACAGGTTACCTAAGGCCATTTTCATGCGTGTATATAATATACTTGGAGCATATACAGCTCCACTCAGACATATTATCTTTCTCTTTCTCACTTCTGCTCCTTAATTTGTTTTTTTTTTTAATCACAGTAATATCTTTATGATAACAACTACAAAAAACTCTTATAGAAAGCAGTGTTTTCTTTCTGACTGCTCTAGCGTCCCATGCCCATGCCTTCATGTTACCTCCTACACATTTCTGCATTGGCTGGTTCTTCCAAGGGTCATATCGGGATTCTCAGGGAAAGGAAGGGATATTTGTCTATGAAATCTATTTTGATATGGAAACCAGTGAGGCAAAGCACATAAGAATTATGTTTTTATAAAGAATCATATTATTTTTTTATTCTATCTGGCTTTTCGCTTGTACATGCCTTTACTTTTTATTAGCCACATTTTATCCGCTCATTCCTCTTTGATAAATTATAAGTTCTGCATCCAATTTCTATTTCACTTTAGTTTTACAATGTGTGTTAATATGCACAATATTTGTATTAGAAGCTTGCTTGTTGATATTTATAGAAGCAAAAGTTTATACAGATTTAAATGTGGAAACGTAATCATTTAATAATGAGGTAACAGTAGAACCACTATTATATAATCTTAGAGTATTACTATGTCATTCTTTCCTGCGTTCCAAAGTCAAGTAGCTACCACATTAAACTCAGATTATTAATGCTTGATATATTGCACGTGCATGTATTTTAAATTTAAATAGTTATAAATGATAAAATTATCATTATGGCACAAATATATCACATTGGGAGGTAAGTAAATCTCATTGGAGCTATGGGAGAAAAATTTTATTGTGTCTTAGTATGAATTGTCTGCCTATTATGTCATGCTTATGTTTACAGGATCCTTGTCTGTCTATGACCTAGTATTGATTAATATTTCTATAGCCTGTCGATATGTAGCTCAGTGACGCAATACTTGCATGGCATGCGCAGGGCCTTGGCTTTGATCATTGGCACTATACAAATCTCTTTGAGAAACTAATAATTTTTGCTTTTCAGATGCTATTATCTTTAATTTTCTCTATAACTTAACTTTATAATTAATTCTATAACTTTAGAGATTTTAGAAAGTAAAGACGACTTTTCTCTTCTCTGTAATTTTAATGAGTATAAATTCCTTCACCCATTTTCAGGTTCTTATAAAAGTGATTAACTATGGAAGTCAAATTATTAAAATGTTTTAATAAAGTATTTTAAATATATAATGACACCACTTTCTTACTGAAGAGTCTGAAGTATGGCCTTGTTTTTAATTTGTTATGGCACTGTGTCAGATTTTTTTAAGTGCTTATTGGGGTAGCTCAGTGGTAGAATCTGTGCTTACATGCTTAAATCCCTAGGTTTTATCCCCAGCAAACCCCTTATCCCTAAAAATCACAAAGTAGGAGGATTTGGGAAATTTATGTCACAATCTTAATAACTAAATTATAGAGGGATTTATCTAATTTTTTGTAGGCAGACACTACATCTGTTACAGACTAAACAACAGATAAATGAGCATTCACATAATTATGGACAAATTATGATAAAAGCACAGGTTGCTATACAGAATAATTTTTTTCCTCCTACTTGCTTTTTCAGCTGCTCTGCACTTTCATAATTATATTTTAATTTTTATATGCTATTTGTAGCTATCATTAGCCTTTATGTTACGATGGTAATTTGACTTAGTATTTTGATAATAATTTTCTTCTTCATTTCTTTACTAGTTGAAGGAGAAAAACAAAACAAACATTTTAGTCCGTCAAAAGTATCTTGCAGAGAATCTTTCCCAGCGACCTCTTCCTCTGTAAATCAGGAGTCACTGACAGTCAAGGAGAAGTTCATCCCACCTGAACTAAGTATCTGGGACTACTTCATAGCCAAGGTAACAAATTATTGCTACACAGAACAGTATTCATGTAGTCTAATGGGAGCAGGTGGGTTTAAAATAAATGATTAGCTCTTGGTTCCTCTAAATATTTTCCTACTCCAGTTTTAAATTTTTAGCTTGTGTCAAGATATTCAACAATATAAAAAAAGAAGAAACTGAACTATTTAGATCACACATCTAACCAGCTTTTAAGGCAGTATATATTTTATACACATTAGGACTCTCCTTTTCAGAGTAAGTAGACTTAAGTAAGATAAAAAGTTTGAGCCTAGCAGTGATAGTGCATGCCTTTAATCCCAGCACTTAGGTGGCAGAGACAGGCAGATCTCTCTGAGTTCCAGGACTGCCTGGTCCTCAGAGTTCCAGGACAGCCAAAGTTACACAGGGAAACCCTATCTTGGGAAATTCAAAAACTAACCAACCAACCAAACAAACAAACAAACAAAATCTAAAAGTATGGTGGTTTTTCTTTTTTGAAAAAAATGTTCTTTCCTTTCATAAAACTTTAATAATTTAAAGTTTAGGTTTCAGTATTTAAAAAGCTACCTTCATGTTAAATAGCAATATCCATGAGCTTATAAGTTCAACCTTTTAGCAGTACATATTGTGTGTGTGTGTGTGTGTGTGTGCATATATATGTGTAGGTATATATGCATGTTTATAGAGCCTGCATGCACATGGGTACAGAGAACAACTTTGGGTGTCATTCTTCAGGTATTATCTGCCTTATTTTTGAGATGTCAAAGTAGGGTAGGCCTGCCAGACAGAAAGCTCCTGGGATCTACCTGTCTCGGCTTCCCTATGCTAAGATTACTTGCTTATCTTTACCACTAAAAGTGCAAAACTCTTATGATGGCATTGGCTGTAATTCTTTTTAAAAAAAATTTTTTTTTTTTTTTTTTAAATCAAGTCCATTTATGCTGGCAAAAGCGTCTAATCCCAACCCTTGAGAGGTTGAAGCAGGAAGATCACAAGTCAAAGACTAACCTGGGCTGTATAGAGAGACCCTGTCAGAGAGATGGGGGTAGATCTTTTTGTATCTATTAGATATATATAGTACACTTTTTTGGAACATTCTTAAGTAATTTTTTGTTGACTGATAAAATAGCTAAAATTATGTCAAAGATATAGTTGGGTAAATAATTTATTTTACTTACAGTGAAATATCTGCAAATAGGGTGAATTATATGCTTGGATGCATCAAATTAGCTATTTGGGTGATAATGTATATAACTTTCTTTCAGCCTTTTCTACCCCCTTCCCAAAGTAGAGCAGAGTATGATTCTGAGGAGAGTCTAGAAAGTGATGATGATGATGACGATGACGATACTTTACCATCTGATCTCCATCTCCGTGAGCATTCAAATTCAAATTCATTCAGGTGTGGAATAATGTGTTTTAAGCTTCTTTTAAAATATCACTTTAGCGTATATAAATAATCCTTTTAAAAGTAAAATGTGTAATTAATAACTTACTGAATTATTTTACACTTATACTGTATTCAGCTGAAATTGCTGAATTCTTCAGCAATAAGTTTAATTAACTTTTGATTATCCTTGGTAAATCATTATAATTTGTAGCACAACACACAAATCCTTCCATATTATGCTTTGATTTGGGCCCATAATATAAATCTTACGACTATAACTGGGAACATCAAATGCCTGTTTAGTAGACCTCTATTCTATATATCTTTTAAAAGGCTGCTGTAATGTAAAAAAAGCAAAAAAACAAAAATCCCTTGACTTATGATCAGCACTTATGATCAGCACCATTTTGAATGGTTCACTGGTTTATATATTCATGAGTGATCTTACTCATATGTTGTTTCCATTGGAGCCGCAATTGTTTTATTAAGGCATGGCATGTTAATGATGGGTTAATGATGCAGAAATAATTTAAGTCAAACTCTATAAAAATGTAAAGTCTTGTGTTTCTTATTTGTGCTCAGTCTTCCCTGGCACTTGTAAAGATAGTCATTTATACTAGTTTCTATGTCCTTCTGATCACAGAAATAAGTGCCTCTTATTTAAGTAACTTAAGTTTTTTTTTTATAACTTAAGTATTTAATAAACTTCAATGTTATTACTTAGAAACTTAAATATTAAATATCTGTTTGAAAACAAAGAGTAGATACTAGATAGTAACTCTTTATTTGAAAAATTAAGAGAAATGCTTACTGGTGTATTTTTTCCTGTTGAATTAAGTTTCCATTTTGAATATATAAACATATATGTGACTCAAGCTGAATTGTGTAACGCAACAATTAAAAAAGCAACCTATTTAAAAAACTTGTGAGAACTGAAGGTATAACTCAGTTGTAGAGTATTTGTTTTACACGTGCAAAGCCCTGAGTTTAATCTTCACTATTAGGAAAAAAAAGAATGGTTGGGAGAAGGTGGTCAAAAGACTTGAACAGGTATTTCTCTTAAGAAGAATACTGAAGGCTTTATACAAAGAGAAGTAATTTAGTCACACACCTATACATAAAAAAGTAGTTTGTGATTCTGCTTTACAAAGTGCATTGATCAAGTTGATAGATACTGAAAGAGAAAAGTGCATAGCCTTTTGGTTTTATTTATTTATTTAGCAGTTTTGTTCTGTGGAAAGTGTGGAGAATGATAGTGGTGATGGTTCTAAAACAACCCGAGTGTCCTAGTGTTGAGGATGCTAAAATGTTAAACTGTATGTAGTGTGCATTTTGCAAGTTAACAATTACAGGCAGTACTCTAAGATAAAAATGTGATCTAATTAAAATTAAGGAGAGGCAAAAATACATTTTAGTTGAACTATATACAAATGTTAGGTCAAAAGCCTTATGTTTCTCATTTCGTCTCAGTCTTCCCTGGTACTTGTGAAGATAGCCATTTTACTGGTTTCTATGTTCTAACCACAGAAATAAGTATCTCTGTATGACTTTCTGTTCTCTTCCATAGAAGATAACATATATAATGATGCCCTGAAGCTTGCTTTTTAATTAATATTGCATACTATAGTTTATCAATATTGATTTTGATACTTCATTTTTATGGTTTTCTTAAATTTCCGTCCTTCAAAACTATCATTCTTTAGCCACTACTCTCCTGACAGTTACTTAGGTTATTTTAACTGTTGCTTTAGATAATTCTGACATGAATAGCTAGTTATATGTAAATATTATTACACTTTTACAGATGTCTATCTTTGGGGTAGTTATATGTAGAGACATTGTTGTACTAAAGGATGGAATCACATCTAGCGCTCTGTGTAAATCTTTTTTTTTTTTTTTCTCTCTGTGTAAATCTTTAATGGAGACATTTTTATTTTTAGTTGGTCATTGATGCGATTGGCTATGGTCCAGTTGGTGCTCAGCAATTTGAAGACTTTCTATCCCTTTGCAGGTCATGATCTTGCAGGTAATAAACAACTTATATGAATCAATGGCAATTGTAAATAAAGAAGATAAAGAAAAATTTTAATGAGTTCCTAAAGTAAAGGATGCATTTCTTTCAGTTATAAACTATTTTTAAATTTTCCTATCATCAAAGGCCCTGAACGTGATATTATAATATTGAGTCTGTATCTCTACGTGGGACTTAATACGAGATCTATAAACCTTCAAACACAATGATGAGTTCCAAAGTAGGAAATAGTTGTATAGGAAATAATGGAGTGTGGTTTTATGCAAGTTGCTTTAGCTGTGAAGTGTGTTTTTTCATATACTAAAGTAAACACCACCAATTTAATGAAAAAAAAATTTGTCACTGTGTTAGAATAATAGAGGTAGGAAAAGTTACTCTATTGTAATAAATCAGTAGGTAATTTTCAGAAATAAAAATAAAGACTGGTATGAGATGCGGTTCGATAAACACCAATAGTTAAAATTTGAAAGTAGGTCTGCTGCTCAAGGCTGTGAAGTAGTGCTTCATTTCATGGGAGGGTTATTGACCTTTTTTTTTTTTAACTTCATTATTTTTGTCTTCTAAACAAAAGGTCAGATGACTTTCATGTCTGTTTTAAAACAATTAATTTGTCTTCTATGAACATTTTGATAATCTTCAAGAAAGTGTTCCTATGAGATAAAATTCCAAAGCAATAATGTTGAAATAGTTATACAGATTTATGACATTTTATCTTTAAAATACTAGATTCTGGTATTCTGCCCCCATATCCCTACTAAATTTTATTAATACCCTATTAATACATAACCATGTATCAATTATGTTTTTGTTTTTTAGAACTACCAGTTAGCTCACCTCTTTGTCACGCAGTTCTAAAAACTCTTCAATGCTGGGAACAAGTTCTTCTCCGACGACTTGAAATCCATGGTGGACCACCTCAAAACTATATCTCAAGCCACACTTCTGAAGAGAATGTGTCTGCAGGTCCTGCAATACTCCGTCACAAGGCTTTATTAGAACCTACAAACACTCCTTTCAAGTGGGTTTTACCAAGGATATTGTTTTGTTATTATTGTTTTTGTTTTTTGTTTTTTTCTTTTAAAGATAATTTGCCCAAAAATAGGCTTGGAAAAATCAGTGGTCCTTGGGCAGCATTTAGAGAAAAACAATAAGAAATAGTAACGGTCCATACTTACCATCCTGTTCTAGGAACATATCTGTCATTGGTGTAAGGCTTTTGGTTTTCAAAGATTATCAAGCATTTTTGTTGAAGGTCCCAATAGTAAGTATTGCATTTTAGGATGCCTTGCCATGACTAGTTAAACTCTGGCATTACGGAATGATAACAACCACAGAGACTATATAACAAAGGAGTCTTAGCTATGGGCCAGTAAACTTGGATTTTTGAAAATCCAGGACAGACTAGCTAGATACAGCTCAAAGAGTCTACTTTTATTGAACTCCTACTCTGCAGCAGAATAATAGATATTCAGCAACTGTTTTTACTATCCATGAAAAGAAAGTGATTGACCTATAGGAAAGTTTATACAATACTTGCTTTGTCTAGAAAGTCTTGCCCTGAATAAATCTTTACTTAACTAAAGTGTGTTTAGTTCTTCAGTGTCATCATTTTTGTTCTTGCAGAAGCTTTTGGCCAGTAACAAGGAAGTTGTAGACCTACTATGTCCACAGAAAACACATTAAAATCTGTTTCTAGTCATCATCTAGGAAATACAACTTCCTTCCTTCCTCCATTTATTTATTTATTTATTTATTTATTTATTTATTTATTTATTTATTCATTCATTCAGAAATTTCTAGATCCCATATCCCTGGCTCAAGGTTCAGGCAATTATGGCCACTGCCTCTAGCCAAATTCAGCTTTACTCTTGCTTTTGCAATAAAATTTATTAGCTTATAGCCACAAATACCATGAGCAGATTAAGAGAAGTTCTAATGTCAGTAAATGGTTGAAAAGGAATCTCTAGTGCAGAATCCAAAAGACTCTAAAACCTAAAACATTTTATGTGTGTCACATCATCACTTAAAAAGTATTAAATTTTAGTCAAGCATGGTGGTGGGTGTACTAGGGAGACAGAGACAAAAGCAGATGAGTTTGAGGTCAGCTTGGTCTACATAGTGAGTTCTAATCCAACCATAGTTTTGAGATTCTATGTCAAAAACTCAAAACAAAAACAAAGACCAGAAAAAAATTTCAGGTTTTGGAGCATTCAAGTAAAGGATGTTCAACTTGTTTGCTTTCCTACTACAATGACAAAGTAATGGGAACCATGCTGTCCACTCATCCTAAAACATTAGTCGTATGATCCTTTATGGAAAAAACCCTTTGGCTGCTTTTCTAGATCAGGGTTTGCTATCCTGGCTAGTTTATTATGATAAACATTGGTATAGTATTAAATATTGTGAAGTTAATAAGAAATCTCTGAGGTGACTAAATAAATGCACTTACTTGTAGATCCAAAAATCATCTTGCACTTTCTGTAAAGAGACTTTGGCAGTACTTGGTGAAACAGGAAGAAATTCAAGAAACTTTTATCAGAAATATCTTCACAAAAAAACGATGTCTAAATGAGGTTTGTATGTTAAAACTCTTTACCGTTTTATTGCTAAAGTTTATAGTATTCAGTAACCATTAAAATAGTTGAAGTTTGCAGATTTTTTTTGAAAATCCATTTGATATCATAAACAATTAATGTTTAGAAAACTATGTTTAAAGGAATGGGACAATATTTTCAAACATCACATTAATGAATGTTCTTATACTTTTTTTTAGTAGATATTGAGTTGGGAGTTTAATTATTGCATACTGTGTTTTATGTTACAATGACCAGTTAAGAGACATTTCCTGTGACATTCATATAATAGTTAAGAAAAGTCTATCGTAGAAATAGTTGAAACTGGGTTTACCTACTGGAAACATTCCAAATACGTATATTATTTTTTCTGTGAATTACATAAAGATAAAGGAAATTTTGCAAATCCAAACTAGTTTAAAATTAAACTGTAATAGCTTGATTATCATTATAATGTTTAGATTTTCTTTTCTTGAGTGAAGGGATTACTTCAAAAATATATTTGATAACATGAAGATCTTGCCATCTGGATATAAATGGTCATCTTTTTCCTTTCTTTATTGAAAATATTTTGCAACTAAAAATTATCAGGTGAAGCGAAACATTAGATACATTTAGTTAGCCAATTATTCCTCTGGAGCCATTAACAGAGTCTATAAGTGCCAGGTAGTCTCTGGGCCATGTTCTGAGTAATTAATCTAAAAATAAACTTTGTACTAGTTTTGAAGTGGGAGGAAAGACAGAAGCTATAGGGTTAGAAAAATAAGAATATAGAGGGGTTTTACAGTAAACAGACAAAAACAAGATCATCAAATGCTGAAGAAAAGGAAGTTTTCATATATATGTGGCTGTCTTTCAATTCAAGTACCAAATTGTTTGTGTAAATGTTTTTTTTTTAATATTTTGAAATTATAACATAATTTCATTATGTCACCCTCCTGTAGTAACAAATTATAATAAACAACTGGATGTTTTGTTATTTAGGTACTATTTGCTGTGACCGTACCACCATATATATATATATATATATAATCACCTTTACTAATTTAGAATTTAAAGCTGAATACTTTGATAGTATATTGAAGTCTAGGCAGCCATGAATGCCATTTATTTATTAATGTAACTTTACAATATGGCTGTATGTTTAGAATGTAAGTTATCACTAAAACAGTTCAAAAAAAATGGGTATAATTAACACTGAATGTAGTAGACAGGAATATATGACCAATTAAACTACTTGTTGCTTTTTCTGTATTGTGCCTTTAACGTGCATGTACAGATTTGGGTTTCTGGGTAATTCAGCATAGAGAAATAAGAGTGGTACAACATGCCATATTGTATAAGAATAGCAGTTAATGAGTAATGCACATTTTACTTTTATCATTTAATTTTATGGATGTGAAGTTATGTTTGGTTTAATGTTTTCTAATACATCATTGACATTTTTAAACTTTTAACAAATGTTCTGCATTTTCATTTTGTACTGAACCCACAACTGAGTAGTCATTGATATATTCTGTGCAAAATCAGAGGGAGGAATGTGGAACAGAGTTTTAGTCTCAGCTTCTTTGAAGCTTCATTATCTCTACTGAAAACTACTTTTATTGCAGTTTTTAAATCAAAAGCATGAACATAAGTATTAACTAACAACTTATATAATATCAGTAACCTAAGGTTTTTTGTTTTTGTTTTTTTTAATTTCCTTGTGATGGCTCTTTTGTTTCGTTTTTGTTTTTTGAGACAGGGTTTCTCTGTGTTAGCCTTGGCTGTCCTGGACTAGCTTTCAGATCAGGTTGGCCTCGAACTCACAGAAATCCGCCTGCCTCTGCCTCCTGAGTGCTGCTGGGATTAAAGGCGTATGCCACCACCGCCCGGCCTCTTACGATGTTTTTATAAAAATTGCTTTAACTTAAATATTGGCACAATCACTGAAAGTTATGTGGACTTTGTTGTCATGGTTGTTTTGTAAAGAAAAATGAGTTTATAATGTCCTCCCCATGTCACCTTGGGCTATTTTTTATGTTGTAGGAAGCCATGTTACAAAAAGTAACACAAGTGTAAATGTAGCTGTGAGACAGATTAGCTAGACCTTTCCTGTTGCCTCCTTTGTCTGCATTTTCTCATTCTCTGCTACAGACACCGATTTTTATTCATGTGTGGGCTAGGGGGAAATGAGGTCTTAAAATATCCCCCCTTTTTTTGAAAGAAAAAATCTCAGGTTTTATGGGATGTAGGATCACTACTCGCTTCCCATTGTGGTTCTAGCAGTAAGAATTTGTTATTGCCTTGTAGCTTAATAAAGGACTATGAGCGAAATGATAAAACATAGGTTGGATAGAGTTAAATAAAGTCTTAAATTTATAATAATTGATAGAAAATTATTTAAGTTTTCTAGGACTTGACTAGCCTTTTGGTTATTCATGAAATTGCCTCCTGTATACTACTTTTATTAAAGTGGTCATTAAAGCCATTGTGAATATAGGTCCTCAGAAGATGGACATACGGCATACTGAGTATTTTGATGCTGTTGTTGTTTATTCCTTTATGTGATTGAAAATGAAAACTTACCATTTCTTTACCTGACTTCATTTCTTTATCACATCTTAAAATTCTTATATATCTCAGAGCTCTTCTTTTCTTCTGATGTAGTTTATCAGTCATTTTTTTAAACTAGAATTTCTTCCAAAGTGGTTGTATTTATTTGTAAATTACACATGATTGGGGGTAGACTATCAAAGCCATTCCCAACAAAAGTTGGATTTAACAGTTAGCGTCTTTGCTCTTTATCAGTTGTATTTAATTTTCTGAGACCTGAATAGTCCTGACTCAGCTTTTTCCTTTAACTAATACTGATGTCACCTTTGAGTAAGGCTGCATGCCTCCAAGCAAGTGATTGACTTTTCCTGCAAAATCTTAGCAGAGAATGTGAAAGGTAGAACTGGAATTTTCTACTAAGGAGAATTTTCTGGAGGGATTATATGTTATGGAACTAAAACAGTGGTGTTTTAAGACAATAGTTTGGATTTTAGTTGACACCAGAGCTCTGGATTTACACATATAAGGTGCCTTAGATAAAAATCTTTAAATTTCAACATTATAAAATAAATAAGTAAAACAAAAAAGAAAGAAAAAAACAGCAAAATTTATAGTGGTAGATAAGAAATTTTGAGCCTTCAAGATTTTCTACTCTTTAGCGATACATTCACCAACATACATTTCTTTTAAATATATGCAATTTAAGAAGATAGTACTTCCATATTTTTTTTATTATTTGATTACAAATATAAGTTTAAAAAATACCTCAGTGTTTTGCGTGTTACATCTCATCTTTACTGTTGACATGTGATTGTTCTTTCTTAATGAAGTCATTAGAGGACAGCAGTGAAACCATCAAATGTTCTATGATGGAGGAGCCAAACATCAATAAGGTACATGATGTCATTCAACTGAAATTAAAAATTGCATTCTTAACCAGGACAAAAACAAATTTGCATTTTAGTTTTTAACTGGGCTTGGTCTCTAGTGGAATGAAGCTTAACTCTTCAACTTACTGTTTCATCTTGACAACTTAAACATTGCAATCATAAAAATTGTGTCTCTTTTGTTAATTAAAAGAATGCAGTTTTAAAGTGAGTTGAATGTTTCTTATGTTGGCTACAGATTTTTCTGAATAAATACCTCTGAAGTTTTTAGGAAATATAACTACATCACAAGGTACAAAGTTCAGTAGTATTGTTTTGTGTTTCCAAGTATTACCTTTGACAGTCAGATTTATCTTTTGTTACCTCTTACAGCAGTTAATATTATATAGTATTTACTATATCCTGAAGAGTAGCATATAACACTTCCTTGTGCATACTAAGTACCTATGTTCTTGAAAATTAAAGCAAAGCAGATAAGAATTTGTACATTCATAATAATGCCTAGATTTCTCTGTGACCACAACATTCAGCTATGACTTTTACATTGATTTTAACTCATTCATCCTACTCTTTATGACTCAGAAATTTTAAGACAATCTCACAGATATTTCAGGGAGAAATTTTTCTCAAAGAAAAATTTTTTAAGGACACTAAATTCTTATTGTTTCCCAAAGGGAGTTGTGAAATAGACTAATTCTTTGCAATTAATTAAAGACTGATTTGAAATCAAGTGTATATTTTATCTAAAACTGGTCAAATGTTAGCATACTTTGAATTTTCTAGAGATTTTTATTTTGAGAGAACACAATTCAAACTTTTAGTTAGGTAACAGTCATCTTGTTTAGATAATGATACTAGATAACGTCTGTGGATAATTGGGAATTCTTTTTCATACATTTTTATTTTGATACTTTATATAAAATATTTTTCTGGACATATTTCTCAAGTCCTGTTTATGCTAACTGAAAATATAGTCATTATTTGGTTACCATCATAGCTATGTCAGCCAACATTTTCAAGCCAGATTCTGCTATTCATTTTAGAAAACATCTTTATGGAAGAAATAAAAATGGGCAAAATATGGCTGAAGAGAGATGGCTCAGTGGTTAAGAGCACTGCCTGCTCTTCGAAAGGACCTGGGTTTGATTCCCAGCTCCCACATGGCAGCTCACAACTGTCCGTAACTCCAAGATCTGACACCTCCACACCAACGTACACAAATTAAAATTAGAAAAATGGGCAAAATATTTGAAGAAGTATTCTGTATCCTAATTGGCAGGAGAATATAACTTAAAGCTATTTTGAGATTCCATCTCGCCCCAGTCCTAATGGCCATCATCAAGAATATCAAAACCAAGCCAGACATGGTGATGCATGCCTTTAATCCCAACACTTGGGAGGCAGAGGCAAGGAGATCTCTGTGGGTTTGAGGCCAGCCTGGTCTGCAAAATGAGTCCAGGACAGCCAGGGCTGTTACACTAAGAAATGCTACCTTAAAAAAAAATGTAATATATATATCTCCTAACAAATGCTGACAGGGATGTGGGTAGAGAGGAGCCCTACACATGACTGGTGGGAGTATAACTGTTGCATCCACTATGGAAATCAATATGGAGGTTCCTTGGAAAACTGAAACTAGAATTTCCCTACCCTGGCTACCAGTCACTTCTGGCTACTCGCCAAAGGACTTTTAAATCAACCTACCACAGGGATACTAGCACATCCATGATTATTGCTGCACAATTCACAAGAGATAGGAAATGTACCAACTTAGGTATCTATCAATAGGTAGATCGATAATGTGGTACATATACACAGTGATATGTTATTCATCCATAAAGAAAAATGAAATCATGATACTTGCAGGAAAATGGGTGGAACTAGAAATCATTATTTTAAGCAAAGTAAGCCAAACTAAGACAAAGGTCACGTTTCTTTATGTGAACTTAGGTGCAAGAGTGTCGTGTGTGTGTGTGTGTGTGTCTCTGTGTGTGTGTGTCTGGGTGTGCCCACACACACGAGTATGTGTATGTGATGTACGTAATGAAACCAGAAGAGGACTATGAGAGGAGAGGCAAACATCTTAAATGAGAAGAAAGAGGAAAAACAGTGTTTATGTGACTGAATAAACCTCTATACACCCCCGAGAGGGTACCATGACAGACCAGAGAAAGAACTTCACTCAAGTCTGGCTTGGTGAAACTAGAAGTTTATCGGGGTTATTTCCATGAACATGTGTGAGTCAGAAGCAGCTAGCAGCTACATCTCTGAACTCAATAAAACCTGCATCCCTGGAACAGTCTCCAACCCCAGTTTACAATCCTCACAGGCAGCCTTATTTGGCCTAGGAGTTCTTTACTGCTTTTAAAACCATGAAGCGGGACCTCGTGAACCTTCTTGTAACTTTCTTGAGTGTTTTGAACCTTGCAAATTTCATGAGCTTCTGGAGTCTTCTAAGTTTTGTTAGTTTCTTGAAGTTCTTAAGTCTCCTTTTCTAGGATGGAATGCTTCAGTGTGAGGAAATAACTACATAAAAAAGGATAACGGGAGTATATGTGACATGCAGAAAGGATAATGGGAGTATATGTGACATGCAGAGCAAAGAAACCAGCAAAAGATGGGAAGGAGGGAAAAAGGAGGGTAGTAAGAGAAGGAGATGAATTAAAGCACAGTATAAAAACACACATACGGAAATGTATTAAGGGAACTTCATATGCTGCCTTTAAATAGTTTTTAAAAATTACTTTGTGAAGTTGAATAACTACATATATTTAAAGTATGTAGCTTGTTCACATCAGTGTGATGGTTATACACACCAACCTTCACATTTTAATTCTTCCCCTTTCCCTCCTTCATCTCTGTCCTTTTCTTCCCTAGTAACTGCAAATGTGTAAATTAATTTTCATTTTTAGGAATCTGGTATAGGTTAAGTCATATGTCATTTTGTTATTATTTTATTTTATTTTTGCTGTTGTATTTAAGGCAGTATTTCATTCTGAAGCCTAGGCTGCCCAGAAGCTCACTGTGTAGCCCCTGCTGGCCTTACACTTAGGGCAGTCCAGGTGCCTCAGCCTCTCAGGTGCTAGAAACGCAAGCAATGCCTTCTGCTGCTGCTGCCACTGCTGCCGCCTCCTCCTTCCTCTTAGTTCTTTCTTCTTTCTTCTTCTTCTTAACCTGTGTGTTTTACTTAGTATAATCATTTTTAAATTCTTCCATGTTATGTGGCTTGATAATTCATTACTACTTATTGTTGATACTTACAGTATATGACTATCATGATCTGTTTATCTTTTTACCTAATGATTTGATTGCATTTGGAGCAGTTTCAAATAAGGCTCCTGTAAAATTCATGCCTCAGAGTCTTTATATATGGGCTTTTATTTCTCTTGTGTAAATGCCTAGGAGTAGATAGCTGAGATATATGGTAGGTATAGATTGTTTTAATTCTAGAGATTGAGGCAAACGTCTCACATTTATTAGCTAAGTACTCTATCACTGAGCTGCATCCATTACCTTGGTATATACTTTAACGTTTTAGGAATTTGTCCAAGTGTTTTCCAGGGTGATTACACCATTTTACATATGTATTATCAATATTTAAGATCTCAGTTACCTTTCATTCTAACATATGACATAGTTGGCTTTTAAATTTAGCCATCAATGGTAATTTATTGCAAATTTAACTTTTATTAAGTACTTGTTGACATTATACTTTCATGAAATTGCCATTTCCCCATTTTACAGCACAAACATCCTGTGTCTGTTTTTTTTTTTTTTTCCTGTGTCTGTTTTAAGAAACAAAATGTCAGTTCCTTTTAAATATCCCTATGATTCTTTCTATTCACTAGATAACAAAACCTTATGTAGTTAGTTAGGTATTATCTCTAGCCCATTTGACTGATGTTGCCCTTGTCGTAATTGGCTTTAAAGTATGCTGAATTCAATTGCTGGTTTCTACCTTCTTCCATTTCAACGTTTCAGTGTCCCTGGCAGTTCCCTAACATTGTTGCTTCACTTAATTTGTTCAACAAAGTTTCTTGTGTTAGCCAGGTAACTTGACGACTTATAACCTGCCCTAACTTTATCTTTCCTTCAGAGTAGAGATATTCAGAACTCATTTCTGTTTTTACTTTCCTTTTTGATTGACTTTACAGTTTAAATATTATCTCTGTGTTGTTACCTCAAATCACACTAGCACCAATTTATTAGTAAGCACTATACATTCTTTCCCCCCAGTCTAACCTAATTTTTTTCCTCTTTTCTTTCTCTGTAAATAGTTCCTTCATGTACTCATTTATCGGGCTTGAAAACTAGAATCACCCTTTCATTAGTCATGCTAAGAAGACTACAACCCAGTATCACAATTTATCCCATTCTAACCACTTACCACTTGCTTTTCTGATCCACTCTTCCTCAGATCTCCTTTTAGCCATAATAGCTTCTTACCAGGTTTTCTGATAGCCAATCTCAGATGCTTTATGTTTCAGCTCCTAACAGATTTTCCAGAATCTTTAAATGGCCTCTAAAAATTGATATGACAACTGGATTTTGATTGTAGTCTTTAAGGCCTTTCCAAAAATGAGTCTGCCTGTTTCATACATGTTAAATATGACATGTATAGTCATTCTCACATAAAATATACCTGAAGCTCTTGAGGTACTAAGCCCCATTTCTTTGTTCACCCCCTATGGGATTTTATTGTGTGTTTGACATGGTGTTCATAACCTTCATGTTTAAAATATCACCTCAGTTGAATCTCAGGCAGGCCATCTTGATACCATGCTGTCAAGGAAAATTGTTTTAGATGAGAGGACAGGGCTGGAGAGATGGCTCAGCCGTTAAAGGCTAGGCTCACAACCGAAAATATAAGAGCGGACAATAATTCATTCCCATATTTAAAAAGCTTTTTTGAAATTCATTTGTGTCTGCTTTCTTTTCATGGTGAAGTTGAAAAAAGCTCTCCACGTGAACCAGCAAGTTCCTTGTGTTTGTTTCAAGCAGTCCCTCTGTTCTATAAGAATGTCATGTGTCTTCTCATGCCTTCACTTTTTTCACCAAGTAGTGGTCTCTTGGTGTACGTTGGTTACCTGGCACATAAGTGGATAAATTGAGTTTTCATTTTAAAAAGTGCAGATATGGGCCGGAACGAATACTTGCCTTAGAATAGAAGTAGACCCTCAACCCAGAATGTTTATCAAACACGGAAATTCTTTTATGTTTGTAAGTGAAATTTCAGATAGACTATATTTGACATTTATACAACCAAAGGATTATAAATTTTGTTTGGATTAGAGTATGTAGGGTTGGTTATTGCGTAAATCACTGCACCTTGCAATTAAACAGTCATTCTGGAGTCCATTTTAAAATAGGTTTTTTTTTTTAAGTCAATGAGCAGGCATTGGTGATATTTTTATCTAAATTTTGTGGAAAATAAATTAGTTGTATGCTAATTTCAGAATAATGATTTCTGCCTTTCATAATGGGATCTAAAACATTCTTAGTAATCTATTTTAGAAGACAGAAGGTAAGAATTATAAGATAAAAATGAAGCAGGCAATGTTGCTTTTAATTGCCTAGCTTTCCAACCTACTTATTTTGATTATTGCTGATGTTTTACGTACTCACCTCTGAATTCAAAAGTGTTACATATACATACATGTAAACTCACTCAATTCTTACTCAACTACTAAAATAAATTGCTCACTTGAGTGAGTTACCACCCCTTCCGGGACTCGAGTTTCTTCTTGTTAAAAGGAGGGTTATTTTAGATTGAAAGTCAATAAACTACTACTGGCTGGTAAGATCACACCTGTTGTTAGTCTAAGAACTACAAATGGCCTTTGGACTTCGTACTGGGTAGTTCAGAGGGGGAAACAAAATACCAGAAGTATCCAACAGTGAACCTTTGAGGCCCATAAAGCTGAACTAATTACCACCTGACTTTCCCTGTACTACTTACAGGAATTATTAAATGATTACACTACTTGAAAACTTGGAAAATCTTTACTTCAGTAATTAAAATGTCTTGATCTGTTAAAGTTAATTCAGTATGCTTGAGATAAATGGCTCAAGAAACTATATGTTTTGTCAAATTCTTTTCAGGGATAATTAACGTATACAATAGTGCCTTTGTTATTGATGTATTTTAAAACTTTCTTTTAATAATTTATAAAAGAACTGAATAATTAATTTGAATACATTCATCTTACTAATAAAACAGTAATTTCAACATTTTATTTTCTTCTATTCAGATAGAGGCAGATTTGGGATACCCTGGAGGTAAAGCAAGAATTATTCATAAGGAATCTGATATTATTACTGCCTTTGCTGTTAATAAAGTAAGTACATAGGTAGTTGTCTTTCCTAAGACTTTTAACTATTCTTTGTTGGAAAACATCTTACCAGTACACTCAGTGACAGTACTCTACTTCTAGATCTACTTCCAACTCCTTAAATTATAATCTCAATAAGACTTTTATAAAGCTATTCTATAATTTGCTAATGGGGCTTTGCTATTATATAACTTGGGAAATATAGCTAAAATATTTTATTTCTTGTATGAGCTTATTGATTGTAATTCTATTTGTTAGGACTTAAATTCATGTGTTAGAACTCCTCCCTCTTTGGCTTATTCCTGCAAAAATTGCCAATTTGTGTTTTCTTGCTAGTCTTTAGTCTCTGCTTAACATCCTCCATAGAGATATTTGTAGGCTTCTGCAGAAATGGTAGTCTTAAGTATAAAGTCCAAGGTGAAGTTTGTCTGAATCATGTCCCACTTGAATTTTCCCGAATTGCTGTATAACAGTTTATGGTGTCTTATTGGTTTGTTTGTGGGTTTTTTTTTTCCACTTTTAGTTTAAAAGTGTAAGGTTATACTTTTTTTCATATGTATGCACATATTAATTTTAATTTTACAATTACCCAGCCAGACTATTCTTGGAACTCCTTGCCTCATGTGAGACTCCTGCTTCAGCATCTGAGTAGTTGGAGTACAAGCATGTACTCAGAATCCTTTTACCAGGAGATTGTTCATTTTCATATCCTATACCTGTCTTCATGATGCTAATTGGTTCTTCAGCCATTCTGTCCTTATAGTTCCTTGTATCCTTCTTCTCTCCTCCTTCATAAATATCCTTAAACACAAACTTTTAGACTAGACAGAACTGCAATTAATCCCTTAGGCAGTTCTCAAATTATAATTCTCATCGCCCCCCCCCCCCCCCCCCCCCCCCGCCAATTGTAATTCATTCTCTCCTCCTCCTCCTGCTCCTCCTGCTCTTCTTCCTCCTCTTCTTCTTCTTCTTCTCTCTCCCTTTATATCCTTCCAAAATCTGTAGCTGACAAATTATTTCTTGTTTGACATTTTATATTTTTAAAATGGCATTATGATTAAATTTTCCCCAAATGTTTTATTAAGAGTTATCTGAGAACTGTGAATGGTCTGAGATTTTTATCTCATATTCAGGCTAGCAAGTAATTTTTAGTTTATTGGATGCTGTTTGATAACACAAGAATCCAGTTTCTCTAACTGGGAAATGATATTTCATATCCAGCAGCACAAGCAGCCTCTACAAGATGAATGTTTTCACACTTGTTCTAGGTACCAGTGACTTGTTTTCTGCCAACTCCTGCAGACTGCCAAAGCAGACAGGTAGTAGCTGCACTTGCAGTGAGTTATATTACTGGAGAAGATCACTAAGTTCAGAGACTCCAGGTAGTTTCCCCAGTGGCTATGACAGGTGTGAGCTACTGCACTGGACTACTATGCATTTTTTAGCTGTACAGATGTCAGGACAATCAAAGTCATCTAGGAGAGAAGCAATTTGGAGAAAGGAAGTGAGGTGATACAAACATTTTTATATCTACTTGGCTCTCTGTTAGGTGTACTAGAATTCCTAGAACATAAACATATCTCTTCAGTTCAAGCTTAAGATTATTATCATAAATGAATTATTAAAATGAATTTAAGATATAAATTGGTAAGAATGTTTTTGTGCATGTTATTTGAGAATTACTTCAGAAGTAGCTCATATATCTTTTTAATGTAAGGTTAATGTGATTTTTTTTTTCAGGCAAATAGAAATTGCATAGCAATTGCCTCCAGCCATGATGTACAAGAACTGGATGTTTCTGGAATTCTGGCCACACAGATCTATACTTGGGTGGAAGATGATGCAGAAACAGAAACCAAAGGGTATTCTCATGCTTTGTTTTTAATTCAGTCATGCAATAAAAGTGACCGTATCCACTGAACTGTAACTTTGAAAACATTCCTTAAGAGATGTAAGTATCCTTTCGATGGAGCACATAGGCCTCAAAAACAGTACTCTTAATTGTAGGCCGAGAAGACACAGCTAATGAGTAGGTAAGAAATAACAGTAGCTTTTTAAAGGGGAAATTAAGAAAGAGTAAAGAAAATGAAAATTTTT
The DNA here is from genome assembly GCF_903995435.1 of Acomys russatus. Taxonomy (NCBI): domain Eukaryota; kingdom Metazoa; phylum Chordata; class Mammalia; order Rodentia; family Muridae; genus Acomys; species Acomys russatus. The sequence goes on from NC_067156.1 coordinate 37,411,642, forward strand.
CAGATATGAAACTTATTAGTTAAAGCTGAGGAAGACTAACTTTAAAAGAAAACATAAAAGCCTGCCGTGGTGGCACACATCTTTAATCCCAGCACTCATTAAGCAGAGGCAGGTGGATCTCTGTGAGTTCAAGGCCAGCCTGGTCTACAAAGTGAGTCCAGGATAGCCAAGGCTACACAGAGAAACCTTGTCTTGGAAAACAAAAAACAAAACAAACAAACAAAAAAGAAAACATAAAATGTTTAAACATTCACATATAGAAAAGAAGTGAAGATCTGATGCTATGTTTTCATTATAGTTGATATTACTTTGTAGATCAGAAGACTTCTTGGTTATACATGCTCATGATGATTTAACAACTGTCCAGGGTTCAACTCCATATACGCACAGCAACCCTGGCATTCCAATCAATATGCCGTGGCTTGGAAGTACACAGACGGGCAGAGGAGCATCTGTGGTATGTAAACATAAAAGATACTTAAGTTGTGTTTAACTGCCATATCTTTCCCCCTTTAGATTAATACAGAAGGAGTGACTTACATTTTATTTAATTCCTTAATTTTTAGTTATGTCTTAAATGTTAAAATTGTACATTTTTATAATTATAAATAATGTTTTCATTTCAGAGGATTACAAAAAAATTGTAATATATGTTGGCTCAGCATGGTTGTAGACACCTTCTAATCCCAGGTCTTCAAGAAACAGGCAGACAGAGATATCTATGAGGCCATCCTAGTCTACATAGCAAGTTCTTGGCCAGCCAGAGCTACAAAGAAAGACTCATTCTCAAGAGTAAATTGAATATACTTTGCTTAGAATTAAGACTACATTTTAATTAATGATTATTTAAAGCATAATGGTCTAGATCAATCTATGAGCCATACATAAACAGTGCACTATGAAGTAAATACAATAGTGAGGTTTAAGTTGTTCTCTCCCCTCCCCAACATTGAAATTTAAGCTGAAGGACTCACGTATGTCAGCCAAGAGTTCTATTCTTGAGTTCTAGCTCCAGCCCCACCTTTTTCCCTGTGAGAGGGGAAAAAAAACCTCAATGTTTTGTAGCACATAAAAATTGTATAAAGTTTTTATATCTGTTGATAAAATTTTATGGTAACACAGCTGTGGCTGTTCTTTGTTTGTTTTGGGGTTTTTTTTTTCTGGTTTTTTGTTTTTGGTTTTTTTTTTTTTTTTTTTTTAGATCCTGCTTTCACACTGTAGTATGAGAACTTACTGTCTCAACAGACACCATGCTGTGCTTACAAAGTCCAAGATGTTTATCCAGCTCTTTTAAAAAGCTGTACTTAGCCTTGTTCTAGAAAATATCCTTTAGGAGATACCAATTAAACACTATCCAATTTAGGTATAGCATTTTATAAAACATAGTCTTTTAAGAAATAAAATAAAATTTTCCAAAATATGTTTGAACGTGAGCAAAATATGTAGTGGTACAGCATGTATTTGAGCACTGATGGCCTGAGACGTTATCTATATTTCTCTAAGATTTTATTTTATTAATTAGGATATAAAATTGATGTGTAGAAGCAAAGAAACCCACACATTCCTTTAATTAATTTCTAGGTGTTGTTGTTGTTAATGTTCTAAGTCTATTTCCTTTGCCAGCTCACCAGTATTGTTTTTTGTTTTGTTTGTTTGTTTGAAGTAATTAATACAGGTAATTGTTCAAGTGAAGACTCAGTCATTGTTAGCAACCATTTTTAATCCTTTGTAATTTTGTAATTATAAAACTGTAATCTTTTCCTTACAGCTAATGCAGCCTGATAGTTCTTTGCTTTACTTGTTATATCTTGATTTATTGATCAAATAATTGAAAGGTCAAATGATTCAAATCACTTAGCTCAAAGTTTTCTAGTACCTGTTTTTAAAGGTTAAATTGAATTAGAAATTAGTAATTTTAAAATGAGATTATTTAGTTGGTATAAGATTACAAATCTCATAAGTTTTTGAGCTTTAAGTGACATTGTATTTTAAAGAGAAACTTAAAGGAAATATACATTAAACAATGGATTTTTTCAATATGAGCCTTGAATAAAACACTACAGTTTCTCTTGTAACTGTTTGCTTTCTGCAACCTCTTACTCCCTTTGTTTCATATAAAGCAGCAAGTGTTTCTAAAATATCATTGAGATTGTCACTTTTTGGACATTCTACATTTCCCAGTATAACTTAAAAAGAACACGTTTTAACCTGGCCTCCAAAGCCTTTGCCTTCCTCTAGTCCTAGCCCTCCAGACTACACTTATTCTCTCTGCTCTGTGTATACTGGCTTTCTGTCTCTCACACTCATCCTCTGCTGCCAAGACTACCTTGCATTCTTTTTAAAATGCTACTACCTCTCTATTAGCATTCAGATCTCAAGAGATTGCCCTGGAATTTTTAGGGAAGACATGCCCCATCCACTGTTCCTCTAATTTTATTACTCACCTTATTATATTTATAACACATATCAGTTGTTGAAATTATCAACATTTCCTAAACCTCTGAAACAGAAGCTTTTGGAGAGTTTGTCTGCCTTGTAGATGGATGTGCTTTACACAGAATAGTCCTGGACATAGGGTCAATATTTTTTTTTAATTATTTTTGCTTATGCACCAAAGCATTATAATTTAGAAATCTGACTTTGGAATTTTTTTGGTGGTTGAATATTCTTCCTGTGCAAATTTTAGGATTGACTGTGTTTAAATTCCATTCAGTATATTTTGATCATATTCTTTCTGCTCTTCCAACTCCTCCCAGATCATCCCTACCTGCCCAATCTCTTTGATTCTCTGTATTTAAAAAAAAAAAAAAAGGAAATAAGCGAAGCAAAAAACACGCAAAATACATGGAGTCTGTTTCATGTTGACCAACTAAGACTTGACATTGGGCCTGACCTGGAGTGTGGTTGATAAATCCAATGACACTACAATGGAGAAAACTGATTTTCCCTTTGCCAGCACAGCAGATAGGCAATGTAAATAGCTTCCTGGCTATGGGGAGGACTTTATGTCAACTTCCCCTTTTCCATGCTAGGATTTTGTCTAGTTTATCTAGTTACGCATACTGTCAGAGATTGTGAAGCTCTTATGTGTATCAGCCCTATTGTGTCTAGAAAACACTGTTTTCTTGGAATTTTCCACTGCTATGGCTCTCAAAAACCTTTCTGCCTCCTCTTTCTCATAAATCTTTGAGTTTTGAATGGGGCGAGGTTTCATAAAGACATTTCTTCAGGGCTGAGTGTGCTAAAGTGTCTCAGTCTCTACACATTGTCCTGTTGTGGGTCTGTTTTAATGCCCACCTATAGCAAGAGGAAGCATTAGAAACTTCTCTGATGAGGGTTGAGCAAGACACTGTTCTATGGGTATAGTGATAAATCATTAGGAGTCATTTTATTGCTGTATTCCTTCAGCAGAATAATAGTAGTAAATTTTCCTCTAGGAACATGATCTATCTAGTCTCAGGATTTTAAATCCAACCAAAAAGCGGTTGGTTACATCTTTAATAATGCACCAATATTTGTAGGCCGGTCACATGGTTCATACCTGGGTGAAGGTGATGATTACTTCTCTTTCAGTAGCATGCACAGTACCTTGCAATACAAATGAAGCTTCTAGTTGGGTACCAGTTCAGTTTCTCCATGTTCAGTGACACAAGCAAGTGTTGTCTTTAGCAATAGGAACTTAGTATGAGGTTGTAGAAGGTAATTAATAGACTTGACAGTTGGCTGTGATATTAATGGAGTCTATGAATTACACTTGTCCAACATCTCAAAAAAAATGTAACCCATTTCTGCTTCTGGGAAGTTTACTTGGTGACATAAATTATTTAATTGGGGCATTGTCTCCTCCATTAAATGATGGCTCATTGAAATCCTTTTCATTTTTCATGTGTGTGTATATTTTAAGAAGCTTCTATGATAGTAGGTTCCCATATGACTTTTCAAAAGCCTTTAGTGTTATTTATCCCTCCTCATATTCCTTCTTTTACCCTTCTTTCCCACCACGCTTGCCACTTAATCCTATTCTGGTTTCCCCTTTGGATCCTTTTTTTTTTTTTTTTTTTAATGGGTACATTTTTTTATTTAATTAATTTATTCAGATTACAACTCAACTCAATTGTTATCCCATCACTTGTATCTTCCTGCTCCTCCCTCCCGCTTTGGATCTTTTTTACACTATATTCTATTTACTTTTCCTTGGAAGGTTCCCTTCCCCTTGGTGCTTACCACTGTGGTTACTCTAATTGAAGCATATATAACTAAAGCTTCAAAGCTAACCTCCACATATAAACTAAAGCATATATTTGTCTTTTGAGATCTGGGTTATCTCACTCAGAATGACTGTTTCTAGCTCCATTTCCCTGCAGACTTCATAATATATTTCTGAAACAGCTGAATAATATTTTAGTTCCGTAAATATACCACATTTTCAGTATGCATTCATTGATTGATGGATATCCCATCTGTTTCCAACTTATAGTTATTTTGAATAGAGCAATAGTTACATACAGTGGATGAGCAGATAGCTCTGTTATAGGATATATATGCCCAAGAGTGGTGTAGCTGATGATAATGAAATAAATTAAAACAAGCAAACAAAACAGAATAGAGCAAAATGAACAAACAGAAAAGGTAATGATGGCAGTAATAATGAAAAATAATTTTAAAAAGGGCAAAATGACCAAACAGAAAAAAGAAGCCAAAGAAAAAAACCAAACACATACAGACACCTAGAGACCCATATTTTCACATACTGAAAACTCAAAATTGAAAGCCATACTATATAGAAATAAAATGTAAATGGTTCAAAGAAAGAAATTCCTTGACAAAGCATTGTGAGACAAAAGAAACAAACACACAAACTTAAAACTCGGGCCTGGAGAGATAGCTCAGTGGTTAAGAGCACCGTCTGCTCTTCTAGACATCCGGAGTTCAATTCCCAGCAACCACATGGTGGCTCACAATGGTCCATAGTGGGATCTAATGTCCTCTTCTCCCATGCAGATGTACATGCAGATACAGCACTCATACAAAAAAAAAAAAAATACATGGAGCCAGGTATGGCTGCTCACACCTTTAATCTCAGCACTTGGGAGGCAGAGGCCGGTGGATCCTGTGAGTTCAAGGACAGCCTGGTCTACAAAGGACAGGACAGACAAAGCTACACAGAAACCCTGTCTCGGAAAAAAAAAAAACCAAAACTCCAAAAATACTATCGAAGTGGGTGGGACACGTGTGTGCATGCCTACCATTAAGTGTAGTTTGTATACCCAGTGAGACTCTATTGGAGAGAACCGAGTTTTCTTTTGCAAATGGTTATCAACCAGAAATAGTTTGGGGGTTGGGGATAGGGGCTTCTGTCTACTCCCCTTGTCAACACTGGCACTCCATCTAGCTTAGACCTGTTCAGGCTTTATGCAGGCTGCCACAGTCTGTGTGATTTCAGATGTGAGTCAGTCCTGTTGTATCTAGAAAGCCTTCTTTTTTTTGCTGTCCTCCATCCTTCCTGGCCCCTAACAATCTTTGCACCTCCTCTTCCACACAGTTCTCTGAGCCATGAAGGGAGGGATTTAATGGAGACACTCCATTTAGAACTGAGTGTGCCAAGATCTCTGACTCTCTGCACATTGTCCAGTTGGGGGTTGCTGTGTTTGTTCCCATCTGCTGGAGGAGGAATGTAGTTTTAAATAAAAATCCCAACTGTTCTATTTTACTAAGAAAGACCCAGGAGCGAGATTCTGGGGTCAAAAACCTGCCAGCTCAGAAAGAAAGCACCCAGCTGATCTTCCTACTCAGCTCACGTCCTGATGGAAAAAGCCCAAAGGCTCACTAGCTCAGATGACAGCAAAGGAGAAAAAGCAAAAACCCCCAAGGCTGCTAGCCCAGAAGCCAAAGGCCAAGCTGAGAAGCTAAAGAGTTAAATGCTTAGAATCCAAGAGCCCCTTCTACTTCTACAAGCTGTCCTAAATACCCTCAACTCTTTAATCCCTATCAGCTAGTTTCTTGCTCTGCCTCCTGACCTAGGGCTAACTGTATTACAGAAAACTCTTGGATTAAAGGTGTGCGCTAAGTCTGACTGAAAATAGCTAATGGTTTCTTTTACATATTCAGAAAAACTTTTAATCTGTTTTTTATTATTTTCTTGTGGTATTTTGGTTACAAACAAAAAGATAAAATAAAGAATAAGAACCTTTAGACATATCTTTAACTAAGAGCATGGGATTTTGGTAGACAAAGTGGATATACTTGTAATTATTCCATCATTCAAGAGGTTAAGACAGGAAGATTGCAAGTTACAGGTGAACCTGGGCAATATAACAAAATTCAATCAAGGTGAAGGGATTTATGTGAGGCTTAAATTAATAGACATATTCATCAAGGTTTTATTGTCTGGAAAATTAAAAGAGTTTCTTAGTACTCTCTTGTTCCTGAATGATCAGTATTACTATTTCTTAGAAGCAATGTCTTTTCTGGAATAATACTCATCTACATGTTTTTTCCCCTCCTTTACTTACCAGTTCTGATGGCCTACTTTTTTGCTACCCTTACCTACTTCACAACTTTAGGCTTAAAATCCAAAAGAACAACTAAAAAGTTTACCTCAAAATTGATGTACAGATGTAAAGTAATATGTAACTATAGCTCCCTTTAATCTTACATAGTTCTTTTACTCTTATTTGACAGGCTAGTTAAATTATTCAAAAATGAGTTAAAATGAGTCAGTTGCCAAGACAGGAAAGAGAACTAAACTCCTGACGAGTTGTTTTTTGTTTTTAATTCAAAAGGGGCCTGGGGTATTGAAGGTATTGATTAACTAACAGGTTGGAACTCACTCACTCACTCACTCTCCATCTATCTCTATCTCTCTCTCTTTGTGTGTGTGTGTGTGTGTGTGTGTGTGTGTGTGTGTGTGTGTGTGTGTGTTTCTGTGTGTTGCTGAAGATTTAAATCAGTGCATAACTCATAATTAGGAAGTGCTCTACCACTGGGCTGTATACGCAGCCCAGCAACTTAATTTCTATTTTTTTTTCTTTATTGTTACTATAAAATATTTTTCTTTTCCCAGATGATTAAGAAAGCCATTAATAATGTTAGAAGAATGACATCACATCCAACTCTTCCTTACTGTAAGTTGACAGTGATGAACAATGCTCTTATTTTTACTTTTTTTTTTTTTTTTTGATAAATTGTATAAGAAATTCATGGGAAGCTTTTACTTCCAATTGAAAGATAAGTTTTTAACCTACTTTATTTTTCATAGAAGAGTTTGTGTTAATAATAATTTTGCTTATCTTTTATCAGATACATTAATAGTAGTCCTAAAATGGGTTATTATTAGATTCTTATATTTTCAGGTACGCGATAGATTCTTTTCATTTCTTTCTAGAAATCTCAAGATTTTCTTGTTTTGGGGGAAAAAAGGAATTCATTGGAAGGATTGATTAATTGGTATTTAGAATATATTAGTATATGAGTGTACTCGGTTTTACAAAATATTTTATGTCATTACCTTCACAGTTAAAGGGGTGTTTTGAGTGCATGTCTTTTCAAATTAAAAATGTATAAAATGTTTTATTACCTTTTCCCATAGACAATCATCCAAAAATAAAATTAACAGAGTTCTGTGGTCTTTTCTGCTGTATTACAATGTGTGTTATAAGCGTCTGTTATCTAAATTGAATACTTATTAAAATAAAAGTTGAAAAATGTTTTAAAAGAAGTGAATAACTTCACATACTAAAAATAACAAAATGAAATAAAATATTAGATTGGCTTCCTTATACAGATTTAGAGCTAATCTGGGGTTGGAGAAATGGTTCAGTGGTTAAGAATGCCTGCTACTCTTAGTGCCTGCTTAATCCAGTTTGGTTTCCAGCACCCATTTTAGGAACTCACAACCATGTGTGACTCCCACTTCAAGGGACCTGACAACCTTTTCTGGCTTCTATATGTACACACACACTTATTGCATATACTTGCTATATAGATATACATATATAAATAAAAATTTAAAAAATTTTTAAAAATAAATAATATAGAGAACTAAAAACAGTCATTAAAGCCTGTATAGTAAGATGTCAATATGTATTTCTGCATAGTATGTGAGTGACACATACTGAGATCTCAGTCCTTAGGAGGCTGAGATAGGATGGTGTTACGTTCACATTCAGTGAGTTTAAGACCATTCAGGGCTACAAAATGATGCTCTCTCTCCAAAAGCAAAAACAAAAAACAAAACAAAGAAAAAAAAGTATTTTACTTACAATGTTTAAATAATATTATTGGTAAGCAAAATATTTGGCGTTGCTTAAAAATGTTTTACCCTCTATTAATATGGTTTGTAATTGTTTCAAAGTATTGAAAGAACTTATGCATGCTGTTGACTCTGTTGCATATACTCTACCAGGTTAATATTTTTACAATGAATGTTTGCAGGGAATGTTACTAATAAATACAAATAAAGATGTTCCCTCCGGGCCCAGTGGTACAAGCCTGTAATCCCAGCACTCAGAGAGGCAGAGGCAGGCAGATTTCCCCACCCCTGGCAGCTATCCCACTCTGAATATAAACATAGTATGCTATTAATTCAGTTCAACTCATGACACTCTCTACCTGCAGTTAGACTCAGAAGCCACAACTTAAGAGCTCAGCTCCACAAGCTTGTCCTCTCCCTCAGGTGCTGATCATGCTTTGATTACTTCCTTTATGCATCTGCCTGTAAAGAGGTTCTCCCAACCCCTCTCCCAATTAACCTGCTAGAATAATTCGCAAAATTCAACAAACACTTTAATTATGTGTGACACTTTGTTGTACAGGTTTTTATAAGGTAACACAGATGAAAGGGTGCGGAGGATGAGATCAGAAGAGCCCTGAGAACAGGAGCTTTTGTCTCCGTGGAGTTGTCTTGTACCTATTAGCATACATACATGTACTGATGAAGAACTCATTAAATATTCTTGATTAATATCTCTTTTTATAGGGAAAAAATAATTATTTTGAGATGTTCTAGGGACTCTGAAATTCCCAATGATAGTTCAAGGTCAAAAGACTTACTAGAGAATTTGCATTGGGGAAGATGACCAAAGATGACAAATTTTTAAAGCACTGAATTAAAATAATGCAAGTTCCTATGAATTAATAATCATTAGCCAAGGTAATAATCCAGATTTGAAAGAGTAAGTAACATCTAATTGCTTTTCTTGGTGACAGACTTTGTATTATAAAATGAAGTTGCTGTCTGGTAAACTCAGGTAAAATAAAAATTGAGAGTCATACTATATAGTCATTATACCAAAAAAACTAACAGCTTAACATTGGAAAGGTTCACAGGATGGAGCAAAAGAAATCATCTTGATTAAACTTCAACTTGGTTTCCTGCTCAGATTTTTCAGTGTATAAAGAAAAACTTTTCACAATCTCTATCAAGAAGAAAGCAATAAAACATTATACCATTGTAGTTTGGTGATGTGCTATGATACATCATTATTGTGATATGTAAATCAATCAGATTTAGGCCAGTGGAAAATCTTTTCCACAAATTTTCTTATATTTAACATAACTTTACCCTATACTTTTTTTTTTCCAGTGAAGAATTTGACTTAGCCCAAAGATTACCCTTCTTAAACCAAAGCAATGCCTGTTAGTACTCTTAGTTTTGTTTATGAAAAAGATGCCATTCTTTCTTTGCCTACAGTTGTTTGTCATGGTATTTTAGGATAGTCTGAATTAAATTTTTTTAAAAATTTAATTAAATTTTAGTAATTTATTTTCTAGTGAAAACTGGGAAATATTTGTGTGCCTCCCACTGCTTTGTAGATTAACAAATCTATAAACGTACCCATTCATAATTTATAGAAAGATATTTTTCTTATAGAAGCAATATATCAGTAGTATAAATTTTCAATGTGAAACAATATATTTAATAACAAATGCAATTTTTAAAATTTTGTGATAAGAATCCCGAACTAAATCTATGTTCAGTAAGTAATAACCAGTGTATTTGCCGTATTTATTAGTTACATATATTCAACATTTTTTTTACCTCTCCACTAATGAAAACATAAGGGTATAAGCTGCTAAAGAGACTTTAATTTCTTGAAAGATAAATATAAAATGGAACACAGTTAACTGACATCAAGTTATTTTTCTCAGTGGCAAGTTTTATAATGGAAGTTTTAGACTGGTACGTTCAGAGTAAATCTTATAGCTCATATTATATTAATATTGATAACTCTGAAATGTTTGCTGTTAATCTAAGAAACTGGTTTTTGTTTTATTTCTTTCCTCTCTTAATTTATATTTATCCTATGGCATGTTCATACATTATACAATGTATTTGATCATATCCATTCACCAGTACTGCTCTCCAGTTCCTGGGGGAAGTGTTTTGTCATTTTTGTGTATATTGCTTTTGTTTCTTCGTTGGGACTTGTATGCCTGGAATAGTTTGTTAGTTTCATCTTTCCTTTAGTTAAAATCACTTATATTTTGTTTGAATGAAGGTGTTAACAATATACAAGAGAGGTTTAAGTTGTAAAAGCATTGAGATGTTCTCTGGAGCTTGTATTGAGGGCTTCAGGTTATATCCCTGGTCTTTTGAGGGTCTTTATTGTCACAGGTAAGAATCAATACCCCAAGGGTCAACATGTCCTTTTCTGGTCCTCCTATGGTGTTTTGTCATCTCTGGTCAAGCAGAGGTTAAGCATGTGAGATTTGAGGGGTATGGCATTGAGATACCTATAGAATTCAGGTGAGTAAGGCCTACCTAGCTACGCAGGGAAGTGAAGTCAGATCTTTGAATCTGGGTAGCCTGTAGGATAAGAAGTCAGCCTAGTCAGAGACTGTGGGGACAATGCAAGATCCTGGAGGAGCTAGGCAGTGAAGAAGTGAGATTCCCAAGGAGCCAGACATGAAGTCAAGTAACCTGGCAGTACAGATAGGTAAAGTCTTGGAGGCACCAGAGTGCCTTGAATAGATCAGGGGGCGATCAGGTTCTTTGTGGAAGCACAGAGAAAAAGAGCTGGCATTTACCAAAGATCTTATGAGTCCTTGTGAACTTGAAGTATGCTTGGACCAACTTCTTTCTGGGAGTTTAGGGAACATTTAATTTACTTATGAGCCCATTTTTAAGCCAGTTACTTAGAACTTTTATCAATTAATTTTGACAATATTATTTAGAGACAGAAAAATGATACACAAATAATATGTTAGCCATGTGCCAGATAGAAATATCACTAAAATCTTGAATGAGTATATAAATAGACTGTAGGCTCCAAGTGATTCTCTCTCCTACACTATAAAAGGAAGATGGGGCAGGTGTAGGTTTCTGATTTGCTTTTGTGATTGTTTAACAAACTATGTCTGGGGCAGAGGAGATAGTTTGGTCAGTAAAGTGCTTGCTATGCCAGCAGGATAACCAGAATTCAGATCCCTGACACTCACAGAAAAATCTGGTTATGGTGCCACAGACCTGTAGTCTTAGTACTGGGAGGTAGAGACAGGAAAGTCTCCAGGGCTTTCTGGCCAGCTAGGCTTGCTGTATTTTCTGAGCTCCAGATTCACTGAGAGACTTTGTCTCAAAGATAGAGAGAGCACTTGGAGAAGGTAACATAATTGACCTCTGGTTTGTACAGACACATGCAGCGGGGAGGGGGATGGTCAGACAGAGACAGACAGACACCAGAGAGAGGGCCGGGGGAGGACAGAAGGAACAACAGGGAGAATAGAAGTACATTAATGGATATTATTACTGGCCCATCTAGTTTTTTAGTAACTTCTGCTTGTGAGTCAGAAGATACATTCCAGTGTTTCTGAGGTGTTGGGAGGGGGGTAATTTGTATAGAAGTTTCAACTTCCCCATATTAACTACCATATTTTTAAATTATCATTTATCAGGGGGAAAAAAAGACTCTGTGTCCTTATTGCTTGTGCCTAAAGTTAGGGAGAGTTTGAGATATAGGAGTTCTAAACTTGAATTTAGGAGAACACACAATTCTTTGGTTCTCTTAAACTTGATTTACCTGCGGCCCTCTGCTGGACACAGCCTGGTACATTGTACAGACTTAGTCTAGGAAAATATGCTCAAATCAGCTGTCAGAGCTGAATCTGAGGGTGATGTTTTTGTGGTAATCTTCAAATGTGTAGCCAAAAGCAATGAACACAAAAGGCTGTTTCCTGTGCCTGAGTGATTGTTGCTCTTGCGTGTCTTCATAAGTCGTCTCCTCTGTGTTCATCTTCTGACCCAGAACCGTCAGAAGGCTATTTGAACATCCCCATTAGGTTTATGAAATCAGACTTCAGGTAGCTTATTGCTTTGCCAACATACTAATTACCTTCTCAATGCTGTCACCAAATAGTTGAGTGAACCAGCTGAGAGCACAGAATCATTTATTTCGGCTTATAGTTTCAGAGGGTCGAGTCCTTGAAGAAATCGGTGTTTTGGGAGCCAGGCAAGAACCATAGAAGAGGAAATGCTGCCACATGGAGCTAGTTTTCTCCTTTCTCCTCTTCTATTCCATTTGGTTCTCTAGCCCATACGATGTTACCTCTCATATGTGTTACATCTTTTCTCCCTCAGTCCTATCTAGAAACATTCTCACAAACAACACCTAGTGGTGTTTGTCACTGATCTAGGTGAATCTAGACCCAAGCAGTAAAGATTAAGTATCACTAACTAATGTAACAGGAGAAAAATATAAAAGTGTTTGAGGAAGGAAAAATAAAGAAACTCGATCCATTGAAGAGGTAAGTTCCTAATGAGAGCTGAAGCTTCAGTTTTTGTCTTAGAATAAGTTGTGTTTCTATTTGTTCACACACCTCAGTTCAAGAACACCAAAGCCATGTAGCCTAGAGGCTTCGCAACTAGTCTTAGCGCTATAGATAATATTAGGGAAACTTAACTAGTTTTAAGATGCCTATCTTCATCTGGGTGTGTGTGTCAGAGAACAGCTCAGAGGTTAAAAGGACTGGCTGCTCTTTCAGAGCACTCAGGTTCCATAGCCAGCACCCACATGGAGGCTCATAACCATTTCTAACCCCAGATCCAGAGAATCATACATTTCCTTCTGGTCTCCAGAGGCACTGCATGCATATGTTGTACAAACATGTGAAGGCAACAACACCTATAAATAGAAAATATAAGAGAGGAAATGAAGGGTTAGCATCCCTCCTGGCCAGTCTCAGGACATTGTGCTGGTACCCTCTTTCCTCAGCCCCAGTGCATAGCAAAACATTCTAAAACAGCCCGAATTCATTTCTATTAAGTATTTGGTAAAGAATTAATAAAACTCAAAAAATAAAAATAAAAAATAAATAAAAAATAAAAGAATTAATAAAACTCAACTAATGATGTAATTGGCATCTTGCTGGTTATTTTATATGTATTGATTTTCATTATTCCTCTACTACACTGATTCTGACAGCTATAATTAATATAATTGGGTGCTACTTGTTATATTTTTGAGTGCTTTATATAAATGAGTTATAATTAATTTTGGGTACCATTTATTATATTTCTGAGTGCTTTATATAGATGATCTCATTTATTCCCCCAAACTATCTAGTAACATACTATTATTCCATACTATAATTAGTATTATCAGAAACATTAGCATATATTTGAGGTAACAGGTCAGTCAAAATAACTTGGAAATGAAATTTTCCCTTTTAGTGTGCCATTCAAAACTGTTCATAATAGGACTTTTGTGAGAAAACATGAATTTAAACATTAATAGTATGATAAGGATTGATTCTTTAATAATTCCAATAACTTATTATAATAAGTGTTTATCATAAAAATATCTTAGGCTACTAGGACATTAAGATAATTTTGAGAAGAATCATAACTTGTAGACATAAATGTTTCCAATTTAAGTGTTTCTTCTGTTTGTTTGAAAACATGCTCTCAGTCAAATGAAAGTACATCAGATTTTTTTGTATGAAATGAAATTTTAAAGGGAATTTTATATAATGGACAGATTTATTTCCTAGGTATTTCTCTGATAAATCTAAATTGAGTTAAGAAATAAGTTTTCTCAAAACTTTTAAAAATAATTATGTAATTTGTGTCATCTTATAATGCAGATCTGACAGGAGCTCAAGATGGAAGTGTCAGAATGTTTGAATGGGGCCATTCTCAGCAGATAACCTGTTTTCGATCTGGTGGCAATTCAAGAATTACAAGAATGAGATTTAATTATCAGGGAAATAAGGTACTATTGAAAAATGAATGATTTTTTTTAAGGTGGTGTTTAAAATTTCCTAGTTTGAGGTTTTGACAAGAATGTGTAAAGTACTAATTCATAAGAATTCTTTTCAAAGAACATTTTAGTGCAGTTGATTCTTCTGTAGGTATGTGGTATACATATGTCACTATTCAAGTTAATATAAATGTACCATAAAGACCAGAATTGCACCCTATATCTATTTGCCAGTGAATGTCCATTTCTTTAGTCCCTGGAATCTGCTTGGAGTGTGATTCAGCACCAATCAGCAAGTACAATTTGGCATGTGTTAGATCTGCCTATGTCATCAGCATTTGTGATTTACATGCAATTTAAAACTGAGAAGCACTGCTCTGAAACGACACATCAGCAGACTGGACTAGCCACACAGCCTTTATAGGACATTTTTGGCATCATAGTTGCATTGTTCATTATGGGGTTTGGGGGCTTGTTTTTGTTTTAGTGTTTTCTACTAGCAAAGTTAAGGAAAGCAAAGACCTTATAATTACAGAGCCATTTAAGAAAACGTGTGACTAGCAGGTGTGCGGTGAGATTTTTTTTCTCCTAGAAATGACAGCAATTTGGCTACCTAACAATAACAACATAAGTAGACATACTATAAGAAGCAGGAAATTTCATGGGGCCCCTAGACAAAATCAAAAAACTATTTGCAACTAATGATGACCAAGAGAGTAAGAATTGATCTCTCCCAGGGACGAGCCTCATAATTGGTTATCCGATACAAAGTGGTCAGCCCTGAAAGCATATATACACAAGCAATGCTAAACAGACTGAGCCAGTTCCATTTATATATTTATGCACATATATGCAACAATAATAAAGAAAAGGATGCTGTGAATTTGAAGTGGGGCAAGGAGGGCTAGAAGTATACAGGAAGGGGGAATATATATATGTTTGCTTTGTTTGGTTTTTCGAGACAGGGTTTCTCTATAACAGCCTTGGCTGTCCTGGACTCCTTTTGTAGACCAGGCTGGCCTCGAACTCACAGCGATCCGCTTGCCTCTGCCTCCCAATTGCTGGGATTAAAGGCGTGTGCAACCACCGCCTTGCTATTTTAATTTTTTTAATGAAGTTTGTTGAACCACCTCTAGACCATCCCTTTACTGTCTGTTACTTCTCATGTTGCTGCTTATTTCAAATTGCTTTTCTGCAGCACTTTTAACTGGTATTAAAATGTAAGTTAACTTGCATTTTGTCTTCAGGCTCATATTTCACTAAAAGTTTTCACACATCATGTATAATAGTATCTCGCCTTTACCTTCCCCTGAATTTCCATTATGGCACTCACAAAGATAAGTTTTCAGACCATTTTGGATTTCTGATTTTTTTCAGATTATGAGTGCTTGATTAAGTAGTCTATGAAAATATTTTTCATGCTTTTTGTTTTAGTTCACAGTGTGCATTGCTTGATATATGTGTATGTCAATCCATAGTTCCTTTGACATATCATCTTCCCAATAAGGTAATATTATGAACAACATAATTAAATAGCTACAAAATAAGTAATATCCTTTTTTTTTTTTTTTTTGAGAGACCCTTCAAGGTTCCTTTTACCAAATTTATCAGTCTAATATTCAAACCTTTCTGCAATTTGATTCTGTAGTCTGACTTATTTTTCAGCAGTAACACATGCTATCGTCCTTCTTATAGTCTGTGTTAAAACACAACAAGTTTAATTCATTGCCTACCAGGTATTTTGATAAGCAGTTAACTTTTCCTGTTTATCAAGTTAATAAGCATTCACTTTAACCATGTGATGGAACCAAACAGCACAGCACCTAATCATGCTCTCTTCTGTATTAAGGAAGCAGCCTTAGTGTGTAATAGAGAAGACTTAATCCGTCTTAGTGTGTAAGTCAGTTTGACTGTGAATTGCAGATAGTGTTGGGCACTCAAAAAACTGAACATTTCAGCAGAATTAAAATAATAAGACTAATAAATGGTATGAGGAGTTAATTCTAAGATTCAGAAATATATTAATAAAACAGGCTAGTATGAAAGAGGAGAACAAGAAATAGTTTTTACTAATTAAAACATAATTATCAAATTATCAAAAATGGATGTCAGTGAACATAAGTTTAAAAATTAAGTGTGTATGTATTTTAGGAAGTACCAACTAAGAAATTATCACCTGGAAAATATTGCAGGAAATATTTTAGAGAAAGCAGAATAGTAGAGGGAGAACAGTACTTGAAGGATTAATGAATTATTTTTTGAAAGCAAGGAATATATTTTCATAAGAAGAAAGGACTGCCTAGTACTAAGATGTGT
This sequence comes from Acomys russatus, assembly GCF_903995435.1. Taxonomy (NCBI): domain Eukaryota; kingdom Metazoa; phylum Chordata; class Mammalia; order Rodentia; family Muridae; genus Acomys; species Acomys russatus. Next base: position 37,428,153 of record NC_067156.1, read on the forward strand.
TGACAAATATACTTGCATATATCCTGGTTATTTGGCTTTGCTTTCTTTCTGGTATTGATTCAAGTTTAAAGAAAGACTCCTTCCTATAAATGTGAAAGAAATGGGGTTGTGAATGGTTACTTACTCACCTTCCCTTTCAGACAACTGGCATCAGCTTACACAAAAGTTCCAATTAAAGGGAGAGTATTACAACTACTAGAGGTATACTCATAGAATTCTGGTAGATAAGGAATGAGAAATAAGTTGATGTCCAGCCAAACTATATTTCAAATTTGGCAGCTCCTTAACACTATATTAATATATATTTATCTTTACTGAAGAACAAATCTAGCTCTACTGTAGAAAAAACAGAATAAGCTAGAAAAAAGAGTTAGTAAGAAAGTATCTATAACAAATATAAAAGCAATAGACTAATATACCTATTAATAGCTCTACCAGAATTTTCAGAAAGCACTAGAAAAATAAATAATATGATGTTTACCAAAACCTATATTGTTCAGTAATCATCACTGAAAATTGAAGAAATACAAATTAAAACAAAGTAGATATTTTAAATTTTGATAGTAACTAATATTACCAATATGCAATAATAAATGACCAGTGAGTTCAAAATATTTTGCTTAAAATTTAGTTTTACCTTCATCTTTCAACTTTTTACATTTTTTGAACTTTATTTTGTGGGGGAAGCTGAGCACAAACTATGGCTCATATGTCCATGGCTCGTTGGGTCTGAGGACAACTTAGAGAGGTCGGATTCCCTCCTTCCATTGTTTGGGTCCCTGGGAGCAAAATGAGATCATCCATCTTGACAACTTTAATTTTTCAATTTTAATAGACACAGACTGTTCTCAGTTCTAAATATCTAATCTATATAATTATGAAGAGGTGTGTATTATATGAATGTTCAAAGCAGCAGTACCTTTTATAATAGAGTAAGTTGAAAACTGTCTATGAAAAGAAAGCTTAAGACAAGTATACACTGTAATACCACACAGCACCACAAGAATAGCTAGATGTGTATGTCTTGATCTGGATATAGTTACAATAAACTTAAAATGGAAATTTGGGTCTGTATATTATCTAATTTACTATAAAAATTTATATGAGTATTTGAGTAGTCATAGAAACAAATCTTAAATAATACTAGGTTTTTATAGTAGGTGATTGATCTAGAGGTAGAAAAAGACAGGGGTCCAAAATAGACATGAGTTTTATATACTTGGTAAGCATGCACATTTTGTTTTTATTTGTTTTGAAACAGGGTCTCACTCTGGCTCACGTTGGCCTGAAATTTGTGATATTCCTTTTTTCTGCTTTAGCCTCCTAAGTACTTTGGATTACAGGTTTGAGCCCCATGGCTAGCTAACATGTATTGTCTTTATAATGTTAAGAAGAAAGTTACCTGTTGTATCCTGTGGGGTCTGTACACATGCTCTTATACTTTATTCAGTGTCTTCCCAACTAAAATTGCCTTGAGATTAGCAGAAGATTTTTTTGAGTATGGTAATTAACTCTTACTTTACTTTCTATTATTTGTACATTTTTGCTTTGTGCTTGAGAGGTCTCTTTGTTTTTATGTTTTTTTAAATGGATCTCACAGTGAAGTTCAGTGTGTACCATGGTTCTCACTGTGTAGACGGTGCTTTCTGAGAACTCAGAGTGCTTCTCCTTCCTCAGCCTCCTAAAAGCTTGGATCATAGATGTCTAGTACTGTGCCAGGTCTGGTTACTGATGTATTTTCCATATTGCATGTTTTTTAAAAGCCCTTACTTTTTTGTGAGCACTTATTTTTATTGTGTAGCTTAGTAGGTAATTCAGTATTTATTTTTGGTAAAGTTAAAAGGACTATGTACACAATGGTGCATATTACTTTAACTAATCAAGTATCTGTTTCTTTCTACACTAGAAATTTTCTTAAAGTGAGATCCAGAGTTCAGAACTAGATTGAAACTTAGGTGAAGTAATAAAATATCAATCAAATGTTAAACATTGTGTCACCTTGGGATAAGGATAAATGTGTGCTTTTATTTTACATTGATCATTTAAAATTTTTTTTTAAGTTTGGAATCGTTGATGCTGATGGATATTTAAGTTTGTACCAAACAAACTGGAAATGTTGTCCAGTTACTGGGAGCATGCCTAAGCCATATTTGGTAAGTCAAAAATCCTATATATATGGAAAATGTCTTATGTTTAGAAATCAAGGCTATGTTTGATGCAAGTAATATTAAGATAAACAAATAAGATATGTACAGCCTTATCTACTTAGTCACTACTACAGGCTCCCATTGTAATATGTGAAAACTGCTGAGTAAACTTTAGAAAGTTACAGCACCATATGTTCAGAGACCATAGAAACTGGAATTTTTCTAACCCCACTAAACTATAAATCATTCTTATACCTAGTTACAATGGTTAGCAGACCAATAGCATATCAGATTGCTTTCATGTACTTAGCTCTGCCAAATGAAAAAAGTGAAAAGGCCATACTGTTGCTGACACTTGTGTTTTCATCTCCACTTAAGACTGTACAGGCTTGATAACGTTTTGCCTTCAGAGAATAAAATCATTATATTTAGTCTGTTCTTCAGTGAAGCCCTTTATAGAAGTAAACATACACAGTATATATTAAAAAGATTAAGATGTAGATTATGATTCTGGTATTCACCTGAAAGTAAAGGTTACACTTCAGTATTGATCTAAATAAACACAAGGGGGCGATTGTTTAGGATAACTTGAAAAGGATTTAGTCAGTTCTTTCCCCACAGTTTTATTTCACTACAGTGTGAAATGTGTAAGTTTATGTTCTGGAAAAACAAATGCTTTAAGTGATGAAATACATGATAATAAGTTTGATTAAATATTCAGAAATACTGTGAGCTTTCTAATTCTATGACAGTAACTTTTTATTATTTTTGAAAAACTATTTAAAAGTTTAAATGTTTCTCAAAAATACATGTCAGTTTGACAAAGATACTTACATCTAACATAATCTTAGATCTTGGTCTCTGTCTTTGTAAGACAATTTTGTTGTTGTTTTTCCCATCAACTAGATGTAGGGGAATATTTGAAGTTTAACCTCTTTGTTGTCTTCTTAAGGTGTTGGTTGAACAAAAGTGAAAAAGGCAGTTCAGGAACTATTTGTGGGTTTTTGTTTGTTTGCTTTGCTTTTGTTTTGTTTTTTGTTTGTTTGTTTTTGTGGGGTTGTTTTGTTTGTTTGTTTGTTTTGTTTTTGAGACAGGGTTTCTCTGTGCAGCCCTGGATGTCTGGACTCGCTTTTGTAGACCAGAATGGTCTCAAACTCAATCCACCTGCCTCTCTGCCTCCCTAGTGCTGGGGTTAAAGGTGTGTGCCTCCATGTCCAGCTCTGTTTGTGTTTTTTATAAAAAGGGGAGAGGGGGTCAATGTGAAAGTTCCTTGTATTAGCCAATTTTTTTAAAGTTCTGAAGATTAAAAAGTAGGAATTATTTTTAAGAGACATAAAGTACATGATCACATTTTAGTTATTCATCCACTTGGTCATGGAAATGTGACTAACAACAGTAACATTGATTGTTTATAATTGTTCTAGGCTTGGCAGTGTCACAACAAGACAGCCAATGATTTTGTCTTCGTTAGTTCTTCCTCTCTGATAGCTACAGCTGGTCTTTCAACTGACAATAGGTAAGACATGTAGCTGAAATGAACTGCTCTATTTGGATAGCCAAACTTTTTGTTGTTGTTGTGTATTTCTTTCGCTCAGTAATTATGCATTAGGAATTTTTATCATAAAGATTTGTTTCTTAAATCATTTTTAGTGGCATAAAGTTTGGGAACTTCTAGTGTCATTTAAAACAAAAACCACTCTTTTATTCTTAATGTTTTCATGTTGAGATTTTAGAGGAAAGGATTTGGTTATTCATGAAATGAACCTTTCTTCATATTATTTTCTATATATTCAGAAAACTTGTAGTTAAAAAGGATACTATTTATTTAATGGCCATATTATTTCTTAACTTGGTTAAGCTTCACCGTGCTGTAATTACTACATAGGTATTACCATTTTGACAAGAAAATAGGAAAATCATAGTGTGAAGACCACCTCTGTCTTCTTAATCCATCTGCTCACGCACAGTGTCCCGGGTCTGCCCTCAGACACACTGGCCTTGCTGAACTTATGCAGCTCATCTGTAAGCCTCACTTTCTACTAGGAACTAGCTTTCAAGACTGTACACTCCAGCCCATGTTCAGAGAAACTCCATATGCATGTTTGTATGCTCATATCTCTTATAACAACTAGCATTTTTGTATGACTTGTGTATTAGTCAGCTCCTACGTTAGGAAATCAGTAAATACATGAAATAATTTCTATAGAGAGCCTTCAGTTATTATTTGTAAGTACATGCTAATCAAGTTACCCAGTTTTTATAAGATAGCAAATTTTTATGTGAAAATTACACATATAATTTTTATATATTTAAAAACAAAACAGATAAATTCCTTTGAACAAAGTTCAAGTGTTTAACGTTAGGCTTACTTTTAATTCTATTTTTGTGTTAGTTAAAAAGAAATCCTTTTTTTTTTTTTTTCCAGAAACATATGTCTGTGGGACACTCTTGTAGCACCTGCCAATAGCTTAGTCCATGGTAAGTCTCAAGACCATGTGTAAACTGTAGAAGTGGAGACACCCACATCTTGGACTAGGGATGTAGCTCATGTGGAGAGTGCTTGTCTAGCACACACAATCTCAGGTGTGAACCTCAGCACCACACAGCATCTTAGTACATACCTGAAGTCTCAACGCTCAGAAGTTCAAGTCCTTTTCAACTAGAGTTAGAACCTAGACTACAGGAGACTGACTCAAAAAAAATCGTGAGCTAAAATGATTTCTGAAGATATTTGTGTTTAATGGTACATATTATCAGATTGCAAAGTTGGTTTTCCCATGATATTAGGGTTTGAAGACACATTTATATAATTTTCCCTATACTTTGATGAGAGACAGGGAGCATACATAATATTAAAACCATATGGTGGGACTGGGAAGATGTCTCAGTGGTTTACACAGCACAGGTTCTATTCCCAGTATTCACATGTTGGTCCACAACCATAGGTAACTTTCATTCCAGAGAGTCTGATGTCCTCTTCTGGCATTTGTGGGCACCAGGCATGCACGTGCTATACATACATACATACATACATACATACATACATACATACATACATACAAACAAAACACAAGTCTTTAAAAAAATTAGTATCTCTATATGTGTACATGTGTATATGTGCATCTGTGTATGTGCTAACCCATGTCTTAGCTGCTGAATCCAGAGCTTCCAAGTCCAACAACATTGATTGGCTAGCAAGCCCCTACGATAGACACACCTCTCTCTACCCCACTAAGATTGGACTTACAGGCCTATACCTCCATACCTATCTTTTTATGAAGATGCTGGGATCTGGACTCAGAAAGCACCTTCCATTCCAGCCCCCATTTGTCCTTTTTTTTTTTCCCCAATGTAATAGCCAGAGATCATCATTGTGAACATGAAGGACATCGTATTATATCTCCTCTGGCCACTCCTATACAACATTGTATTAGATGTTCTAGCAGTAATTATGAAAAAGTAAAGCTATCCAGAATAGAATGGGGGGAAGAGTAAAGTCATCTTTATTCAGACATATTATACTTGTGTGAAGAATCTAAAAGAGAATCCCTGGAGCTGATAGGGTCCCTACATCAAGGTCTTAGGGCAGAATACTAAAACCAATGGCTCTCCTCCACACCAACAGTGAATATATGTAATTTGAAACTTAAAAGGTCTTATTGGTCAAAACTACATACAAGTTGTTTATGAAAGGGTAAAAATAAGTAAAGTCAAAGAAGACCTACATTAATAAAGAAGGAGACCCAAGTATAGAGCCTTCAAATTTTAATTTTGTATAACATACCACTTCTTCCCAACTTTATAAATTCAACACAATTCTAATTAAATACAAACAAATTTGTTTGTACGTAGCAATAAATTAATTCTAAATTTTAAATGAAAATACTAAATAACCAACAAAATACTGAAGGAAAAAAATTTAGAGGGCTTATACTGCCTTACCAGAAATTAATGTAAAGGTGCAATAAATCAGACATTGTGACAGTGGCTTGAGAGCTTCATAGCCTCCGTCATATATCATAGACTTTAACAGATACACAAAAGTTTTCAATATAGTGCTAAAATAATTGAATAATGACATAAAACAACAACCAGAAATATCTTCAACACAGACTTCACTTTTCACAGAATTCAATTCAAAATGGGCTGTAGAGCTACATGTAAAGTGTAAACTTCTAGAAGAAAATTGGAGGAAAATCTAGGTGTCTTGGGTTTGGTGCTGAAGTCTTACATATAACGTTTAAACAGTTGTATGAAGGAAGTGATGGTGTATCCAAGGATTTTTAAACAGTCCCCTTCTCACGATTCAAATGGCAAGTAAGCATATAAAAAGATGGTCAAGATAAGGTAATCAGGAAGGTGCACGCTGAATGTGCCGCAAGAGATCCTTTATACCAACATGACCAAAATTAAAGACTCAAATACAAAATGTTAGTGAGGGTGTACAAAAACTAGAACTGCTGACAGAAGCATCAAATGCTACAACCACTTTGAAAAACTTAGTTTTAATAAAGTCAAACATGTATCTAGCATGGTCTACTTGTATGTACTATTTCATATATATGAAAGCTACAAAAAAGCTTACATAGGGATGTTCTTAGCAGCTTTATTTCTAGTATTTATAGATGTTATTTGTGAATTATTATGCTTAGATAATAGATACTACTCAGCCATTTGCTGTTACTGAGTCCAGTTCAACTTGAATTCCCTTTCTTATGTTCTGACCACAAAACTATGCATTTTGCTGGAATGGCCCTATGTTACCCCTGTTTTTGTCTCTCCATGGTCATTTTTCATTGTCTCATTCTTGGTATCTCAAATTGTTTCTTATTGTATTTGGTTTTTAAATTGGCTTTGACAGGAAAGCCAGTGTAATGTATATTCTAACTCGACCACCTTATAGAAGCCTGTCTTTTTTCTTATTACGTGGTTTTAACTTTTTTTTTTTTAAACCTTCAGCTTTTCCCTGCCATGATAGTGGAGCCACAGTTTTAGCATATGCTCCCAAACATCAACTACTAATATCAGGTGGCAGAAAAGGTTTCACATGTGTATTTGACCTTCGACAGCGGCAACAGAGACAACTTTTTCAGAGCCATGATTCTCCTGTGAAAGCCATTGCTATTGATCCAACTGAAGAGTACTTCGTTACAGGGTCTGCGGAAGGCAACATAAAGGTAAGCACGGCTGGTACTGTAGTGCTATGAAAGAGTGCATGGACTTAAGCCTTTATTCACATTTACGGTGCGAGCATGCTCTAAATAACAGTTATACTAGTTCTGTTTAGCCAGTGACGCTGATAACTACTTAGTGAATCTTTTGTTGAATGAAATTACTTTTAACTTGAAATTTTGGTTTTTCACTGGTTTTAAAGTATGCTTAATTAATGCTTAAGAACTAAATTTCCTATGGCTCTAAATATATTTCAAATACTATAATTAGTCCTGACTCTGTTCTTAGTTATATGATTACAGAATTATTTTTCTTTGATTTGAAGCCACAATTTAATGTCACCTTGTTGCTGCTGATAAAGGCTATTAGGGTTTCAATTCTTAGCACTCTGAGAGAAAGATTTAGAGACAAGATAAAGTACAGATCTAGGAGGAGATTTTTGTAACACAGTAGCAGTATACACTCAAGAAATAGTGTCACACCGAGGAGCACATACATACGTATAATCCCAGTACTCAGGGAGGCAGAAACAGCTGGATCTCTGTGAGTTCAAGGACAGCTTCATCTACAAATTGAGTGCACGACAGCCATGGCTACACAGAGAAACCCTGGCTTAAAAAAATCAAAGGTGGAAAATGGTGTCACATAGTAAGGATTTTGGATAATTCGGTTTATGAGCAAACCTTAATAAAGGGGAGGATTGTTTACGAGGTGAGGGACACAGGGAAATCCAGAAATGGGTGTGGGTTTTCTCCCCTTTTTCTGTACTTAATGAGGTTTTTTTGATGTTGTGACATCAGACACGTGATGGAAACAGGCCATTTTGCACATGTTAATCTGGAAATCTCATTGTGTAGCAAAGCAGAAGTCTGTTAGCTGCCATCTGGGTTGGCCATGTTGGTCTCAGCTGACGTATTGATCTTGCTGTAACTCAGCTCTGTGAGCTAATTATCTTCTTTTTTCCTCTGCCTCAAACTGACTTCATTTTAGAATTTTTATTTAGATCACGTATTTTGAGATTTTACACTGGTTCTAAAGTTTAGACTTTAAAATATTTGAAAATATATAGTCTGGGGGTGGAGAGATTGCTCAGTGGTTAAAAGCACTAGCTGCTCTTACAGAGGATCCAGTTTGATTCTCAGTACCCACATGCAGCTTTCAAATATTTGTGACTTCTGGCCTCCTCAGGCATAGAGGATGCATGTGATTCACTTACATATGTGTAGCAGGTCACCTATACACATAAAATAAAAAGAAAATGTAAAAGGTATAATACGTTTAGAAGTCATAATTTAATATTAATATAAAATGGTGTGGATTCATGTTTTTTCTTTTATTCATTTTTCATTTCTTTTTTTTTTTTGACTGAGAAGTAAAGATGTTTCTCCTAAGTGATCTCAAAAATTAGAAAGTAAATTGATCTCTGCAAACAAGAAAACATGTCCTGAAGGCCTTTCCACACAGGTCTTTCATGAGAGGGATATGATTTAAAGCAAACATTTTTTTGATAAGGTATTACAATTGAAACTTTTAGAAAGTACCTAGTTTGTCTCATTCTCAATGCATTGTTAATAATATAATTTGTATTCTCACTGGATGGACTCTGAGTTGTGATTAAAAAGTAGTTGATAAGTGGCTACAGCCTATAGAGAATCAGGTGGCTGTGATTACAGGATCCACAGATGCTCTCCATCCTTGTTTAGAAATGTCTTATGTGCACAGGAAGGGGTTTAACGGTTTCTTCTAGATTCTTAAGTCAATCACCAGTCTGTTTTGACTTTGCCCTTCATATCTTTCAGATTTGGAGTCTCTCTACCTTTAGTCTTCTCCATACTTTTATCAATGAACATGCTCGACAGTCTATTTTTAGAAATATTGGAACTGGCGTCATGCAAATTGAGACAGGACCAGCAAATCACATTTTCTCTTGTGGAGCTGATGGAACAATGAAAATGAGGATACTGCCAGATCAATTTAGCCCTTTAAATGAGGTGTTAAAAAATGATGTGAAATTCATGCTGTAACATTTCACAAAAGGGTGTATAATTTATTACCTGTTTTGTAGAAGTGGCCAGCAGATGCAGTGCACAGTAACCACCTGTACCATGGATAAATTAATGCTTTCTTGTTTTCATATTTATTTTATGGAGCTTTGCCCTTGATGCACTGATGCCTTAACAGTTAACAAGCCGTTCAGAGTTAGATACTATTGCCTAACATAGAATGTTAGAGTCTGTAATCACACTTATTTATAGTATATTTTAGTAAATATGCCATCATGTTAAAGGAACTTTGTTTTTCATTGTTACAAACCCTCTGCAGACAGCACTGTATGAATTACACAGACAGTAAAACCCTTTAAAACAGGTGCCGAGATAATGCTCACCACTTAATTTACCATGCTCTCACTTCTTTTTAATCACACAGACATCTCTAAATCATATGTATTGTGTATATATATGTATCTGTATCATATATATCATATGTCATATATATATGATAAGACACCTTCGTTAAAACTGCTATTGAGACTTCAGTGATGAAAGAGTTAAGGAGTGTATTAGTTTTCTTCTTTCCTACATGTGGTATGTAAATATATTTATGTGTATGTGTATATATGTGCATATGTGTGTATATATAATCTTATACATCTTACTTGATATTTGTATGTACATAAACAGAAACTACGTGTCTTTTCATGTGTTTTGTGCCATAACAGCTACTGTCACAAGTATAAAACTTTTCTTGCAGCTGTTTTTTTTTTAATTTGAAGTTTTTAAATTTATTATATTAATTTTAAAGTCACTTTTAAGAAGAGTACCCAGATTACTATCTTAAAGATACTAAATCAAATAAGTCTCAGTAGGCAATAAAGATGTTGTGTGGCACATAAGGCATTAACATTTATGAATTTGTCACCAGTTGTGATTATCAGAAAGTTTACTTAATTTTTTTGAATTTTAATCCTTTTAAGATGCATTTAGTCTCAAACTTCTGAAAATGTTATAGCAGTGTTTTTAGAAACAAATGTGAAAATAGTCAAGTTAAATAGATAGTATTTACAAATGTACAGTGCCCTGCAGATCTACTATTGATAGGAAATAAACCTTATATTGTATTATTTTTGCAAAAATATATTATTTTATTATAAAATTTGACCAAAATATTTAAAATTTACAATGCTTCTAACTTAAATATGCTATCCCTATTTCTGTCTGCTTCATGTTATATCTTTTCTGATTCAGAACTATAAAAAACTTGATGAATACTTGATTTTTAGCCAATGGGACTTGGAGTAGATAGGAATAAGTATTTAAGGGACAGTTATATACTATTTAGCTCAAATTTATTTTTAGTTAGGACTATATATGACCATTTTTATGTAATAAAATATCGAAAACTGCAAGGAATTAAGAGTCAAAGTAAAGAAATGAAGGGCTGGTAAATGAATTTTGTAATATCCTCAGGATACATTTATTATAAAAGTGTATTGCTAAAGGTTTTGTAAATTGTATTTCATAATTTTAAAAATAGTGAGCAAGTTACAGTGAAGACACTGTCATTATAGAAAGTTTATATGCACATAGTAAACTGTACCTGTAAATTGTGCAATAACAATATATAGTATTTTGCCATGGAGATATCTGTGACAACATTGCAAATGATATTCTTTGATGTAGCTAAGTTATTTTTTAATAATCTCTTCACAAATCAAGATTCAAAGGCTTTAAACACTTTCCAAAAGAAAGAAAATTTACTATCGTGTTTATTAAAAACAAAAGACTTTGGGGATGAACTATTGAGCATTTTAATTGAGGGTTTATATGAATAATCACATATTATGTAAGCCCATATGTATTTACATCCAGAGTCATATTTTAAATAAACAATCATGCCGTGATTTTTTTTTTGCATGCTTTTGTTTTAAAAAGTATTTCTGCCAGTTTAGTCAATTTTAAGTATGTGACTTTTAAATTCAGAATTTCTGTATATGTGACGATTGTAGAGAGAATTTAATGCCCTCAAACATCTCATTCTTTTCTATAATTCATTTTACTTACTAGGTAATCATTAAATAATTGAAATGTGTATACAGGACAGTATGCTTAAATTTTCATTTTTCACACAAATTGAATGGATACATCAAAATACATTTAAATGTTATGTTTGTTAGAGTGGCTTTGTTACAGAGATTTATAACATGGCATGTTTCATGTTCTAGAATACAGGATTTCTCTTACCATCATGAAACATTCATCACTTCTTTTCCTTTGCTTTTAGATAAGATAGAAGAACATTTGCTGTTGTACTTACCAGAACTTTAAAGGCATTGACTATAAACTAATTGAATATTTAACCTTTATCTACCCTTCTTTTGTTAAAGATGAGGGTTTTTTTAACAGCAAAAAAATGTTCTATTTCAGGAAATGCTTTACATAGTTTTAAAGTGGAAATGATAGTATCAACAGGCTTCGAAACCTAAATAGACATATGTTACTAAACAATAAATTTAAATGTCTTATGACAGATGACCACAGGCAGTCAAAAACACAAGTGCACTATAAGAAATATTTGTGGAGAGGTATGTTTGTGTGCCTGTATATGGTATAACTTTTAAGTTTTTAGAGAAAGATCAAATTGAATAACCACTTCCCAGAGTGACATATTAGTGGTTAATAAAATATAAAATGGTATTAGTAGTTATTAATGGAATCTTACAAGATAAAAATTTATGGGTGAACATACATCCCTTTATTGTGCTTTGAAGATCATTTTAGATGTTTTTACAAATTTAAAGTTTGTGGCAACTGTGATCAGCCATGACTATCAACACCATTTTTCCAATGGTCTATGGTTACTTCATAGTTGTCACACTTTAGTAATTCTTACTATAATTTCAAACTATAATTGTCACTGTATCATTTTGATAACATGATTGTTTGGGACACCCCAACTCATAGACATAGAACACTATAAACTTAATCTACAAATGTATTTTGACCACTCCCCGTTTGTTCCCCAGTCTTTCTCCTACGCTAGACCTTCCTACCCTCTGAGATGCAATATTGAAATTAGGCCAATTAATGACCATACAGTGGCCCCTTAAATGTTAAAGTAAATGGAAGAGTCTTTTGCTTCAAAAAGTGAAGAAAGTATGTCAAATCAAAGAAGAACTAAGTAACTAAAACAGATAACTTACCTGAATTTGTTTCCTAGAATCCAAAAGGACAAAGAGCCAGTTTCCTCAAGTTGTCTTCTGACTTCTACATATACACATGTGCGTGCATGCGTGCACACGCACAAATACACACACATTTTGTTTTGCTTTTTCAAGGGGTTGGAGAGAGAAGAACTAAGCCAAAAATGAGGCCACTTGCCAAACAGCTTTATTACTGATACGGGACAAGACTTAGTGGTCTGGTTAGAACATCAAAATAGATATAACATTCCCTTAACCCAAAATGTAATCCAGATAAAGACCATGACTACTTGATTTATCAAGGCTCGGAGAGGAGAGGAAGTTAAAGAAAAAGGGTTTGAAGGTAGCAGAGATTGGTTTATGAAACTGAAGGAAAGCACCCATCTCTCTATATCATGAAAGTTAAAGGTGACGGTGCTGTCCAGAAGCTGCAGCAAGTTTTCAGAAAGGTACTGTGAAGGTGCTTAAAGACTGACTGTAGATAAACAACTTTATCATGGAGAAAGATGCAATCTAGGACTGTTGAAGCAAAAAAAAAAAAAAAGTCAATGAATGCCAGGCTGAAAAGGATGGAAGTACTATACCAACTTCTATGCATACACACACACACACACACACACACACACACACACACACACACACACACACACTTCCTATCTGTTTACTGAATATTTTAGGCCCACTGTTGCAATGTGCTAGCCAAAAGAAGACTCAAACAGCAGTGTCCTTTGCTACTTTGAAATTCTGATGGAGTTGTAAGCTGGAATTCCAACTATAATAGGAAAGTCAAGGAGTGCTTTTTTAAAAAAATTTTTATTAATTTATTCTTGTTATATCTCAATGGTTATCCCATCCCTTGTATCCTCCCTTTCTTCCCTCCCTCCCATTTTCCCATTATTCCCCTCCCCTATGACTGTTCCTGAGGGGGATTACCTCCCCCTGTATATGCTCATAGGATATCAAGTCTCTTCTTGGTAACCTGCTAACAGAGTGCTTTTTGACTGTAAGTTGTAAGAGATACATTTTCTAATACTTTGGATGCAGGCCATCAGTGGTGAGTTTTCTGGTGGAACTGGGCAAAGTCAACTAAAAGTCAGGAGAGGATTTTACTCTTCTAGACTCCATGAAAAATATCCGTGATTCATAGGATGAATTCAAAATGGAGTTTGGGAAGAATTGACTAAAAGTCCTATGGTAACTGATTTTGAGTGGTTCAGGGTTTGAGTAGATGAGGTGACTGTATATATGGTGAAATAGCTAAAGAACTAAAGTTAGAATTGGAACCTAAAAGCTGGTCATTGTGACACTCATTCCTGTAATCCAAGCACATGGGAGAACAAAGAAAAAAGAATTGTCACAAATTCAAGACCATCCTGATCTATAGAGGGAGACTGTCCCCCAAAAATAAAGTGGGTAATGTGCTTCACTTTACACAGGAGCTACTTCATAAAGATGAGCAGTGACTTCTTGAGACAGAATCTACTCTTAGTGTAGATACTCTGAACATTGTTGAAATGGCAATGGATTTGGGTTATTACATGAACTAATTGGTAAAGCAGCAGCAAGATGTCAGAGAATGGACTGAACTTTTGCAAGTCCTATTGAGGGTAAGGTTCTGACAAATGCAATTCATGCTTCATATAAATGTTTTGTGAGAGGAAGAATTAACCTATGTATCATACACGTTCCTGTCTTAAGACATTATTGCCACAGTAGTCCCACCTTTAGCTATCAGCATCAGAGCAAAGACACTTGCAAATAGGGCTGATTTGGATTTTGGGTTTTTGTGAGACAGGCTTTCTCTGTGTATCTTTGGTCGTCCTGGACTCACTTGGCAGACCAAGCTGGCCTCAAACTCAGAGATCCGCCTTCCTCTGTCTGCCCCCATGATGGGATTACAGGTGTGCACCACCATACCGGCTTAACATAGCATTTTAAAGAATGGTGGCAGGTGTTTGGGATTTTTGTTGTTTCTTTGTTTGAAGAGGTTACTTTTTTTTTTAAGTTTTTCATACAATAGATTTTGTTCATATGCCTTTCCCCAAGTCCTCGCAGATCCTACTCACTGAACTTTGTATTTCTCTCATCAAAAAACAAAATCCAAATAAAAATGAAGCAAAGCAAGACAAAAAGCATCAAACCATAACAGTAACAAAATACATTGCTTCTGCTTTATGTTGGTTAACTACTGAGCATGTGGCTTGCCCTGGTGTATGGTTCATATACCCAGTGTCACTCCATCGGGTAAAACTGATTTTTCCTCTCTCAGCAGGTAGTAATTGCAAATAGCTTTTGGCTAGGGGATAACATTAAGGCCTCTTGAAAAGTAATATGGAAACTATTGTAGAAGTTTTTGAAAAGATACACATATATGAACGGATTTTAATGAGTCACTATATAATGGGCAAAACAATGTGCTAATTAGACATCATGCTACCACGTAAAGCCTCCAGTGCCCCAGGAACAGCTTACATTTTGATGAGTTGTCAGCCAAAGGGTTCCTATAGATGCCCCCAACAATATAGACCATTGCCACTTAACTTAAATCATTGAATATGGAAGCAAGTAGAAGCTTCACCCCTAAATAGCATTAGTGCTGCATTCATTGTGCTGGAAGATACCAAACATGCACCAGAAGAGAAAAATAATTATCAATTTCGCCCAGCTTTAAGCCCTTTGCCCCACAATAGCAACCTGTCTGCAAGATACACTGGTACAATGTGGTTTGGCTTTTTATTGTTTTAGTTTAGTTTGGCTTGGCTTTTGAGACATGGGTTTACTCTGTAGCCCACTCATTATGTAGCCCAGGTTTGTCATTGAACTCATAGTAATCCTCTTACCTCATCTTCCCTCAATTGTGATTATAGGCATGAGCTACTTACTATGTCTGGCAGGGTGTGTATTCTGTAGATATATACTGTCATAATAAAGTGTGGCATGAACATGACTTTGACACACTGGAAAGCCAAGCTTATATATGACATGTTCTATTGAGATATCCCAGTGCAAAGCTCACATCTCTGAGAATGCCTTTTTTCATCAGATTGGTATAGTCAACATAAAGATGGGTGAAGATGCAAGATAGGTACACTCAAATATTTCTGGCAAAACTGTTGATTAAAATGGAATACCCAAGCCAGGCGTGGCTGTGCATGTCTTTAATCCCAGCACTCAGGGAGGCAGAGACAGGCAGATCACTGTGAGTTGGACAGCCTAGTCTACAGAGCAAATCCATGACATTCGAGGCTACACGGAGAAGCCCTCTATAATAATAATAAAATAATATTAATAAGAGGAGGGGGAATGCCCAGAATTTTCCCTGAATAACCTATTAAGAAATTACACTATAAAAATAAAAGCACTCATGTACAAAATATATGCAAGTGTTTGTTGAAACTTAATTTGAATAATTTGTAATATATCTGTCCAGGAATATTGCCTAAAAATTAAAAGATTTCTTGATTTGTATCTCTTGATCTAAAAATTAGACTTGAGAAACACATGGCAGCACAGTGTGAATGGTGCAGTATCCCATAATTGGCAGTGGCTAATGCTGTATTTATGTATGGACAGATAACTACTGGAGAAATAGAAAACTTTTAACATGGAGGAATGAAGAAATGGAATACATTCCCAAATTCGTTTGAATTCTTCTCACAGAGTAATGCCAAAGATGCTTTTGGAGTGTGCTAGTGAAGGGAAAGCTTAGTTTTATTCTGGAGAAGTGATGAGTTAGTGAGCTGCTGTACTGAGTGGAGGACTTGGGTCAGGAATACTTCTTGAGTTGAAGTTGTTGACACTGGAAGGATGTGAAAACTAGAAAGAGTTGGACCTAGATTATATAAACATGTGTTGGTTATTTGAAGATGTCTGTAGACTATATGATCATTGTTCCCAGAGTGCAATCTTATTTTGAGCTTGTCAAGATGCCCTTTGCTCTTCTGTTGGTTTTTTGCCATGCACAGGGAACACCACAGTGTTTCACTAGAGTCCTTGAAACTCTTCTTTAAAGTTTCCCACTGCACATACAGATGAGTGAAGCAGCCATTGATGAGACAGCCCCTTCCTTTAAAAAGCAGAAAAATGTTTTACATTTGTCTCCTCAATATACAGATATAGCCTGATTTAATGGAACTTAACCAATGCATTGATTTGGCAGTGCATCTTTAAACACCTTTCTGGGATCTACTTGCTGTAATTTCTGAGATCTTATATTTACATTGAAAAACATAACTCTGTTTTTAATTTATTCTGTACATAAGAAAGATAATCTTTAAAATATTATCTAGCGTGTGTGGTCTTACTTTTGCTCTACTTTTTTTTTTTTTTTTTCCTTCTTCTTCTTCTTCTGAAAGTGCACTAAATTACAATGGGCATTCAGAATAAAAGACATCATAGAGTCCTAATGAGAATGGGGAGAAAAGTCTCATGTAGTGGTCACATTAGTGACACTTCATGGACAGTGCCCAGTTAGGCACCTCTTCTGATAATGCAGTGCTTGCTACAAGACAGTTTAGTGGGCCAAGAGCTAGATTTTTGACCCACACATTCCTTTGAAAAGTGTGATGAATGAGCTGCACAATTATTTGTAGTTAATCTTATCACTAGAAGTGCCAAATTTTTGAATGATAACAGTTGAAATTATTTACATGTTTCTTGAGCATGTTAAGAGGCAGAGAAGCCTTAAACTGCATGTGTTGGAAGATGAAGATCTAAGACTGCAGGGCCCTACACTGCAGCAGAAAATAAAGATTATTTGGAATTAGCGGTGTGAAAGTGCTGACAGGGTTAGCTGCTAAGTGATGCAGCACGGACAGAAAGTGTTAGGAAACTCGTTCTTGGAGAAAGGGAGGTGTCTGTAGTATCCCTCAGAGGGTTAATTGTAATGGAGAAAAAAGTTAATGTAAGATATAGAATATCAATATATCACATACAGAACATACTATTGTTAAAGTAAATTTCTTCAGATATTAGCTGCTTTAAAGTAGCCCCAAAGCCCTGTGATATTGAGGAAGTGCTCTATCAAGGGAGCATTGAGTTTTATCTGTATACCAAAGGGATACATTCAGAGGCAGTAGCTTTCTTCAGGGCAACAGTTCAGTTCAGTTCAGTTCAGTTAATAAAAAGTTGATGATTTCAAAATATCTTTACTCGCATCTGACAAAATTGTTATTTTTCTCTCCATGAGACAAATCAAATTTTTGAAGAAGCCACGTGCTTTCTTCCATTGTAATTATTTTTGTTGCTTTGCTTGCTTGCTATCTAATAGTTAATGCTGTTTTGAGGAGCTTAAATTCTACTGCTGGCATTGACTGGCATGAAGATAATTACTCAAATCTACATTCCAAAACACTGCTTCCCTTGGAGATACATGATTAAGCTGAAATTATATTTTCTATGTTCTAAAGTTCTTTTAAATATGAATTTCAGTTAATCTATTCAGGCTTCCTCAATAATGGTATTTATTCTTCTAGAATATGCTTTTCTTGAATTTTTAAAAATTGAAATTAGTATTAATGCATGATATTTGCTACATTTTCCCATGAATGCCCAGAGTAAATTTATCCTGCAGAGTCCAGTATGCTGGGTGGAAGTAATTTAGAAAGTACACCACACATTCCAACATACTAAAAAATGAATATAAAAATACAAAACCGAAAAGAAAAATACCACCACCCTCAAAGACACTTTTTAAAGGAAATTACTGTTTCCATTATGAATTAAATGCTGTGCTCCCAGTTGGACAGACAGTAAAAAACATGCCTATAAGCTGGGCATGGTGGCACACACACATTTAATCCCAGCACGCAGGAGGCAGAGGCAGGCAGGTCTTTGTGAGTTCACGGACATCTTGGTCTACAAAGTGAGTCCAGGACAGCCAGGGCTATTACACAGAGAAACCCTGTCTCGGGGGGAAAAAAAAATCCTGCCTATATTATTGTTGAGAGTTGCTATTGTAATTTGGTATATAGGATTTATATGCACATAAACTAGCTTCATATAAATTTTCTGTTTTTAAGCATATAAAATGACTAATAAAAGCTAAAGCAGGAAAACAGTAATCCAACTTGAATTAAGTAGCAACTTGACTACATTCATGATATGATACAGGAATGTGGAATTTACAGAATTGGACAGTAGGAAGTTTGTAACAGGACCTACATGAACTCAAGAATGAAATGGTAGGGAAAGCAAAATCTCATGTCAATTATAAAAGGCCCGAGGGAGAATAGAGTTGAAAGCGGATATTAAAGAAGACAATAGCCAACAAAAATTATAGGTTCTGTTACTAAAATAGAAATACTACAATGTTGTAGAAAAATAGGTTAGTGCAGAATATAGGCAAAGATTTATGCTTGTTGAAGGGCAGGGTTCTAGATGTAAAGCTAAGAACTGGAAGCCCAGCAAGTAGAACTTGACTGAACAAGATGCTGTTTGGAAATAGCTTTTGGCAATATATGGCACACACAAAAATGTGCTGGGCATGAGATGAGCGAGGAAAAAAATCAGATTAAGAGAAAGTTGAGTAGAAACGAAAAATATTTTGAAATTTAAAGGGGACTAGCTTTTTCTTTTATTGAAAGTATGGCTCTTATTTTCACATAATATATCCTGATGACAGTTTTTCCTCCCATCTCCCTTCCCATCCGATCCACCCCCTTTTCTGTTGATTAGAAAACAAAATTCGAAGGGATTGTGGGGTAATAAAATGCAAAACAAGGAAAAGAGCCCAAGAGAAGGCACGAGAAACAGACCCACTCATACACTCAGGAGTCCCTCAAAAACTCTGTGTCAGAAGCCATAATACACATGCAAGGGTTCTGTAGGGTAAAATAGAAATACCTATTTGTATATATTATATATAATAAAAATAAAGTAAAACTTTGCTAAAAAGGAAAGCCCTAACATGGTGACAAGGAACCTCCAAAGATGGCCTTGAGTTCATTTTCTCATAACCATCTATTCCTAGGCATGAATCTTCCCCAGTGAGACTCCCCTGGAGGAAACTAAAATTTCTATAAATTGGAGGTAGCCTCCAGGTTAGGGATGGGACGAGGGATGTGTCTGCTTCTCCTTCAACTCTAGGTAGGACCCCATCTGGTGCAGACTATGCAGGTCCTGGGCATCTTCCTCAGTCCCCAAATTTATATTTTGATGTAGAGGGCCTTAGTGGTGTCCTCCAGCCACTCTGGCTCTTACTCTTTTCTGCTTAGCCACCTTTCTCTACATTCTAGCCTTGCAATTACTATCATACCACTCTGCCCAGCTCTTTCAAATGTGAGCTTTAGGAGACTGAGCCGAGACCCTCATGCCCACTGAGCAAGCACTTTTCTGACTGAGCTATCATTCTAGCCCAGTCTTGTTTATACTGTGGATATTAGTAATCTACAATATTGAATAATTAATTTTAAATCATATTCTTCCACAAGGGGGCACTGGGCTGTCAGGTGAGGAAATTGGAGAGCTCTAGGAGTGAGGTCTTAATGGGAGCAGTGTATAAGGGGTAAACTTTGCATAAGTCTACTGCCACACTTAAGAACTATTTTCAGGGTGGTCAGGTACTTTAGTGACATTCCAATTCCTTGGTAATTAATAATGCAATGGCCTATTTCTACATCTGTGAGAGCCAAGAAAGAGAAATATAGAATAGTGCTTCAAGAAAGGTGGTTTCATCCTCTGCATAGTACTAGGAAAAGCTACTTAGTAAAAAAAAAAAAAACAAAAACAAAAAACAAAAAACAAAAGCCCCTCCCCACCCCCCAAAACAATCCAGAGGAGATTTTTTTTTTTTTTTTTTTTTTTTTTTTTTTTTTTTTTTTTAAGCAACAAATGCGAAACTGGCAACACAAAACCACAAAGTGGAAAAACAGGGCAATACAGCTCCACAAGTGCTGAATGTAAAGACATGGACAGTGGTAAAGTGCCTGGTGGAAATGGCAGGGTTTTTGTTTTTGTTTTTGTTTTTGTTTTTGTTTTTCTGAGAAAAAGTATCAGTGACCTGAAAGAGGATACAAACACCAGATTAATTAAATACAGACTCTTGAAAGGAAAATTAGCATCCCGGGGAAAAGAATGGATGAAAAACATGAGCAACATGGAAGAAAAAGGAAATTTGAGTTTGTTTTTAAAAAAAAAAAAAATGTTGAAAATGAAAAAATGAGTCAAATAATGGCATAGAAATAATTCAGCAGGTAAGAGTGAATACTCCTCTTACAGAAAATCAGAGTTGGGCAATCAGTGCTTAAAGAAAAGTCTGATGCAAAATGGAATAAAGAGAGTGGTGAACTGATAGCAAGACCACACCCAGCTAAACTTCTAACTGGTGAAATGGAATGAAAGAAAAGCTTAAGCAGTAAAGGAAAACATCAGAAACAGAAAGCTCTGCATTGTATTTGAAAGAGGGGTCCATGTTCCAGTCCCAGCAAGCAGCAGAACTTGGCAGCTTTAGCCACATGGTTCCGGCTTTGGAGTCAAGTTTACAAGAAAGGGGTTGTGAAATTTCTCTCTGTGGCCAAGGAAAGCTGCTAAGGCCAGGCGTGTGTTGGGAGTGTCCCTGCATTGTCCCCAGTGCCTATATCTGCTAAGCCATTTCACCAACCCTGAAGCGCGGTATTCTTTACAACTTCACAACGTTGTCTAGAGAGAGCTCTTCCAACTTCACCAGAAGGCGTTGTCAGGTGTAAAGAGAAGCACCTATAACCTCAAGCTGCACAGCAAATTCAAAAGAAGGCGAGCTGTAGGACTTTACTTTTTTATGGTGTTTGTTTTTACAAGACCCATCAGAATACATTTTGCCACTCTGTAATTGATTCCTGATTGTTATGGTACCAGACTGGACACTGTCAAGAGTTAGCTTTAAAAAAAATAATGTTTCAACTAGCAATTGATCCAAGTGAGATAAGAATGCTAATTTTCCTACTAATTTTTAGACATTATGTTACTACAAAATAACCTTATGTCCTATATGTATATCTGGGTGTAGAGGACTTTTTTGAACAGAGTTAAAGGTAATAGAGATTAGTAATTTTTTTCTGACAGTTATATAACTTGTCTGCGACTACAAGTGTGTCCTTCCCTCTGCATTTTATCCCCTCCCCCCAAAGCAAATTGTGTTGTTTCTTCTGTTAGCACCTGTGGGTCTCAGTATAACTAGTCCTGGTAAAGTGAGTTATTCTGAGAGTTATTAATTTTGTATTAGGTTTTTTTATTTTAGCATTTTTATGTTACGGAGGGACATAGGAATGGACTGGTTGGGGATAAAATTATTCATTAATAGAAGCTGAGCCCTATGGATAGAAGGGATGTCTCAGAGAGGACCAGAGGATTGGGAAGAGGCCTGATGTGATTGAGATAAGAGGAGATAAGTGAGGATGCAGGGGATGTGCTTGGAAGCTAGCTAAGATGTTAAGAAAATTCAGAAGGGCTGAAGTAATGGCAAAGATGGTTTGATAACTGGCTAAAGATTAAACTCTCTTCTCCCCACTCATTGTGCAGACTCGTATCCAGGCTACCTGATGACTCTGCTGCCTTTGGGTGTTATGAATCCACTGCACCAAGTTTCACATTTTTAGATACCTAAGCACCCCTTATTTTAAAAAAAATAGATGCTTGGAAAGATTTTCCAGATGGGCCAATAGTAATAATGGGGCCAAGGAATAAGGAGTGCAGACAAGGGAGTGCTTCACGGGTGTCGTATTGTCTTTGGGAGACATTAAAGGAACGGCTATTCATACTGAAGAGAGGCAGAGGAGAGAGACCAAAGAAAGACTCCACCAAGTGCAGCTTAGGGGAATACATAATGATATTGGTATTACGTACAGGAGCAGGAGTAACCCATGAGCAGCTACAGCACAGGCAATTATTTGTAACCTCATATACTTTTGAATATCTAAAATTATGGCTGGGCCAGGAGTGAGTGGTGTTGAAATATATGAGGGGGTGTTTATGGAGGTCTGTGATCCTTTCTCCTCCCTTTGAGAAGGAGTGGTAACAGTTCCCATGGGCCTTGCTACTTGCTCTATAGGTCTGTTGGCTTCATTGCCATGACTGTGTGGTCAAGACCTCCCCACGGGTCACCTCAGCCACTCTCCTTCATGATGGCATTCGACATGTCAAACCCAAGGGAAATAACTCACACCTTGAAGTTAAGCAACAGTGAAAGTTAATGAACTTGAATTTTCAGATAACAGGGCATGCTGGTGACTCACAAAAGTCATACAACAGAAGTATGTCCCGTTAAGGCTTTATGTCCAAAGATTAAACTCTCAAAAGACAGTGACAATCACCATCAAGTGGCCATAGATCCCTTATGGCTGGAATCTGAAATTTGCCCCCACAAGCTCACATCCTGAAGGTTCAGTGTCTAGCTTGTTGTGTGTGGTGGTTTGAACAGAAATGGGTCCCATACACCGCTGTGTTTGAATGGTTGGCCTATAGGGAGTGGTACCATTAGGAGGTATGGCTTTGTTGGAGGAGGTGTGGTCTTTTTGGAGGAAGTGTGTCACTGTGGAGGTGGGCTTTGAGGTCATAAATGCTCAAGCTCTGCCCAGTGTGTCACACAGTCCACAGATCCACTGCCTGTGGACCAAGATGTAGAACTCTCAGCTTCTTCTCCAGCACCATGTCTGCCTGCATGCTGCCATGGTTTCCTGCTGTGACAGTAATGGACTAAGCCTCTGAACTGTAAGCCAGCCCCAATGAAATGTTTTCCTTTATAAGAGTTGCTGTGGTCATGGTGTCTCTTCACAGCAATAAAACCCTAACTAAGACACTGTGCTATTTTCAAAACCATGGAAGGTAGGCCCTCACTGGCACAAGCAGCTAGAGGTGGGCCTTAGAAGGTTATGCAGGTGATGCATGCTTCTGGTTTCAGCCTGCATGTCTGCTCCCTGGTCCATTCCATGTGAAAATCCCTGCAAGCTCCTCATGCCTCTGGGCCATGGAAAAAGCCACTATGCCCTGCTTCCTCACCACCATAGACTACATTATACAAAACTGAACCCAAACATGACTTTCATCCCTGTAAGTTATATTTTTAAAGATTTATTTATTTATCATTATGTATACAGAGCTCTGCCTGCATGTACACCTGCAGGCCAAAAGGGGGTACCAGATCACATTATAGATGGTTGTGAGGCATCATGTGGTTGTTGGTAATTGAACTCAGGACCTCTGAAAGAGCAGTCAGTGCCCTGAGCCATCTCTCCAGCTGCCCTGTAAGTTATTTTAGAGTATTTTGTCAAAGTGATAAGGAAATAGCCAATAGAGGTGGGCACTGAGATAGCTGGAAGTATATTAACCCTTTGTACTCCAATTTAGTTGCATCATTGCAGACTCCAGAGTATTTAGAGTGCATCTGCCTGCTTTTTCCCTTAACACCATGGGAAACACTACCCATGGTGGTTACCCCAGCACCCTACCCATCTCTAGGTCTTTTCTAAGTTCTGAGTCCATCTTATCCATTCCATCTACTTCGACGCTCAGTATCTGTACTGGTTTCCAATTGCTTCCACAATAAATTACTGCAAAGTTAGGCATTTGACACCAATTTTTATTCATAGTTCCGTAGGTCATAAACCAGTATGAAGTCTTACCAGCATCAAATTATGGAGTCCGAGGGGCTGAGTTACTTCCTGGTGGCCCTAAAGAAAGACATTTCCTTGCTTATTTTTGGTTAATGGCAGAGTTTAATTATCAGGGATGTACAGCTGATGTCCCACACCCAAGTGTGGGATGGGGAACAGACTTGTGAGAAATCAGGTTATGTTTATCCACTAGAAGATGAATTATCTCATGTGTGGGCTTGGCTTTTGCCAGCTGAAACACATCTTAGCATAGACTCTGAGAGGATATATATATATATATGCCCAAAACAGGAGGAGGGGGCTTTGGGGGTCTTGGTATTGTTTGGTTGTTCATTGCTTCACTTCAAGACGCTCCTAGAGAGACCCAAGCCAGAGAACGCTGTTCCAGGTTCCAGCAACTGTGGTTAAATTGCTGGTCTGATAAAATTCTGCCAACTATGCCAGGGAAATCCCTCCCAGGAACTGAGTCCAGAAAGGTCTACTTCTCCTGTTTTCATTAACCTCTTTTCTCTCCTATCTAGGGTAGGTGGGTTAGAAGGGAGGTGTAAGAATTAAAGGACCCCAAATAAAGTAGGTTTGGGAAAGGCCAAATACAACACCTCTTCCAGAAAGGTCATCCTGACACAGCCCTGGGCAGCTATCCTCTTTTAAACACCTCTGTGTCTAGTGTACGTTCCCGTGTTCTGCATTAAACCCACACTGTTGTGATTTTTTGTCTTCTTCACTTACTTTCCTCTGCCCCAGTCAATCCGACATGTCCTGAGTGTGTCACTTTTTTTGGGCAGTTTCATACAACTCCCTTTCTTTCAGTAAATTCCAGCAGCTGTTAAGATTGTTGAGAAGACTCGAATGGTCCTGTGCACATACTGAATTTGTTAATCGTATTCCTAACCCCCTTCACAGGGCTAGTCTGGTTAGTGAATGTTTATGGTATGGGTTGGTTCCTTTTACTCCAGTGTGGGATGGTCCTTACTAACAACAGCCACCCAGGAATGGCTTTTGAACAGAAGGAAACCCCAGAATCGGCTCCATCCTGGTGTTTCCTCTAGTCTCCTGGTTCCTTAGGCAAAGACAGTCACAGTTGCGTTAGAGTGGTGTTTGTTTGAGGGTGTGTCCAAGACCACAGGTTTCCTATGAGGAAGTCATGAGAGACCTTAACCCAGAGATGAAAGGAATCCCACAACCTGACAAGGAAAGCCAAGGATCTACAAGTGTTTAGAGTACCACTGGGTAACCTTAAACGAGGGGCGCGGGCGAGAGAGAGGAAGAAAGGGAAGCAGGATCCAGAGACTTCCGCAGATCAGTCACAGGTGCAAATGAGCGTGGCCCTATTTGACCATATCAACTATGAAGGCGATCTCATTTTTGCAAAGAAACGGAGAGACCGCTCTTAAGCAGAATTTGGTCCCTAGCGCCTACAGATCTGGGCCTTACTGCCACGTGACCTTGCATACTGCCCTTCCAGGGCAGCACTTTGCTGGCGGGGCCCTCAGAGGTGCTGATACAGCTCCCGCTGCAGCTCTGCCCCCAGCTCCCTGTCTACACTGCTCTGTCTCTGCTTCCAATCTTCGCCCTAGAAGGTGGCCTTTGCTTCTGCCCAACAGCTCAGCCCCACGTCACTGCCCCTTAGGCTGAGTCCCTACCGGAGCCACGCTCTCTTCCCTCCACACCACGCCCCTGACCTCCTTCCTGCTTTGCCCCAGCAGCCAGGTCACGCCCCCAGTCCACCTCCCGGCTCCGCCCTGGCCCACAGGCTCCGCCCCTGCCTCCTCCTGGCCCCGCCCCAGGCGCAAGCTCCACTTCTCCCGCGCTGGGGCCCGCCTGGGGTTGTTAAGGGTCCAGCAGCCGCGAGCGGTCCAGCTTCTGAGAGACAGACAGCTTTGCGCCGGGCCGTCCCACTCTCCTCTCTTCCCGGCGCCGCCGCGCCCTTCCTCCGAGTAAGTGCCTCCCTCCCAGGAGCGGAGCTCAGGGGTTGCGGGGAGTCGAAAAGAAATAGTAATGATAAAACCAGACGCGATTTGGGGGACTTTCAACGTGCTCCTGGGGGCGCGCTTGCAGTTCGCCAAGAGTTTCGGCGGTGAGAGTGGGTGTGAGTGGGTGCGTGTAGGGAGTGTAAGTGGGCGTGAGTGTGTGGGAGCGCGCAGCTCGGAAAGTCCCGGAGTTTTAACGTGGCCGCGCACACTATGGATCCCAGTTCCGTTGTTGGGAATCTACAGCCTGGGAGACCTCCCCCAGCTTCAGTGTTGAGCCCGCTCCCCTCTTCCCTCCCTTTCTTATCTGAACACCGCTCTGGCTAAGTGTCCTGTCCTCTCTGTAACCACCCTCACACGCAGAAGCAAGGGCTGCCTGTGTTCTTGAGGATGGCCCAGATTGCCGACTGAGATGCTGGCCTGAGATTGTTATCCAATCCTGTATTGTAAAACGGGCAGCGACCAGAGTTTTGCTTTAAGATCAATCCGAGAAGAAAGTTATATGTGTTTCTATATGTCCGTGTGCATACCAGTGGCGCCCGAGCTGAGCTTACAACACCTGCTGGGAGAACACCTGATGAGTTCCCAGGGCCGGGTGACTGAGGATTTCTCATAGGCATTTTCAAGACCAGGCTGAGCAAAGGACTTAGGCACATGAAGATGTTCATTGACTCAGCAACGTCATGTTTCTAAACCAATTGATTTCCTAACTCAGCACTAGCAACTGTAGTTTACTGCCCCGTGTTGAAACAACAACGTCCTGGAGTTGCTTAAGTCTGAAAATTTCATTCCACTGTAAGTTATTTTTATTGAGGAGGGGGCATCCGTACCCTCACTTGCAGAGGGCACATTTCTACAAAAAACGATTCCTTCATCAGTTTGCTGCATCCTATCAACCATATTGTGCTTGGATTGCTGAGTTCCCGTGTAGTCATAACTTCTGGTTCTCGTACAGCTCACTTTATTCTTGCTTGTGTTTGCTATGGGAATAGAATTCACAGGATACTTTCCCAACTCTTTGTTGAAAATCCCTTTAGATACTGGTAGGAGGACACTTTGAATACAAATTATTTACTGAGGTGCACGGCTAACAAAAACTTTGCAGCTAAAGAAAAGAAAAGAAAAAACCCTAACAGGGTGGTTTTTAAGAAGCCCTTGGTGCTTTGGTGGCTGCAAGCTAAAAGCTGATAAATCACTTTAAGTGCTTTTTATCACAGCGGATATTTTTATCATTGGATCCTGTATTGCACAAAGGTGTTTTCACACTGTTTTAACTCAGGGAACATTATACTTTGCAGTGTAAACATATGACTCCATTTCTGTTTAAGAAAAGAAATAATCATCACACTTAATTAAACACCTGGAAACATTTATTGCCACCTTCTAATTAGATCTGTCATAGGAAGTTAAGTCAACAACTTATTGCTAATATTGTAGGTAGTGATATAATTATCTTTTCTTTGGTCTTTTGGGATGCTGTTTCCTTCTCTGTAGACTGATCTCCTCTCCTACACTGCCCAGTCCTGGAGTTTTTGCCTGTAAACTGAGAAAATAAAGTTTAGTGGAGTAGATTAGCTCCTCCCTCCCTGTGAAATGTGGATAGTTTATTTAGAGAATGAATGTTCTGGTTTACTATTCACAGGACAGTTGTGGATTTTATAAGCCCTTATATCTGTTCAGATTTCCTGGTTTAAGAAACATTAATATGGGTTGGAGAGAGATGGCTCAGAGATTAAGAGCACTGGCTGCTCTCCCAGAGGTCCTGAGTTCAATTCCCAGCAACCACATGATGGCTCATAACCAGCTATGGTGAGATCTAGTGTCCTCTTGTGGTGTGTGGGCACATGCAGGCAGAATACTGTACACATAAATAAATAACAAATAAACACATCTTTAGAAAAACCATCATTCATATGTCATCAAATGGAGGTAAGTTCCACTAACGGTGTAGAGATCTGGAGTATGGCATAGCCACCCTCTCCACAGGAGATTTACTCAACTGTGGCTTTTGTTTGTTCTTATGACTTTGCGCTTCCTGCGAAAAGGGGTTGTGTGAGTTGGAAATCCCATCTTCGTTGTCTCTCAACTTCCATTACTGGTTTGCTTTCTATTGCTGTGACACCATGGCCAAAAGCAGCGACTGGGCGGAAAAGTCTCTAGGTCATAATCCACCATTGAGGGAAGTGAAGACAGGAACTGAAGTGGAGGCCATGGAGAAACAGTGCGTAATTACGGGCTTAGTCCCCACGACTTGTCCAGCCCAGTTTCTCATATAACAGAGGACCACCTGCACAGGGGTGCGACTGCCCATAGTGGGTGGGGCCTCCCACAGCAATCATTAATCAAGAAAAATTAGCACACAGACTTGCCTTATAGGCCAATCTAATGGAGGTGGTCCCTCAGCTGAGGCTTCTTCCCCTCAGGTGACTGGAGTGTGTCAGCCTGACCCACGCTAACCAGCATGCGTGCTGTTTGCGATTGTGTTCTTAGATATACTTTCTCTGCCCCTGGGCTTTGGGTGCATGTGAGGATGGATTGTGCTGGGACTCGAAATAGAAAGGCATAAACCAGGCGTGAGCACTCTGCACCAGCCAGGCTCAGAGCGTTTTATGAGGTCAGCTTTTTTCTTCCAGTTCTCATTCTGTGGAAATCAGAGGAAAGGGTACATGGAGAGAGGTGATTGCATCTAAGAGGGCTCATTAGGAAATGCCCAGTAGGAGGTGGGGCAGGTTTTTAAGGGAAATGTCCTGTAGGAAATCCTTGAAGTTGAGGGGGCCATCATGTCAGGCAGAGCACAGTTGATCCACTGTGCCTGACTGAGTTAGCCCCCAACTTGGAAGCAACACAGCCCTTTCTTGGAGACGTCATCCGTACCCAGGTTTGGGCTTTACTCCCCCACCTTCTCAGATTCGCATGGTAAGAGTTGAAAGGACCAGATACAAGGTAAGTTCCAGGAGTCTGGGGAGAGATAGAAATGACCAACACACGCCACCTGTGCTCTCCAGGGCAGGATGAAAGGCAAGGAGGCACGAAAAGCGCAGAGAATGCTGACTCGATCCCGGTACTCAGGCCACTGACTTTGGTAATGAGGACATGCACAGAGCCAGCCCAATGATGGATGGTTTGTTCCAATTTGGTATTTTTTTAGAGTCCTGTGTCAGATGCAGAAACTGAGAAGGGACATGCAGGTGCCTGACCCTGTTTTTTCACCTTGCTTCTCTATTCTTTACACTGCCCACACCCTGCATTTAACACCAAAAGCATACAGTAAGAACTTAGCAAACACCCCACAGGTTCTCCTAGCAATGTTTAACACTTCCCTGTAGCTAAGGGGTGGGCGATTCTAGGATGTCAGTCAAGCGGTGCCTTAGAAACCATTTCTCAGAGGTCGTGGACCACAGTGTTTATGGGTGTTCAAATCTGGAGGCGTCCAGCTCCTCAGTCCACCATGTAGGAGGTGAGCATTCTTCCTTCTTTCACGAGCATTAATGGAGCGCTTAGTGTATGCCTGGCAGTTCACAGGCATCTCTTGTTTATCTGGTGGCCTGGAAGTCTGATAGCTTGCACGGAGAGGACAGTGGTGAGAAGCCGTCCTTTAGGGTGACTGGAGAGAAGCAAAGGGAACTAAAACTTTCTTGTGTTTCACAAAGGAGAGGTACTTACTTAGGATAGTAAAAACGTTCTCAAAATAGTTTTACTTCTCTGATTATGAACTTTACTGGGCACATTTCCCCCTGGTGTCTCTTTCAAATAACCAGTGACAGAATAGCAATAAATCTGATCCTATTATATTTATATTTTTTCCTTAAACATTTGTGTCAAACATGGGCATTGCTTTAGAAAAGTGTTTGAAATATCCCTGTCTCAGCAGTAATTAGGTAGGATCTATCCCATCATTTCAGGGAAAAGTGGCTTTTTCTGTAGAAGCAAGGATTTATGGTACAGCACTAAAGTAGCTGAGGTTCACAACCAGCTGTGAAGCTGCTGCAGGCCACCGGGGTTGGCTTCGTAGTATCACCCTTTTCATACAGAGTGGGAGCTGTAGAAACGCCTGATGTTTCTATCAAGGTGTCTAAGGATGGGCCAAACGAATGGCCATTCTCCACCAAAATGGAAAATACAGGGGAATTGAAATCATTGCCAATGCAAGAGCACCTCAAGCCAGCCTATAAACAAATCTTAGGCTGGCTTCTTTGATAACAGAAAGGGTACTAAGCTCAGGTTTTCCCATGCTTGTTTCATGGGTGGTGGGGACAGTGATGACCTGTTTGATCAGGAGGAGTTTGGTTACCATAACTATCCCGGAGTCAGCTGCTCATGTCTCAGCCACCACAGGCTATGTTACTTCAGACAATTGACATCAGCTCTCTGAGCCTGCTTCCTCGTAGTTGGTGACGGTATTTGTGTGATACAATTACTGTGTGGAGCAAACCAAACTATTCTTTTTTTTTTTAATTAAACATTTTTATTTTTTACATATACATTTATATTATTACACATATATACAATAGATTATCTATAGCAAGAGGAACTATGACACAATCAGGAATTATACATTCTTAGTGTTTTGGCTATTTGTATTTGACAGCCTTGAAGAAAACATCTTTCCTATCTTGGTGAATCTAAAATTCTGAATGTAAATCAATCTCCATCACATATTGTCTTTATCAACTTAAAATACCTATCTAGACCTAAAAGCATCTTAACCCCCTAAACAACTAAGCTTCATTATAAAACTAAGCTACCTGGTCTTCAACTCCCTCAGAGACTTGAAAAGGAATAAACTTGATTACCTGAGTATGCCAGGAGTGCAGGTTAGTAGCTTTCCAAATGAGAAGATGACAGAGACAGTTCGCTACCTAAAGAGTCACCCAAAACTCTCTATAATGTTGGAGCATCTTCTTTAGCGTTCTGGCCCAGTATATCTGACAGACATATTTGTGAGGCAGGAACTGTTGAGGACTTGCTTGCCCTGTCTTGGTTTCTCTTCAGAACATATAAATCTTTCACCTTTTTAAGCCAAACTATTCTAAGGCACCCAGTTAGTGAGGGGATTTACTTCAGTTAGCCAAATTGGTCTCCTTTCAGGAGGATGGTGATGGTCCTGGGCTACAGTGGAGCAGAGAGAGGGTTGGTGGTAAATTGTACTGAATGTGTGTATAGCGTGGCCATCCCTAACAAAGCCCAGAGAGTGGAGTGAATATAGCAGTTTCAGTGTGTCCCTGCTGTGGGATTATGTGATTATGCGAGGGTAATACTGCTGCTGCAGGAACCAGCACAGGACTGCTGAGTTTGTGTGTCTCAGCACAAAGAGCTCTGGCGCCCAATAAGCCTCCTTACACATGATAGATGCTTTTTAAACCTGTTAAAATTACGCTGTGCATAATGAGTTGGCCTTTCACCTCTCCCATGTTCTAAACAGGTATCGAAGACAGAGCATCCAACACAAACAGTTTCCCGGAGTTTTGCAAGGGGCTAGGACTGGTGTACCCTCAGCCTAAGTGTGAGCTCTAGGACTCCAAAGGGCAGGGAAATCCATGCTCTCTTTTGGGAACGCAGCATTGGGGCAAGGCACACAACATGTGGCAGGATAGTTAAAAGGAGCCAAAGAATGGAAGACCACCTATCCAGCCACATTTGTTGCTTATTCCTGCAGCTGAGTTCATTTAGTCTAAGCACTCCTCACTCCCAAATCCCATTTTATTTATCTATTTATTTACTTTTTTTTTTTTTTTTTTTTTTTTTTTTTTTTTTTGAGACAGGGTCACTATGTAGTCCTGGAGCTCACTATGTAGACCAGGCTGGCCTTGAATTTACAGAGATCCTCCTGACTCTGCCTTCTGAGTGTTAATGATTAAAGGTGTATGCCACCATGTCCAGCTGACTGATTTATTTTTAGAAATGAGATTCAGAGGGTCTTGAGAGATTGCAGAAAGGTTAAGAGAACTTATTGTCCAAGCAGAGGGCCAGAGTTCACTTCCCAGCACCCGCCTTGGCTAGCTTCAGCCACCTATAACTTGGCTCCAGGGGGACCTGACACCTCTGGGCCTCTGCCTCCACCAGCACGTGCATTCACATGTGCACATACAGAATCTCCCACACATGTACATGCAAATAAGTAAACATTAAAAAGCAAACCCTTTCTTATGTTGGTTTTTCAAGACATGGAGAACTCAAATAGACCTGCCTGCTTCTGCCTCTGCCTCCTGAGTGCTGCTACTAAAGTGTGCACCACCACAACCAGCTTTAAAAAATTCTTACAATATAGCCTTCAACAAAAATAGTAGATGCAGAAGTTGTGGGGTGTATACCATGGCCGCCTTGCTACACTGATGCTTTCTTGGGCTGTTCATCTGACTGTGATTAGCATCACACACATACAGACACAACACAAAATGCCACGGCCTCATGAGGAAAAGTGCAGGCCCAGTGTTGGCAACAGATTTCAAAGTCCAAGACATACTTTGATGACTCAGACCTTCAAGAAATAGGTCCAG
The DNA here is from genome assembly GCF_903995435.1 of Acomys russatus. NCBI lineage: Eukaryota > Metazoa > Chordata > Mammalia > Rodentia > Muridae > Acomys > Acomys russatus. Next base: position 37,460,724 of record NC_067156.1, read on the forward strand.
CACCTGACTGCATCATGAAGTGATCAGGAAATATTTATTTTCCCTTCTCTCTCTAAAACGATGAGGTGGTTTTTCTGGGAAATGGCTGGTGTTTGATTAAATAACTCTGTCACCACCTTCATGTAGGCAGGCCCCCAATGACTCACAGGGTGTACCTGGGAGGCGACTGAGCCAAGACTTTCTCAGCATCCAGAGATGACCTCTGTTTACACATGCTTAGCCTTTCGGCTTCTCTGCTCTTACGACCTGAAACAAATGAAAGAACCCAAAGGCATGGCTGCTGTTAGAAGCCTTTTAGGAGTCTGTGTCATTTCAGATCTTTGGAGGCAGCAAGGAGTCCCTGCCTGATGTACTGTGCACTCCCAGTAGGAAGCCTCTACCCAGCTGGCACAGTTGAGTGTTTTCTAGTAAGCCCAAAGGTGAATATGTCTGCTGTATGGCGGAGGCTGTATCTTCTGGCCTGATAACACGCAGTCACTTAGAAAACTTGATGTTAAAGGTGAATGTTCTTGGGTTCCATTACCAGGGTGGACCTCGGAATCTGTTTCTACCCTCCTACCATCCCCCATCCCCCCAGGGAGCTATTACATAGCAAAAATAGAACTTCAAGCCTGGGAGAGCTGTTTTCATATCTTATTTGAGAAAACTTTTTTAGACAACAGATATCTGTAGGGGTTTATGTGTGCATGTATATTCATATTTCTGTATTTGCATGTGCATGTGTGTATATTGCTGTATGTGCATGTGTGTGTATAAGCTGCATGTGCCTGTGTGTGTATATATATTTCTGTATGTACATGTGTACATGTGTTATATACTCATGAATGTGTATATTTGCATGTATATATATTTTTGTATGTGCATGCATGTATATGTATTACTGTATGTGCATGTGTGTAAATATTCGTGTATGTATATATATACACAGTTCTGTATGTGCATGTGTGTGTTATATATTGCTGCATGTGCATGTGTATATATATATTTATGTGCATGTGTTTATACATGTGTGTGTATATTTATGTGTGTACATGTGTGTATATGTATTGCTGTATATGCATGTGCACATATATTTTTGTATGTGTTTTATATATTCCTATATGTGCATGTGTGTGTATTCCCATATGTGCATGTATATGTATATTTCTGTATATTCATGTGTGCATGTATATTTCTGTATGTGCGTGTGTACATATATATACATATATGTGTGTGTATATATGTGTGTGTGTGTGTGTGTGTGTGTGTGTATAACCATATGTGCATGTAGGGTGGTAGCATGGACCCGTATGCATGTCCACAGAGAGGCTAGATATTGATGTCAGGACATTTCTATCCCTCTTCAGTTTGGAGATAACTTGTCTCTTTGAACCTGAAGTTAACAGATTTGACTAGACTGCCTGTCCAGTGAGGGTGGGGGATCTGCTGTCTCCTCCATAACCACCATGACGCCCACTTGTATCCCCAGGGCTGGGAGTACAGGTGCATGTTGCCAGGCTGGGCACCCAAACTCGCTCCTCTTGATTACACAGGAGTGCTTTACCCACCAAACCGTCTCTCAGCCCAGGATTACTGTTTTCTCTGTACAGAGTGGCTTTGAAACTGAAAGAACATTGAAATGAATTCTATATAGAGAATGCATACCCTCTTAAGAAATAACAAAGCTTTTTCTCAAGTAAGTCCTCACTGGACTGGAAAAGATTGACAAGCAAAACTCATAGTGGTGCCGCACAAATAGATCCAAGCTTGACATCCATGGAAGGTCACATAGGAGGATCTGCTCAGAATTCAGCAGCTGAAAATCTAGATGTCAGTCATACGTGATGCTGGTGTTGTGGGTTTGCTTCTGTGGCTGCCTTGGGGACATTAGTGGTGCTTTGTAGATTACCAATCTGGGATGACAGCCTTCTTCGAGCATGGCGGGAGACTCTGAGCTGCCAAGTGACCCATTTTCCCCAACGTAGGCCTGTTGTACTGCCCTGAGGTCCTGGAACCTCCAGGAGTAACCTGTCTTGTTTTCATATTTCCTTTCTGACTGTGCAATGGTAGGCAGCCGGGTATAGCCCATTTTTAATTTGAAGCCATCTTGCTGTAATTTCTACTTTTCTCTCCTCCCCCTTTCCCCGAATTTTGGGTTGCGTTAGCGCCCGAGACTGCCTTTCCTTAGACTGCATTCTGGCTACTTTTTCATTTATCACTCTACCAGGCCATGGAAAGCATGAATAATGAAGGCCTGACCCTGATGACAACACTAATTTTAGTTGATCCACTGCTTTATCCCTCTAGGTTTAAATATTTGTTTAGGTACTAACAAGTGTGACGATGGATGAATTTGAGTGCGGCTACTGTCCTCCAGGTTTGATGGCTCAGATCCAGTAGACTAAGCCTCCCAGCCTCGCCATTTGAGGGGTGAACAGATGGAAGAAGGGGCTTTGACTTCGGAGACAGATGGCAGGGGCTGAGAATTAACCACCTTCTGCCTGATGCATAATACAAGCACATTCTCTCCAAAATTGTCCCTTCAATCAGCCTTAAAATTCTTCTCCCTTTTATGGCTTCCAGTAGTATGTGCACAGTCATGGTAAGAGTGGACCTCTTCTGAGGCTGCCAGAATGCCTAGTTCTAGTTCTTAGACCTAGATCAAGATATCAGAGGCTTGATGTCTCCAGGGCCTTCCTCTATGCCTAGCAGATGGCCACCTTCCCTCTGTGTCCTGCTGTGAATGTCTCTTGGTGCCTGTCCCTCTTATTGGGCACCAGTCATGTTGGATTAGGGCTCTGCCCTTATGACTTCATTTACCCTTAATTATCTCGTTACTAAAGGGTTGTGGCCATATAGGGCCACATTGGGTGTTAGGGCCTTGATATAAAAACTATAGGGGCACACTTGGGTCCATAATAATCGGAGTTTGTAGAAATTAAAAGGGAAGAAAGGTGTTTTTTTTTCCCCTTTTACATTTATTGATTCTCTGTGTGAGCATGCACACGTGCGCACGTGCGAGTGTGCACACGTGGATGTTTACACACACATGCACGTCATGACACTTTTGTGGAAGTCAGAGAACAACTTACGGGAGTTGGGTCTTCCAGCATGTGGGTTCCAGGGATCAAACTCAGGTTGTCAGACTTGGTGACAAATGCCCTTACCTGAGTCTTCCTGGCCCCAGCAAGAAAGTGGATTTTTGTTTTTGATGTATTTGGATCCTGTCATTCTTGCTGTTGCCCCAGGTGTACATCTCTTATGTTTTTGTTCTTCAGGTTTGAAATCTTTTTTAGTTTAGTTTATTTGTGTGTGGTGGGGGGTGGGGGGTGGGGTGGCACGCACGCTTATGAGTGCATATGTATCTGTAGAGGCCAGAGGCTGATGTCAGATGGTTTTGTCAGTTGGCTTCTACCTCATTTTTATAATTGGGGCTCTCAGTGAACCTGGCTGGCAAGTAAGCCCCAGGGATTGTCCTGTCTCTGCCCTCCCAGTGCTGGGAGTACCCCTGGCCTCTTATTTTTCTGTATGGGTTTAGGGGATTTGAATGAATTAGATCTTTTTTTTTTTTTTTTTTTTTTTTTTTTGAGTATCGAATTTTTAAAAAAATTTTATTAATTTATTCTTGTTACATCTCAATGGTTATCCCATCCCTTGTATCCTCCCATTCCTCCCTCCCTCCCATTTTCCCCTTATTCCCCTCCCCTATGACTGTTCCTGAGGGGGATTTCTTCCCCCTGTATATGCTCATAGGGTATCAAGTCTCTTCTTGGTAACCTGCTATCCTTCCTCTGAGTGCCACCAGGTCTCCATGCTTGCCTGGAAAACTCCTGCCAACTGAGCCATCTCTTCAGGCCTATGAAGAACTTTCTTTAATATTTCTTGTAGTTGAGATCTGCTAGCAATGGGTCATCTCTGTGTGCCTACGTGGTGCCTCTGTAGGTCATTTCCTCTTTTTATAAGGACACCAGTCAGATTGAAAAAGGGCCAGTCCTAACAACAGATGTAGCCGCACTCTGAGAGACAAGGCTTCAGCATATTGGATTTTGGAGAATGTCTTTATATGCTAACACTGCTGTGACAACATGCCCAACACTGGGCAATTTATAAAGAAAATAAGTTTATTTCTCACAATTCTGACAGCTGAGGAGCCAAACATCAAAATATGAGAAGTCTTTCCTAAGATGCTTTCTTGTTTATTCACTTGAGTTCCCAGAGTCCTTTAATAACATTAATCTGAGCAGAACCTCCTGACTCAAATCACTACTCCAAAGACCTCGTGTCCTAGTACTGTCTCCTTCAGGTTTATGCTCAGTGATGGCAGAAGGGAACAATTCAGCCAGTTCACACCAATCAGGGAACTGGGTGAAAGTCAGGGAGTGCCCCCATCATGGTGGCTTTACAGTAAGAATATGAAATTGTTTTTGTGAAGGGTAATCTGTGGTTGGGCAGATCCAGGTTATCAGTGGTGTAAACGGTTTTGTTTGCCTTTCTTTTCCCTCCGTAGCATGCATGCTACCTTTCATTTGCATATTTGCAAATGGGCAGATAATGCAAATGAAAAGTAGCTGGGGCAGACAGTAGTATCTTTAGCAGTGAGCCTGGCCCACCAGCATCATCCAGAGGCAGGAAGTGGGGAAGTGTGGGGGTGGGGTAGAGGAAGCCCAGAGCATGATGGAGGTAGCAGTGATCCTGTAGCGTCCTCTTCGTTGGAAACTATGTAACTCCTGAAGCTTTCAATGGCCTCATTGGTTAGAATTAGCCACATCTTCAAAGGAAGCTGTGAAAACAGAGTCTCAGTGGACTCTCCAACAGCTGTGCCAGTAGGGAGACTCAAGAGTGCTAGAACTCTTGGGCAGGAAAATAGCATCTGGATTAGCCCCGAGTTACCCACATGCCTCGAAGGCTGCTTAGTTAAGCCTGTTCTTGACAGTAATTCTAGGTCTTATTGGACTTAAAACTCTCTGCTGATGGTGGTTACTGAGAGGATATTAAAAAACATATCAAATGATTTAGAGATGATAAAAGTCACACGCGAGTAAGGACAGCCCTCAGTAGCTTTTATGTTCGAGGGGTTTATAAAAATGGCCTTACTTACTTTAAAGACGTCACCCTGCATTAAGCCCAGAACAAGTCTTTACATTTCCACAGATGCCTGCTACCTCAGTAATCACAGCAAACATTTATCTAGTGCTGACAACGGGCCAGGCACTCTTTCCACATTAACCCAATTTCACCTTCAGAATGGAGCCCATGAGAAAGGAACAATTGTGAAGCCGCTCATCCAGGTGAGGAAGGTTAACAGCCTCCTGCAGCCTGTCCAGCTGCCCTAGGGCCACACTCTGGCGCAGCTGCCTCCCACGCTAACCGCTCTAGGGGATGCACAACTCAGAATAGCTGCTAGGCATACTCTCATTTCCTGTGACCTCCTTGCAGGCATTAGGTCTCTAGCCAGATGGCTATGCACATAGCAGGACTCCAGGGTCCTCTCTTTCTTTACACTGTGTTTTTAGTTGTAGAGAGATGCATCTGGGGTGAGTTGTCCACTCTGTATTCCCTGGGTGGACATGTGTAGTCTCTAGGCTACGAACATTGAACACTTAACTGCCTTTTGCATTACCCCCATCTAAGACTCATGCACCCCAAGCTAGCTGCTGGGCGGTGGTGGCGCACGCCTTTAATCCCAGCACTTTGGGAAGCAGAAGCAGGCGGATCTTCGTGAGTTCCAGGCCAGCCTGGTCTACAAAGTGAATCTAGGACAGCCAGGGCTACACAGAGAAGCCCTGTCTTGAAAAGCCAACCCCTCCCCACCCCCTAAAGAAAGATGAACTCTATGTAGCCAAGGATGACCTTGAACTCTTGAACCTCCTGCTTCCACAGAGTGTGGGGACTAGAAATCAGTGCCCATGGGTGCTAGATTGGTAGTGCTGTGTCGTCAGACCAAAGTCATTTTAAATTATGATTGTCCTTGCACGTCATATGTTACTAGTTTTTAAACATAGTCTGAAGTGTTATGTCAAGTTTTAATTGAGCCTGCAAACAAAAACTATTTACCTTAAACACAAAAGGTTCACTGGAAGAGAATTCTGGGAACCTGGTTCCCAGCTCCTCCACCCAAAGTCCTGTGGTCCTTTCTGTCAGAAGCACTGACATGTCTGGGGTTTCTTAAACACTTTAATCCTTTTTAATTGTAGAATAAAAAACAAATACCAGAAATCCACACAAAAGAAACACATGACTTAGCGAGGTTTTTATAAGGCATGCACAGGTTAGCAGTGTCAAGAGAACCCCAGTGTGTCCCAACCACACATTTCTCTGTCCCTCCGGAATTAGGTGGTGATGTGTCAGTAGGAAGCCTTTTCTGGTGGTGCCTCTTTGGTTGTGGTGTCTAAGTGAGCATTCTGGGGCACAGAGGGTTTAGTCTTGCTCACTTGACCAAAAAGAAAAAAATCTTGGTGTGTCTTTTTGTTTGTTTTGAAACAGGATTTCTCTGTGTAACCCTGGCTGGCTTCCCCAGTGCTGGGATAAAAGGTGTGTACCACCACCCAGTGCCTTTTATAAATGTCTTTACTGGACAGCTCCCCACCACCACCTTCCTCTCATTAAAACTATTATTGATAGAGGGATGAGGGCTGTTTGCTCTGCAGTTCCTCTCATGTTGTCATCAAGATGTGGCTCCACCTTTGCCTCCTGTTTCCTACATCTGGCTCAAGCGTGATGGACTCAGGCAGGTCCCCTCTGGCAAGATTCCTAGTGGTGGACTATGCTGTCCCTGGAGGGTCCCTGGGTGCCTGGTTTTTCCGTGTTCTGAAGGATGCAGCTGCTGACCCTGCAGTATCTAGATGTAACATCCCCTTGGGAGTTGGGGAGAGGGGAAGGTATCAGTTCTGCCTTTTGATCATATAAATTATAGGCAAAATAATTCTATACTCAGACTCTGTCTTGATCATTATTTGATTGGATTGCACAGAGGTATAATTCACATAGGAACAGTCAAATAAATGCTTGTGTCTTTTGTTTACCCAACTGTTATCATTCTCGTAAGGTTACAGGAAGGATTTTTTATTATAATAAAGTTTAAATTTTAAACCACTGTTAGCTTGTGGAATTAAATATACTCGGTGAGTTTCCATCCATTCACATTTTATTTTTCACAAAGACTCAAGTTATCCATGCTGGGCTGGTAGACCAGGGTCACCTTCCTCTGTTGGCTCTGGAACCCTTGTGTAAAGTGTTTGGTACCATGCTAAGGTGATACAAGCTTGTTTTACTTGTTTCCTGCCTCAACCTGCAGTGAGCCTCAGAACCTCTGGTTTCTTTTAGTGAAGAATGATATTTACAGACCATAAAGCAGACAGGAGATGGCCCCGTCACTGGAACAGTCACCCTTTGTAGGCATTTTCACTGGTTCCAACAGGGGAACACACACGTCTACACAGAAACATAAAGGCTCTTGTGCAGATATCACTTTTTGAGTTCATATTGATGTCTCCAATTCACATGCCCTGACTCTGGGTGTGTTTGTGGGGGTGGTGTTTCAGCATTTTTCCTTCTTTAGTAGGGATTTGTGAAGGCTGGAGTTGTGGTTTAAGTTTTAGTTACTGTTTTTTTTTTTTTTTTTTAAGAGATCCATAAAACAAAAAATGCCTCTAACCTATAAGCACCAGTTGCCTAAAGGACAGATAAATCTGTAAGCCCCACTTGCCTAAGGACAGGTAACGTCCTAGAATGCTGGGGACCATGATGTAAGATAACAAGCCACAGGTTTTCACTTTATAAACAAGGCTCATCGCCCCAACTGCATTAGGTTGTGCTGGGTCACATGTAGATGGGGAATACGGTGGCAGGAAGTGTGTCGGAATGTGTGCCTGCCCCAATTGGACAGAGGCAGAAAGTATGTAGCCGTGTAGGTTTTGTCTTTAGAAACACCTGACTAGCACAATTTGTGGCCCTTCTCTGGGAATCCTAGGTATGGCCTGGGCCAGAGTCTAGCATCCTGGTCAGTATTTAATAATGCTTGCTTCAAATTTGGCTCAAAAAAATTGTGATAGTGGTCTTGTTCTCACCTGGGAAGATCAACAAATTCTGTTTTGTTTGTTTTTGTCGCTGGAGAGAGAAAATAGCAGTCATACGTTACCTTTTTGGTTGTTCCATATGACAAGTGTAGCAGTCTCCAAATAACATAAGTGTTATAATCACCATCTGTGATTACAAAAAGCCCCCCCAAAACCAATAGTAATATTACTTGTATATGTCATGTTCCTTCTACCCATTTATAATCTACATAGGCTTTATTTGTCTCTACACTTTTAGATCCTATAGCTATTATATCAAGCAGTCTGCGCTATAATTTCCGTTCAGTATTACTTATCCAGCTATTGTTACCAGTCCCCGCACCAGAGCCTCTGACCGCTCCAGTTAAAGAAGATTATCCAGCTGGCTTTATGGGAAGAGCTCATAGGAATGATATTCCCTAATGTACTGCTAGCATTTGTGACTTTTGTAACTAGAGTCAGTTTTTTCGGGGTATAAAATCCATAGCTCACATCCTTTTCCCTTGAGAATCTAAAGCATGTCATCCCTTGTCAGAAGTCCACTAAGAAAAGTACAGTTTTCTTTTGCTCTTTGTCACCCACTCCTGTAGCACTTTGGAGGGCACCAGTCAGTCATGCTATGAGCCTATTTCAGTCAAGCTACTGTGTATCCAGCATGCCGGTGCTGAGATTAGTGAGCGGTTATGCTACCGAATGACAGTCTTCTGTTTTGATCAGTCCTTATACTAAATAATCTTTTCTTCTTTTCAATCCACAATAAACTCTTCTCTCAGTAACTATAGCACTTTTGTCTCTGAAAGCTCAGTTGACCCTCAAGAGTGTGCATGTCTGGCCCCAACTTCATGTTTGTGAAGTGATGTACAAGGGATGTTGGTGGTTTCCTTTATTAGACTGCGAGGAACCACCCATCCTTTTGAACGCTTTCCTCTTCTGAGGGGAGGCCTTGCCTCAGATACAGCTGTGCTCACCAAGGCAGCTCTTCCCCAGGAAGGCTGCAGTGTGGCTGCAGTGACCCATGAGTGGCAGGTGGTCCTCTGTACTTGGTGTCAGGCTGTCAGGTTGTGTTCTCAGTGTATTGCTTTGGAAACCCCATGCTTTTAGCACAAATGCCTCTGTGGTGAACACCAGCATGGTCCCCATGCCCGATTCCTCTGTCCATACGGTCCCGTCTCATTTCTGTTGTCTTATAGTCTTGTATTTATGACCACATCTGCTTCATGGGTGCTGGGGCTGCCACCCTCTTTGCTAGGCACCTTTCCTTGTTTTTGCCTGTTTCCTTCCATATGTATACACACACACACGTATATCCATGTGCCAACTGTGTTCCTGGCGCTCATGGAGCTACAAGAGGGCATTATCCACTGGAACCAGAGTTAACACATGGTTGTGAGATGCCATGTGGATGCTAGGAATAGAGCTCAGGTCTCCTGCAAGAGCAGCTCGTGCCCTTAATCACGGAGCCATCTTTCTAGTCCCTGTTTTTGCCATTTTAACGGTGAAAACATTCAGAACTTTGTTACCCAACATCAAAAGGAAATCTGACACTTGAATCTATCTTTATTAATTTTTTTAGTTTGCATGTGAAAGAATGAGGTTGCTTATGATCTTTTTGCTAGACGTAGTCTCTGATTGCATTGCCCACTCCCTTCACGCTCTCTGTCCAATGCCCACTCATGTTGTAGGAACTGTGTCATCAACTTCATCTAGAGGCCCATGAAGGTGCTTGCCATAGGTCAGTAACAGATTATTCAGGGTTAGAGGATGGAGCTTTTACTCTGCTTAGGACTTTTATAGACTTTGCTCTGGTTTAGATGCTGGAGCATGGGTAGGAAGGGGTAGGGGTATGCCAGGTGCTCCTCTGCGGTTTCCAACCCATTGTCAGGACTGCAGACTTGAGAACTGCATGTCTTACTGGTAGCAAGTCAGCAGTGTTATTTGCCCTGGATTGTTAACATCGCAGCACTGTGTGTGCACGGGAGCATGTCCATGTATGTGCACACTTCTGTGTGTGTATCTGTGTGTGTGACTAATGTGTCAATTTCAAACCTTGTTAAGCATGTTAATTTGATAAAGAAAAAATTTTTAAAGCCTCTTAAAAAGTGATTGTTTTTTGGTTTGTTTTTTACTGTGCTGTCTCCACATTGTCTCAGAATCCTTTAAAAAATATATATATAATACCCATTTGGGGCCATTGCGATGATTCAGCAGGTTAAGACAGATACTTGCCATCGAAACTGCTGACCTGAGTTAATGAGAGAACTGCATCCCAAAAGTTGTGCCCTGACATCAGCACATGTGCTATTCTTCACCAAGTAATTAAGTATAATTAAAAGTTAAAAAAAAAAAAAAAAAAAATATATATATATATATATATATATATATATATATATATATATATTCATTTTGTCCTGTGCAGTGGGAGAAGCCTTGGATAGGCACACAGGTTGTGGTCGTGTAGTACCTGGCTGTGTGATCTTGCTGACCTGCATCACCACTGTCAGCCGGAATATCGGCATCTCCGACTGCACAGCATGGACTAGACCACCTTCAGGCCCTCCCGGATCAGGAATCCCAAGGTGCCCTGGGAAGGAAAGCTGCCTGCTCCAGGATAGAATGGGGAATTTTACCCAAGGAGCTTGGGTGGGAAGGCAGAATCCTGGCTCAGAGTCTTCCCAGGAGGCTGTGGGGCTGGACACTGCTGTCCTGAGATACTCTGGTGAGTAAATTTATTTTTAGGCTATCTTTATGATTGCTTTCCTTGCCAAGTGACTGTTAACTGTACTTACATATGCTAAATAGAGACCATGACAATATCAAGAAGCCGATACAAGTGGCTCACAAGTGACTTTAGTTTTGTGCCCTCCCCCAAAAGAAAAGTTTCAGTACAGTTTGCTTTGTTTTGTTTTGTTTTTTAAGAATGAAGAAAGTGGGAGGCCGAGGAAGGTGGATCTCTGTGAGTTTGAGGCCAGCCTGGTCTACAGAGTGAGTTCCAGGACAGCCAGGGCTACACAGAGAAACCCTGTCTCGAAAAACAAAACACAAACAGAGTGAGCTTAGAGGACAGCTCTGGAGTAGAGCACACCTAGCTGCATGGGGCCCACATTCAATCCCCAGCATTGCAAAATAACAACTAAAACCCTTCAGTGGCTCCAATAGGCTCGAATGCGCATGTCTGTGGAATGGTGTTTCCTGGAGTAGAAACCCTACGCAACTTGAGAACAAGCTTGGCCTCTGTGCTCTGATATGGAAAGATCTTCAAGACAGATTGAATTAAAACACTGAATAATGATCTCATTATGTTTTTTTAAAAGGCATATTATATGTTTATGAGTGCATAGGCATTTTTGAAAAGAAAGAACAAGTACCATTAATAATAGAGCTGCAGCTTGGAAGGGACTGGGGTTTACATTTTCATTTTATTCTGTCTGTAGTGCTCCGATTTCATAATAAAAATATATTTGGCAAAGGAGAGAATTCAGATTTCAGTCGGGGTTTTTGAGACTTTCTAATAGTCTCTTTGAAAAATCTGAGTAAAAATAGCCTGCTGGGAAAAGCAAAGCGAATGTAAACACTTTGGCCTTCCATCATTAGGCAACTCTCCAGTTCCAACTTACCGGCCGTCCTCTTTCCAAAACACAACTCTCTGGTGATTGTGCCTTTGCCTCAGAATGATCTGTGCCCCTCCCCCCACCCCCACCAACCAAGGTATACTGAAGTTCTGAAGGCGGTACAGCAGATCACGGGCATGGCCTGTTGGCTTGCTACCCAGTGTTGATGGCTGTACCATCCATAGTACTCATGTAAGAGACACTTGTGTGCTCACCATCTTCCTGAAACTGTGTTTGGCTTCTAGGTCTCAATCTTCTCTCTCGTAACAGCAAGTGAGGAATGACTAGACTATCAGGTTCAGAGCTGCTTCTAGAGCCCTCAAGGCTGTGTCTGAGCCCACCCATCACCCTCTTCCTTGGTGTGGTTACTTCCCATCCCATTCCCCAGGCTCTCAGCAGGCCACTGAGCCATGCCAGTGGGTCTCTGCTCTGGACCCAGCCCAGGTGCTGTCTCACAGTTCCTCTCTGAGTCCAAAAGTGGCTCTGCTCTCTTCAGAGGTCCTGTAACCCTTCCAGCCCCTTACTTTCACATCCTACTCTTGTCTGCAGCTCTCTCTGGTCTCCTCAGATGGCTTCCTGGGCATGGTAAAGACTTTTTTTAGCTTTTACCTTTTTTTTTTTTTTTTTTTTTTTTGAATGTTATTGAGGTATAATTAATGAATAATGACTAAAATCTACTCAAGATGTAAACGATAATGATAGACATCTTAATCTGGATAAGGGTGACCAACAATGGACACCTTCTCATCACAGTCACCGTCTGCGCATGCGCTCAGAACACTTACTCTCTGCTGTCTTACTAGAGTTGAAGGTGAGGAGTATTATTAGCTGATGACATCGTGTTGGGCAGTAGTAGACCTCAGAATCCCTCGCCTTAGAACTCAAGGCTCACAGCACTTGACCAACCCTTCCCCATACTCTTAACCCAGCCCAGGCAACCACTGTCTGTTTTCTGCTTCTATGGAGGAAGTCTTGCTATCAGAGTGTAGTAATGAGCAGCTCCGTTTTTTATGATCTGTTCAAATATTTTTACTTTCATTCAGAGAATTATTTTTAAAGGTCTGATGTTAGGGCTGGAGAGATTGCTCAGTGCATACATTTATGCAAACCACCCACACAAAATAAAAATGAATTAAAAAAAAAAAAAGCCTGATGCTAGAAGTGAGACTGTCCTTCAGAATCCAGTATGACTCTGATAAACTCATCTTTTAGCATGGTGACGTCACGTGACATATAATAGGTTAGACTGTCTCTTTCCTCTTACACAGTTTAAACTGGAGCCTTATTGAGGAATTTTTAGGTAACCAGGATCTTAGGGCGGTTCCCATGTCACACCCTGTACTTGAATATTGTAAGTACTTATCTAATAAGCAAGATCTTATCTTGATAGTTGAAAAAGTAAACATATTACACCCACTATTAAGACAACTCCCAGAAAAGTAAATTTGGAAGAAAAGCATAATAAGACTATAGACATTGCATGAAAACAAATTTCATTTCTCAGTCCCCTTCCGTCTTTGCCTGTACTTATGTATGGCTGACGGGGAAAGCACAGGTTAGCATTGTGACTTCACTTGACACCGCTTCCTACCCAGTTCCCATGCTTTTTGTGGACATTTGGCTCTGATTCAAGATGAAACTCTTAACATTCACTTGGTTGCTGCCTTTCCTGAGAAAGAGACGGAGACCGTAAAATAGATGTTGCCAGAAGAAATGCCAGGATGCACTTTGAAAGGAAGAGCTGCTACTCCAGGATTGCCGAGATGGGCTGGAATAAAACACATTAGATGAATTGTTGATGTCATAGCACAATCAGAGAAACTAAGATCTTAAAGCATTTGCAAGCCTTTTCTGTAATTAAGCACACGTCCTTGTGAGATTGGACAGGTTTTTGCCTGAGCAAGGACTTTATTTACGAAGGTGTGTTGGGAACAGCTGGCCAGCGGCCCTTCCTTATCGGCATGTTTGTAATACTAGCCTCAACTTGTTTGGTAATAAAAATCCATGTCTCTTAACTGATAGGATGGAATAATTTCCACAGAAGAATCAATCTCCAAGGACCCTTTTCAGAAGAAACCACATCTGACTAGTACCTATAGGCGAAGAGGTACAGTTAACATAAGGAAAGAATTAGACTAAATACCAGAATCTTTTTGACATCTGTGGACATTAAACTGCGCAGAATTTAACAGGCACTAAATACTATTTCTTGGCCCCTGGCAGAGGTGACAAGTTTGCACTGTATTTCTTAACTTGCAGCCACATTGAGGACCTTTTACCTTGAGAACCAGCTAACTTCATAACGTTGTTCTTAGCTTTTCTTTATAGAGGCTTTAAAGTTTTTTGCTGTTTCTTTCATTTCCAACAGTCATTAATACAAATGTTGTTTCAACTTAAATTTATGTTTAAGGATTAGTAAGTGCTACAGTGATCTCACCTTACTATTTTTAACTTCAGGTTTTTGAGAATGTCATATATAACCCTAGTTACACTGTTTCTGCTCCTCCCTTCCCCCTCACAATTGCTCCTCTGTTCCACTGCCATAACCCCTCTTGAGTTCATGACTTCTTCTATAGTTATTCTTGTTTTATACACACACACACACACACATACACACACACACACACACATGCACATACACACACGCACATACACACACACATGCACATACACACACACACACACGCACATACACACACGCACACACACACAACCTACTGAGCTCAGTTAGTGTGTGTGTATATATCTATATCTATCTATCTCTCTATCTATCTAGATATATACAATATATACATATATATATATATATATTACTTTATATACATAGATTTAGGGCTGTTCATCTAGGCTTGGACAACCTATCAGGATGTTCATCCCTAAGGAAAACTGACTCTCTCTGTCTCTCCCTGTCTCTGTCTCTGTCTCTCCCTCCCTCCCTCCCTCAGTAATCATTGACTTCAACTAGGGGTGGAGTCTTGGGTACCCCACCTTCCATCCATCCGTCCTAGATGTTGGCTGGTATGATCTTGTGTAGGTCTTGTGCAGGTAACTGTTGCTGGGAGTTCACTGCTGCATCATTCCTGCCGTGTCTAAAAGACTCTGGCATTCACCATCCTCATCCTCTGTGCTTACAGTCTTCCACCTCCTCTTCCTCGATTTTCCCTGAGCCTTAGAGTAGAGGTCATTTATAGATGTCCCTTTTGGGTATGGGGACTCCTGAGGCCACCTATTCTCTGCATGTGACCAGTTGTGATTTTCTGCTGCCAAAAGAAGATTCTCTGATGAGGGATGGGAACTACACTTATCTATGGGGTAAACTAAATACAGATAAGTATTTAGAAGGCAATTGGACAATATATTAATTTAGCAAAATGGCAGTTGTACGTTCTCCTCTGGTTTCAGTCGCCTCTCCAGCCATCGGTTCTAGCTAGGTTTATACCAGGCATGAGTTTCCTCTTATTGAGTGGGCCCTGTATCCAATCAGACAGTTGCTAGCTACCCCCAAGGCCTGCTACCCCCAGCTTATGGTTTCCCCCCTTAGCAAAGGTAGCACCTTCTGAAGCTATGAGCGCTAGCCCTCAAGGAGGAGGCTTCCAGGTCAGTACTAAATTGATTTTCCCCCCTACAGTCTGTGACCTAAGTGTGTGGTGTCTTCAGCAATCGGTGTATGCCCTCAAGCTTGAGCAGGCAACCAAGAACAATGGAATAGTCTGTATTGCTTTTAAAGGAAGGCATCCCTTGCCTGGCACTGGGGTTAGGATGAGATAGTCTGTGGTTCCTGGTGGAAACATTATCCTTCTGTGGTGGACACGCGTACACACACACACACACACACACACACACACACACACACACGTAAGCTTAGAAAAATAATGTTTCCCTATGGCCTTTTAAAACATTTTTTTATATTTACTCCTCTCTGTCTCCCTGTACTTTACTGGCTTCTAAGGTTACTCCAAATTAAACCCAAACCTCTAAAGATTCAGAGTTGAGATCCCCAAATAAGAGAAAACATGTGGTGTTTGTCTGTCTGGGTCTGGGTTACCTCACTCAGTATAATATTTTCCAGTTTCATCCATTTACCTGCTAAGTTCATGATTTTTCACCTTACTATGTTAGAGTCTGTAATTCCACAAAGAAAATATTATCAGAGAGCTGTGTACTTCTCAGTGGGGATGACAAGGTCTTTGTGTGTTATTTCTTGTTTGATTTATGAAAGGGTCCGTAAGTTATTAGTTCTCCCTCACCCCGGTTTTGTTTTTTGTTTTTTGTTTTTTAATAGCTTAACAAGACCTATTCAGTCTTACCTTTCTTTCACAGCAGCCTCTGTGGGTCCTGTGAGGGCCTGTGAGAAAGGTCTCATTAGGCTAGAACTTAGCTCCAGGGTTGAGAGACCAGCAAGCACTGACCTGGAGTATAGGAGGGTAGGAGAACTCTCAAGTGAAAATATGTAAAAAAGGTTTCAGTCTCAGAATGGAGCCTGCAGCAGAGATGTGCCAGGTACAGCTCCCTAGGACTTGGCTGGTGCTAAGCTCCGAGTGCAGCTGTCTGAGACCGTCTCCTCCCCAACGTGGTCACTGCTAACACATGTGCTAACATGTGGCCACATGTTCATTTACCACAGGGGACACTCGGTGCTGCTTTTGCCTTTGGTGGGTTAGAACAGCCAAGGTGGGAGACAAGTCCTGAGCTAGACATGCTATGGAGCCTCTAAGACCCAGAGTGAGGGTCAGAAGCCACACTGCTACAACTTGTTACTTCCTCACAACCAAAGGCTTGCTTGTTTACTGTGATTTTAACACATGCTAGGCTACCGCTGACGTGTATCCTCAGACCAGACCACTCCCCCCTGCCCCCCCCACACACTCAAAATCAATATAATGTCAACCCTAGCCACCATTCTACCAACTATTTCGTTTAGTATTTCAATTCTTTACTTGCACCAGCCATCTAATAATCAGTACAGAATATTGCATGTAGAGGTCGTGAATTTGGGAGCAGCTCCACTGTCTGGTACTGACTTTGAGGTGTCTCATGGCTTGAGGTCAGAGAGCTGGAAAAGTCTGCAAAATCCAAAGGTTCTGGATCAGGAAGATCCACTTCCGTATATGCTTCCTCCAAGCAGGAGGCCTCGTTTCTCACATTCAGCTTCTGACAGACTTTCTGGAGTAAACCGTTACATAGTGGATGAGTCTCCCTAGAGACAGTGACTCAGCATAGTACACGTAGAAGACTCAAGTGTCTGTCATAACCAGGCCCTGGGAGTCACACGATCCTTCCCACAGTTAGCTACACAGGTCACATGGGAAGGGACCACAGAATCCCTGAGGACGCTGTGGGGACAAGCTGATTCAGGAGGCAAACGTGAGCAAAGTGTGGACGAAGACATGGGTGAGTGCTTCGGTGGAGGAGGTGAAATGTGGAATTGATGGAGAGTCAGCGGCTCAGGGAGGGCAAGGGTGTCCCAGAGCAGAGGCTTGGGTTGCACTTGGTGGCTGTGTTCGGGCACGATGGGAAGACCTCTGAGGTCTTAAGGTGCGGAATGACAGCTCTCCAAAGGGCTCAAGCTAGCCAGAGACCTCATCGCTGTCATACTGTGGCTGTAGTTTGTATGTGAGCTTCAGCGTGGGCACCCTCCTCTTTCCTCACTGTGGTCCAGTGCTCAGGTCTCTCTTTTCTAAATTCTGTAAGAGTCCTGCCTCTGCCTTGGCCACACACTGTCTTGTACTGTTTAACTTTCATGTGTTTGTCTTGTTTATCATGTGGAGATTACAGGGGCCAACAGGGCCCAGCCTTATCTGTTTGCATTTCCTCTTCCGTGTTTAGCGCACCCGTGTGCAGTAAATACTTGCTCACTGGTGGTTAATAGCAGTGTAGATGGCCACCATTTCCAGCTTTGTGGTGCATAGTGTAGTTAAAACATTCCCCAAACGATCTCTGTGAGTGGAAAACATCCCCATTTGTCAAAAATATTTATAGAAAGCCAGGGGGGAAAAGTTTTATTTAACAAAACCAAATGGATTATTTTTAACTTCAAAAAGATTTATTTTTTGCTTAAGTCAGCCGATGCATTTATGACCGTGTGAAATAAGGGTGGCTTTCGTATGTACTAACTGCTGCCTTGCTTATGTGCATACAGCAATGTGGCCATCTGTGCTTTTGTTCAGGATGTGAGGCGGGCCTGTGAAATGACCACAGTCTCCAGAGCTACTCAAATATTTCACCAAAGTGATCGGTTCACAAAAGTCAGGGACTCCTTCCTGGTTTTAAGTTAGCAAGGACATTTGTGCTTTCATTCTTGGGAAAGTCTCTGTGAAACTATGAGTGAAATCCAGGGGTAGAGACGAGTCCTTGTAAACCTTGGAGGTAGCTGTGACCCCAAGTGACACAGGACTGGAGGACAGAAGGCAGATGAAGGACAGCAGTCGAGGTTGCAGGGAAGCGGGCCGAGAAATGCCTGCTCAAGGGGATGGGGCAGAAACAGGGGATCCCTCAGAGTCCCAGGGGACCTCAGAGTCCTGTGGCCCATAGCTTCCCTGTGGGAGAGGAGGATGAAAAAGCAGCATGAGGAGGACTAACAGGGACTTGTCCCTCGCGGCACTGGCCTCAGGAAGGCAGCCAGACCAGATGCAATGAGAGCCTAGAGCTCTGCGAAAAAGGTGTCTGAGTGGGAAAGCAAGACACAAGAATGGAAACCCTAAGGCTCAAATCCTGACAGCAGGCAGTGAGCTGTGAATTTGGGGAATCAGCGCGTGTGTCTGGGTTTTGGTTCCTTATTTATTAAATGCAAAGCTGGGTCATATGATGCTGAGGTCTGCTCAGATTCTAAAATTATGGTTTTGTTGGGCAATAAATGTACCCCTCACCCCCAGGAATTCTACTTCTCGGTATCCAATGCAGAAAAAAAATATATCCATTCAAATACTTATGAGTGTGCCCATATATTCTTTCTATGTAAGGGGCCCTAACTGGGAACGGCCTGTTAGTGAATGGAGAGACAATGAGGTGCATTTATACAGCACAGTACTACTTACCAACAACAAGAACAACGTACTTTATGAGATTGTGGGTGTCAAAACATTTGAAAAGATTTGGTTAACTAAGGGGCACAAATGTCAAAGACTACATATTGTCTGAGAGAAAAGCAGATGTTATGACAGTTAAGTAGGTTATCGGCTGCCAAAGGATGAAAGCAAATGAGAACTCTCAAGTTGGTAAAATGTGTCCTAAGTGTCACCGACCTCCAGATCCATCAGCGTTGTCACAAACAGCGGGAGCGACTCCTCTTCTTTAAAATGTTGTATCGCAGTTGGCAAGTAGATCTTAAATCTATTAACAATGTACATCACGATGTATTGGCAATGCTTGCCCCACCGAATGCTGAATCAAGCTACCTAACATGGGTATCGCTATTTATTTTTCCCCCATCCCTTATAATGAAGGCAAAGAAAGGCTGAGGAACTTGCCTGAGATCACGTGTGTGTGAGAACAGTTGCAGACGGCTCTCCCAGCAGTTTCCAGGAGTGCCAGGTCTTGTTAGCAGCTACTGTCACCAGGATGCACACCTCCATGCTGTGCAGTAGATCTCTTGAACTTAGTAGTCCTCTCCAACTGAAATACGGTGTCTGTGAGTACCAGTTCCTCAAACCCTCACCTCACCCACCAGTCTCTGGTAACTCGGATGTCTCTGTGTTTAACATTTGGGTGAGTGATTCAGCATTCATCTTTCTGGGGCTGGCATTTTTCTCTTAACATGAAGTCCTTGTTCTAACGTGTCCTCTATTACTGTGATTGAATACCAAAAACAGCTTGGAAAGGAGGACAGGTTTCATTTCATTTTACAATGTCAGGCCATAATCCATCACTGAAGGGAAGTCAGAGTAGGAACTTAAGGCAGGAACTGAAGAGAGACTGAGCTGCTGACTGGCTTGTTCCTCCTGCCTGCTGGTCAGCCCAAGCCCACCTGTCGCGGGCTACAGCCCACAGTGAGGTGGGCCCTCCTACACTAATTAGCACTAAAAATAAATGCCCCGCAAACATGCCCGCCGGCCAGTCTGATCAAGGCAGTCCCTCAGTGGAGACTCCCTCAGATAACTCAGTGGCAAGTGACAGGCTGAAGAGTTATCTGGGTTCTTTCATGCTGCTGCAGAAGAAGTTTCCTTTTAAAGGCTAAATAGTGCACCGTCACATATGCACACCACACTTCTTTATCAGGGAAATATTCTAGAATTTGGATCATAGTGACAGTAGCACAACTCTCTAACATCATTAGAATTATTGAAATGTAAGTTACTTCATTAAAATAGGGGAGGGTGGCAGAGGTGTGTTGCAGGATATTTGATCACACTGTGAACCCCCGAGATTGAGTACTGGAGAAACCTGTTTCTAGTTGTGGTGTGGCTCAGCCCTAGCACACACTTTTAATGAAAGAGCTTTCTGTAAACAAGATTAAATAAAATCAACCATAGGTCAAGAGGTGGAGCAAGCGACCGGCTGACAGGGCATGAATATGGGAAACCATAGTGAGTGAGAGGAAGTCTGGAGGATGGAGAGAGAGATGCACAGGAGGCCGAAAGGAGGGATGTTTGGCTTGAAGGGTTTTTAAGACAGCATGGAAAAGGAGAAGGGGCTTTTGCCTTCTGGGATGTTGGCTGAGTAGGAAGGTCAGCTGGGTGCTTTCTCTGCCTCTCTAAGCAATAGGCTTTCACCCCAGCATCTGGCTCTTGAGTCTTTATTGGTAAAATTGAGCATTTGGGATTTTTGTTTCTTTATAACAACAGGAGAGTGAGACGTTGGTGAGCAGTTAGTAGCAGTTGTTGCTCTTGCAGAGGACCCAGGTTCAGCTCCTAGCACACATACCGTGACTCACAACCATCCACTAACTCCAGTTCCTAGGGATCAGATGTCTTCTTGTAACCTCCCGAGGCATCAGGCATGATCATGGGTGCATGCAAAACATTCATACACATCAAAAAATAAATTAATATAAAATAATGTTTAAAATGAGGAGGGTATTAAAAAAAAACAAGGAATAGGGAGTAGAGCAATATCAATGAAACCTGGGCAATATATTAATTACTGAAGTGCGTGGTGGGTATTGATATCTCATTATACTCTTTTTCCAACTTTGTATCTATTTGAAATTTTGCATGCCAAAAATGACGAGCAATTAATATTTACGAAATTATTTTTAAAACAATATACCATTTAAAACAAAATAAAGGATTTCCTTATGATATTTTTGTATATTATGTTTTTCTCTTTCACCTACCCACTGCCCTTTTTTGTCTACCCATGGGTATCCACCCCTCCCTCCATGATATTCCCACTTTTGCTTTTATATATACATATAAACTTAGATTTTGCATATGAGAGAAAATGTGCTACATTTGTCTTTGTGAGTCTAATTTATTTTATGTAACATGATGGTCTTCAGTTCATCCTATTTCTCATGAATGAAATAATTTTGTTCTTTATGACTGAATAAAATTTCAGTGTGTGTGTGTGTGTGTTTATACATGATCATGTGTGTACAAGTGTGCATGCTTGCTTGTGTGCACACGCATGTGGAGGCCAAACGTCAACATAGGGTGTCTGCCTCAAATTCTCTTCACCTTATATTTAAAGATAGGGTCTTTTTTTTTTTTTACTTTTGATAAATAATAATTTATAACTTCATATATCTTGATATACTTATGGATATCAAAATGTATACTTTGATACCATTATAATATAAATTGCCATTTGTTATTTACATTATTTTTTAAAAGTAATTTATTCAGATTACCATATTTTTCAGATACTTGACCATAAGACTCACCCAGATTTTAGAGCAGTAAAACAGGAAAAACAGCAATCAGACCGTAAGGCGCACCCTAATCCCCCCACTTTTGCGGGGGCGGGGGGAAGTGCGTTTTATGGTCTGGAAAATAAGGTACCTCCCAATTGTTATCCCCTCACTTGTATCTTCCCGTTCCCCCCTCCCTCTCTCTTTCACCCTATTCCCCTCCCTTAGACCTGTGACAGAAGGGGACCTCCCCCACCATATGATCACAGCCTATCAGGTCTCATCTGATTAGCCTGCTTCCCCTCCTCTGAGTGGAGATAGGGTCTCTTGCTGAACCTGGAGCTCACCCAGCCAGCTGGACTAGCTGGCCAGCAAGCCTCAGGAATCCTCCTGTCCCTGTGTCCCAGAGCAGGGACTACACAGGGGTAGGCACTTACCCACTGAGCCATCTTCCCAGCCCCTCAAAGGTAGACTTTTGTTCCCATCTTAAAATGGGAAAACTTGAAGCACAGAAGACCTAAATAACGTGTCTGAGACCAATCACCTAATGGACATTTGTGTGTGGTCAGTTGACCGCAGGCTGTGCTTTGATTTATTCTGTGTTCTCGGTTGCCTGGGAACATAATTTCTACCAAAGGCTCATTTTCCGCAGACTTTAGTCCAACACGTGTGCTGTGCTCCTCTCATGGGTTCCAGGTGAAGTCAGCAAGAGTGAGAAGGCCATGTTTCCCTGGGGGAACTGTAGGCACAGCTAGTAGTTAAAAGGTAGTGACAATCTTTGAGGCACACTACAGTGGGGCCCCACGCCTTGATCTGAAGGCAGTAGAGACAGCTGTTACAAATGCAGAAACCAGGGTATCAGCAGTATTACTGTTCAGCACATGCTGGTCATGGTTAGTTTGAAGTGTGTATGCAGTGATAAAATCTAGTGGCTTTATCCTCCCTCCCCACCCACCTCAACCTTTAGTCATCACTGCTCTGTATTCAGGTTATCATTTTCTTTTCTCTGAGCTTCTACCTATGAGACATACAGTGCTTGTCTTCCTTTCTCCGTCAGGTGTATTTCACTTGACACAATGTCTTCCCTGCCCATTCATTTTGCAGAAAAGCTAGGGTTTCAGTCATCTTTGTGGTTGGACAAACTTTCTTCCTGCAGAGATTCCATAATTTTTTATCTGTCCATCTATCTATTGATACTCACCTCTGTTAGTTCCATATCTTATCTATTATGAATGGTGCCATAATTAAAATGGGCGTGTTTTATGATTCTTTGAAATGTGATTTCCCTTCTTTTGGCCCTGTAGCCAGAAGGAGGGTGGCTGGATCATATGCTACATCTTGCTTGCTCCATAGTGGTTCTAGTAATTTACATTTGTGAGTGACTTTCTCCCTAAATCCTTATCAGCATTTGTCTTTTTTTTTTTTTTTTTTTTCCCCTTAAACAGTAGTCCTCATAATTGGGGTTGCTTTTTCTCAGGAGTTTCCTGGAGCTCTCTGTACGTCTTGAGTACCTGTAATTTTGCTGGACGGTCTGTTTTCAGCTGCTTCAGGCTGGAGACCTCAGCATCACCTTCGCATCTGACTGCCCAGTTCTGTGTTGCTTTTATAGTGGGCTTCTGTGAAGTCTCGTGGGATGAACTCTTTGATGGGATTCTGGTTTATGATTTCTAAAAAGTCTAAAGATGTACACTATAAGAACATTAACAAGTCACCCCATGTGGAAAAAAAACTTACCTAAAAGTATTGGCTCATACTCATAACGCACAAAAATGTCACCCTGTTTCCAGGGTAAATATATATTCCTTGTGTTCCCAATACTTCTTGTCATTTTTTTGTTGGGGGAAGGTATGGGAGAAATGAGAGTCTGGGAACCAGAGAAAGGTGGGATAGGTGCTCCTAAGAATTTTCTAGTTGGTCTTCAGGAAAGAAGGTGATGCCACTTAGACTCTGACTTTGGAGCGTCTACTGACCAGTCTCAAAAATATTTTAGTTGTTTCAGCTTTGATCTTTTTTATCAAACAAGAAAGGACAGATTGATTATTCACTTGCGATATATTTGGGATACTAGAGCCAAATTTTTTCGACTTATTAGTGCACTCTGGCCAGTGCACTGGGCTTGACTGTCAACACCCCTGTTGTGTAAAGGCCATTTGGTTCCCAGGCACAGTGCTCCTGCAGGTGCTCACCGGTGTTTTGTAAGCTAATGAGTCCCCGTGTTCTTAGAGGCAACAGTCACTAAAACCTCACCCTCAGACAGCATAACCTAGACATATGTGTGTGCTCTTATGGAGGAAAAAAATATTTCTAGAGAGCACTGGGTGTGTTTTTGTATTTGTTTCCTTCTCTGCTTCTTTGTGTTCTCTAGGTTAAAGTGAAAAGCAACAGTTATCCACCAGGAGAAGGATAGGGTGAAAAGAACACATTTTTCTTTTGAGGATTTGTTCTGCTTCTGCATGGTCACCCACTTCTAGGATGTGTGATAGCATTTGCTTTCTCATAGTCTCCTCTAAGCCCTTGTCTCATAGTCTTTTGAGAGAGAGAGAGGAGAGGAGAGGCAAGGAGAGACAGAGAGAGAGAGAGAGAGAGAGAGAGAGAGAGAGAAAGAGAGAGAGAGAGAGAGAGAGAAGAGCCGAAGAGAAGAGAAGAGAAGAGAAGACACAGTGACACAGAGACAGAGACAGAGACACAGGCAGGACATGAACATGAAGGCCTGCCTGGAGGTCAGAGGACATTCTCAGGCATTCTTTTCTGCCACCTTGTAGGATCTAGGCACTGAACTCAGATTGTCAGGCCAGCACTCAAAGGCGTCTATCAGCTGTGCCATCAGGGCTGGGGTGGTGGTGGCAGGTGCATGTGTGTGTGTGTGACGTAGTCTTCAAATGGGCATTTTATGAGCTCATCTGGAGCTTCTTGCTCACTTGATCATCTTTCCATCAGGGCCAGCTATATCTGCACATTAACTTCCCTTAATTAACACTTAAGGCTGCTGGTCCAAGATGATTCACCTGCAAAAGCAAGCAAACAGCAAAGCCAAGCAGAAAGGCTTGGAAATGCCCCTGGCCTTTTCCCCACTTCTAATTTTGCCTCAGTATTTTGTACTTGTCACTTTTTCCCCCCACTGTGACCAAATAAATACCCAAGGAACACAAGTGAAGGAAGGAAGAATTTTTGCACACTTCACAGGTCTCAGTGCATGTTGCCTCCGCTCTGTTTTTCCTGGGCCTTATACATCAGATCAGGCAGGGAGTGTGTGAAGCACTGAGCTGCTAACCTTCTCATGGCTGGGAAGCAGAGAAACTGAGACAAAGGACCGGGGGACAAGATGTCTTCTTCAAAACACACCTTCAGTGACCTACTTCCCCTCCCTGGGTCTCAGCACCTAAAAGTCCTGTAGGCCACAACCTCACCAATGGGTTGATGATGTTAGAACTCTCAAAAAGCCTATGGGGTAACCATAACACCGAGAGCCTTCAGGAGCCAGTTTTACTTTTGGTACTGAAGGATGCTTCCCAGTTTGAGATTTCCTCCTCTTGTGTGGACACGCAACATTTTCTTCTATTTTGTAGCTTCTGCCTCGATTCTTTTTTGTGTTTTGAACTTTGGTACCACTGGCACCAGTGTGCTGTGCTTTTCTTGGCTCTCCTATCTTCTGGCCTATGCCTTAGCCCCATCCAGAGCAAAACCATGCACTAGAAAATGAGGAGAAGCCTGGCTCCTTTACGGGAACAGCTGGACAGCCAATGTAAACATTCCAGTTCAGTTAGAGATAACTTCTCCGTTTCCCATTACCCACGCCAGTGAGGTCATGCAGAATATGCTCACGTTAATGAGTGTTGTGTTTTATTTCAAGTGCAAGTTGTCTGGTAGAAAGTGTGCAGTTTCGAAGCCAGAGGCTTAGGGAGCAGCTAGTGTTTCCCCGCTAACAGCACGTGATACAGGGGCTACTCAGGCACCCCCCTCCCCCACCCCTCTCTATCTTCCTCCACACCTGCAGAGTAAGCAGTGCTGTGTGCTCCGGGATGGGCTGAGTCACATGGACTGCTACCCCTGTGGAACAGGAAACTGTCTTGACTCATAGCTCAGAGGCATCCAAGACTGGGGACCAAGCTTTCTCCCCCATCGTGTGGGTGGGAGTAGTAGTGTAAATCCAAAGAGATGGATAATGGTATCGAGCCAGAAAATGTGTGCTTGCTTCAAACCAATAGAACAGAGAAGGAAATTCAGTTGAATTCAGTGAAGGTTACTTGCCATAGTGACTGGTGGCAACAATATAATGCCATTCAGATTCACATTGTTTATATATAAACTTGCTACTACGTACAACGGCGCCTTTACTTTCTAGAGCCTTGCCTAGGAATCTCCCACTGTTGTCAGGGGATAAAGTATTTGATTAAGTCCACTTACCAGGTATGGCTTCAAGGATAAAAAGCTAAACAACTTTGAATGGAAATTCTCTCAACCTTTTTCCCCCTCGGTATTTGAATATTAATGTAGTCTTTTCCCCACTCTCGTGTTTTTCTTTCTACGGCTTGTGTGGTCGAAGAGGCAAATACTGTGATCATCACAGAAGGGTGTCCCTTGCTTTTAGGGGCAAGTTAAAACGTTCTCACTCGGCATGTTGAGGTTGGTTCGTATCCACCTTGCACCCTAGCATCTCCTTGACATCGCTCTCTCTGCTGGCTAGAACTGTTCTGCCCCCATAGACTTTGTAGCGATGCTCTCTCTCTCTCTCTCTCTGTGCGAGCCTTCTCTCCTGCTTGAATTGGCTCATTTCTTTAGAGCTCTGCTTTGAGATATTTCCAACCATGTCTGCTGCCCTGTGTACACTATATGCTCCCTTCTAGATTTCTCTAGAGATTTAGTGTACTCTCCAATAATTATTGGTCTATTGGCCTGCCTCCCTCCGCCCCAGAGAGTGTGTTAGCTAGCATGTGTTGAAGAGCTAGGTACTTTTCTAAGGGCTTAATTTGTATCAGTTCATCCAACCCTCACAGCAACGCTTTACGTCAGATGCTGTTTATTTTTCTAAATTCTTTAGTTGAAAGTTAATAAATTGAGTTCTGACTTACTGTTACAGATTTTGTATCACTAATTGGTAGAAACAGGATCTGTCCCAGGTACATTGGTGAATACAATTACATACTGTGAGCCTATCAGAAAGCTAGCTTTATGGAAACAAAGGCTATACTAGGGTGGCATTTAGTGGTCTCTGTCTAGCATGGCTACCCCCTTGTTGTCAATTTTTATATATTCTCAATCTCTCCTACATTAATAAGAAAAATAAACCTTGTTTGTTTATTTTGGGTTTTCAAGACAGGGTTTCTCTGTGTAGCCCTAGCTGTCCTGGAACTTGCTCTGTAGACCAGGCTGGCCTCCAAACTCACAGAGATCCACCTGCCTCTGCTTCCCAAGTGATGGGATTAAAGGCGTGCCCCACCGCCTGGCAGAAAAATCAGTTGTAAAATTTGACAATTTCCTGTGAGTCTACAATATACTATGGTCATAGCCCTCCATTCTATCTCTTATTCCTCTCCACTCCTGCTGGCCTCTGTCTTCCCAACTAAGTACAAGGAGGAAGATTCTTACTGTCTTTCTTAGCATGGACTGAGTAGCCTAGATATGAACTTATGGAGGAGTGCAAGGTGGGTGGACATTCCTGGGTGACCCATGGGGGATTATCAACCTTTTCATGGCCGACAGCTCTGAATACTTATCTGAATTTATGACACAACTTCTACCTGTTGAGACTTTGGTGCAGGAAAACAAGGTTGTATGAACTCATTTCTATCCAAAAAGAGAGTAATAACCATCTAGTTCTCCTGCTGGGCAACAACTTTCCAGTCAATAAAATTGCATCCTCTTAGAATTGTTTTCAGTGGTCATTCTTGTAGCATACAAAACTGGGTGGGTATGATAACCCACCTGACACAGGATCTCAGGGCAAAGTGGCCACAGCAGAGAGTTCCAGGTGCAGTGAGAGACCCTGCCTGAATAAAAAAAGTAGGGAGCAGTAGACGGAGAGACCTGCTATAAACTTCTGGCCTCCACGGAAATGTGTTCTGTGTGAACACACATGCGTTTCCTCATAAATGTAAACATGCAGATTATGTGAACATGCAGACTACACACACACACACACACCAGAAAAAAAAAGTAAATAAGAAAACTTTTCACCAAGGACTGGCTAGATTACATCCTTATCAATGGGTCAATATAATCTGTCTCTGCTATGATATAAAGATAAAAAAGATTGCATCATGTGGGGCAAAATCACATCTGTAAACTCCAAACTGAAAGTGCAGAGGAAGATCCATTTGAAGGGAAAGTCCCTGTGCTGCCAGTGCCCAGTGCCTGGCTCTCTATGGGCAGAGTCTCCTTGTGCTGCCAGTGCCCAGTGCCTGGCTCTCTATGAGCAGAGTCTCCCCATGCTGCCAGTGCCCAGTGCCTGGCTCTCTATGGGCAGAGTCTCCCCATGCTGCCAGTGCCCAGTGCCTGGCTCTCTATGAGCAGAGTCTCCCCGTGCTGCCAGTGCCCAGTGCCTGGCTCTCTATGGGCAGAGCCTCCTTGTGCTGCCAGTGCCCAGTGCCTGGCTCTCTATGGGCAGAGCCTCCTTGTGCTGCCAGTGCCCAGTGCCTGGCTCTCTATGGGCAGAGTCTAAATAAGCTGATTTACAAATGGAAAATAGGTTTCAGAAATAAAGTACTTTGAGAGGCACTTTAGCAGTTTTCTCAAAAACAGAAAACAAAACTTTTTCCAGCAATTGTTTTCGTATTGAATATGTTGCAAAAGTGTGTATTTTCTAGTTCATGAGAAGAAGATAACAATTTTACATTTGGGCTTTAGTGTCTAAACACTCTGAAACAGAAAGGTTTTAATCCCAGAGGATCCAACCCTTTCCGGCCTGGGTGGTGGTTTTCATTTTAATCTTGATAGTCATTTTTACCAGACTTTATTAAACTTGTCTCTCATCTTCTTGTTCTTGCTCCTCTTCCTCTTCCCCCTCCTCCTCCTCTTTTTCTTCTTCTCCTTCTTCTGGTTTGAGGATTTTCAGACATGAGCACACTGTATTTGCATCATTTCTACCCTATTCCCCCTATGTGTTCCCTTCAAGACCCCCTTCTAAACTTTATAACCTCTTCTTTCATAGTTATTCTATTTGTGAAATATATATATATATACATATATACACACACACACACACACACACATGTATGTATGTATGTATCCTACTGAGTCAAGTTAGTGTTGCTTTTATTTGCATTTTTGGGCTTGACCACTTAAGATTAGGATCTCATCCCTGAAAAGCAACAACAAAAACAGAAGCAAAACCTAAGGTTCTTCTTCCTTTGGCAGCTGTTGACAGCGTGTAGCTCTTTATCTAGCTGTGAGGGACTTGTGAAATGTTCCCCTGTTCATGTTGGCAGGTCAGCTAGGTCTTTGCAGACAGATAAGCACATTGTTGAGAATTCATCGTTTAAGAAAAGATGTGGGGCAAAGTAAATTAAAACAAAGAAGACAACATTCTCTACAATTAGAAGTGGCTTTCTAGAAATGCACTCTGCATAGTCAGATATGCATATTTTATACCTGTTTTTACATATGCTACTTGTCCCACTGAATTGTATGGCCACTGAGACACTGTTAACTTCTGCTAACATATAGAAAATTACTCTTCTGGGATTCACTTTTTTTCACATTAAATACCTTTGATATCATTCCATTTTAGGGAGGGAGGGAAAGAGAGGAGAGAGGTACAGAGAGAGACTTAATTCTTTTTATTTCATGGTATCTCGTGTTAGAAATCCATATTTAAATATGAATCTCATATTTCAAACCCATGAATGTATTTAAGAATTCCCCATTTTGAACATTCTAGATTGTTATAGGTTTTTATATAACAAGTAATGCTGCTGCAATAATAAACATTCAGCTTTCTGTCATTGTGCATGAGTAAATTATAGTCACAAGGTAAGTTCCTGGAGAAATTTCTAGGTAAAGGGTGGGCAGGCAGTTCTCTTTTGTAAATATCTTTTTCTGGGTTCACTAATTTTTCAGTGTTAGAAATTAAGCATAAACAAGTACCTTCCGCTCGAATCTTTTACAGGGCAAACTTCCTAGTAAAGTAGATAGATGCATTCAGTTATTCATGTATACCATACTCTTCTAGTGACATACTACAATTTCACTTCTAGTGTTCATATTCTTATTTATTTTAAAGCATTTTATATTTGAAATGTAGAGTAGATATGTACAGATAACATTATAGTCCTCAAAAAAAGAAACCTACTATGAAATTGTGCATCTTGCAAATAGTTTCATATATGTCTTTATAAGATTTATTTGCAAATTACTTTAAGGACAAAAGTACAGTTTAAATTATTTTCCCATTGAAGCATGCTCAAAAGCAAGGCAGAGCTTTACAGACACCCTCTTCTTTATTAGCCTCTCCCACTTTCTCTTGGGGTCTGCACATGTGACTTGTATTTACCTTATTTATGTGTGTGCACATATTTGTGTAGGTGCATATGCCTGTGCCTGCTTACAGAGAGGCCTGAGGCAACTGTTGGGTCTCTTCCTCTATCACTTTCCACCTTTTCTTCTTAAAACTTATTCATTCCTTCATTCATTTATTTATTTCTCGTGTATGGGCACATGAGTGCCACCACATTCATGTGGAGGTCAGAAGACAGGACTCGGTCCTTTCCCTTCCATCTTGCTGAGTCAGGGTCTATCTAGTTTGCATTATGGTGCTGCATACTCCAGGCTAGCTGACTAGATATCTTCTAGAACATTCTTCTGTCTTGACCTCCCATGCCACCACAGTGGTGGGATTACAGACGAGCATATTGCCACATAGAATTCTTTTTAAAAATTGGCTTCTGGGATTGGTCTCCTTGTCATGCCTGTGTCACTAATGCCTTCACTTGCCTTCACTGGCCTCCAGTATTTTTTTAATCACAGGATCTCTCACCAATTCTGTTAAAGAATGGCTGACCAGCAAAGTCTATGAATCCTCCTGGCACTGCTGGGATGACAGCCATCCAACCCACAGCTGGCCTTTGGCGTGCATGCTGGAGATTTTTAATTCCAGCATGTAGCAAGTACTTTAACTACACTGAGCCACCTCCTCAGCCCTGTAGACCTCACTAAAGGCAAATGGTCATGCTTGGACTTGTAGGGTAGCCGTGGAGTTTGCATGTAGCATCCAAGGCCCTGGGTTTGATCTCCAACACTGGAAAAACAATCAAAAACACCTTTCATTTCCAAAAGAGCTACATTAAAAAAAATAAATAAATAACCAAGGCACAAACTGTACTTTAAGAAATAATGTCATGTTAGTTAGACTGTGAGGATGTAGAGATGGATTCCAACCCCTATAATTTAGATATCATCCGACTTCTTATGGCTCAGCACTTGACAGCTCACGCATGTTGCCCAACTGTTGATTAACATTAAAGTAATTGTGAACTAGATAACTGCAGTAAAGAAGTGATAGCTTAGTGTAACTGACCACATTCCTGCTGACACTTCCACTGTCTCCCACCAGCGAGCTGTCTTCTGGGTTCTCAGTGTTGGCATGTGTGGCCTCACAGGTCAGTTTTTGGCTTTCTGTTTAATTAAGTCGGAGGTTTGGACTGTGTGTGTGCTCTTCCCTCACTGCTGCTCTTCGGCTTCCTGACTGTGTGGACAGCTCTGGGTACAGCCTGTGCTTCCCTGCCCCTTCTCAGAAAGGCCACCTTTGCAGAGAGTGGCCTTGCAGAAGAAGGTCTTACGCAGTCCAGGCATAAGTGTCCTTGGATGTATAAGGTTTTATGATCTCTCTCAAGACTGCTGTTTGGATGTGGCACAGGGAGGTATTCAGAGCCATTGCTGCTCAGAGTTCCAAGTGACTTTCCCTTTGCAGTCATTTACGGTGCCTAGTTAATCAGGCGAGTGTGGTTGTATGTGGTGAAGTCGGTGTAGTGTTTCTTGCTAACTGTAACTGATATTGAAGAAGACAGTTACTTAAATTTTTGGCAACATTTGTGAAAGGCTTAAGATCAGAGACTTTTGTGCAGTTTCCTTCTCTGCTCAGACCGCAGTTTCCTTCCTTTGCGTTAGCAGCTGTGCCGCATGTTCAGTCGTCTGCTTTCTCACCCTCCATGGCACATAGCAAGCTCACCCAACCAAGATGAAATGTGCCTGGCTACTCACAGCTTCTCTAGGTATACACCCTTGTCAAACCTGAGTGAGGTTCTCACTTTTTTTTTTTTTTTCATGTTTTTAAAGGAGAAAAGACTTTATGGAGTTATCTCTCATTAGATTACGTTTTCTGGGGCCAGAGGTTAAGGACAGGATGACCTCGTGAGCAAGGTGAGGGTTAGTAGCCAGAAGCAATGGTGGTGTACTTAGCACATCGTCTGAATAAGGCTCCCTGTTAGCAGGTTTTGAGAGAGAGAGAGAGAAAGAGGAAGGGAGGGAGAGAGGAGAGACCGAATGTGTGTGTGTGTGCGCGTGCACACAGCACCTATTCTGCCACAGCATATGTGTGGAGCCAGACGACAACTTGCAGGAGTTGGTTCTTTCCTTCCACCATGTTGACTCCAGGAATGGAACTCATGCTATTAAACGTTTGCAGTGAGTCCCTTATTTGATGAACCTCCTGGTCTACCTTCAGCACGTGTTTAAACCATATGTCCACAAGATGGCTCTGGGGCTATAATGAAAAGGTAACACTAAAGGAAATAGCGTAAGGGCTAAGATGGGCAGTTCAGCCTGTGGTTGAGGCTCCAGGGCCAGCCTGTGAGAGGACAGAGCAGGAGACAGGGCATGAGGAGGAAAGTGAAATTTTGTGTCCATCTACACACACACACACACACACACACACACACACACACACACACAGAGAGAGAGAGAGAGAGAGAGAGAGAGAGAGAGAGAGAGAGAGAGATCACTGGAGTGGGTGAGTGCTCAGCATAGTTACATTTTATAGAGGACGTGTTTATTTTTCACAGAAGAAAGGAAAATAAAGCTGTTCCAGTGGGCAGCTGTAGTTAGGATTGAGAGCAGTGAGCTTCTTAGGGACTACGCTGCTGCCAAGGGAGGATGTGTTTACTGGGAAGAGTACGGACTTGTAAAGTTAGGGAAATGTGAACATGAGGATGGAACTAAAAGGAGATTGCAGGGCAGGGCAGCCTGTTCATTCATGCAGAGAAGGCAAATGTGGTCATTAAAGTCCTGTACACACTCCACAGGATGTAAGAGTTTAGAATAGAAGGTGAAGTTAGTTTACAATACGCCCTACTTGGAAAATCAACTATATGCTAAAAACCAGGGGGAAAACCCCTATCTCGATTATTATACTCTTTATTCTAACTTCCATATTAAAAGTGGTTACATATACTAAAAGAACCTCAGTGAGGATGGGGGAACAGTGACATTGAAAAGTCCGAGTAATGAGGCCAACTTCCAACTTTCCCTCAGATGAGTCACTTAAACAGCCAAGGCTCAGTTGCTTTGTCTCTAAGATGTGGATGTTAACAGCAGTTACTCTACACTGCTGTTGGGAGCCCATGAGGTAGTGTTGCATGTCTGGTGAGTGCTGCATGTATCAAGTATGCAGTACAGGCTAGCAATCACTATTAGGAAAAGAGTTCCCCGTCACATGTGTATCTGCTTGCTCTTTCTTAAAGAAACAACAGCTTGCCTTAGCACAGCCTATAGCCTGGCATGCATCTGATGAGAAGCCCACAGCCGGAGACTAGCCCCTGGGAGAACTGTGCCTTTAGGGTAGAGCCATGTCATTCTCCACGAAAACTGGAACTGAGCCCAGTGTTCTTGAATGCTGAGGAAGCTGGCAGAGGATGCTGAGTGTGGAGGGAGGAGGGGACTGTTAGGCTCTTTGTGGCTGTGAAACTTTTATGTAGGCATTAAACGTGGTTGTTGGCCTCAGACAAGTCCTTGGCAGTGTCATCTACTGGGTCATGAGTCTCCCCCATACCCCTCACTGAGAGGGAATTGCAGTACCTATTGGGTGTCTTTTCAGCTCACAGGTTGTTTCTCATTTTTCACAAGCCCAACATTGCTCTAAACTGGCTTGGGGCATTATCACCACCGTGGAACTGTCATTTGGGGGTCTCATTTCTCTAAGGCCATTTGTAAATGTCCCACAGCTTAGCATGTCTGTGTTTTTGATGCTATTAGGTTTCTATTTTTTTCCAATTATGTAAGTAAATAAATAAGTGCCTCTCTGTGTGTGTGTGTGTGTGTGTGTGTGTGTGTGTGTGTGTGTGTATACGCGCACATGCATACAGTAGTTAGAGAACAACTTGTTGGAGTCAGTTCTTTCTTTTGCCATATGGTTCCCAGGGATTGAACTCAGGTCATCTGGCTTGATGGCAAGCACTCCCACCCACTAGCCTATGTTGCTGACCTGGAGTCTCTCACTAGTTTTTGTCCATCTGAAGGAGAAAAGAGATTTGCCAATCCTTGTTCCCACTGGCTTTGCTCTATCTGTTCTACTTTTTTATTTTCTTCTGATCATGTTGACTCTAACACCAAGGTTATGAAGACCCTAACTGGGGTGGAGGTGGGACACAATGTTTTTGTCTTGTGTTCAGTTGCGCCAGAGAGATAGTTGATAGCTTTGCAGGACACATTCTTCCACTTGTTTGCATGTTGGCATCTCTGGCTTCCACAGATGCAGAAGCCCAGGGCCCGCCCCAAACAAATAAAATCAGAACCTCTCAGGGAGAAACTCAGTATTTTTAGAAACGTCTGTGGAGCTTCCAGGGTGTAGCCAAGAACCAGCGCTCCAGAACATAGCTCTCAACTGTGGGTGATTTTTGTCCCCCGGGGACATCTGGTAATGCCTACAGACTTTTGTGGATGTCACAACATGCTTCTGGCGTCTCGGTAGTGGTGGGAGAGTCTGCTGAGAGCATCCTTTAATGTCCAGGATGTAGTACAGCATGTTATTAAGCTGGCCCCAAATATCAGTAGAGCCAGGATGAAAAACAATGCTCCAGACATCAGATCCATGACCTTCCGGAGCCACGTCCACGCCTCTCGTGGGGAAATCACTGCAGGTGGGTTAAATTTTTGTCCTCTCAGTAAGAATGTGTGGGACGTGGTTTTAGTCTGTACCTTTGCCTCTTTCTTTTGTACCTGCCATAATGACAGCCTGTCTCTGAGACTACTATACCGGGTTCTGATTCTGGGGCCAAATGTAGCTTTGTTCTGGTCTTCTAAATTTATCATATTTGAATGGCTTGAAAGAAGGCCAAATTAGGAAAATTAAACCCAGCGAACTGCTTTTGAGTAAAGTTTTTGAATTGCTTGGCTTGATGTAAAGTGGTCATGTGACGTGGGTGCTGGGATTTGAACTCGGGAGCTCTGCAAGAACAGTGTACGTGAAGAAGAATGGCCCCCATCGGCTCATATATTTACATGCTTGATCCCCAGTTGAAGAACAGTTTCTGACCGATTAGGAGGTAGCTCCTTGTTGGAGCAAGAGGTGTGCCACTTGGAGTGAACTTGGAGGTTTCAAAAGCCCACACCAGGCTCAGTGTTTCAGTCTGGCCAATCACTGAGAGATCCTGTCTCAAAAAAAAAAAAAAAAGAAAAAAAGGGGGTGGAGAAATGATTGAAGAAGATAATCTCTGGCTTCCACACACATCTGTGCAAATGTGCACGTATACTCATACAGAAGACATTCCAAGATTAAATAAATTAAAAACTACAAGGCCAGAAAAAAAATCTAAATATTTGCATATCTAAAGATAGTATTTTGATACAACTGTAAGTAAATTGAGAACACAGCTATATAGCGTTAGGCTAAGAGTAAAGTCTCCCCTGGATTTTGAAGTCATCGTTAATACCGAGTGAGGAAACAGAGAAAGGCCTTCCGGAGTGTTCCCCTCAGCCACTGCAGCATGGCTGTTTTTATTCCTTCCCATCTATTTTTATGCCTTGTGCCAGTCGCCACAGTGCTTTGGGCTCTGTTGTGTTCTAACCCTGAACAGTGCTAATATGTAGCTAGTGACCAGTAAGCCCTTCTGACTGAGCAGTGGCTTTCCTGCTCCTTGAGGCCTGTTTGTTTCGACACCTTCTTAGTAGCCCTCTGTGCTTTGTCATTTCACCCCATCCCCCAAGAAGAGCAGCACATACTGCTGAGATTTTCACAAAAGCTCATGTCTTTCTGCTGACTCCCACTCAGTCTCCTGAGAAAAGGCTCTAGGACTATATAGCTGGGAGGAAGGAAGCGAGTGTGTTCCTTGTTTTCATCGGGGGTGGACACCTTTCACTTTTTCTCTTCCTGACCACTCAGGGTGCTTCTACTCTGTTCTGTGCTGTGTAGACAGGCTGGTCCTTGATCATCTTCTGCTTTCCTTCTTGCTTAGTTCCTCCCTACTCCCCCGCCCCCAACTTCCCACCCTCACCCACTCCACCCCCAACCCCCACCCCCAACCCCCACTGGGCTTTGCTCTGCTCTGCCCATCCTGTAAGTACTGGCATTTCTCAGGCTCTGTTGGTGTCTTTACCCTACTTCCACTCTCTTCCTCGTGGTCGTGTCTATTTCCAGGTCTTCAGATTCTCTACATGCCAATGGGCTCCACATTTATATTTCTGGATGAAGCTCTTATCTGCATCCTCAATTCCTGTGTCTGCCTGGAATGTGTTGGTCGCTCTCACTGTAAAGAGCCTTTGCCGCCTTGTGTAGTTTTCTCCTGAACAAATAAGCCAGAAACCTGGGTGGCATCTTGCTTTAGTGCTTCTTTGTCTTTAACTGACTGGCAGCATTGTCCCTTCTTCTGTTAAGTAGCATCTGTGTACTATGTGCCACTGGTCACTTTGACCAGCCATGACCATACTGGACGTTTTATCTCAGTTACTTCCAGGGCAGATGAATGGCTCTTGCTCCCCCGACACTGCAGCGTGGCTCCAGGCAGTACTGTTGGTTTTGCAAATATCCCTCTGATTCTTTGAGTCCCAGGCTGGAGGTGCCCCACTGGGGTTTTATAAAGTTCCAGCATTTTAACAGGGCTCGTAAGATCTGTAGTAACTTGTTCCCAAACTGGCTCTATTTCATGGAGTTTCTTAAGAGTACCTGCCTCTTTCTGCTCACAAACACCACCGCTCAGACAGTCTCCTCTGGCCCCGTGTTTATCATATATCCTGTAGTTTAGCTTAGGGTACACCAAGGCCTTAGGAAATCTGTGTCAAGTGAAGGTGAGAAGATAGTGGCCCTGGATAGTGATTGTCCAAGTCCTCAAATTCTAATTAAATTTCCCTTAAGTAAGGACTTCCTGAATCTGTACTTTTTGTTTTGTTTCCTGGTTCTGTGTGTGTTTCCTTCGCTTGTAGTTTTGAGGTCTAAGAGAAGTGTGTGGGATTCTGTTAGTGAATCATTTGTAGTCTGTGCTCTTTGGCCACTGAGTGTTGAGTCCAGGAAGCTGTCCAACAAAACAGCCCATGGGAGCTGAGGCACCTTCGCTTTCCGGGGAGAGCAGGGCACCTTGGCTGAATAGACTTGGCCTCTCAGAAGCTTTCCAACTCTGTCTGCAGTTAAGTCAGAATCTGAATGCCCGAGACTTGCTGTGACTTGTCCACATTGTTTATTATACTTTCAAACCTGTTTGGGGAGGAAGAGCAACAGTGTTTGGGTCTTGTGTGGCCGTCTCATTTCTAAGCAACAGACAAGAACTTAACCGTGTTTTACCTGCAAAAGTAAAAAAAGGTAGAGACCACTGTTGGGTGTGTGGATTCTGGAAAACACCAGGTCAAGTTCCTTTCCTTAGAGGATTCCAGGCCCAGCATTTCAGGTTCCCCTTGGGCTGCAAGAAGCCAGCTTCCTCTGGGCTCCTATCTGTCATCTCACCACAGGATCAGAGGGGCTGAGCAGCCATGCTGAGTCAGAGGGACCAGCCAGGCAGAAATGATACCCTTCCTGTCCCATGGCTAGGCAGCCATTATGGTTTGTTTTGTTTGAAGATTCCATGAAAAGATAGAATGTTGTCTTGCTGATCCTGTTCTTTCTAAGGTGTCATAGGAGAGCCTCCATATGGTGCTTCCTTGTCATTCACAGGTTTTGTTAATCCGTTGCTCCCTTATTATAAAAGTATCATGTTTTTGAAGTATATTTATCAAGTATACTTTGACAAAAGGAAAAAAACCAAACAAATAAGCAAAAATCACCCTTGTTCTTATTACTTAGAAAGGAACATATTGGCACTGAAAAGATGGCTCAGTCAATAAGAGCACTTGCTGTTCTTGCAGAGGACATGAGTTTGGTTCCTAGCATCCCCATAGCAATGCAAAGCTCTGGCTCCAGGACATCTGGTGCCCTCTTCTGGTTTCCTCAGGCACCAAGCCTTCATGTGGTATACATACACATATTCAGGCAAAGGACTTAGACATATAAAATACAATAAGTCTTTTTTTAAAGAGCCCAAAGAATATAACTGTACTTGCCATCGGTCTAGGCTATTTCCCACCTGCAAAGACTCTGCTTTAAAAAGTACATTTTTGTGTGTGTATGTGTGTGGACTTATGCATACCATGGTACATGTGTGAAGGTTTGAGGACAACTTTTGGGAGTTGGTTCTCTCCTTGTACTATGTGGGTCCCAAGGATCAAACTCAGGTTGCCAGGATTAGCTGCAAGCTCCTTTCCCCAGTGAACCTTCTCATGGGCCCTCTGCTGCAGCGTATTGGTTCTCAGCCATTGTGAGGGGGCTTCGTGTTATTAATTGCAAGTTCTGTATAAAGACTGGGTGGCATGCCATTCTGTGGAAGTGCCTTCCTCCGGGTACAGTGTGTAGATAGTTGGGTCTGCCCTCCCCGTCACTTCGTCTCTAGCCTTGAGTTCCCCATCCACCTGCTTCAGCATCCCAAGTACGTTGATAATCGGCATCACCACACCAAGTAGCTCTTCTCAGTTCTTGTCATTTGTCATAATCTATACAATTTCCTTACATAATAGCCGTCTTCATTCTTTCGTGTCTCACTGACCGTGTGCTTGGACATGGCTCAGAGGGACTGTGGAGTTGTAAGATTTTTTTTATCTTTATTGCCATTTTGCCTTCCAGACATTTGCCTTGTTTCACGTTCCCACCAGATGGCACTAATTTCTGACCGTGTCCTACATGAGCTGGGTAGTCTAGCCCTTGCCTAACTTGCAATTGCTTTTCACACCTTGCTTCCTGCAGTGCCAGTCACGCCCTGCCCTGTCCTGCTTTCCTTTACCCCACTGCGCACAGTAAGCCACACATGCCCTGTCTTAGGCCATAACGTAGGTCTTCCTGCTACTAGACTGCCATTCCTTTGCTGTTGGGCATGCATCACCAAGGCCACACCACAGAATGTCTGTATCTCAACTACTTCTTCATGCCTATGGCTCCACAGATGACCTTTGCGTGGTTGTATATTCCCTTATTGGCCAACCTCTTTCCCTCATTGAATGTCAGTTTGTAGGGCTGTTGAGCCTTGTTTCACTCCCCACTGAACCCTCATTTCTCAGTTAGTCTTGTATTCGGCACATGTCAAGTTTCAGCCCTTTCCCCCTGATTAAATTGTCCTGTGTGCTCTTCTTGGCAATAACCAGAAAGGAAAGGATGACAGAGTAGCACTGGACAGGTGACTTGGGGCTCTTGTGCCCTCATCTGTTAGAGTAGGTCTGTGTTGGCAGAAGGGTAAGTAGGGGCTCTAACCCCTTTCCAGGGGATGAGATGGAGTTTGCTAGAAAGTTTGCTTCCATCTTTTACTAGGAAGGGGTTTGCTGGCCATTGGTCCTATGATATAGCCTGTTGGTAGGCTGAGGAGGAGGGGAAGGAGGAGGAGGAGGAGAACTTGTGCACAGCATGCAGGCATCTGTGTGATGGACGTGGGCCCAGAATGGCATGATACATCATTCACCCTGGCAAGCACTCAAAAACGAGGTGCTCTTTTTTTTTTTTTTTTTTTTTTTGAGTTTGTGCAATTTATTTTTACTATATTTTGAAAATTTGACCTTGCAAATAGGCCCATTGGTAATATCATATAATGACCAAGGTGTTCTGACTTCCAGAGAGGGAATGGAAGGTAGAAGTACTCTGCTGCAACTCTGGGGTGTTGTGTCTTTGTGGAGCCACCTTTTTACACCTTGTAGGAAATGTTTACAGAACCTAGTGGGAGCTGCACCAATGAGAAGGAAGCAGAAGCAATGGCCAGCCAGGCTGGCAATGCAGGGGCTTGGCAAATGTCTCCATTTCGGGTTGGAAAATATGCTGTGTTGCCTCATTAAGTAGAACTTCCAGAAATGTATAGGGAGATTTATTCTAAGAGTGCATAGTTTCTCTTAGCCAATTGAGAATTTAATTAGTTTAAAATTTATTACTGGGGCTCGTGTTCTGTTTTGTATGAAGGTTTGTGGTGCAGGAGAGCTATAAAGTCCTGAGGCTCTCCTCCTGCTCGCCTCAGGAGAGAACAAACCACATCCAAGTGCCGGCGTAGTTGCCACAGCTGGAACCTGGCATTTCTTTGCTTTTTAAATGCTGATGAAGTGTTTTCCCTGGTGGTGCAAGCGTGAAGAGGTTTGAGTATGAATGAATCTCACAAGAAGACAGACCTCCCTGCTCACTGGAGTCCCCAGACCTGCTCACTTTGTGGTCATTTCCTACCAGCAGAGTGACTGGGGCCTAACTTTCAGCCTTCTATGCTGTCTCATTTTCTCTGCTTGTGAGATGTGGTTAGATCCCAAGAGAAAAAACCAAAAGAATAACATCATAATAAAATGTGTGCTTGAAACTATATTACCTAATAGAAAGGCCTGCATCCCACACTTATTCTTTGAGCACAATGGTTTTCAACCTTCCTAAAGGCATGACCCTTTAATACACTTCCTCATGTTTGTAGTGACCCCCCCACCATAAAATTATTTTCACTGCTACATCATAACTAACTCTAAGTCTGCTACTGTCATGACATTGTAGTGTAAATATTTGATTAGCGACATCCCCCAAAGGGGTCGAGACCCACAGGTTGAGAACCACTATTTGCACGGCTACTTGGATGGAAGGCCTTGAATGGCAGCTGCCACGGGGGCAGATATGGGAAATATTCACGCCAATCTTGATCCCTGTGCCATAGCTGGCCCTAGTAGTGCCTGTGCAGTTTAGCTTGCTACTCTGCCTAGACCAAGGCGGATTAGGTTTCCAGGTCTTTTATTTAATTTTCCAGACTGGATCCATTGTATTATCTGATGAGCCAAGGACTTCTTTGTGGAGTGATATGCAGAGAGGAAGCCAACAAATTTGGAACAAGGCAAATCTGATATGCCCGTATATTACTATTCTAACCAGGTAGGGCAGGTAGATGGAACTTAGATTGCTTGTCTGTAATCTGGAGATAATGTTGCCCACCTCCCAGGGCCTGGGTAAATGCTGTGTTCTCACAGTGGGACAGCTGGTGTCTACTTAGCTGTAGGAGATCCCTGAGCCTGACTAGGGCTTGGAATCTGGTCCCTCCTGTCCAGATAGGACATCCCCCAGGTGCATCTATCCGCAATGTCTGGAGGCCACCTATGAGCATGTACCCGTCTCAGACACTGCATCTCCTGGCACAGTTCCATCACGTCACCTACCATGCCTCTTCACCAAGGACTTCCTTCTCCTTGAAGGGGAGGCGAGTGAAGAGGAGTGACGTGGAAAAAGGAGAAGACTCTGGTTGAATCACAGTTTTGGGTAGGCCATTGACAAAGCTATGTAGGGTTGGGAAGGAGGGTGGGAAAAGGATCGGGGGGGGGGGCAGGGTGAGAGGAAGTTGAACACTGAGACAGAAAATGAAGTTGATCTTGGCAGTCAGAGTCCTGGGCACGGTGAACTGGGGCAGTGTCTTGGGAATGCCAGACCGTAAAGGTCAGGGTGTTTTATAAGTGTTCTCGTTCTCCCTAAGGCTTGCAAATCATTTGTGGTACACGAAGGTCTCTGGCGTGCAGGCACCAGTGTGGTGGTGATTCTGTTGAATGTCCTTCTGATGAGGATGTGGGTGGCAGTACAGGAGGTTCCCCTCCCCCCCACCCTGGGGTATATAATAAGCAGCCACTG
Source organism: Acomys russatus (assembly GCF_903995435.1). Taxonomy (NCBI): domain Eukaryota; kingdom Metazoa; phylum Chordata; class Mammalia; order Rodentia; family Muridae; genus Acomys; species Acomys russatus. Next base: position 37,502,214 of record NC_067156.1, read on the forward strand.
AAATGAGGCTGTGTCTGAAGATAGTTCTAGAAGGGTAGGAGGAGTTGGCCTCATCATCTCTCTTCTCAGCCCTGCCGTTTGTTGCAGAGCCTTCAAGCTGCTGCTTAGCCCCTTGCTCTGCCATTTTCTTTGGAAACTGAGACAGCTACCCATTTTCTCCGGGTGTAAGAAGGATTTGGATTAAAGTGATTGTCCCTTGCTAAGAATTGCTAGACAGCATATAGACCAGGAGGCCATTGTCACGTGGTTGCAGAGAGATGCAGAAACCTCTGATAGAAGACCCTAGGATCCACAAGGAGGGCTTAGTCAGTGTCAGTGTGACCCCTCAGGGCACCTCCGTGACTGACGGTGAGCTTGCACCCTTGGCTGATGGTGCACTTGCACCCTTGGGGCTGCGGTATTGAGCAGCCCTGTGCTCCCACTAAAGTGTGACCATCATATACAAGACTCTGCCACTCTGGGGTTAAATCTATAGTATTGCCAAGAGTGGGGAGAGAGAGGGAGAGGGAGTGGGGAGGGAGGAAAAGAGAAAAGAAAGGAAAAGAAAAGAGACTAAAAACTCAAGGGTGACAAATACTTGGATAGAAATTACCTTATCAAGACCTAGTCTGGGCACATTCTTTGGCCACTAGGTCACCAACCAGTGTCCAGGCTTAGAAATTTCTACTGTGTGGCTCCTTGTTCCCCCACCCCCACCCCCTGCCACCGCCACAGCATGAGTATGTATGTGCGCTGGACAGCATAACAAGTGCAGCTCGTTGAATCTAGCCAAGTCCTAGGCAAGCTTGGAGGAGTTGTTTCCATATCCACAAAGGCAAAAGAGGTAGATGCTCTGTACATAGGCTACTCTATGGAGGTCGGACTCTCCACGGATAGTGACCTGAGAGTCTTTTCTCTGCCTGTGCCCACCCACCCATCTCCTTTTAACCAACTGACACGGTTTGAGCAGAATGTAGTTCTAAATGCTGGAACAACTTTAAGCAGGAATGAGTAGATCCAGGCACGGATGACCTGAGAGGTATCGTCAAAGAGTAGTGTTACACAGGTGCCGGGCTTTCCGTTGTTCTCCCCCTGTCTGGGACCCGTCAGAGACAGGATAATCCCTCTGGGTGTGGAGGTGCCCTTGCTAGAGGAGGGCATGCTATTTACACCCTTCTCTTTCTTGCATGATGCTGGGACTTCCTGGTGGTTCCATCCTGGGCTTGGGTCCCACACAAGAGGTGAGTTTTGATGCGAGTTTCGGGAGTCTTCTTCCAGTCTCCCCTTTCCACAGCCTCACAGCACACCTTTCGGTCTTCAGCAGTCTGGATTAAGTGGTGCCTGGTATCCGCTCAGCCACGAAACTACCACAGAGGCCATGTTAGGGGCATGGGAAGTGCTCCCTCTGCTTAGGCATGGCATTTTGCTCTTTATTAGTTGCCCTGGGATATATCAGTAAAACAAGTTAGGGGTGCTCTGGGGCTTTGGGATCTTGAATATCCAGGAACAGATTTCTCTTGGCATTTTCTTGTCACCAATGAAGTTTTCGTAGCATTGTAGGCCAGTCAGACTTTGAGAGATAGTACTTTTGTGAACACAAAAAGATGGTTTCTAAAACACAAGTTTTATAACTTCCTCCTATATGATTATGTAGATTGAAAATAATAAACGTGTCTCTAAGTTTGTTCATAGCCATTTATTTCCTTTCCTTTAGGTCTCTCCCCCAATTAAGAGGGCATCTTATTTAAACTCGTGCCATTAATAGTTCTCTTTACTGCTGGAACTCGCTGTGCATAAGGCAATTTGTTATTTGCTTCATGTGGTTCTCTCTACATTTTGATAGCAGTCTTCTGAGGTTGGTTGTGTTACTTTTATTTTACAGAGATGCAAAGTTGTTCAAGGGGATTAAACAAGTTTGAGAGCCTAAGAACCAGAAACCAGCATAAATGGAATTTGAACCAGCTCTAGCAAATTATATTCCACTTTCTGTCTTTTTTTTTTTTTTTTTTTTTTTTTTTTTCTGGGTGCCTGGGAGACTGGAGCCAGATGATCAGTGCTACAGAGGATAAGAGTAAAACCCAAACGCAACTACCTTGGGGAATGCGAGAAAAACACAACCAAGGATGGTAGTAACAGTAGTAGCTATCCCAGACTGGTACCAAGACATAAGTAGGTAGCTGTAGCATTTAAAGGAAGAGCCTGAGATCACAACTGAGGTCCTAGGAGAAGGCTCCACACCTCTAGGCACTGTGCTTTGAGTGTGGGCAGAACCTTACCAAAGGGAGAGCTGCCAACTGTGATGACTTCTGAATACCCAGGTAAATAAATAAGATTGTAAATAGACTATGAGACCATGTCTATGGAGACGTGCATACATATCTGTGTGTATTTGTGTGTGCCCGAACACACGCAGACTCTCATTCTTTACACGTCCTTCTCTTCAAAAGCAAAAAGCTAATGATTTTGAGCAGTGATTTTTGTTCTATGTTCCCTAGCTCTCCTGAGAACAGGAACACCTCTGAGCAATTCTTCCTATTAATAGCCATTCATTCATGTTTGTACTAGCTAGGTAGGAATGGGGTGTTGTTTTTTGAATTTTCTTCTCCAGACATCTGTGAATGGAGCCACTCCCTTTTGTCTTCTACTTTTTTTTCCCCTTTACATATCTGCTTTTCCCCCTAGCCTGTTGGAACAGTAGACTTCCTGTTCTGCTTGATTTTTTTTTTTTTTTTTAATTCTGCCTGTCTGCCTAACACAGTAAGCGTGTGTTTCTGTGTAGTGTGGCTTGCAGGTAGGGGGTGCAGGCAGCATCCAACCATCCTCAGTGTGAATTCGGAGACCTCTATGACCACACAATTAAAAACTGCACAATACATTCCTCTACGAGCAACAACATAAGAAGCAGCGCAGCTTCTAAAAGTTGGACCACTGTTGACCAGTGCGCTCGTTCGGTAAGCTTGTGGTGACTTCCCAGAAGGATGGTGTGAATTGGCTTGAAAGATGGAACTGCAGCTGTTCTTCAAGTTTGTGTGACTCTGTCAAGACACTTTAACATCCTCCTGACAAGGCGCATGGAGAAAATGCTGAGACTGGGTGAGTTAAGGCTGTTCTCACTCAGTGCTGGGTGCCGTGTCTGTTAGGACCTCGTGAGATGTCCAGATGCCTGATGGGCTGCTGGATGTGGAGGAGTAAGGTTTGGGCACGGCTTTGGAGGGGCTGTACACACTAGCTCATGGGTTTCTTTCTGCCTGTGAGGAGCTGGGGTTAAGCCGAGAGAGATATAGGAATTATGGGTCTAAAATGGCATCTGCCGAGTACAGATGAATAAATTCACTTTAGAACAAACGGAAGTATTGAAAAGTTTCTTTTAAAATCCACAGCCTATTTTATATATTTCTCTACATTTATGAGCTGTAGATGAATCCAGAGATATTTCCAGGGGTCTGCTACATTACACCCTGTAAACATCCAGTTTATTTCTCTTCCCCATTGAGTAACTGCTTGCTGGTCAGCATATTACTATTCTTATGTTTTTTCCCTCCTAGTCCTGAGAGCAACTTTACCCCCCAGGTACTGTTTGCCTTTTAAAAATAACACCTTAAGCTTATTGTAGCCATACTTAATATTGCTACAGATAAACTATTTGAGTTTTAAACTAATTGACAACATTGTGAAGAGTTGAAATGAATGAGCTTTTTAAACAGCCTTTAAAGTTACTTTGGTTCTTATGCATGTCTCTAGAGGTCTGTGTATGGTATTTGTATACGTTTATCAAAAAGTTTTATACTCAAGGCTTTTGGGGAGCCAAGTATGGTGGGAAGCACCTGTATTTCCAACACTTTAGCAGGTTAAAGAAGGAAGATAGTGAATTTAGGGAATTTCAGCAAGACTTGGTCAAGAGAGAAAGAAAAGAAAGGAAAGGAAAGAAAGAAAAAAGGTTAAAATAAGAAGTGCTTTATAGAGCGTAAAGTGAATAGTATGAAGCACTAGAAATTGAAAGACATAGAAAAGTGTTGATGCAACTTGTCTCAGCTCATTAATTGAACCTTGGCAGCCAATACTATTTTGTAGAGTCATAACTTCTCTTTGATGAAGTGGGTCACTTGCATATCATTTATATAAGATAAATATATGTCTTAAGGGTGCTCAGAACTGTGTGTGTGTGTGATGTTCTGCTTGCTTCACATGTAACACACACACACACACACACACACACACACACACACACACACACACGGTCTGTCTGGTGTATATAAACTGGTAGGTTTCTATGACTGATAGCATGGTGTATATACAGCTGGGATTAGAGCTGCATTTACTTGGGAAGGTCTTATGGAATAAGTGGGCTTTGGGGGACCTTGCAAAGGGAAGGAAGGAACTTTGGCAGGTCCGGAGTCATAAGGTTTCATGGGTAAGCATTAAGCACTGGAGAGCAAACTGTAAATTAGCGACTGAAAATGGGCAAGATTTTGTGAAAAAGAATTGAGAGTGTGAGAGCCCAGCAGACAACCAGACAGAGGGCCAAGGGGCTGGGCTAACCTCCTCGCTGGGCAATTTCCTCCTTGGATGCCAGCACGTCTCACGCTGCCCTCTAGTGGCATGAGCTGAGATGCGCGTGGGAGTGCCACCCCTCCTTCTGTCTTCCTTGGGTATTCTAAGTGAAGAGTTAGAGCGAATGAATGTACTATCCTCACTGCGAATCCTATTCATTTAGACACGAGCCATTTTGAGTTCGATGGGGGCGGGGGGGTGGATTATCTGGAGCTTCTCCTTAGCCAAATTTACTGTTTACAGAGTAAGCTAGTCATTGGGCACGCGCTTGCGCAGTTCTGCAGTGGAGTGAGAGCGTGTCACAACTGGCCCTGGGCCCTTTATGTCTTCACTTGACTTGTATTTTTTCATGTGGTTACAGAGTAAATCCTGGTAGTGGAGAGGGAGAAACCCATGATTGTGGGCACCACGGCTCACAGGACTGAAAGCCAAAGAAACAACAGAGGTTGGCACCACTGCCTGCCTTTCTGCCCATACGCTGTGTTCCTTATGGGTCCCAGTTGTTCTGTCAGACCCTGGAGATACAGAGGTAAATTAGGCAGAAAGAAATGCCTGCTCTTGGAGAGCAGCTGCAGTAGTTGAAGGAGACTGACACCAGACATAATAAATATGTAAACTATATAAAAACTCAATACTGAGTGCTAAGAGGGGACAATTTAAACAGCTCTCTCCTCCCATGTGTTTGTACATGCCTGCTTAAGCACGTGTGTTGATGAGTCATCTAAGTGATTGCAGTTGTGAATTAACTCTCACTAAGTGTGTTATATTAGTCTCACCCGAGCAGTGCAGGGACGCCTGCTAAGATTATCATAGGCAGAATGTTCTAGGTAAAATGTAAGCAGCTCCAAAGGCCTTGAGGTCAGAACAGCATGTTTCATTCCAGATCCGGGGTCATGAGACGAGAAGAGGTGGGTTAGAGATGGATGGAGGCAAGACTACAGAGGTCTCTGAGTTGTAATCTATTTAACTTTTTACTGGGCATGAGATGAGAACCATGTGATCTGGCCCAATTTCCTCAGTTTACAAATGAACCTAGCTCCAAGCAGTCAAGTCGAATGTCCGCGGCCCTCCACGCGTGCCAGATTGGAGTATTCGCCTTTCTGCTACAGCATGCTTTGCACTACTCTGCCCGCCCAGGCAGCCTCAGACCTCCAAGTGCTGTGGGCTCCTCTTGCATTGATACTTCTGCAGGATTATCTTTGTCTTTCCTCCAAAGCCCCATTACCCACTGATAGAGGCCTCACAGCCAGCATAAGGATGGCCATGTCAGCACTGCCTACCTAACTTTGGTAATATGGAGAAATCCCTTGTATTTTCCTGATAATTCTCTACCAATCACTAGAGACCTGTTCTTCACCTGCATTCATAATTAGGCTACGTAGGCATAGTTGACATAGTTTTTACAATCCTATAATGTCAGGAAAGTGAGATTGAGCTTCAGATCTTATTTAAAATTAACTTGGAAGCAGAAGTTGAGAAGGGAGCCAAAATTCATTGTCACCAAATGCTGTTTGTCCTGGACAGGTTTTGCCCTGCCCTTGTCTTTTTATCATATGGTGAACTAGTTCAAGCCATTTTTTCCCCTTTGCATCCCTTTACATCTTATGACTGCTGTCCTCTGGATATGGGCCAGGTCCTTCAATATCTGTGTGTGATGTAGGTCAGACCAGTACTGAGTTCAGAAGAAGTGACTTTGAGATCACCTACCTTGTCTCTTCTAGTTTAGTCATCCGATGTCCTATCTCTAGGAGAGAAAGTGAAGGCATTTTCACCTTGTGTCCTAGGATCTCTTACATGGTGCTTTCTCTTCTTAGACTTCATGTTATAGATGTGAGATTTACACAACCACCATCATCACCATCAGAATCACCGTCACCCACCATTTCCCGCTTTTATGCTTGTTTGTATAGTTTCTTCCCTTTCTTTCTTTTAATTGACAGCCAAGGTCATTTTATGCTCCTTTGTAATGACTGCTGAAATCTCTCTCTGAGCCTAAAGGATGAACATTAATTTGCCTTTTGTTGTAGTTGTTATTTCTTGTAGTAAAGTTTATTGATTACTTTGGGAACCTGGGACCTGGAGTTGTGCTCTTTTGCTTTGTAATTTTCAGGAGGGATTTGGTGAGAATCTAAGAATGGGAATCTGCTGGAAAAAGTCTAAGCAGGAGCATCACAGGTATTTGCTACATGTGGGAGCTGAGGAATGACAGGGCCTTGTTAAAGATGCTACCAAAGAGGCCAGTTAAAGCCCTAATTGGTTATCAGCTTCCAAAAAATCCTGTTGGGATTCTAGGTTTCCATTGTGAGGCTGCAGAGTGGAAGTTCAGATCTTTGATTGGCTGTGTGCTCATGAAAATGCAGACCTGTGGTTGGCTGCGTGCTCAGAGTGGAAGTGCAGACCTGTGGTTGGCTGTGTGCTCAGAGTGCAAGTGCAGAACTGTGATTGGCTGTGTGCACATGGAAGTACAGAACTGTGATTGGCTGTGTGCTCGGAGTGGAAGTGCAGAACTGTGGTTGGCTGTGTGCAGTGTTCCTCATTTTTATAGAGCTTATATAGAAAGGTCCTGTCATATGGAGCTGACTGCTTCCCTTCCGACAGAGGTCAGAAAGGGTGAGATTTGTAGGGTGGAGCAAGGTGCTGGAAAGATTTGTGCAGGTAAAAGCCGTGTATTCCAAAATACACAGGTATGACCTGGAGTTTTTCCTGGGTGCTGAAGGCACGCTCAGGAGCATCACAGAACTCGTGTGGTGAAAGAATATTATTAGTTAGCGGGAAAGGTGGCAAATCAACAACACATTATTAATACAGGAAGAGTGAGTTTGAGTTTGCCTGTGAGGCAAGGAAGTTTGCCTGTGTTCAAGGAAGCCCCTGAGCTGTGAGTCAGAGGTGAAGCCCAGGAACCCGGCCCTGCAGTCAGGCTCAGGACCCCTACCCATCTATGCTCTGGGATTTCAGTTTTTATACCCTCATCTGCCTTGGGACTCTGCTTCCAATGCCACCGTCATCCAGTACTGGTCTTGGTCCTTCTGAAAGGACACTTTCCAGGCTTCCTGCTGACCTAGATGAAGAATTGGGCAGCCTTGTACCCTGTGTCCTTGAGCTGCTGAACTTCGGGCACTGGATATATGGTGAAGTGGCTAGCAACATTAGAAACATTGTCATTGTCCCCTTTAGGCACCCCGACATTGTATCAGTAAAGGTTCCCAGTTAGACCTGCTCATGCCAAAGAGAGCTTTGCATTAGCTCAGTACCCAGGTGTTTAGGAGCACCTAAACTCAGTGCCTAGTTGATTTAGGAGCTTAGTGATATCAAGAACTCACTTTCTTCCCGGTTCCTTCTGTGGGTGAGCTTCTGAATTGGCTTCTCTCACAGAGCTAAGACTGTCAGTTCTAGACTTTAGTGAGCCACTTTTCTAGACGAGTTGAACAAATCTTTGATGTCTTGAGCACCAGTCTGTTGGCTTTGTATCTGCATTGCCTTAGGCATGGGTTACCTGAAATGCACTTCTCCATGCCAGAGATATCTGCCATTACTACAGTTGGGATGAAATAGTCAGGGCGGCTACCAAAGAGAAAGGAATATGAGTGACACCAAGCCTCAATGTCCAGCACACAAGCCATATGTGTTCCCACTAAGTTGCTTCTCATTTGACTGGCCATGGTGTGATATAGTGAATGGGGCACACCTTATGAAATGGCCACTCCCAGTGACTAATGTCAGATGCAAAGACACCGATCTCATGATCACTGTAACATTGTAGATCACACACAGAAATCCTCAAAGGTCAAAAAAAACATCTTTAAGATAAACAGACAACACTGGCACTTATCGTAAGTGAAGAAAATTTATTATAGACAGTTCTTTGGTCTCTTGTAATTTACATGTCACTATAAACACTCAAATTTTATACAGTTTTATTAAAAAAAAGCATATTCCTACAAAGGTCAGTATTATATTATAAATATATGGATTTAATCATCCTATTTGACTAATTATTTCATTAAACTTAGTCTGGGAAATGCAAACCTTGATGTAGGAGTTTGTTTTGCTGTAGATGAGTGCTGCCAGGAAGTGACTGGCAGGGCAGAAGAAGGACTGAGGTAGCATTCAGGGGGCTGGTAACATGGAAAACTGTATAAGATCAGGAAAATACCACTTTGTGGTGCCACTTTGGGCTGGAGAGATGGCTCAGTGGTTAAGAGCACTGTCTGTTCTTCCATAGGACCGAGGTTCAATTCCCAGCACCCACATGCCAGCTCACAGCTATCTGTAATTCAAGTTCTAAGAGGTCTGACACCCTCACATCAATGCATATAAAATTAAATTAAATTAAAATTTGAAAAGAAGGGTGCCACTTTATTCATTATATGGAATCACTGGCTGGTGTATCAGACTCTGGAGTATTGTCCCCAGTCAGCAGTAATCTTCACTGTGTCCCAGAAGGAAATTCACACACAGAAGGTCAGTCACAACAAGAACTACCTTTGTTGTCAGTGGGCTTTGGCCCAAACCTTAATGAAAACCTGGAGTGGGTTGTTCTATCCAGGGACACTGGGTGAGATTTCAGACAACCTGGAGCAAGGGTTATCATCACCGGTGTTTCAGGAGGCTGCTTGCAGCTCCTGAGGCCACAGTCCAGATTCTGGAGTTTAGTTGTCTAGTTTTTGAAAAGACCCTTGTGTGACGAGGTTTTGGATTGTTGTATGAAATTCATGGACCCATTTTCCCATTGTTAACACGTTTGAGGAAAGAGGGAATGAATTTGCCTTTGAATGCTAACTTTCTGATTCTTGGGCTTTATGCAGGCTGTGGTAGACTGCATCTTGAGGAAGTGAGTCATAGGTAGCTGCAAAGACTTGAGTCCTCTCTGTGAGGTCCCATCCACCCAGACAGGCCACGGCTCTCACTTATGTATTGCATGCTACAAATTAGCTATAAAGAGGCTTCAACTGGCTGGGTGCCAGGTGTGAATTGCTCCAAGTGCTGTTGGTTGTAAACCAGACAGTGGCCACATTTGTGGCTACACTTCACTGAATGGAATTTGCTTCTTTTGCCAAGGCAGACGAGGATATTGGCTGCCAGGCTGGTGCTCTGGAACTTTCAGATGTCCGTGGCAGTACAGGAGCAGTGTGCATGAGACCATATCAGTAGGTGACCCAGATCAGTGGGTGACCCACAGCAGTACATCTCTGGAGAAGTGGTTTCAAAGCCTCTGCATGTTTTATCCGGGGACTGGCAAGTCTCAAGGCAGTGTCACACTTCTGTTTTGTGGAGTCTGACTGCACAGAGCTGTTGCACCCTGTTGTGGTTTACTGGACATCAGTAATTTTATTAAGCTCAACAACTCACCTGCCATGGTCAGCTCTGGCCCCACCCCAACACGAAAGAAGTTATGATGGGCATTGAGTGAATAACAGAGCGAATAACAAAGCATTAAAAGTGCCAACCAAGAAACTGGGGGTCCTGAGGCTTGTGGTGTACAATATAATTCACTGGATCTCAACCCTCCTGATGCTGCAACCCTTTAAAACAGCCCCTTGTGCTGTGGTAAGCCCCTAGCCATAAAAATTATTTAGGTGACTACTTCATAAGTGTAATTTTGCTACTGTTATGAATCCTAATGTGAGTATCTGGTATGTAGGTTATCTGATATATGACTCTAAATGGGTTGTGGCCCACAAGTTGAGAACCACTGGTACAAATCCCCTTAGCAACACTGGAGTTAGAGACAAAAGAAAACTTAACTGGCCAGTGAGGTGACCAACTTAGGCTGTCACCATTGTGTTTACTCATAGTGAGAGATACCAGATTTTATTATGTGAGCCTTTTATCGTTTCTCTTTTAAGACCGACTTTAGCTTCTACCACACATTAGAAACCTGGCTGTCTCTTGAATAAGCAAACGTTGTTCATCCATGAGTTGGAAACTTTGGGAAGGGATCTGTGTCCTCATGAAAATCACTTGTCTTTTGGAGGCTCAAACAATTCAGAGAGGCAGAGATGGAAATCATAGTCAAAACAGTTCTAAATATTTTATGTCACTTAAATAATTTGCATTGTGGTAGAGCAGGAACCCCAAGCTTTGCCCCGCATGCTCTGGCTCTGTGAGTTGAGTCTTGGCTGTAGCTCTTCTCTTTGTTCTTGGTATTGGGAAGGTTTGGAAGTACTGGCCTGCCTGGCCTGGGAGTGGAGCCATAATGGCTGTTCATCCTCCACACACTCTTTTAATGTCTCCAGCTCTGCTTCCTACCCAGGTGCCCCATAGCCCTCACCTCTGCAGAAAATGGAAAAAGAAACCAGCGAATTGCTATCAGATGTTAGTACTTCCCAGGTCCTTCCTCCAAGGAATGCTTGTAGTTTTCAAAGGAGCCTCACAGCAGAACAGGAAGTAGGGCAGAGTTTCACGCTGAGTGCCGCCTCTCTAACGAGAGCATTTCCTGTTTCCACTCACAGGCCATTTGGGGCCTTGGGTGCCTCAGGCTCCCTTGGATCAGACCTGCTGGACCAGCACCAACCCAGGGAAGTCAAAGGAATTTTGAGTTTGTCCTTTTCTAAATACGTTTTCCCAGCTCCTGCCTGAGTCTGTGCAGATTCTTGCAAATGTGTTTTTGTAAGAGAGCCAGGGCACCCACTCACCTCCCTGTGGCTGGTGTTGGCACTAATACAACTGTGGAAATACAAATATTTCCTTTTCAGAGGCTCTCACCCCTGGCCTAAGATTGTCAGATATATTTTTTAAAACAGTGCCCCACCCCAACTTACACTTTTTAGCGAATCTTTGCAAATGAATGGTCCTCCATGATTTCTCTATTAGCTTAAAGGTGCTTTATTCTGCAGACCTCTTGGTGTCTTATCTCTAGTCATGTGACAAACTTCTCTTTGTCAAAGAATTACCAGTGGCTTCCTGACCAGTGTTGCCTTCCTTCCCCATTGGTTTTTCTTGAATGTGTGGGTCTTTGCATGTGCTACTGATGCTGCCCAGGCTCTTCCCCCCACCACTCCACCTCCTTTGCTGCCAGCATGTCTCTTGGCCAGGCTTCTATTGCATCTCCACCCCTCAGGTGTGATTTGGGTTCTCCTCTGAACTTTCATGGCACCTCATGCCTTTTAGCTCCTGTAGTTGTCACACTATATTTTAATTAGTGTACCCTATTGAGTCCTTCTCTACATCTTTGCTCCCCACAACCCCTAACTGGCTCTTCAAGGACAGACACCATAACTGTTGGCATCTGTATCCTTTTTCTGCAAGTGATGGGGGCTCCACAAATATCTGCAGAATAGAGATGGAGGTCAAGGACAATGGCACCTGAAATGACACAACTTTCTTTAAAGCAGTCAGTGAGCCCTGGTTTCCTTAAAAAAGTCTCGTCGCCCTAGGTCCTTTTGATACACAATTGGAGCTGTAGAGGCAGCTAGCCCTGATGGAAAAGATAGTTGTCAGGACATCCTGGCCACTGGCATTCACCACCCGGTCCAGAGCAGGTACTTCTGCATTGCTTGTCTGCACGTGGGAGTGGCTGTTGATGATAGCTGGATATACTTTGAGGTTCAACCGGAAACAAAAGAGAGAATACATTATTTGGGAGACCAAGCAAGTTGGTGGTGACTGGATTGATCCTTGTTTGGAGGAAGAACGTGAAATCTAATTGACACTTGGAGAGGAACATAGTTAGGACTCTCATAGCATTGTGTATATACAAGATCTTGTAGCCAGTGCTGAATTTTCTGGGCTGTTTAAGGATTGCTCAAGGTAAAATTTTAACTTTATATAATTTTACCGTGTGGATCTGAGAGCTCAATAGTCCTCACCACCCCTCTGAAACACAATTACTCTAAACCATGTATTGGCACAGGCTACCTAAAAGAACACTGAGAACTAAGGTGAAATAGGTGTTGGCATCTGTACCATTTTCCTGCAAGTGAAGGGGACTCCACAGATACTGATCACTCACTTGAATTCTGGTCACTTTGTTTCTTGAAATTATTGCCTGTGTGTAAAAACAGTAAAAAGAGTCACTCCTAATAGTTTTGGGGAATGAATGTTGGGCCATATCAATGTCGTATAAGTGTATGGTTAACTCAAGCCCACTTCATCAAAAGAGTGTATTCTGGGATCTGGGCAGATGGCTCAATAGTTAGGAGGAGTGACTGTCCTTTCAAAGGAACCTGGGGTTGATTTCCAGCACCCACGTGGAGGCTCACAATAGTTGTAACTCAAGTTCCAGGACAGCTAGCGCTGCCTTCTAGCTTCCCCAGCATGCTGCACACACATTGTTCATAGCCACACATGAAGGTAAAGCACCTGTACACATAAAACAAAATAATAATGTAAAAAATATGCCTTGTAGGATTTCCCAAGACCGAGAGCTGCCCAGGAGCTCTGTTTATATGGGCAGTCAGTCAGATGAGGCTGAGGCTCCTCCCACATGGCTTTCTACTGAGACTTTAGCACCCTTAGATGTGTGAAGTGGACTCCGCTTCCTCTGGTCACAACTCCTCCTTCAGTGGCTTCCTCTTTTCTGTTACTATTTGAACCCCCTTTCTTTCCCCAGTCAGCCAGTCTCAAAGCCTCCATGTGGGATCTACTCTCAATGTTTTGTGCCCCTCTCTGTCCCTCTTCTGAATGGCCTGACAGGTTAACCTTACAATAATGATTCCTTCCCAAACAGACACACCTTGGGTGTAAAGAAAAGGATAGCACAGTATAAGGTCAGAAGACTCGCATTGTGGTCTCAGCCCTAGCTGGTGGCTGTGGGCCAGCCACTTAATGCCGCTGAGGATCTGTAAACTCGTGAGAAGTGAGTGTTGAAAGCAACACTCAAGAGTCCTTCTTTAAGGCCTGTTACGAGGCTTGTTCTGAGGAAGGATCAGCGAGGTGTTGGTACTGCATGGTGTGGAATGCACCATCTTGCTCAGAGGCACATCCTGTGATGTGCCACATGTGCCACAGAACTTATCATACATTATATTAGCTCGTGTGTTGTGTGTAAATTACTGAATTATGACGTGATTTAACATATGTAGATAAATTGTTTGAATTGCTGATTCAGAATTTGGGGCTCTGGTCAAGAGGGATGTTTTTTCTTGTTCTAGCCCAAGTAAGAAAATACTTGAGACAAACAAGATGTTTCCTTTTAAAGGAATTGTCTTTTCTTAGTGTTTAATTAATATGATATTTGTGCATACTTACAGGTTACAGTGTGATGATTTCACATTCACACATTTATCATTTCTATATGGTGGGAAACTTTGGACTCTTCTGGTTTTTCATATAGTAAAGAGCTCATTTTTATAAATTATGGTCATTCATCTGTGCTGTAGAATGCTAGAACTTAGTCCTCCCAGCTAACTTGCCTTTGTATCCATTACCCACTCTCTCCCCTTCTTCATAGGTGCTTCCACAGAATCAGCTTTCTTAATATGCTGCCTTTTTACATTAACAGATTTGTTTTATCCATGGAAAAAATGTCCAGATCAATTGCACATCATGCAATGACAGACCCGAACTAGCTGTATAAAGCTCAGTGTATTGTACATGAAGGCAGACTCTGAAGGGCAGCTCACGGCTGGGAGTCCAGCTTGATAGAATGTTGTCGCCTGAAAGAACTTCCTGGCTTAAGTGAGCAAAGAGGTGTCTGGAATTCCCATCTGGAATTTATTAGTGTATGCATGCAGGTGGCATAGGGCCGGATGTTAGTTCTTAACTTAAGGAAACAAAGTTTTCAATCTGAAGATGGCGAACTTGTTGCTTTGTCAAGCAGCAGCAGCTGCCAGTATCTTGCTGGCCCTGGAAATTCCATCAGCTGAAATGGAATGTTGCTCGGGCTGTCTCTAGAATGACAATTGTGGATGGCAATTGTGATGAGTTGGTGAGGTAGCTAGTTGGGCTGCCTCTATATGGGTAGGTGCAGCCCATTCACTGAAGCCGAGCATCCAGTGAACATCTTCTGGGAAGGGTGCATGTGCCCCACACTCTGTTTACATGAAGATGATAAAGCAAGTATGTCTGCTCTGCACAGACTGTAAAACAGAAGGGTCACAGCTGGCAGAATTACTTTCTTCTTGGCTCCTTTTCTGAAGGAATTTTTGGAAACTTGTTAGATTTATGAATAGTTGCAGATTACCAGCCTTGGTCTCCAGTGCAAGCAAATGCTCCTTTCAATTTTTTTTTTTTTCCTTTGAAGATAGCAGATTTGTGTTTTCATGGTTCCTTGCCATATACTTTATGGGTGGAGGAAACAAAGTTTATTTTTACATGTTGTCATAACTCAGTATAATGAAATGTTGAAATGATTATTTTATTGGTTATATTGTCTCTTCAAAGTGCCCAACATGTGTTATAGGTCTAGAAAGGAAAACAGGCAAAAGGGATAAACTTGATTTGAAACAGCGTCATCTGACTCAGGAGACATCTGATGTTGGAGCTGATCAACAGTACAGTTGCATGGAGAAGCCCACCAGGGGCCTCAGGAGGCTTCATAGAAAAGGGGAGGCCTGAGTGTGGCTTTGAGTAGGGAGAAAGAGGGTGTAGGGGTAGATAAAGAAAACGAGGCTGCCAGAAGCTGCCCCCACAGCATTACTGCGCAGGATTCTTGTAAGCCATTTCCAGTTAATGGAAACAAATGGCAAACGTTTCTGAATGACTACCTTTTAACCCATTCGTGTCTGGAAGCGTGTGGGCACATACCCATGAACTTGTCCCCACCAACACTTTCCATGCTTGCCTACATTGCTATTGTTTTTGTCTCAGGGAGAGATGAAGACACAGGCTGGCCTCCTACGACGGGTGTCTTCTCCCCTGCAGCCCAACATGTCTTTGTCACTTTGAGGGGGCCAGGTGTGTGGTAGATAGGAACTGTTGTATCCTTGGCAGGCATTCGGGTTTTCAGCTCATGCTGTTGGGAGAAAGGAGCTTTTGAAATTATAAGCACTGCACCTAGATATGATGACTTGACTGGTCAGTGCAGGAGTAGAGGAGAAAGGGCCACTCAGGAAATACTTTGACCAGTACTTGGTTATAAATAAAGGGAGACAGAGCAGCAGCTAATGTGAATGACAGCCATTGTGCTTCTAACCACTGTTGCCTAGATAGAGGGGAAAAAATGAATGTCCCGTAGGGAGAAAATCATGATGTTCAAAAGCGGAGTGAGATGGCCTTTGACGGTGCTGTAAGGGTGTATGTTTCTGGGTACAGTGACACTAAGCAGCCATCCAAGCAGACCAGTCCTAGGCAGTTGGAAATACATGGCCGACTTAATGAGTGTTTATATATTAATAACTTTGTAATACTATGAAGAAATAATATACTTAAATTGAAAGATTAAAAAGCGTTTTATTTTCTTCTTTATTTACTAAATTTATTTAATAAAAGCAGTGCCTCTGAGGTACTGTGCAGATCACTCAGTGTCCAATCAGGAAACTATATTTAATTTGAATATAAAGGTTTAAGCAAAACCTTGACTAGGAAACCCTGTAGTTCTCTCTGCCCTCCCCTCCCCTCCCCTTCCCTGCTCTCTACTCATCTCCTCTCCCCTCCCCTGCTGTCCTCTTCCCTGCTCTCCCCTCCCTTCCCCTTCCTTGCTCTCCTCTCCTTTCTCCTGCTCTCCCCTCCTCTCCCCTGCTCTCCCCTCCTTTCTCTCTCCTCCCCTCCCTTCTCCTCCCGCCCTCCTCTTTCATAGAGAATCTGGGGAGATGGCTCGGAGGTTAAGAGCACTAGCTGTTCTTCCAGATTACCTAGGTTTGATCTTTAAAGCCCACGCAATGGCTTCACAACTTTCATAACTCCAGCTCCAGGGATCTTCCTTCCTCTTCTGGCTTCCATGGGCACCTACACACAGGACCGCATATACTCAGACACACAGACACTTACATAAAAATTTAAAAATCTTTTAAAAACTAAAAATGGAATCCTGCAATTCCATTTCTGCTTATAATTTTGTAAAAGATGCCCAAACATATCCATGCGTTTATATTCATAGCAGTTGTCACAGGTGAGAGCAACCCAAAGCATGCTGCAGAGATGACACAAACTATTACTAGGCCTTCAAAACGAGATTCTGACACATGCTTTGAGATGAATGAAGTTAAGTGAAGAAAGCTAGTCACCAAAACACCAATTCTGTATAACCCACTTAGATCAGTGGGCTACTTAGAGTAGTCAAAATCTTGGAGACAGAAAGTAGCCCATTAAATAGTTTCCAAGATTTAAAATGTTCTGAAAATGTATAGTGATGATACTTATACAAACACGTGAATGTACTTAATACCATTAATATATACTTTTTTAGTGGTTGCAGTGATAATTTTTATGTCATGTGTATTTTAGCACAATGATAAACCTGGTAATAAAAAAACAATATGTTGAAAGAAATATTAACCCTGATGGGGAATGGTTGGTAGGAAATACTGAGATTGCCAGCTAACGAGAAAGAACACCTTCCTTCACTCTAGATATGCACTCTCAAGTGGCAGCAAAGCCAGTAGGTTGTTTGTTGTGCTGGAAGAACATGGTGGAAATTCAGCCTCCAAGCTGCTGAGGACAGCTGTTCAAAAGGAGTTTTCTCATTAGGGACATTTGCCCATCACCTGAAGGGGATGCCTAGAAGGAACTGCCCAAGACCAGGTTGTGCCAGCCAGTCAAATACACAACTGGAGACAGCTGATGAAGTGTCTGCACTAGGAAGCTAGATGCCCAAGGCACCCACGATGCGCTGGCTAGTCTTATGTCAACTTGACACAGGCTAGAGTCATCAGCGATGGGGGAGCGTCAGCTGAAGAAATGTCTCCATGAGATCCATCAGTAAGGCATTTTCTCAATGAGTGATCAATGGGGAAGGGTCCAACCCATGTGGGTGTTGTGATCCCCTGGGCTGGTGTTCCTGGGATCTACAAGAAATCAGGCTGAAGAAGCCATAGGGAGCAAGGCAGTAAGCAGCACCCTTCCATGGCCTCTGCATCAGCGCTCCTGCCTCCAGGTTCCTGCCCTGTTTGAGTTCCTGTCCTGACTTCTTTCAATGATGGACTACAGTGAGGAAGTGTTGGTCAAATAAACTCTTTTCTCCCAAGCTTGTTATTTGGTCCTAATATTTCACAGTAGAAACCCTAACTAACACACAGGAAGAAGAAGGGAATATCTCCCTATCAAATTTCAGCATGCTGACCATTGAATAAATGCAGAGTTCTATCAGCTGCAGGAGAAACACCAGACAAAAGGCTCCTGAGTTTTCATGTTGCAGGTAATGAAGAATAAGTGTAGAATGTGAGTGTGGGAGGGTCTGTCATGAGTCACCTCACAGCTTCTCCAACCCTGAGATCAGATAGGGTCCTGCAACCCTAATTTCCTGTTCTGTGTTTCCATTCACAGAATTCTTATGTTTATCACATTTCTTTGGGAGAAAATGATCTCTCTCTCTCTCTCTCTCTCTCTCTCTCTCTCTCTCTCTCACACACACACACACACACACACACACACACACACCACACACACAATGTGACATTAAACTGTGAACCAGCTTGAGCAAAAAGCTCATGCATTGTGCACTGCCTGAGAGGTTAGATGTTATTCTTTCATCCCCTGTGTCCCAGCCCCAATCTGATCTGCCGTGGCACCCTTGGGAGTTTATGGTAATACCCTGAGTGAGATACCCAGACAACCAATGCAGATGTCTCAGAGCTTCATGTGGGCATTCTTATCAGCAACTTAAGGCCACGCCACTATCACTAATGAGTCTAAGATGCTGGTTTAGTTTGGAATGCAGTAGAATCATATGTAAAGGAAAAGTTGTATTACTTAATTAATATTATATCAATATTAATTGTGAAGACCTCCTAGGAAGTTACTGGAGCCTGGTGGCCTGTCCCTCAAATTCTCCAAGAGTTACTGAGTAAGGGCCGCTTCTAGCATGGGAACAGGCTGCAGTCTCTTTGGACTCAGCTATTGTTGGCTTCTTCCTAGAGACATTTGCCATGGGAAGACAGATAGCTTAAAATAACTGAAGGAGACTTTGAATGTTCTCAATACAAAGAAATGAGAAGTGCTGGCAAGGCTGGGTGGCCTAAGTGTCTTTTGTTGATCAACATATAGTGTACTAAAACATCACAGTGTGCTCTCTGATGATGTGTAATTATTATCTGTCAATATTGTTATGGTAATTCTTTCTTTTTTTTTTTTTTTTTTTTTTTTAATTTTTTTTTATTAATTTATTCTTGTTACATCTCAATGTTTATCCCATCCCTTGTATCCTCCCATTCCTCCCCCCCCCCCATTTTCCCATTATTCCCCTCCCCTATGACTGTTCCTGAGGGGGATTACGTCCCCCTATATATTCTCATAGGGTATCAAGTCTCTTCTTGGCTACTTGCTGTCCTTCCTCTGAGTGCCACCAGGTCTCCCCCTCCAGGGGACATGGTCAAATGTGAGGCACCAGAGTATGTGAGCAAGTCGTATCACACTCTCCACTCAACTGTGGAGAATATTCTGACCATTGGCTAGATCTGGGAAGGGGTTTAAAGTTTACCTCCTGTATTGTCCTTGGCTGGTGCCTTAGTTTGAGCGGGACCCCTGGGCCCAAATCTGCCTATCATATTGCTCTACTTGTAGATTTCTAGGACCCTCTGGATCCTTTTATTTTGCTGTTGTCCCATGCGTCTCTCATTTAGAGTCCCAATAGGATGCCTTCCCCTCTGTCCCAGTTTCCTGGTAAGTGAAGGCTTTCGTGGGACATGCCCCTTGGGCTAGTATGCAGATATAAGTGAGTATATACCATTTGATTCTTTCTGCTTCTGGGTTAACTCACTCATTATGTTCATTTCTAGCTCAATCCATTTATCCACAAATTTCGGGAATTCCTTGTTTTTAATAGCTGAGTAGTATTCCATAGTGTTTATGTACCACAGTTTCTTTATCCACTCTTCTACTGAGGGACACTTAGGCTGTTTCCATGTTCTGGCTATTATGAATAAGGCTGCTATGAACATGGTTGAGCAAATTTTCTTGTTGTGTGCTGGAGCATCTTCTGGGTATATTCCAAGGAGTGGAATAGCTGGGTCTTGAGGAAGCCCTATTCCCATTTTTCTGAGATAGCACCAGATAGATTTCCAAAGTGGCTGTACTAGTTTGCATTCCCACCAGCAATGAAGGAGTGTTCCTCTCTCCCCACATCCTCGCCAGCATGTGATGTCGCTTGAATTTTTGATCTTAGCCATTCTGATGGGTGTAAGATGGAATCTTAGAGTTGTTTTGATTTGCATTTCCCTGATGACTAAGGAGGTTGAGCATTTCTTTAAGTGTTTCTCAGCCATTTGATACTCCTCTGTTGAGAATTCTCTGTTTAGTTCCAAGCCCCATTTCTCAATTGGGTTATTCGGTTTGGTGGTATTTAATTTCTTGAGTTCTTTATATATTTTGGATATTAGACCTTTGTCAGATGTAGGGTTGGTGAATGGTAATTCTTTCTTCATTTTACATTTGTGTGTGTGTATGTGTGTGTGTGTGTATGTGTGTGTGTGTGTTTGTGTGTATGTGTGTGTTTGTGTGTGTGTGTATGTGTGTGTTTGTGTGTATGTGTGCGTTTGTGTGTGTGTATGTTGCACATGGAGGTCAGAGGACAATTTGAGGGAGTCCGTTTTCGCCTTCCACCATGTCGGCTCCCGGGCTTGTTGGTAAGCATCATTAGTACTGAGCCATCTGCCAGGCATGTCTTTCAGTTTTTTTAAAAGCTACATAGCCTTGAATGTATTGTTCACCTTTCGTATATAAGGGCTAGCAGGGTCAAAGGCCGGGCAGAGATGCAGAGAGAGGGTCAGGCGGGGAGCAGTGATACCACAGCTCTACACCGTCGCATTTTCCAGGATAAAATTAGGTTGGACAATGGCCCTGGTGCTATTTCACTATTATTAGCATCTGTTTGGAATGGTCATGTATAGCTGAAATTGGAAAAAAAAAAATCAAATGGTGTGTAAGGGGCTTTGCTGAATTCAGTAGTTTAAAGGGAGTCAGTGGAAATAGATTTCAGATCAAGAAAGCTAAGGATTTTTAGCTTTATTCTCCACAATTCGTGGCCTTAATAGTACATCCTACAGTCTGTGCACAGTTCTGGTAGGGAGCTGGTCAGAGCATGCACCCCATACTTTGAGACATAGCTGATACATATTTAAATAGCTCTTCTGTAAGGACTGGCCAAGTAAGCAGGGTTCACAACCTGACCTATCCAAGTGGAAAAATTCCTGATCCATAGCAGAAAGAAGCCTCTCCTCGCCGCCTGAGCGCTGTCTGGATAAGTTCTGCTTCAGTTCGCATTTTACCGCCTGCTGAGTCTGTCTGTCTAGTGTCAGCCTTGGCCACTGTGCCTGGAAAGCCCATCCTATCCTGGCATTTCTCCACAGAACTTTTCTGTCTCTTAAACTGTGACCACCTGGCAAATGGTCAAAAAACCTCCCAGATTCTGCTCTTGTCCAAAATCTGATGTAAAAATTAGATTATGACAACTGGGCATAGATTAAGCTGCCAAACAGATCTCAGACTAAGAGTCTGAATTCAAATTTCCACATGTGGCTCACAACTTTGGGATTTCAAGTTGTGTTCAGAAACTTGAAAACAAAAAACAAAACGAACCCCAAAACATCCTCTGCTTGGAGGCTCATTTGGGGCTCATTACTCTACCTGCTTTGGCGTAGTTCCCTAGCCCCTCAAAGTGAACACAAGGAAGAGAGAAGACATTATCGCTGGGGGTCCCAAGCACAGCCTTTGGCTTCTGAACACTTCACAGTAATCAGTCACAGATGTGTGCTGCCGGCGCTACGACGTTGCATAAGTATCTCAGATTGCATGCAGCTATGGTCAGCCAGCCAGTGCGAGGGGGTCTCTATTAGGCTGCTCCAAAAGAAAATCCAGTTATAAATCTATGTTTATCTCATCACAAAATTATTTCGTCAGTGTAAGGAGGTAGGGACAGTGGTTAGAAGGGAAATAAAGTTCCAGTTACTGCCCTTAAACTTGAATTTCAGCTCAGTATAAAGAGGAAGTTTCTAACTAGAAAGGAACGGGGCTGTCTTCTAAGGAAAGTGTATCTGCTGAGAGATGCATGGAAGGAAATGGAGGGTGGATGCTGCTCATGACATGCCTAGGGCATCCCTTAAGCCAATCAGTTGGGTGTAATGGCCAAGGTTGCTTCTGTACTTGAGCTTCTGTGGCTGGTGAGCCCCTGAGTTCAGGAAGGCCAGCATGCATCATCAGTGTAGCGCCATGCTGCCCTCACTCAGTCTTGACTCCTTCTTCTCAGTCTGCTCAATCCTTTCTATGACCTTCTCTCATGTTTTCCCGTTTGACCGCGTTTACCTAGGCATGGGAGGGACTCTGGCCCTGTTATGTTCACTATCTATAGCTTTGCCACAGCCATCTAGGTCTGCATGTAAGGTTCCAAACGGTCATTCCTAAACAACCCAGTCCAGTCTGGCCTCACTCGTGAAAATATGGGGGAAAGAAATAGGGGCACATTATAGTTCGTTACCCAGTCAGCTTCTTCATTCATTTCATCATTTTAACTTTTAAATAAGTGGTGTCATTGCCATTTTACAGATGTGCAAATAGAGGCTTAATTACTTACTTGTTTTTAGAAGAAATTTTGTAAATACAGTGACTAGAGAAAAGCCCTTCTAACACAAGCAAGGCTTGACCAGCATAGGCTCTGTTGTACTATCCATAAGGACAAGAAACCCAAACTAAGTCTGGCGGGTAGGTTGGTTTGTTTGTTTGTTTTTCCTTAATTCTGGTTGCTTTATTTCCAAGGAAGCTTAGTTGCGGTCCTGATTGAATTCTTAATTTAAAAAAATAAAAGCCCAACACATTTGTGGTCTCATGTAGCTGAATAAATAGAGGCTATTAAATTTATAGCTTATTTAAAGCATTAAATGTCAAGAATGGAATGGCTTTAATTTGAAGCGGTGATCTCAGCATGTGAACATGGATTACTGTAGTCTGTGCTGGAACCACAGCCAGCTGTAAACTCTGTGGTGACCTTCCAGTGTAGCGATCTTTGAGGTATTCCTCTGTGAAAGGAGGATTGACTTGTATACGAGTAATTGGACAGAGAGGAAGTGCCCAGACGTAGGAGACAGGAAGGAAGCTCAGTCCACATCCACTGTGACCTGTGCTCCTCAGGTCAGTGACTTGACAGGCCATATAACCTTCTTTCTTTAGTTACATATCTTTAAAATGACCATGGGGATCCCAAGGGGTGACTTTAGATAAAACCTGTAGAAACAATCTCCCCCAGCTAGTTTCCCATTGAATGAGGATGCCATGGACATCCAGGACATGCCTGGGACATATCCAGACTTTTGATCCCTGCACAGACAGGCTCTTCATTCCTGTGCAGCAATAAAGAAGTTCCAGAAATCGAGTCTTCAGCCATCATCAACCCCCTAATACTAAACAAAATTCCAGAAAGGTAAATTGAGGCGAGATAGAAAAACAGAGAAAATTTAAAGGGCATGGAAAAAGAAAGGAGCCCCTCAGCTTGGATTATAGTTATGTCGAGAGTTTTGACCTAACAAGGCTTGCCGTGAAGAATGTCTATGTAGAGGCAGTACCCCTTTTTATACACTTCAAACAAAATGGAACACTTTGCCAGTGTCATGTGACCTGAGAGTTTAATCCTTCTCCTTTCTGGCCTGCACTGTGCATTGCACCTCAGAGAACACCCCATGATCTCATCACCTTCGCCCCTCCCACACCATATCGGAAGGCAAAGCAAGGAAATGTTCCTTGAAATCCCTTTGAAGAATGTAACTTCTAAAGACACCGAGTCATACATATTGCCTCTTGTAGAATATGGAGGAGCCAGAGCTAGTTCTTCAGTATATACGGTCTTTCTCCTAAGAACCTCTCAGAGTCTTCCCTAAATTTAATGCCCACACTGAAATCACGTTAAAGCTCTCTTTAATAACCTCCAACACGGCTTCTAAAGAGAAAACATAAACGAAAGGAATTACTGGCATGTATTCTAGAAAAAGGATCGTGGACTCATGAATCCTTCCGACATTTTCCAACCTGGTGCGTGCCTTTAATCATCTACTCAAAGCTTTGAAGCAAGGGCGATTTCTTAGGGGAGGGCTAGAAACAAACAGTGGAATCCTAGGAAACAAGTGTGTGCCAGATGCATAGCTGTCTGCCTGCCAGTGCGCACCTCTGTGTCAACGCTTCTTCCTACTCCCTCAGAACTATTTGCTCACACCCAGAACATTAATGATTATGTAAGATTTGCTGAAACTGTCACCAAATGTCTGAATGGAGTTTGTCCATAGTTACACACTTCCAGAATCTGGTGACCAGTACCCTTCTCTCTTCCCAAGTCCACCCTTCTTCTCAGTTGCCTTTCTGGGTTCGGGTCCTTTTGTTCCACATCACGCTCAGACTCCCCAACCTTACCCCTCCACTCATCAACACAGCAACCTATAAGGCCCTGCAAAGCATGCACTTAGCCTCCTTGGAAGGTACAAATGTGGTCTCCATTGTTACCTGAGTCCCTTCTCTGTGCTGAGAGCTAGGATGCTGGGTAGGGAGGCCTGTGGAGACATGCCCCAGGAGGTTTCCAGTGTTTTAGAGGACTCTAAGGATAGAAGGTCCTAAGCCCCAAACAGATGGGAATGAGAACAAAGCTCTTTCCCACATTTCAGGACAGGGCAAAGGTCAATTTTGTACATAGATCATTGGCGTCTTTGCAGACAGGTCACAGAAAAGTTGAGGAGCCCCAGAGTCAACCAGAAGAAGGTCATTTGAATACTCTGTAGACAGCCATTTTGTGACCTATAATGTTGTCTGTTCACATTCAGTGCTCTGACACCAGGGAGGAAATAAAAACTACTGAGAGCATGACCAGGGCTGCTTATGAGCCAGCTCTGCCAGTTGCCATTGCAGAAGCCATGGACAGAGGTGCCTAGTTTCCACTCCAGATGACCAGACCTTTCTAGAGTCTGCTGAGGTGTACGATAGCGTGATGCTCCCGAGGACCCACACCAGCTCTTCCCACTTCTGCTTGCTGGCCTTCTGAACTAAAAATTCTCTGACCTACCTTATTCTTCGGAGGCCAAAGGGCCCAAAGTCCAGGCGGTAGCCACCTCCTCTTTTCTTTAAAAAAACAAAAAACAAACAAACAAAAAAAAAACACACCTCATCGGAGTATAGTTTAAGAGGAGACTTGTCATGTTGTATGAGATTTTGTTGAGGTACTAAGATTTAGTTCAGTTGGGTGAGCACCAACACAGTTTTCATAGAGCCAGGTGCCTTGTGAGGCATTCATTTAATCCATGGTCCAGGATCATCAACATTATGAAAGGAAGCTTCGGATAAGGGAGACCTACCTATGTATGACTTGTATAAATATTGGTTGATTCCTGAGTGAATGGATACATCATCGGAGCCTTTGCAGTGTTTGCATTCTCCTACCTTGTACAGATGGGAAGGCGCCATTGTCCCACAGGTGTAGGAGCGCAACATAGTATTTCAAGTATGCTTTTTTGTAGGTGGAAGTGTTGCCACTTACTTGCTATTTCATTTTAGGTGACCTATTATGGATGGTTAGCGTGAATTCTGAGTGTATTGCTCCAGTAGGTAAAGATGGCGAACTGTTACTTAAACAGACAAGAGTAAGGAGGGGACTGGGAATATAGCTCAGCTGGTAGAGTGCTTGCCTAGAATGTATGGAGCACTGAGTTAGATCTCCAGCCCCACTTAAACTAGCCATGGTTCTGCAAGCCTATAATCCCAGCCCACTGTGGGATTAGAGCAGAAGAACCCGAAGTTCAAGGCCATCTTTGGTCATACACCAATTTCAAGCCAGCCTGGGATCCATGGACCCCATCTCCAAGGGACAAAAAGAGAACAGGTCTGATAGGCAATAGCAGATCACTATGGTGTGTTAGAGCATTAGTCTCTGTGGCTAGCCCAACCCTCTCTGAATAAAAGTCTAACTAAATTTAACTATGCATATTTACTTGGAAGTAGCATAAGGCTGAGAGAGCCCTTGGAGAGCCAGCTATGTGTTGCTCCGAGTTTGCAGGTGGGAGGCGTGAAGCAGAGTTGTTCACCCAGGTCATGCCAGTGGCCGTGGAGCGCTTATCATGTCCAGTCACTTTAAATACGTTGGCCATCCGTTGCTCTCCAACAAGATCAGAACACTCTTCCCCAAGGTGACTGCTGGCCTGCATTTGAATAAAAGAGTTTCTCTGGAGGTCTCTTAAAGATCCCGGTAAATGTTCAAAGATCTGCAGGGCTGTTAACAGGATGCTAAACTGATTACCAGGCTGCTGTGGTGGCATGGAAAATGTTCATTCAGCACTTGTTCTCCTTGGCTTACCTGGGCCTGGCTGAAGGCCTTTTTGTGAACCCATGTGAAAACAAGCAGAGCATTTAAGGACGTCTACTTACCAGAGCTTAGGAGGTTTGCGTGCCCTCGGATTTGTGAAAGGACATTTAATACATATTACATAAAGGGGCACTTTCTGAAGGATGAGAGGACGCCGTTCTGCTTGGGGCAAGTGGATGTGGAAGCCTGCACCATCTCGATTTGCATGATCACCTCCTCACTTACAAAAGGTGCTGCCTCATCCCAGCTATTGAGCCACAAAAGGCATCTCATTTGTGTAGCAAACTGCCACAGCGAGGTTCCTCCGAGCCCTGGGTGGACACCTGGCCTGTGGTGGCGGGGGAAGGCAAGGCCAGATGCTGTAGGGTAGGGAGAGACAGAATTGATTCCTCAGAAGGACAGGCAAGGCCATGTGTGACTAGCAAGGGAACGTGTCTTTTGGTTCAGAAGCATCCCCATCTTTAATTCAGCTTGCAGCAGCCATGAGCCGGAGCACAGTTTACCCATCCCAGCAGCCCTAGGATGTGGGGTCCAGGGAACCAAAGTGACCATAATTTTCAGAAGGATGCTGCCTGTTATTCTTCTCCACGCATGCTCAGTTTCCACAGGCTCTACAGCATTGATATTTTCCAGATGTTTCTTTCTTCCCTCTGGCTATTATGTCTTGGTTCAGCTTTCAATAAAATTGAGATAAAATTCTGGTAGAGTCTTAGGCATGTTAGGATCACTCAGCAGTAGGATCTGTTTTAATATCAGACCATATAGTACTGTTTATGATATCCCCCTTGCCTATGAATGGCACAGATACTGTTCAAACTAAACGCTGAAATAAAAGGCAAGAGTATCCTTTACAAAAAGTTATTTTAATAAGGTGCAATAGTTAGTGATAACCTGTGTGTAGCACTTACAGTTTCATATCACTTTGTTTATAGTGCCTTCGGTTATACCAAGCAAATCTGTGAATTATATATTTCTTTTATTTTTCATTTTATAGATAGCATATGGATGCTTGAAAGGGTTTTGTTGTTTTTCCCCCTTAAGGCCATATAGATAATAAATAGCAGAACTAAATCTAAACTCAGACTCAAAAAACCTGGGCAGTTTCCATAGACCTTTCTCTAAATTTACCACAGGACCTAGACTCCTCCCTCCCCCCATATAAAAATGAGATACAAGGAAAAGGAAGGCAGCTGGAAAATACATTTCGTAAAGAATGTAGCTTTTCTCACAACCTCCAGCCAATATTTCTTTCCATTGGGTGTTTTCCTTTCAATTAGGTTACTTGAGGCCCCTCACCCTAGGGTTAGTGCAAAAACTCGACTCTAAAATAAATACATCCGTAAGACAGGTAGGCTGGTGGAAGCAGTCTTCCCTGAGGGGTAAACCAGAGCCACCCCAGAGCTATGACTACTTCCTCTGAGCCAGGTGGGGAGGGGAGGGCAGGATGGCTGCTGTTTAGGCCTTCTGCCCTTTGCCCTTTACCCTTTGCCCTTTTACCTCCTGCCTGTCTGCGTTTCCCAAAGCCAAAGAGGCCTTTAGGGCCCAGCAGCCTTGGTTAGAGAGAGCCAGCCATGCATGAGGGGCCTCTGCCTATCCTGCCCTACTTTCCTTAGAGGCCATTCCTGGCACTGGTGAAGTTGTGCTTTGCGAACAGGACCCTTCCAAATGTTTGCCCAGCATCTGTATCACTTAGCCTGAAAAATAACAGTCCGAAAGGAGTTTTCATTAATGGGGGCATGTAAAAACCCAAGACAAAGAATATCAAAAATATCTCTCTCTCTCCCTCCTCACGCCTCTTTCTCCTCCTCCCCGCTCTCTCGCTCTCTCCTCCTCTCTCGCTCTCCTCCTCTCTCGCCACTCTCTCTCTCTCTCTCTCTCTCACCTCCTCCT